>NW_023665642.1:0-725000 GCF_014743375.2 Drosophila subpulchrella
GTCTGTCAGTCTGTCAGTCTGTCAGTCTGTCAGTCTGTCAGTCTGTCAGTCTGTCAGTCTGTCAGTCTGTCAGTCTGTCAGTCTGTCAGTCTGTCAGTCTGTCAGTCTGTCAGTCTGTCAGTCTGTCAGTCTGTCAGTCTGTCAGTCTGTCAGTCTGTCAGTCTGTCAGTCTGTCAGTCTGTCAGTCTGTCAGTCTGTCAGTCTGTCAGTCTGTCAGTCTGTCAGTCTGTCAGTCTGTCAGTCTGTCAGTCTGTCAGTCTGTCAGTCTGTCAGTCTGTCAGTCTGTCAGTCTGTCAGTCTGTCAGTCTGTCAGTCTGTCAGTCTGTCAGTCTGTCAGTCTGTCAGTCTGTCAGTCTGTCAGTCTGTCAGTCTGTCAGTCTGTCAGTCTGTCAGTCTGTCAGTCTGTCAGTCTGTCAGTCTGTCAGTCTGTCAGTCTGTCAGTCTGTCAGTCTGTCAGTCTGTCAGTCTGTCAGTCTGTCAGTCTGTCAGTCTGTCAGTCTGTCAGTCTGTCAGTCTGTCAGTCTGTCAGTCTGTCAGTCTGTCAGTCTGTCAGTCTGTCAGTCTGTCAGTCTGTCAGTCTGTCAGTCTGTCAGTCTGTCAGTCTGTCAGTCTGTCAGTCTGTCAGTCTGTCAGTCTGTCAGTCTGTCAGTCTGTCAGTCTGTCAGTCTGTCAGTCTGTCAGTCTGTCAGTCTGTCAGTCTGTCAGTCTGTCAGTCTGTCAGTCTGTCAGTCTGTCAGTCTGTCAGTCTGTCAGTCTGTCAGTCTGTCAGTCTGTCAGTCTGTCAGTCTGTCAGTCTGTCAGTCTGTCAGTCTGTCAGTCTGTCAGTCTGTCAGTCTGTCAGTCTGTCAGTCTGTCAGTCTGTCAGTCTGTCAGTCTGTCAGTCTGTCAGTCTGTCAGTCTGTCAGTCTGTCAGTCTGTCAGTCTGTCAGTCTGTCAGTCTGTCAGTCTGTCAGTCTGTCAGTCTGTCAGTCTGTCAGTCTGTCAGTCTGTCAGTCTGTCAGTCTGTCAGTCTGTCAGTCTGTCAGTCTGTCAGTCTGTCAGTCTGTCAGTCTGTCAGTCTGTCAGTCTGTCAGTCTGTCAGTCTGTCAGTCTGTCAGTCTGTCAGTCTGTCAGTCTGTCAGTCTGTCAGTCTGTCAGTCTGTCAGTCTGTCAGTCTGTCAGTCTGTCAGTCTGTCAGTCTGTCAGTCTGTCAGTCTGTCAGTCTGTCAGTCTGTCAGTCTGTCAGTCTGTCAGTCTGTCAGTCTGTCAGTCTGTCAGTCTGTCAGTCTGTCAGTCTGTCAGTCTGTCAGTCTGTCAGTCTGTCAGTCTGTCAGTCTGTCAGTCTGTCAGTCTGTCAGTCTGTCAGTCTGTCAGTCTGTCAGTCTGTCAGTCTGTCAGTCTGTCAGTCTGTCAGTCTGTCAGTCTGTCAGTCTGTCAGTCTGTCAGTCTGTCAGTCTGTCAGTCTGTCAGTCTGTCAGTCTGTCAGTCTGTCAGTCTGTCAGTCTGTCAGTCTGTCAGTCTGTCAGTCTGTCAGTCTGTCAGTCTGTCAGTCTGTCAGTCTGTCAGTCTGTCAGTCTGTCAGTCTGTCAGTCTGTCAGTCTGTCAGTCTGTCAGTCTGTCAGTCTGTCAGTCTGTCAGTCTGTCAGTCTGTCAGTCTGTCAGTCTGTCAGTCTGTCAGTCTGTCAGTCTGTCAGTCTGTCAGTCTGTCAGTCTGTCAGTCTGTCAGTCTGTCAGTCTGTCAGTCTGTCAGTCTGTCAGTCTGTCAGTCTGTCAGTCTGTCAGTCTGTCAGTCTGTCAGTCTGTCAGTCTGTCAGTCTGTCAGTCTGTCAGTCTGTCAGTCTGTCAGTCTGTCAGTCTGTCAGTCTGTCAGTCTGTCAGTCTGTCAGTCTGTCAGTCTGTCAGTCTGTCAGTCTGTCAGTCTGTCAGTCTGTCAGTCTGTCAGTCTGTCAGTCTGTCAGTCTGTCAGTCTGTCAGTCTGTCAGTCTGTCAGTCTGTCAGTCTGTCAGTCTGTCAGTCTGTCAGTCTGTCAGTCTGTCAGTCTGTCAGTCTGTCAGTCTGTCAGTCTGTCAGTCTGTCAGTCTGTCAGTCTGTCAGTCTGTCAGTCTGTCAGTCTGTCAGTCTGTCAGTCTGTCAGTCTGTCAGTCTGTCAGTCTGTCAGTCTGTCAGTCTGTCAGTCTGTCAGTCTGTCAGTCTGTCAGTCTGTCAGTCTGTCAGTCTGTCAGTCTGTCAGTCTGTCAGTCTGTCAGTCTGTCAGTCTGTCAGTCTGTCAGTCTGTCAGTCTGTCAGTCTGTCAGTCTGTCAGTCTGTCAGTCTGTCAGTCTGTCAGTCTGTCAGTCTGTCAGTCTGTCAGTCTGTCAGTCTGTCAGTCTGTCAGTCTGTCAGTCTGTCAGTCTGTCAGTCTGTCAGTCTGTCAGTCTGTCAGTCTGTCAGTCTGTCAGTCTGTCAGTCTGTCAGTCTGTCAGTCTGTCAGTCTGTCAGTCTGTCAGTCTGTCAGTCTGTCAGTCTGTCAGTCTGTCAGTCTGTCAGTCTGTCAGTCTGTCAGTCTGTCAGTCTGTCAGTCTGTCAGTCTGTCAGTCTGTCAGTCTGTCAGTCTGTCAGTCTGTCAGTCTGTCAGTCTGTCAGTCTGTCAGTCTGTCAGTCTGTCAGTCTGTCAGTCTGTCAGTCTGTCAGTCTGTCAGTCTGTCAGTCTGTCAGTCTGTCAGTCTGTCAGTCTGTCAGTCTGTCAGTCTGTCAGTCTGTCAGTCTGTCAGTCTGTCAGTCTGTCAGTCTGTCAGTCTGTCAGTCTGTCAGTCTGTCAGTCTGTCAGTCTGTCAGTCTGTCAGTCTGTCAGTCTGTCAGTCTGTCAGTCTGTCAGTCTGTCAGTCTGTCAGTCTGTCAGTCTGTCAGTCTGTCAGTCTGTCAGTCTGTCAGTCTGTCAGTCTGTCAGTCTGTCAGTCTGTCAGTCTGTCAGTCTGTCAGTCTGTCAGTCTGTCAGTCTGTCAGTCTGTCAGTCTGTCAGTCTGTCAGTCTGTCAGTCTGTCAGTCTGTCAGTCTGTCAGTCTGTCAGTCTGTCAGTCTGTCAGTCTGTCAGTCTGTCAGTCTGTCAGTCTGTCAGTCTGTCAGTCTGTCAGTCTGTCAGTCTGTCAGTCTGTCAGTCTGTCAGTCTGTCAGTCTGTCAGTCTGTCAGTCTGTCAGTCTGTCAGTCTGTCAGTCTGTCAGTCTGTCAGTCTGTCAGTCTGTCAGTCTGTCAGTCTGTCAGTCTGTCAGTCTGTCAGTCTGTCAGTCTGTCAGTCTGTCAGTCTGTCAGTCTGTCAGTCTGTCAGTCTGTCAGTCTGTCAGTCTGTCAGTCTGTCAGTCTGTCAGTCTGTCAGTCTGTCAGTCTGTCAGTCTGTCAGTCTGTCAGTCTGTCAGTCTGTCAGTCTGTCAGTCTGTCAGTCTGTCAGTCTGTCAGTCTGTCAGTCTGTCAGTCTGTCAGTCTGTCAGTCTGTCAGTCTGTCAGTCTGTCAGTCTGTCAGTCTGTCAGTCTGTCAGTCTGTCAGTCTGTCAGTCTGTCAGTCTGTCAGTCTGTCAGTCTGTCAGTCTGTCAGTCTGTCAGTCTGTCAGTCTGTCAGTCTGTCAGTCTGTCAGTCTGTCAGTCTGTCAGTCTGTCAGTCTGTCAGTCTGTCAGTCTGTCAGTCTGTCAGTCTGTCAGTCTGTCAGTCTGTCAGTCTGTCAGTCTGTCAGTCTGTCAGTCTGTCAGTCTGTCAGTCTGTCAGTCTGTCAGTCTGTCAGTCTGTCAGTCTGTCAGTCTGTCAGTCTGTCAGTCTGTCAGTCTGTCAGTCTGTCAGTCTGTCAGTCTGTCAGTCTGTCAGTCTGTCAGTCTGTCAGTCTGTCAGTCTGTCAGTCTGTCAGTCTGTCAGTCTGTCAGTCTGTCAGTCTGTCAGTCTGTCAGTCTGTCAGTCTGTCAGTCTGTCAGTCTGTCAGTCTGTCAGTCTGTCAGTCTGTCAGTCTGTCAGTCTGTCAGTCTGTCAGTCTGTCAGTCTGTCAGTCTGTCAGTCTGTCAGTCTGTCAGTCTGTCAGTCTGTCAGTCTGTCAGTCTGTCAGTCTGTCAGTCTGTCAGTCTGTCAGTCTGTCAGTCTGTCAGTCTGTCAGTCTGTCAGTCTGTCAGTCTGTCAGTCTGTCAGTCTGTCAGTCTGTCAGTCTGTCAGTCTGTCAGTCTGTCAGTCTGTCAGTCTGTCAGTCTGTCAGTCTGTCAGTCTGTCAGTCTGTCAGTCTGTCAGTCTGTCAGTCTGTCAGTCTGTCAGTCTGTCAGTCTGTCAGTCTGTCAGTCTGTCAGTCTGTCAGTCTGTCAGTCTGTCAGTCTGTCAGTCTGTCAGTCTGTCAGTCTGTCAGTCTGTCAGTCTGTCAGTCTGTCAGTCTGTCAGTCTGTCAGTCTGTCAGTCTGTCAGTCTGTCAGTCTGTCAGTCTGTCAGTCTGTCAGTCTGTCAGTCTGTCAGTCTGTCAGTCTGTCAGTCTGTCAGTCTGTCAGTCTGTCAGTCTGTCAGTCTGTCAGTCTGTCAGTCTGTCAGTCTGTCAGTCTGTCAGTCTGTCAGTCTGTCAGTCTGTCAGTCTGTCAGTCTGTCAGTCTGTCAGTCTGTCAGTCTGTCAGTCTGTCAGTCTGTCAGTCTGTCAGTCTGTCAGTCTGTCAGTCTGTCAGTCTGTCAGTCTGTCAGTCTGTCAGTCTGTCAGTCTGTCAGTCTGTCAGTCTGTCAGTCTGTCAGTCTGTCAGTCTGTCAGTCTGTCAGTCTGTCAGTCTGTCAGTCTGTCAGTCCTGTCAGTCTGTCAGTCTGTCAGTCTGTCAGTCTGTCAGTCTGTCAGTCTGTCAGTCTGTCAGTCTGTCAGTCTGTCAGTCTGTCAGTCTGTCAGTCTGTCAGTCTGTCAGTCTGTCAGTCTGTCAGTCTGTCAGTCTGTCAGTCTGTCAGTCTGTCAGTCTGTCAGTCTGTCAGTCTGTCAGTCTGTCAGTCTGTCAGTCTGTCAGTCTGTCAGTCGTGTGACTCTTCCGATCTTGTCAGTCTGTCAGTCTGTCAGTCTGTCAGTCTGTCAGTCTGTCAGTCTGTCAGTCTGTCAGTCTGTCAGTCTGTCAGTCTGTCAGTCTGTCAGTCTGTCAGTCTGTCAGTCTGTCAGTCTGTCAGTCTGTCAGTCTGTCAGTCTGTCAGTCTGTCAGTCTGTCAGTCTGTCAGTCTGTCAGTCTGTCAGTCTGTCAGTCTGTCAGTCTGTCAGTCTGTCAGTCTGTCAGTCTGTCAGTCTGTCAGTCTGTCAGTCTGTCAGTCTGTCAGTCTGTCAGTCTGTCAGTCTGTCAGTCTGTCAGTCTGTCAGTCTGTCAGTCTGTCAGTCTGTCAGTCTGTCAGTCTGTCAGTCTGTCAGTCTGTCAGTCTGTCAGTCTGTCAGTCTGTCAGTCTGTCAGTCTGTCAGTCTGTCAGTCTGTCAGTCTGTCAGTCTGTCAGTCTGTCAGTCTGTCAGTCTGTCAGTCTGTCAGTCTGTCAGTCTGTCAGTCCTGTCAGTCTGTCAGTCTGTCAGTCTGTCAGTCTGTCAGTCTGTCAGTCTGTCAGTCTGTCAGTCTGTCAGTCTGTCAGTCTGTCAGTCTGTCAGTCTGTCAGTCTGTCAGTCTGTCAGTCTGTCAGTCTGTCAGTCTGTCAGTCTGTCAGTCTGTCAGTCTGTCAGTCTGTCAGTCTGTCAGTCTGTCAGTCTGTCAGTCTGTCAGTCTGTCAGTCTGTCAGTCTGTCAGTCTGTCAGTCTGTCAGTCTGTCAGTCTGTCAGTCTGTCAGTCTGTCAGTCTGTCAGTCTGTCAGTCTGTCAGTCTGTCAGTCTGTCAGTCTGCCAGTCTGTCAGTCTGTCAGTCTGTCAGTCTGTCAGTCTGTCAGTCTGTCAGTCTGTCAGTCTGTCAGTCTGTCAGTCTGTCAGTCTGTCAGTCTGTCAGTCTGTCAGTCTGTCAGTCTGTCAGTCTGTCAGTCTGTCAGTCTGTCAGTCTGTCAGTCTGTCAGTCTGTCAGTCTGTCAGTCTGTCAGTCTGTCAGTCTGTCAGTCTGTCAGTCTGTCAGTCTGTCAGTCTGTCAGTCTGTCAGTCTGTCAGTCTGTCAGTCTGTCAGTCTGTCAGTCTGTCAGTCTGTCAGTCTGTCAGTCTGTCAGTCTGTCAGTCTGTCAGTCTGTCAGTCTGTCAGTCTGTCAGTCTGTCAGTCTGTCAGTCTGTCAGTCTGTCAGTCTGTCAGTCTGTCAGTCTGTCAGTCTGTCAGTCTGTCAGTCTGTCAGTCTGTCAGTCTGTCAGTCTGTCAGTCTGTCAGTCTGTCAGTCTGTCAGTCTGTCAGTCTGTCAGTCTGTCAGTCTGTCAGTCTGTCAGTCTGTCAGTCTGTCAGTCTGTCAGTCTGTCAGTCTGTCAGTCTGTCAGTCTGTCAGTCTGTCAGTCTGTCAGTCTGTCAGTCTGTCAGTCTGTCAGTCTGTCAGTCTGTCAGTCTGTCAGTCTGTCAGTCTGTCAGTCTGTCAGTCTGTCAGTCTGTCAGTCTGTCAGTCTGTCAGTCTGTCAGTCTGTCAGTCTGTCAGTCTGTCAGTCTGTCAGTCTGTCAGTCTGTCAGTCTGTCAGTCTGTCAGTCTGTCAGTCTGTCAGTCTGTCAGTCTGTCAGTCTGTCAGTCTGTCAGTCTGTCAGTCTGTCAGTCTGTCAGTCTGTCAGTCTGTCAGTCTGTCAGTCTGTCAGTCTGTCAGTCTGTCAGTCTGTCAGTCTGTCAGTCTGTCAGTCTGTCAGTCTGTCAGTCTGTCAGTCTGTCAGTCTGTCAGTCTGTCAGTCTGTCAGTCTGTCAGTCTGTCAGTCTGTCAGTCTGTCAGTCTGTCAGTCTGTCAGTCTGTCAGTCTGTCAGTCTGTCAGTCTGTCAGTCTGTCAGTCTGTCAGTCTGTCAGTCTGTCAGTCTGTCAGTCTGTCAGTCTGTCAGTCTGTCAGTCTGTCAGTCTGTCAGTCTGTCAGTCTGTCAGTCTGTCAGTCTGTCAGTCTGTCAGTCTGTCAGTCTGTCAGTCTGTCAGTCTGTCAGTCTGTCAGTCTGTCAGTCTGTCAGTCTGTCAGTCTGTCAGTCTGTCAGTCTGTCAGTCTGTCAGTCTGTCAGTCTGTCAGTCTGTCAGTCTGTCAGTCTGTCAGTCTGTCAGTCTGTCAGTCTGTCAGTCTGTCAGTCTGTCAGTCTGTCAGTCTGTCAGTCTGTCAGTCTGTCAGTCTGTCAGTCTGTCAGTCTGTCAGTCTGTCAGTCTGTCAGTCTGTCAGTCTGTCAGTCTGTCAGTCTGTCAGTCTGTCAGTCTGTCAGTCTGTCAGTCTGTCAGTCTGTCAGTCTGTCAGTCTGTCAGTCTGTCAGTCTGTCAGTCTGTCAGTCTGTCAGTCTGTCAGTCTGTCAGTCTGTCAGTCTGTCAGTCTGTCATCAGTCTGTCAGTCTGTCAGTCTGTCAGTCTGTCAGTCTGTCAGTCTGTCAGTCTGTCAGTCTGTCAGTCTGTCAGTCTGTCAGTCTGTCAGTCTGTCAGTCTGTCAGTCTGTCAGTCTGTCAGTCTGTCAGTCTGTCAGTCTGTCAGTCTGTCAGTCTGTCAGTCTGTCAGTCTGTCAGTCTGTCAGTCTGTCAGTCTGTCAGTCTGTCAGTCTGTCAGTCTGTCAGTCTGTCAGTCTGTCAGTCTGTCAGTCTGTCAGTCTGTCAGTCTGTCAGTCTGTCAGTCTGTCAGTCTGTCAGTCTGTCAGTCTGTCAGTCTGTCAGTCTGTCAGTCTGTCAGTCTGTCAGTCTGTCAGTCTGTCAGTCTGTCAGTCTGTCAGTCTGTCAGTCTGTCAGTCTGTCAGTCTGTCAGTCTGTCAGTCTGTCAGTCTGTCAGTCTGTCAGTCTGTCAGTCTGTCAGTCTGTCAGTCTGTCAGTCTGTCAGTCTGTCAGTCTGTCAGTCTGTCAGTCTGTCAGTCTGTCAGTCTGTCAGTCTGTCAGTCTGTCAGTCTGTCAGTCTGTCAGTCTGTCAGTCTGTCAGTCTGTCAGTCTGTCAGTCTGTCAGTCTGTCAGTCTGTCAGTCTGTCAGTCTGTCAGTCTGTCAGTCTGTCAGTCTGTCAGTCTGTCAGTCTGTCAGTCTGTCAGTCTGTCAGTCTGTCAGTCTGTCAGTCTGTCAGTCTGTCAGTCTGTCAGTCTGTCAGTCTGTCAGTCTGTCAGTCTGTCAGTCTGTCAGTCTGTCAGTCTGTCAGTCTGTCAGTCTGTCAGTCTGTCAGTCTGTCAGTCTGTCAGTCTGTCAGTCTGTCAGTCTGTCAGTCTGTCAGTCTGTCAGTCTGTCAGTCTGTCAGTCTGTCAGTCTGTCAGTCTGTCAGTCTGTCAGTCTGTCAGTCTGTCAGTCTGTCAGTCTGTCAGTCTGTCAGTCTGTCAGTCTGTCAGTCTGTCAGTCTGTCAGTCTGTCAGTCTGTCAGTCTGTCAGTCTGTCAGTCTGTCAGTCTGTCAGTCTGTCAGTCTGTCAGTCTGTCAGTCTGTCAGTCTGTCAGTCTGTCAGTCTGTCAGTCTGTCAGTCTGTCAGTCTGTCAGTCTGTCAGTCTGTCAGTCTGTCAGTCTGTCAGTCTGTCAGTCTGTCAGTCTGTCAGTCTGTCAGTCTGTCAGTCTGTCAGTCTGTCAGTCTGTCAGTCTGTCAGTCTGTCAGTCTGTCAGTCTGTCAGTCTGTCAGTCTGTCAGTCTGTCAGTCTGTCAGTCTGTCAGTCTGTCAGTCTGTCAGTCTGTCAGTCTGTCAGTCTGTCAGTCTGTCAGTCTGTCAGTCTGTCAGTCTGTCAGTCTGTCAGTCTGTCAGTCTGTCAGTCTGTCAGTCTGTCAGTCTGTCAGTCTGTCAGTCTGTCAGTCTGTCAGTCTGTCAGTCTGTCAGTCTGTCAGTCTGTCAGTCTGTCAGTCTGTCAGTCTGTCAGTCTGTCAGTCTGTCAGTCTGTCAGTCTGTCAGTCTGTCAGTCTGTCAGTCTGTCAGTCTGTCAGTCTGTCAGTCTGTCAGTCTGTCAGTCTGTCAGTCTGTCAGTCTGTCAGTCTGTCAGTCTGTCAGTCTGTCAGTCTGTCAGTCTGTCAGTCTGTCAGTCTGTCAGTCTGTCAGTCTGTCAGTCTGTCAGTCTGTCAGTCTGTCAGTCTGTCAGTCTGTCAGTCTGTCAGTCTGTCAGTCTGTCAGTCTGTCAGTCTGTCAGTCTGTCAGTCTGTCAGTCTGTCAGTCTGTCAGTCTGTCAGTCTGTCAGTCTGTCAGTCTGTCAGTCTGTCAGTCTGTCAGTCTGTCAGTCTGTCAGTCTGTCAGTCTGTCAGTCTGTCAGTCTGTCAGTCTGTCAGTCTGTCAGTCTGTCAGTCTGTCAGTCTGTCAGTCTGTCAGTCTGTCAGTCTGTCAGTCTGTCAGTCTGTCAGTCTGTCAGTCTGTCAGTCTGTCAGTCTGTCAGTCTGTCAGTCTGTCAGTCTGTCAGTCTGTCAGTCTGTCAGTCTGTCAGTCTGTCAGTCTGTCAGTCTGTCAGTCTGTCAGTCTGTCAGTCTGTCAGTCTGTCAGTCTGTCAGTCTGTCAGTCTGTCAGTCTGTCAGTCTGTCAGTCTGTCAGTCTGTCAGTCTGTCAGTCTGTCAGTCTGTCAGTCTGTCAGTCTGTCAGTCTGTCAGTCTGTCAGTCTGTCAGTCTGTCAGTCTGTCAGTCTGTCAGTCTGTCAGTCTGTCAGTCTGTCAGTCTGTCAGTCTGTCAGTCTGTCAGTCTGTCAGTCTGTCAGTCTGTCAGTCTGTCAGTCTGTCAGTCTGTCAGTCTGTCAGTCTGTCAGTCTGTCAGTCTGTCAGTCTGTCAGTCTGTCAGTCTGTCAGTCTGTCAGTCTGTCAGTCTGTCAGTCTGTCAGTCTGTCAGTCTGTCAGTCTGTCAGTCTGTCAGTCTGTCAGTCTGTCAGTCTGTCAGTCTGTCAGTCTGTCAGTCTGTCAGTCTGTCAGTCTGTCAGTCTGTCAGTCTGTCAGTCTGTCAGTCTGTCAGTCTGTCAGTCTGTCAGTCTGTCAGTCTGTCAGTCTGTCAGTCTGTCAGTCTGTCAGTCTGTCAGTCTGTCAGTCTGTCAGTCTGTCAGTCTGTCAGTCTGTCAGTCTGTCAGTCTGTCAGTCTGTCAGTCTGTCAGTCTGTCAGTCTGTCAGTCTGTCAGTCTGTCAGTCTGTCAGTCTGTCAGTCTGTCAGTCTGTCAGTCTGTCAGTCTGTCAGTCTGTCAGTCTGTCAGTCTGTCAGTCTGTCAGTCTGTCAGTCTGTCAGTCTGTCAGTCTGTCAGTCTGTCAGTCTGTCAGTCTGTCAGTCTGTCAGTCTGTCAGTCTGTCAGTCTGTCAGTCTGTCAGTCTGTCAGTCTGTCAGTCTGTCAGTCTGTCAGTCTGTCAGTCTGTCAGTCTGTCAGTCTGTCAGTCTGTCAGTCTGTCAGTCTGTCAGTCTGTCAGTCTGTCAGTCTGTCAGTCTGTCAGTCTGTCAGTCTGTCAGTCTGTCAGTCTGTCAGTCTGTCAGTCTGTCAGTCTGTCAGTCTGTCAGTCTGTCAGTCTGTCAGTCTGTCAGTCTGTCAGTCTGTCAGTCTGTCAGTCTGTCAGTCTGTCAGTCTGTCAGTCTGTCAGTCTGTCAGTCTGTCAGTCTGTCAGTCTGTCAGTCTGTCAGTCTGTCAGTCTGTCAGTCTGTCAGTCTGTCAGTCTGTCAGTCTGTCAGTCTGTCAGTCTGTCAGTCTGTCAGTCTGTCAGTCTGTCAGTCTGTCAGTCTGTCAGTCTGTCAGTCTGTCAGTCTGTCAGTCTGTCAGTCTGTCAGTCTGTCAGTCTGTCAGTCTGTCAGTCTGTCAGTCTGTCAGTCTGTCAGTCTGTCAGTCTGTCAGTCTGTCAGTCTGTCAGTCTGTCAGTCTGTCAGTCTGTCAGTCTGTCAGTCTGTCAGTCTGTCAGTCTGTCAGTCTGTCAGTCTGTCAGTCTGTCAGTCTGTCAGTCTGTCAGTCTGTCAGTCTGTCAGTCTGTCAGTCTGTCAGTCTGTCAGTCTGTCAGTCTGTCAGTCTGTCAGTCTGTCAGTCTGTCAGTCTGTCAGTCTGTCAGTCTGTCAGTCTGTCAGTCTGTCAGTCTGTCAGTCTGTCAGTCTGTCAGTCTGTCAGTCTGTCAGTCTGTCAGTCTGTCAGTCTGTCAGTCTGTCAGTCTGTCAGTCTGTCAGTCTGTCAGTCTGTCAGTCTGTCAGTCTGTCAGTCTGTCAGTCTGTCAGTCTGTCAGTCTGTCAGTCTGTCAGTCTGTCAGTCTGTCAGTCTGTCAGTCTGTCAGTCTGTCAGTCTGTCAGTCTGTCAGTCTGTCAGTCTGTCAGTCTGTCAGTCTGTCAGTCTGTCAGTCTGTCAGTCTGTCAGTCTGTCAGTCTGTCAGTCTGTCAGTCTGTCAGTCTGTCAGTCTGTCAGTCTGTCAGTCTGTCAGTCTGTCAGTCTGTCAGTCTGTCAGTCTGTCAGTCTGTCAGTCTGTCAGTCTGTCAGTCTGTCAGTCTGTCAGTCTGTCAGTCTGTCAGTCTGTCAGTCTGTCAGTCTGTCAGTCTGTCAGTCTGTCAGTCTGTCAGTCTGTCAGTCTGTCAGTCTGTCAGTCTGTCAGTCTGTCAGTCTGTCAGTCTGTCAGTCTGTCAGTCTGTCAGTCTGTCAGTCTGTCAGTCTGTCAGTCTGTCAGTCTGTCAGTCTGTCAGTCTGTCAGTCTGTCAGTCTGTCAGTCTGTCAGTCTGTCAGTCTGTCAGTCTGTCAGTCTGTCAGTCTGTCAGTCTGTCAGTCTGTCAGTCTGTCAGTCTGTCAGTCTGTCAGTCTGTCAGTCTGTCAGTCTGTCAGTCTGTCAGTCTGTCAGTCTGTCAGTCTGTCAGTCTGTCAGTCTGTCAGTCTGTCAGTCTGTCAGTCTGTCAGTCTGTCAGTCTGTCAGTCTGTCAGTCTGTCAGTCTGTCAGTCTGTCAGTCTGTCAGTCTGTCAGTCTGTCAGTCTGTCAGTCTGTCAGTCTGTCAGTCTGTCAGTCTGTCAGTCTGTCAGTCTGTCAGTCTGTCAGTCTGTCAGTCTGTCAGTCTGTCAGTCTGTCAGTCTGTCAGTCTGTCAGTCTGTCAGTCTGTCAGTCTGTCAGTCTGTCAGTCTGTCAGTCTGTCAGTCTGTCAGTCTGTCAGTCTGTCAGTCTGTCAGTCTGTCAGTCTGTCAGTCTGTCAGTCTGTCAGTCTGTCAGTCTGTCAGTCTGTCAGTCTGTCAGTCTGTCAGTCTGTCAGTCTGTCAGTCTGTCAGTCTGTCAGTCTGTCAGTCTGTCAGTCTGTCAGTCTGTCAGTCTGTCAGTCTGTCAGTCTGTCAGTCTGTCAGTCTGTCAGTCTGTCAGTCTGTCAGTCTGTCAGTCTGTCAGTCTGTCAGTCTGTCAGTCTGTCAGTCTGTCAGTCTGTCAGTCTGTCAGTCTGTCAGTCTGTCAGTCTGTCAGTCTGTCAGTCTGTCAGTCTGTCAGTCTGTCAGTCTGTCAGTCTGTCAGTCTGTCAGTCTGTCAGTCTGTCAGTCTGTCAGTCTGTCAGTCTGTCAGTCTGTCAGTCTGTCAGTCTGTCAGTCTGTCAGTCTGTCAGTCTGTCAGTCTGTCAGTCTGTCAGTCTGTCTGTCAGTCTGTCAGTCTGTCAGTCTGTCAGTCTGTCAGTCTGTCAGTCTGTCAGTCTGTCAGTCTGTCAGTCTGTCAGTCTGTCAGTCTGTCAGTCTGTCAGTCTGTCAGTCTGTCAGTCTGTCAGTCTGTCAGTCTGTCAGTCTGTCAGTCTGTCAGTCTGTCAGTCTGTCAGTCTGTCAGTCTGTCAGTCTGTCAGTCTGTCAGTCTGTCAGTCTGTCAGTCTGTCAGTCTGTCAGTCTGTCAGTCTGTCAGTCTGTCAGTCTGTCAGTCTGTCAGTCTGTCAGTCTGTCAGTCTGTCAGTCTGTCAGTCTGTCAGTCTGTCAGTCTGTCAGTCTGTCAGTCTGTCAGTCTGTCAGTCTGTCAGTCTGTCAGTCTGTCAGTCTGTCAGTCTGTCAGTCTGTCAGTCTGTCAGTCTGTCAGTCTGTCAGTCTGTCAGTCTGTCAGTCTGTCAGTCTGTCAGTCTGTCAGTCTGTCAGTCTGTCAGTCTGTCAGTCTGTCAGTCTGTCAGTCTGTCAGTCTGTCAGTCTGTCAGTCTGTCAGTCTGTCAGTCTGTCAGTCTGTCAGTCTGTCAGTCTGTCAGTCTGTCAGTCTGTCAGTCTGTCAGTCTGTCAGTCTGTCAGTCTGTCAGTCTGTCAGTCTGTCAGTCTGTCAGTCTGTCAGTCTGTCAGTCTGTCAGTCTGTCAGTCTGTCAGTCTGTCAGTCTGTCAGTCTGTCAGTCTGTCAGTCTGTCAGTCTGTCAGTCTGTCAGTCTGTCAGTCTGTCAGTCTGTCAGTCTGTCAGTCTGTCAGTCTGTCAGTCTGTCAGTCTGTCAGTCTGTCAGTCTGTCAGTCTGTCAGTCTGTCAGTCTGTCAGTCTGTCAGTCTGTCAGTCTGTCAGTCTGTCAGTCTGTCAGTCTGTCAGTCTGTCAGTCTGTCAGTCTGTCAGTCTGTCAGTCTGTCAGTCTGTCAGTCTGTCAGTCTGTCAGTCTGTCAGTCTGTCAGTCTGTCAGTCTGTCAGTCTGTCAGTCTGTCAGTCTGTCAGTCTGTCAGTCTGTCAGTCTGTCAGTCTGTCAGTCTGTCAGTCTGTCAGTCTGTCAGTCTGTCAGTCTGTCAGTCTGTCAGTCTGTCAGTCTGTCAGTCTGTCAGTCTGTCAGTCTGTCAGTCTGTCAGTCTGTCAGTCTGTCAGTCTGTCAGTCTGTCAGTCTGTCAGTCTGTCAGTCTGTCAGTCTGTCAGTCTGTCAGTCTGTCAGTCTGTCAGTCTGTCAGTCTGTCAGTCTGTCAGTCTGTCAGTCTGTCAGTCTGTCAGTCTGTCAGTCTGTCAGTCTGTCAGTCTGTCAGTCTGTCAGTCTGTCAGTCTGTCAGTCTGTCAGTCTGTCAGTCTGTCAGTCTGTCAGTCTGTCAGTCTGTCAGTCTGTCAGTCTGTCAGTCTGTCAGTCTGTCAGTCTGTCAGTCTGTCAGTCTGTCAGTCTGTCAGTCTGTCAGTCTGTCAGTCTGTCAGTCTGTCAGTCTGTCAGTCTGTCAGTCTGTCAGTCTGTCAGTCTGTCAGTCTGTCAGTCTGTCAGTCTGTCAGTCTGTCAGTCTGTCAGTCTGTCAGTCTGTCAGTCTGTCAGTCTGTCAGTCTGTCAGTCTGTCAGTCTGTCAGTCTGTCAGTCTGTCAGTCTGTCAGTCTGTCAGTCTGTCAGTCTGTCAGTCTGTCAGTCTGTCAGTCCTGTCAGTCTGTCAGTCTGTCAGTCTGTCAGTCTGTCAGTCTGTCAGTCTGTCAGTCTGTCAGTCTGTCAGTCTGTCAGTCTGTCAGTCTGTCAGTCTGTCAGTCTGTCAGTCTGTCAGTCTGTCAGTCTGTCAGTCTGTCAGTCTGTCAGTCTGTCAGTCTGTCAGTCTGTCAGTCTGTCAGTCTGTCAGTCTGTCAGTCTGTCAGTCTGTCAGTCTGTCAGTCTGTCAGTCTGTCAGTCTGTCAGTCTGTCAGTCTGTCAGTCTGTCAGTCTGTCAGTCTGTCAGTCTGTCAGTCTGTCAGTCTGTCAGTCTGTCAGTCTGTCAGTCTGTCAGTCTGTCAGTCTGTCAGTCTGTCAGTCTGTCAGTCTGTCAGTCTGTCAGTCTGTCAGTCTGTCAGTCTGTCAGTCTGTCAGTCTGTCAGTCTGTCAGTCTGTCAGTCTGTCAGTCTGTCAGTCTGTCAGTCTGTCAGTCTGTCAGTCTGTCAGTCTGTCAGTCTGTCAGTCTGTCAGTCTGTCAGTCTGTCAGTCTGTCAGTCTGTCAGTCTGTCAGTCTGTCAGTCTGTCAGTCTGTCAGTCTGTCAGTCTGTCAGTCTGTCAGTCTGTCAGTCTGTCAGTCTGTCAGTCTGTCAGTCTGTCAGTCTGTCAGTCTGTCAGTCTGTCAGTCTGTCAGTCTGTCAGTCTGTCAGTCTGTCAGTCTGTCAGTCTGTCAGTCTGTCAGTCTGTCAGTCTGTCAGTCTGTCAGTCTGTCAGTCTGTCAGTCTGTCAGTCTGTCAGTCTGTCAGTCTGTCAGTCTGTCAGTCTGTCAGTCTGTCAGTCTGTCAGTCTGTCAGTCTGTCAGTCTGTCAGTCTGTCAGTCTGTCAGTCTGTCAGTCTGTCAGTCTGTCAGTCTGTCAGTCTGTCAGTCTGTCAGTCTGTCAGTCTGTCAGTCTGTCAGTCTGTCAGTCTGTCAGTCTGTCAGTCTGTCAGTCTGTCAGTCTGTCAGTCTGTCAGTCTGTCAGTCTGTCAGTCTGTCAGTCTGTCAGTCTGTCAGTCTGTCAGTCTGTCAGTCTGTCAGTCTGTCAGTCTGTCAGTCTGTCAGTCTGTCAGTCTGTCAGTCTGTCAGTCTGTCAGTCTGTCAGTCTGTCAGTCTGTCAGTCTGTCAGTCTGTCAGTCTGTCAGTCTGTCAGTCTGTCAGTCTGTCAGTCTGTCAGTCTGTCAGTCTGTCAGTCTGTCAGTCTGTCAGTCTGTCAGTCTGTCAGTCTGTCAGTCTGTCAGTCTGTCAGTCTGTCAGTCTGTCAGTCTGTCAGTCTGTCAGTCTGTCAGTCTGTCAGTCTGTCAGTCTGTCAGTCTGTCAGTCTGTCAGTCTGTCAGTCTGTCAGTCTGTCAGTCTGTCAGTCTGTCAGTCTGTCAGTCTGTCAGTCTGTCAGTCTGTCAGTCTGTCAGTCTGTCAGTCTGTCAGTCTGTCAGTCTGTCAGTCTGTCAGTCTGTCAGTCTGTCAGTCTGTCAGTCTGTCAGTCTGTCAGTCTGTCAGTCTGTCAGTCTGTCAGTCTGTCAGTCTGTCAGTCTGTCAGTCTGTCAGTCTGTCAGTCTGTCAGTCTGTCAGTCTGTCAGTCTGTCAGTCTGTCAGTCTGTCAGTCTGTCAGTCTGTCAGTCTGTCAGTCTGTCAGTCTGTCAGTCTGTCAGTCTGTCAGTCTGTCAGTCTGTCAGTCTGTCAGTCTGTCAGTCTGTCAGTCTGTCAGTCTGTCAGTCTGTCAGTCTGTCAGTCTGTCAGTCTGTCAGTCTGTCAGTCTGTCAGTCTGTCAGTCTGTCAGTCTGTCAGTCTGTCAGTCTGTCAGTCTGTCAGTCTGTCAGTCTGTCAGTCTGTCAGTCTGTCAGTCTGTCAGTCTGTCAGTCTGTCAGTCTGTCAGTCTGTCAGTCTGTCAGTCTGTCAGTCTGTCAGTCTGTCAGTCTGTCAGTCTGTCAGTCTGTCAGTCTGTCAGTCTGTCAGTCTGTCAGTCTGTCAGTCTGTCAGTCTGTCAGTCTGTCAGTCTGTCAGTCTGTCAGTCTGTCAGTCTGTCAGTCTGTCAGTCTGTCAGTCTGTCAGTCTGTCAGTCTGTCAGTCTGTCAGTCTGTCAGTCTGTCAGTCTGTCAGTCTGTCAGTCTGTCAGTCTGTCAGTCTGTCAGTCTGTCAGTCTGTCAGTCTGTCAGTCTGTCAGTCTGTCAGTCTGTCAGTCTGTCAGTCTGTCAGTCTGTCAGTCTGTCAGTCTGTCAGTCTGTCAGTCTGTCAGTCTGTCAGTCTGTCAGTCTGTCAGTCTGTCAGTCTGTCAGTCTGTCAGTCTGTCAGTCTGTCAGTCTGTCAGTCTGTCAGTCTGTCAGTCTGTCAGTCTGTCAGTCTGTCAGTCTGTCAGTCTGTCAGTCTGTCAGTCTGTCAGTCTGTCAGTCTGTCAGTCTGTCAGTCTGTCAGTCTGTCAGTCTGTCAGTCTGTCAGTCTGTCAGTCTGTCAGTCTGTCAGTCTGTCAGTCTGTCAGTCTGTCAGTCTGTCAGTCTGTCAGTCTGTCAGTCTGTCAGTCTGTCAGTCTGTCAGTCTGTCAGTCTGTCAGTCTGTCAGTCTGTCAGTCTGTCAGTCTGTCAGTCTGTCAGTCTGTCAGTCTGTCAGTCTGTCAGTCTGTCAGTCTGTCAGTCTGTCAGTCTGTCAGTCTGTCAGTCTGTCAGTCTGTCAGTCTGTCAGTCTGTCAGTCTGTCAGTCTGTCAGTCTGTCAGTCTGTCAGTCTGTCAGTCTGTCAGTCTGTCAGTCTGTCAGTCTGTCAGTCTGTCAGTCTGTCAGTCTGTCAGTCTGTCAGTCTGTCAGTCTGTCAGTCTGTCAGTCTGTCAGTCTGTCAGTCTGTCAGTCTGTCAGTCTGTCAGTCTGTCAGTCTGTCAGTCTGTCAGTCTGTCAGTCTGTCAGTCTGTCAGTCTGTCAGTCTGTCAGTCTGTCAGTCTGTCAGTCTGTCAGTCTGTCAGTCTGTCAGTCTGTCAGTCTGTCAGTCTGTCAGTCTGTCAGTCTGTCAGTCTGTCAGTCTGTCAGTCTGTCAGTCTGTCAGTCTGTCAGTCTGTCAGTCTGTCAGTCTGTCAGTCTGTCAGTCTGTCAGTCTGTCAGTCTGTCAGTCTGTCAGTCTGTCAGTCTGTCAGTCTGTCAGTCTGTCAGTCTGTCAGTCTGTCAGTCTGTCAGTCTGTCAGTCTGTCAGTCTGTCAGTCTGTCAGTCTGTCAGTCTGTCAGTCTGTCAGTCTGTCAGTCTGTCAGTCTGTCAGTCTGTCAGTCTGTCAGTCTGTCAGTCTGTCAGTCTGTCAGTCTGTCAGTCTGTCAGTCTGTCAGTCTGTCAGTCTGTCAGTCTGTCAGTCTGTCAGTCTGTCAGTCTGTCAGTCTGTCAGTCTGTCAGTCTGTCAGTCTGTCAGTCTGTCAGTCTGTCAGTCTGTCAGTCTGTCAGTCTGTCAGTCTGTCAGTCTGTCAGTCTGTCAGTCTGTCAGTCTGTCAGTCTGTCAGTCTGTCAGTCTGTCAGTCTGTCAGTCTGTCAGTCTGTCAGTCTGTCAGTCTGTCAGTCTGTCAGTCTGTCAGTCTGTCAGTCTGTCAGTCTGTCAGTCTGTCAGTCTGTCAGTCTGTCAGTCTGTCAGTCTGTCAGTCTGTCAGTCTGTCAGTCTGTCAGTCTGTCAGTCTGTCAGTCTGTCAGTCTGTCAGTCTGTCAGTCTGTCAGTCTGTCAGTCTGTCAGTCTGTCAGTCTGTCAGTCTGTCAGTCTGTCAGTCTGTCAGTCTGTCAGTCTGTCAGTCTGTCAGTCTGTCAGTCTGTCAGTCTGTCAGTCTGTCAGTCTGTCAGTCTGTCAGTCTGTCAGTCTGTCAGTCTGTCAGTCTGTCAGTCTGTCAGTCTGTCAGTCTGTCAGTCTGTCAGTCTGTCAGTCTGTCAGTCTGTCAGTCTGTCAGTCTGTCAGTCTGTCAGTCTGTCAGTCTGTCAGTCTGTCAGTCTGTCAGTCTGTCAGTCTGTCAGTCTGTCAGTCTGTCAGTCTGTCAGTCTGTCAGTCTGTCAGTCTGTCAGTCTGTCAGTCTGTCAGTCTGTCAGTCTGTCAGTCTGTCAGTCTGTCAGTCTGTCAGTCTGTCAGTCTGTCAGTCTGTCAGTCTGTCAGTCTGTCAGTCTGTCAGTCTGTCAGTCTGTCAGTCTGTCAGTCTGTCAGTCTGTCAGTCTGTCAGTCTGTCAGTCTGTCAGTCTGTCAGTCTGTCAGTCTGTCAGTCTGTCAGTCTGTCAGTCTGTCAGTCTGTCAGTCTGTCAGTCTGTCAGTCTGTCAGTCTGTCAGTCTGTCAGTCTGTCAGTCTGTCAGTCTGTCAGTCTGTCAGTCTGTCAGTCTGTCAGTCTGTCAGTCTGTCAGTCTGTCAGTCTGTCAGTCTGTCAGTCTGTCAGTCTGTCAGTCTGTCAGTCTGTCAGTCTGTCAGTCTGTCAGTCTGTCAGTCTGTCAGTCTGTCAGTCTGTCAGTCTGTCAGTCTGTCAGTCTGTCAGTCTGTCAGTCTGTCAGTCTGTCAGTCTGTCAGTCTGTCAGTCTGTCAGTCTGTCAGTCTGTCAGTCTGTCAGTCTGTCAGTCTGTCAGTCTGTCAGTCTGTCAGTCTGTCAGTCTGTCAGTCTGTCAGTCTGTCAGTCTGTCAGTCTGTCAGTCTGTCAGTCTGTCAGTCTGTCAGTCTGTCAGTCTGTCAGTCTGTCAGTCTGTCAGTCTGTCAGTCTGTCAGTCTGTCAGTCTGTCAGTCTGTCAGTCTGTCAGTCTGTCAGTCTGTCAGTCTGTCAGTCTGTCAGTCTGTCAGTCTGTCAGTCTGTCAGTCTGTCAGTCTGTCAGTCTGTCAGTCTGTCAGTCTGTCAGTCTGTCAGTCAGAGATGCAGTATGGTTTTCGGAAGGGGCTATTCACCATCGACGCCGTCGGTAAACTGTGCGAAATCGCAGACAAAGCAATCGAGGGGAAATGGTGGTTGTACGGCACTAAGCAGTACTGCATAGCGGCAACGTTGGATGTTAAAAGCGCATTCAACTCCGCTAGCTGGCACCACACACTAAATGCACTGAGCAACCTAAATGTACCAGTGTATATACAGAGAGTAATAGGGAGCTACTTCGAAGGCCGCCTGCTCCTGTACGAAACTGATTCCGGGCAATCGACCCACAGGGTCAGCGGGGGAGTCCCCAAAGGATCAGTCCTAGGCCCTTTGTTATGGAATGTCATGTACGATGGGATCCTTAGGATCACGATGCCCGAAGGGGCACGACTCATTGGTTTCGCGGATGTCGTGGCCATAGTAGTTACGGCAAAGAAACTCCCAGATGCGGAAAGAATCTGCAACGAAGCGGGGAAACGAGCAAGCGCATGGCTCGATTCCAAGGGACTCGCATTGGCAGCGCACAAGAAGCAGTCCTGATAAGTAGCCGGCAGAAAGTGGAGGTGGCTACTATCAAAACTGGAGAAGCCACAATTACATCTCGTCCAAGCCTAAAATACTTGGGCGTCATGATCGACCACCGGCTTTCTTTCAAAGAACATCTAGCGTACGCTAGACCGCGGCCGCAATTTCGCGAATTATGGCGAACACTCGGGAACCGAGGCAACCAGGACGTAGATTACTGGTTAGCGTTGTCACATCGACGCTGATGTACGCTGCTCCCATATGGGCCCGAGCCACAAAAAATGGAAGTTACATGTAAGACGGCGACTCCGTGCAGAGATTGTGTGCCCTGCGGGTATGCTGTGCGTTCTACGCGGTATCCCATGACGCAGCGCTGGTAATATCGGGAGTCATACCGATTGACCTGCTAGCAGTGGAATCAGGTGATATCCGCGCAGGCAGCACAGGGGTCGCAACTGCTGAATCCCTACGGAAAAGGTCCAGAGAACTTACCATTGCTAAGTGGCAAGAGAGGTGGGTAAATAGTAGCAAAGGACGATGGACGTATAAGCTTATCCCAGAACTGCAGAGATGGCTGGGACGGAAGCATGGACATGTGGACTTTTACTTAACGCAACTGCCGACAGTACATGGATGATTTAAATACTACCTGAATAGGTTTAAGCATGAACGGTATCCGTACTGCCCACTCTGCGAGTCGGATAATGAAGACGCAGAACACGTGTTTTTTGTCTGTCCGAGATTCGAAATGAACGAAGAGATCTGAGCATAAGGGTTGGGAGGACGCCAGCCGCTTGTATCCTGGTGGACATTATGCTTGAATCAGAAGTAAATTGGTCAGCTGTATGCAACAAGGCCACAATAGTATTAAAAAAACTGCGCATCGCAGAAAGATTGCGAAATTCCAATAGGATAGAATCCTAGAGAGCCCTAAGGGCGTTCCCCCGCCGGCGAAGTAATACCTCACGGCAGTACCGCTGGGGAAGCGGGGAGGGGGTGGAGTTTTTACTGGGTTAAAGTCCCAGACTTCGGCAAGCTAGTTCAGCTCCGAGTTGGCTTTCGATGCTTCAAACCACCACCAACAAAAAACAAGAAAGGAAGTTAACTTCGGCAAGCCGAAGCTTGTATACCCTTGCAGCTATAATTATTAAATTTAAAAACACAAAAAATGATATTCCCAATAGTATAAAATAATATGTCAAAAAACACTGAAGCTATAATGTTGTTTCATATTATTTTCCTACCAATTTTCCGATCGTTCCTATGGCAGCTATATGATATAGTCGTCCAATTTTGATAAATTTAAATTCGAAACTTAGAACTAATTAAAAAATGTTTTTTCCAAGCGTAGGAGGTTATATGTTAAAAAACACCGAAGCTATAATTTGTTTCATATTATTTGTCCACCAATTTTCCGATCGTTCCTATGACAGCTATATGATATAGTCGTCCGATTTCGATAAAATTTAATTCGAAATTCAAAACTAATTAAAAGTGTTATTTCCAAGCTTCGGAGGGTATACGCTAAAAAACACCAAAGATATAATTTTAAAAAATTTTTTTTTCCGAATATTCCTATGGGAGCTATAAGATATAATTGTCCGATCCGGCTAGTTCCGACTTATACACTACCTGCAAAAGAGATAAGACTTTTGGGAAAGTTTCAGCCCGATAGCTTTAAAACTGAGAGACTAGTTTGCGTAGAAACGGACGGACAGACGGACTAGACCGACTCGTCTTATCATGCTGATCAAGAATATATATACTTTATGGGGTCGGAAACGTCTACTTCACTGCGTTGCAAACTTCTGACTGATATCAGTATACCCTCTGCAAGGGTATAAAAAAAACAAAGAAGAACGCTATAGTCGAGTACCTCGACTATCAGATACCCGTTACTCGGCTAAAGGGGCGTGGGTATTGTAGGGTATACTAGATTCGTCGGAAAGTATGTAACAGGCAGAAGGAAGCGTTTCCGACCCCATAAAGCATATATATTCTTGATCAGGATCACTAGCCGAGTCGATCTAGCCATGTCCGTCTGTCCGTCTGACCGTCTGTCCGGATGAACGCTGAGATCTCGGAAACTGTAAGAGCTAGGCTATTGTGATTTGGCGTGCATATTCCTAAGCTTCTTACGCAGCGTAACTTTGTTTCAGCAGAGTGCCACGCCCACCCTAAAGCCCACAAACCGCCCAAAGCTGTGGCTCCTACAGTTTTGATACTAGAATACAAATTTTAACTGAAATGTATTGCTCATCAATACCTATCGATTGACTCAAAAAAAAGTATGCCACGCCCACTTTAACGCTCACAAACCGGCCAAAAACTTCAAAAAATCGTAAGTATGAACGTGGATATCTCGGAAACTATCAAAGATAGAAAATTGGGATCTCAGATTTAGATTCCGCAGCCTTGTACGCAGAGCTAGTTTGTTACGCGAATATGCCACGCCCACTCTAACGCCCACAATCCGCCCAAGCCTGTGGCGCCCACAATTTTTATGCTAGATAAAAAATTTTAACTGAAATGTATTGGTCTCGTCAATACCTATAAATTGATCTAAAAAACCTTGCCACGCCCACAACGCTTAAATCTGTCTACCGCCGGTAGGTGGCGCATTTCAATCTCGCTTTGCTGCTTGCTTATCTCCATTTCCCTTTGGTCCCTTTAGCTGAGTAACGGGTATCTGATAGTCGAGGTACTCGACAATAGCGTTCTTCCTTGTTTAAGTCCTAGTATGCAAAGTCCTAGTTTTTGAGAAACCTTTTGATTGATATAACGATCACAGTAGATTTTCATTTCTTCGTGTATGTATAGTAGTCGCCTTCGCACACTCTCCTGGTGCGCTTCGTCATTATAAACTTTGAATCCGATTCGCAGACCCTAAAACTTGTTTTTTTCAAAACTCTTTTTTTTCTTCAGAAATTTTAACATAATTTCAAAAGGTGATCATTAATAGGTCTACTTTCCCAAAAGTCGAAAAACTTTAATTGCTTATATGTAACTCCTTAACACCATTTAAATGTTTCCATTTCCAAAAGTCGAAAAACTTTAATTTCTTATATGTAACTCCTTAACACCATTTAAATGTTTCCATGACATTGAGTTCTGACATGTACATCTGAGCGATCAAAAAATGAAATCTTTTACGCACTTCTTTACGTGAATGTTTAAGTTTGCAAAAAATGTATTCAAAAATTAAAGACTTCCGAAACATCCTCAAAGTTTCTTTGAAAAATTCTCTTACGACTCTTTTTTAAAAAATATCGATTTCCCCCTTTCAACTTCGTCAACTCTCGTATATCGGTCAATATGCATACAATTATACAAAATACAATTGACATACAACACCGAAATGTTTTTAAAGGGAAACCTTAACCACAGAACTAGACACAACGGACGTTTCTTTCAAGTCAGGGCCACCTATATGAAAATAATATATTTGATTAACCTCAACAGTGAGTATGAGTTAAAAACTTTGAAGCCAATTTAGAGACCATATATCAAATACTGTACATGCCTATGTACTGTTACCGTCCAGTACATTTTGAAACGTCGATTTTTATACCCGTTACTCGTAGAGTAAAAGGGTATACTAGATTCGTCGGAAAGTATGTAACAGGCAGAAGGAAGCGTTTCCGACCCCATAAAGTATATATATTCTTGATCATGATCACTAGCCGAGTCGATCTAGCCATGTCCGTCTGTCCGTCTGTCCGTCTGTCCGTCTGTCTGTCCGTCCGGATGAACGCTGAGATCTTGGAAACTATAAGAGCTAGGCTATTGAGATTAGGCGTGCAGATTCCTGAGCTTCTTACGCAGCGCAAGTTTGTTTCAGCAGAGTGCCACGCCCACTCTAACGCCCACAAACCGCCCAAAACTGTGGCTCCTGCAGTTTTCATGCTAGAATAAAAATTTTAACTGAAATGTATTATTCTCATCAATACCTATCGATTGACCCAAAAAAAGTTTGCCACGCCCACTTTTACGCCCACAAACCGCCCACAAACTTCAAAAAATCGTAAATATGAACGCGGATATCTCGGAAAATATCAAAGATAAACAAATGGGATTTCAGATTTAGATTCCGTAGGCTTGAGCGCAGCGCAAATTTGTCACGCGAATATGCCACGCCTACTCTAACGCCCACAAACCGCCCAAGCCTGTGGCGCCCACAATTTCCATGCTAGATAAAAAATTTTAACTGAAATGTATTGGTCTTGTCAATACCTATCGATTGATTCAAAAAAAACTTTGCCACGCCCACTCTAACGCCCACAACGCTTAAATCTGTCTACCGCCGGTAGGTGGCGCATTTCAATCTCGCTTTGCTGCTTGCATATCTCCATTTTCCTTTGGTCCCTTTAGCTGAGTAACGGGTATCTCATAGTCGAGGTACTCGACTATAGCGTTCTTCCTTGTTTAAAATATATTCGTTAGAAGCTTTTATTAAAGGATAGGCTTTAACAAGTACATCGACATTTTCTACAGCGCATAGGCTCACAATATATTTAATTAACCTCAACAGTGAGTATGAGTTAAAAACTTTGAAACTAATTTAGAGACCATATATCAAATACTGTATATACCTATGTACTGTTACCGTCCCAGTACATTTTGAAACGTCGATTTATTTAAATATATTCGTTAGAAGCTTTAATTAAATTAAGGCTTTAACACGTACATCGACATTTTCTCCAGCGCATAGGCTCACAATAAAAGTTCCTTCCAAACAAACAAAATTAAAGTCCGTAAATCTTTTAAAAAAACATCCGATTTAATTAATAATTTTTGAATTTGCCTATCCGAAAGTGTGACCGTATATTTTTACAGACTTCGATTGGTTCCCAAATTCCAATTAGCTTCTAACCATCAAAAAAAGTTTGTTACGCCCACTTTTACGCCCACAAACCGCCCACAAACTTCAAAAAATCGTAAATATGAACGTGGATATCTCGGAAACTATCAAGGATAGAGAACAATTCATTTCAGTTAAAATTTTTATTCTAACATCAAAACTGTAGGAGCCACAGTTTTGGGCGGTTTGTGGGCGTTAGAGTGGGCGTGGCACTCTACTGAAACAAACTTGCGCTGCGTAAGCCATGTCCGTCTGTCCGTCTGTCCGTCTGTCCGTCTGTCTGTCCGTCCGGATGAACGCTGAGATTTTGGAAACTATAAGAGCTAGGCTATTGAGATTAGGCGTGCAGATTCCTGAGCTTCTTACGCAGCGCAAGTTTGTTTCAGCAGAGTGCCACGCCCACTCTAACGCCCACAAACCGACCAAAACTGTGGCTCCTACAGTTTTGATGTTAGAATAAAAATTTTAACTGAAATGTATTGTTCTCATCTATACCTATCGACCCAAAAAAAATTGCCACGCCCACTTTAACGCCCACAAACCGCCCACAAACTTCAAAAAATCGTAAATATGAACGCGGATATCTCGGAAAATATCAAAGATAGAGAAATGGGATTTCAGATTTAGATTCCGTAGGCTTGAGCGCAGCGCAAGTTTGTTACGCGAATAAGAAGCTCAGGAATCTGCACGCCAAATCTCAATAGCCTAGCTCTTATAGTTTCCGAGATCTCAGCGTTCATCCGAACGGACAGACAGACGGACAGACGGACAAACGGACAGACGGACATGGCTAGATCGACTCGGCTAGTGATCCTGATCAAGAATATATATACTTTATGGGGTCGGAAACGCTTCCTACTGCCTGTTACATATTTTCCTACTAATCTAGTATACCCTTTTACTCTACGAGTAACGGGTATAATTATACCGGAAGAGCTTATCTCATTACAAAAGGGTATGTGTTGGCTTTCGTTTGTTTTTCTACAAAGGCCGCCCATCTAGAGCCTACATCCGACTTAACGACTGAAAAGTTTCTTGCCGCTTTCGCTCGTTTCGTATCTAGAAAAGGGTGTCCTCTCCAAGTCCAGTCCGACAATGGAAAGACCTTCGTCGGCGCTTCCACCGTGCTATCCCGAGACTTCCTGCAAGCCGTTAAGGAGTCTGTGAACGATGCGTATAGTCATCAGCAGCTCACCTGGCAATTCATTCCTCCTGGGGCACCCCATATGGGAAACCTATGGGAAGCTGGTGTCAAGAGCTTCAAGACCTTGTTTTACAAGTCCACCGCTACACGGAAGTACACCTTTGAAGAGCTGTCCACTCTCCTAGCGAGAATCGAAGCTTGTCTGAATTCAATTCATGTCTGAGGATCCAACTGATTTCTTATCGTTGACACCAGGGCACTTTCTTGTCTTCTTCTATCCATATTGGAACCGGAAGTAAAGGGCGAATCCAAGTCCATTCTGAACCGGTGGCAGCACTTAAAGTCTCTCCATCAACAATTCCCCACTCGATGGAAGGATGAGTACCTTAAGGAGCTCCACAAGCGCAAAAAGTGGCAAGTTCCCACAGAAAATCTGCGCGTCGGCGACATGGTCGTCATTAAGGAGGCCAATATCGGCATTCGCACGGCGCGCGGCATTGTCAAACGTCCAGTGACCAAGGTGGTTCTTCTTCCTAGAGAGCCGTCCAAAATTACCTAGTAACGAGCCGCGTTTCTTATACACCTTAGTCCGTAGTCATTATCCACTTCATTGCTAATCAGCCCTGTTTGTTTTTTCCTTATCCACACTCTAACCAGGAAAATGGCTCCCCGTCCATGTAGCGCTCAGGCATTGGATAGCAGACGTACGAGAGGTACTCAGTCCTACCGATGCCGAGTATGCCGCGGAACCCATCCTCTTCGGAAGTGTCAGAGGTTCCTAAAGCTGAGCGCAGAGAAGCGGCTACGGGCAGTTCTTGTAAACAGGTTCCAAGAAACAGCCCGCTTCTCCGCAGCGTTCGCGCCGGCATGATCCGCCAACTCGCCAAAAGCTTGCCCCTCCACCGCGCTCAGAATCCTCGACACCAGCTCCGTCGCTCGCGGCACTTCTCCAATGTCATAGCGTCAACGTCCTCCCGACTGCTTTGGTGATCGTCGAGACCGGGGAGAAGACGTTCGACACCGCCGCACTCATCGATCCGTGCACCCCGATAAGCTCCATCAATGCATCCCTGGCCGCCGCGTTTCGTTTGCCGACAACAAACTTGGGCGATGAGAGCATCTGCACGGCGACGATTAGGTCGAAGGTCGACGAGGCCATCAAGCTGGAGGTGGTCCTCAAGATCGAGCCGAACGTGCGCATCCACGCCCCCATCCGTGTGCTCAGTGAGGGCGTAGTAAAGAAGTTTAGGGAGCTACCGCTCGCGGATGAGCGTTTCCATCGGCCCACCACCATTTCCTTAATCCTGGGCGCGGACGTCTACCCGAAGGTGATACAGCCGGGCCTCCACATGGTCGACGAGGGACTGCCAGCAGCCCAGAAGACAGTGTTCGGGTGGATCCTCTCCGGCGGCTGTACGCAGGCTTAAGGCGTAGGCGACTGCCCGGGGTTCCGTCTCTTTTTGCAACGCTAGCGATTTCAAGGGGGCGGAATGTTCAGGCCCACTGTCCGGCGAATCTGAACCCCGGCCCCGCTATCCAACTGCACCGCTCTCTCGCTCTCCCGCTCTGTTCCCAGCTCCCTTCCGCGGAACTCAGCTTAGTCTTATTATTATTATTATTTATTGTTTTAGGCTTCCTAACGCTACAAGTTCTAAAACTTATAAATTACAGCGCTAGTCACAACTGGTAAACATATTTAAATTTGGACAAAATTGGTTCTTAAATCTAATGACATACATTGTTACATTTATTGTTGAACATTTAGATAAATAGAAATAAAGTTAAATCGAAATTAAAGAACCAAGGAAAAGGTTTTGGGGATAAGAAGCAATGTTAAAATAATATAATATACCTTATGCTATTTTTTAGGTGTGAGAGAAGTTTTGTCTTAAATAGTGTTGCGCTCCTAGTTTCTTTTATGTAGTTGGGAAGCTCGTTCCAAGTTCTAATCGCATTTATAAAAAATTGTCTATTTGAAAGCAGAAACCTGTGTCGGATGCAGATAATATTCTTTGTTCTTGTAGATCTGGAGAATTGTAATTTTTCAAATAAATACGATGGCTCTCTGGTGTATATAACTTTGTGTAAAAAGATTGTTGTTCTACTTTTCATATAATCTGCCAAGCTAATATCAAATATCTTGTGAGCAAATTGAGTTACATGGTCAGATCTATGCAAATTAAATATAAAACGCGCAATACTATTGTATGCTATTTTCAGCTTATGTTTACTTGCTACATCACAATTTGCATAGATCTCTAGACCATAAAAGAGTGTGGGTATTATACAAGACTTGGCAATTAGAAGACGCACACTAACAGGTAAGGAACATTTAACTAGTGACAAGGATCTTATTAGTCCGTATGTTTTGCAACCAGCTTTGTCTACGTGGTCATTCCAGTTCAAGGTTCTACTTGTATTAAATGTGATACCCAAATTATTGGCGGTTTCCACGTACTCAATTGGTGTTTTGTTAATCATCAGAGGGAATAGTTCAATATTGCTTAATTTCTTCTTAAAAATGATTAAGCACTTTGATTTCAATGGATTTATGGCAAGACCGTTGTTTCTTACCCATTCACTTACTCTTCCAAGCTCCATTCTACAAATATCTAAACACTCACTAATTCTGTTTAAGGGACGACTAACATACATCTGAACATCATCAGCATATAAATGGACATTACATTTCGACAGCACAGAAGGAAGATCATTTATATATAGTGTGAATAATAGTGGTCCAAGAACCGAACCCTGGGGTACACCACGCTTCAGATAGGCAAACGAAGAACAAATATTTGACGATACAACATATTGGCGACGATTTTTAAGATACGAACACAAAAGTTTGACGGCAGTATTGGAGAAGAAATACAAATTTTTGAGTTTTGAGCACAGGATTTCATGATTTACTGTGTCGAACGCTTTGCTGTAGTCCAGCAATAGTAAGAAGGTGACACACGAGTTGTCCGTCTGTTGAGGAATATCTTCAGTTATTCTTAAGATGGCTGAAGTGCAGCTACAATTTTTTCTAAATCCAGATTGATGGTCATTTAAGAGGCGATTGACAGATATAAAATTATTTATTTGTGATGCGACAATATTTTCAAACACCTTCGAGAGGTAAGGAAGAATAGATATCGGCCGGTATTCTTTGTTTGATTTAGGTATTGGGATAATTTTGGCGGTTTTCCAGCAATCAGGGAAAGTATTCGTGTTAAATGTGTGCTTAAGGTAAGGGATAAGTTTAGGAAGTAGAATTTTGATAAATTTAGGATGAATATCGTCAGGTCCAATTGCGTTAGACTTAATTTTAAGAATATTATCTAAAACATCACATTGGCCAACACACATAAATCTAAACCTAGTATCACAGATGTTTTCAGGTACTGAATTCAGGTACGTGTTGGTTTTGACCTCAGGAACTTGGCATTCTGCTAATTTAAAGTTGAGTTCATCTATGTCAACATTTAGTTCCTGTGATGTCTTTTGTTTACCTATCCCTAGAGCTTTAATCTGTTCCCATGTTTTTAAATTTTTGGTAAAAAAGTTTGATTTTGCAGAGTCGATTAGTTTGGTAACCGTTTTTCTCAGAGATACAAACATGCTGTGGTGTTGCGGAGTTTTGTATCTTTTCCACTTCTGGTATGCTTCATTACGTTTTATAATTGCCAATTTTATATTATTGGTAAACCATGGTTTTTCGGACGGTAGAATTGTTTTACTTTTAACTGTAACAAAACTATCGTATAAGTGGCTAATATTATGTTGTAGTAGTTTAAGTTGACGATTGGAAGTTGACGTTGGAAGACTGTTAATATTGTTCAATACACACTGGTCAAATGCTTCGTTCAACATTATATAATTAATATTATTAAAATCACGATAAAATATTGTATGGTCCGTGTAGTTTAGGTCAAAGTTATAGGTCAGGTATATAAGGTCATGTTTTGAAAAGGACGGAACGATTAGCTGATCATACAAACATATTTTATTAACATCACTCACAAAAACAAATCTAATAATGTGTTACGTGTTCTGCTGAAGTGGGTTGGTAATGAAAGATTCACTGGTTTCAGACCTAGCGATTCCATGTGCTGGTAAGGTGAGATTCCCTCAGAATATCACTATTAAGATCGCCTGCAAGGATTACATCAGTGAAGTTTACTGTAATGCCTGTCAGAATATTGATTAAATCATCATAATTTGAGTTGCAATGCGGACGATAAATGCAGTTAATTAACAGATTTATCTCCATAATCGGGTTTTGTATTTCAAGAAAAATATATTCTATTGCACTGTTTATTGTGTGTTGGCAAATAATTTTGGCTTTTAATTTTTTGTTTACATATATAGCAACACCTCCCCCATGACTAACACGATCAGAACGGTACACATTATATCCATCACACGATATTAGCACATCACATAGACTCTGGACAAACCATGTTTCAGACACGCATATAACATGTATCTAAACTCTTCAACTTTCTTTCGCAAACTTTGGGCATTTATATGACAAATCTTGAGACCAGGTCTCTGCTTTGCTAGAATGCACAGAAGGGCTCGACTATTTGCTGTTGAATTATTCAGGTTTTCTTCCATTGTGAATAGTTTTAAATTTGAAAATAAAAAAAAAAGGAATGCACACCAGACAAAAAATTAGGCAGACTACTAAATTAACAATGCGACTGATCCTAAACATATGAATAACAGGAGATAAAGATATTAAACTAATTTGAAATCCTAATATAGAGATAAAAAATATTTTAATTACGAAATGAATTATTCTCTAAAGCGGCATCTCTGCTTGAGTTGATTTCGCCCACATCACTACTCAGATCAGAAAGCTCATTAGAGCTTTGCATGTAGTAGTAAGCCTCTCCTCCGTCTATAGGCTTAACAAATACGTATCCACGGCGAGTACGCCGTTACGCGCTTTTGTTTTTGAGGCGCATGGTATGCTTAAAAATTTCGTAATTTGTTTTCGTTTATTGTTCGTTTAAGTATATAAATGCCAGCGAGTCAAAACCGATCAGCTGTAAGCTCAGCTGCGATTTGGTTGTTTGTCGGTGCTCTGCAATCGCCCGCAGCATCACAGCTTTATTATTGGATCAACAAGTGAGTTTCTTTGGCGCGGTCGGACTCGAAGAATAGACCTAACTCGCGGAGGAGGGGTCAGGTGTAGTGAGAAACAAAGTCGATTGAAATGGGTGTTCAAATTTTCGCCCTCGACTTGTGGTACACCATGCCAGCGCAGGTTGCATGCAACATCCGCGACCTCCTGTGCATTGCACTTTGCTGCCAGTTGATCATCCAGTTCACACACTTGTTGTTTCTGTGTATTCACCTCTTTTGCCTCGGTTTCCAGCTCTCGCACTCGTTTCGTAAGGTTGTGTATTTCGGTGTTCATTGCATCGAATTTAGCCTGTAGAGTGTTGAGAAAGCGGGACTCGCTCTCTCGATACTCTCCCTCCCTTTGCTCCGCAAATTTATCGTCGATCAGCTGCAACAGTTCCATGTTGATTGCCTTCCGTTGACTCGTGAATTTTGCATCAATTTGTTGCAGCAATTGTGTGTCCGACGTGCGAGCTACCTTGATTTCGGTATTCGACTTTTCACTCCTTAGTCGCTTTGATGCATTCATACTGTTGTTGTTTTGATCAGTTTTGAGTTTGAGTGATTTGTGTAATTGTATAAGTTATTGATTTGAGTGTGTTTTCGGTAGTTTTCAGTGTTTGTGCACTGCAGTATATGTGTGTGTGTGTTTTAAGTGTTTTTATACAAAAGTATGGAGATTACACGCACGATTTGACCACTAAATGACCATAGATCACAGGCGGCTTATAGTCCGATAGAAATTGTTTATGTTTCTAGATTTTATAGATTTTTGAGCAACTGTTTCGGGAGCTCTGCAAAAACGCGACTTTCCTTTTGCTACTTTAGGATACCAAGCAGTTCGATTTTGTCATTCATCTTGAATAGACTGCGGTCACTCCCCCGCCTAATTTACAAGGTGAACTTTTTGCGTACTGTCTTTCGGTCAAGGGGCACTTCGCGTATCGTGTGTTTCTCCCCTACAGCTCCCCGCAGTTCGCCGCCCAACGCACGCCAGCCGCACCAGCAGCAAACCTCCGAAGCCCAGCGTAGCAGTTCCCGCCGACGCAGTCAGATCCCGCCGCCGCCTCCCGGCTTACATATTGGTCCTTCGAGCCGGATAAGAAGATAAGTAAAGCTTTTTCGTCTTATTAATTGCCGGTCTGCAGTCAGCCACTTGAAAATATAGTTCATTTGACTTTCTGTACGATTTGTCCAAAATCCAAGTCCGATTAAATCCGACAACGGCAATAAATAAATTACTTCGCCATTTTTTCATCAATTTTCCTTTTGCTACGTGCGGCCAATTTTTCCGACTCCTTTTTTAATTGCATTTGGCCGCTCATACATACATACACTTATATAAAATCGAGAATAAAATTCCAAGCATAAAAAAAATATTGTGCAAATATAAGCCAAGCATACAGTGAGAATTATTTAGTTTCCAGTTGTCGCCGCCGAAATCTGTTACAATAATGCTCCAATCAGCAGATGAGTGGCTGGAATTGTACCGTTCAACATAAGCTTTAAGCGCACTTGTCGGGTACGCGAGCCCTTACTTCGCCCGCGCTTATTCAGTACAGCATTAGCCACCGTCTGCTACGATTATTTTTAAAGCGGTACCCTTACTTCCTTGTCTCACGGCTATATGTAACGCAATACAGCCAGCAGTTATATATTGAATAATAAATTGGATATATTTTAACCTACGAGTTTCATTAGAACCGGGACGTGCTACGTAAGGTCGAGGACAGGGTGGCGCTGGCCTCAACAATCTTTAAAAAATAATCGTAATAAATTACGTAACTAATCACGCGGATCACGTGGTGCCTGACTTAATAGTCCATTAGCCCCGTCCAAGTGAAAATAATAATATTCGGGGAACTCCCCGACCTACATCAATTCCCAACATGGATAGCAACAACCTATCAAGTGGAGTGTACCATTGCAAGCTATGTGCACATGAGGATTGTGATCGAATGGTTCAGTGCAGCAAATGTCACTCCTGGTACCACAGCGAGTGCGTGGGCGTTGATGATGATCACAGCTGGCAATGTGATATAAAACGCGACGTCATCACAGAAGTGGTGCCACCGATGCCGATATCATTCCACAAACCTCAGGCGTCTTCATCACCGACACAAGGAAACGGATTGGCGAAACTTCCATACAACCCGACATATCAAGCTTCTCCTCTGGAACACATTAACAGGGCGCTCATTAGTGGGACCAGACGCAGCCAACAAAATAAAGCTGACCTCTGGCATACCAACACGATCGCAGATTGCCGCTCGTCAAGCGATTTCAAGGGAGTTGCCAGCATTAGATGGCATCCCCCAAGCTTGGCCATTATTTTATAGCAGTTTTCAAACTAGCACAGAGATCGCCGGCTACACCAACGCGGAGAACCTCATGCGCCTACAGCCAAGCCTAAGAGGTACGGCCCGAGAACTAGTACAAATTAAATTACTATTACCAGCGATGGTCCCCGAAATCATACAGACACTTCAAATGTGTTTCGGTCGGCCAGAGCATGTACTTCAAACAATGCTTGATAAAGCACGTAAGATTTCGCCTCCAAAGGACAAACTAGAACCTCTAATCGAGTACGCACTCTGCGTAAGAAACATATATTCAACGATGCAAGCCTGCGAGCTAGTCGCCCACATGAGCAACCCACTCCTTGTGCAGGAACTAGTGGAAAAGCTTCCTTTGCAGCTGAAATTGCAATGGGCCATGCACCCAAAAGAAACCGATGTGCCGGTGGTGAAAGTATTTAGCGAATGGATGTACACAATAGCCGAAGCAGCTAGTCAAGTATCATCCCCACTTTACTTCGGGCGCAGCGAACGCCTTAATTACCATTCGGCGAGTGAGGAGCCACTTCGTGTTAGAGGGAAATGCGTGATCTGCGATGCCGGAGACCACAAGATCCAAACCTGCCCTAACTTCTCCGCTATGAACACGGCAGAAAGATGGGACGTGTCCCGCACCCATCACTTGTGCCACAATTGCCTCAACAAGCACCGAAGCCAGTGCCTTTCAAGGAAGACATGCAACATGAACAACTGTCGCGAACGTCACCATCCCACGCCACGTATAGACATGCGGATCAAACTAATTTCCGTATCGTACAAATCAAAATCGATTATAAGACTCAACAAATTAACACTTTTGCCTTTCTAGACGAATGATCATCAGTAACGCTGATCGAAGAAACTATCTTCCAGCAGCTGGGGGTGACAGGCGTACCACACACACTCTGCCTGAAATGGACCGACAGTGTCGAAGACACTTCTAAAACAGCGAATTTACGTGTCATCAACACGCAAAACGGAACCAAGTTTAAACTGAGAGATGTTCGCAGCGTCAGAAGCTCAAACTTACCAATGCAGTCCGCCAATATGGAGGAGCTCGCCATGAAGTTCCCGTACCTTAAAGGACTACCAATTGCCTCATATGCCAACGTGCGACCAACTATAATCGTTGGAGCGGATAACTGGAATTTAGCCGTACCTCTCAGAATCCGGGAGGGAGCGTGGCGCCAGCCAATTGCTTCCAAAACTCGACTGGGATGGACGTTGCAAGTCCCTCCGAGCAAAAGAACTAACGCAGAGGGACACGTTATCCATGAGTGCAGATGCTACGATGCCGACACCGCCTTACACGAGGCCATTAAGCCAACCTTCGCAGTAGAGACTCCTCGACGTGCCGACATATACTCTGAAGTTGACTCCCGTGCCCTAGCCATCATGAACTCGACAGCCAAATTTAAGGACGGCAGATTTGAAATTGGACTTCTGTGGAAGAGCGAGAGCGCAGCTCTATCAGATAGTTACCCAAACGCCCTTAGACGAATGAAGTGCCTACAACGGAAATTCATCAAGGAACCAGCACAAAAGATTCAAACCCAAAAGTAGATTGATAATCTCGTGCAAAAGAAATATGCCCGTTAGCTAAATGCAGCCGAGATATTGGAAGAACACGCGAGGGTTTGGTATCTACCAACCTTTATAATTACAAGCCCGAACAAACCTAATAGGGTTCGTCTAGTTTGGGATGCAGCGGCGCAGTCAGGGGGACAATCCCTGAACGACTTCATACACGCCGGTCCCGATCTCTTGAAACCATTGGTGGATCTGCTGATCTCATTTCGCACCAGAAAGGTGGCGATCATCGGTGATCGCGGAGATGTTTCATCAAATTCGAGTCAAGCCGGAAGATGCCCATGTTCAGCGCTTCCTTTGGTACGACCAAGATGACGAGCTACACCATCCAAGCGTCTACACGATGGAAGCGCTCAAATTTGGCATAAACTGCGTACCATGTATCGCACACTTTATCGACGACTTTATCTACAGCGGCAACGACAATAAGGAGGTGATAGAAATCCCCACACAAGTTCGCCATATTCACGCCGCAGGAGGATTCTATATTCGCAACTGGGCATCGAACTCGAAGACTGTGCTTAGCGAACTAGGCGGAGAATCATCGTCAACGGAGTTCGAAATCACCACCGCCGAAAAAGTTCGGCCTATACCGGATCCCGGAAACGGACGACCTAACTTTTATCTTCAAATTCTCCCGTCTGAAACACGACATATGGACAGAAAACGATGCACCCTCGAAGCGGGAACTCCTCCAAGTACTTATGTCAATGTACGACCCCCTCGGCCTCATCGCCTGCTACACTATAGAGCTGAAAATATTATTACAAGAAGTGTGGCGGACCCCCACCGACTGGGACGACTGCATACCAGAAAGCCTGCTCCCAAGATGGAAGCGATGGAAGCTGGCATTAACCCTAATCGCCACGGTTAAGATTCCGCGATGCTTCTTCAGAACCAACGAGGATATCCATGACGTGCAGCTCCACACCTTCGTAGACGCAAGTGAACTCGCATATGCAGCAGTCTCGTATCTTCGCATCCACCAAGGCAACTACGTTTATCTTAGCTTGCTAGCAGCCAAAACTAAAGTTGCCCCGCTAAGTCCGCTGTCCATCTCCCGTATGGAATTACAGGCAGCAGTCACTGGTGCCAAGCTTAGCCAGCAAATTCAAACCAATTCTCGGCTATCAGTTAACTCCCATTACTACTGGACGGAGTCCAAAACAGTTCTCAAATGGCTGCGAATGGACCCGGGCAAGTTCCAGCAGTACGTAATGCATCGAGTAGGAGAAGTGTTGGAGCTCACCAATGTCGACCAATGGCACTGGGTGCCATCGGACTTAAACCCTGCTGACATCGCCACTAAGACTTTGAGTTTCACTTCCATGCATAAATGGTTTGATGGCCCGGAGTACCTTCTCCAGGAACGTTCTCGTTGGCCCACCTGTACCGACCTAGGAGCCCCAACCAACATCGAGTGTGAAGCAGCTGTTTTTCGTCGCTACTACGCCACTGGACCCCATCGTGAACGTAGAACACTTTTCCGACTGGCGGAGACTATATCGAGCGGTAGCAACGTTTATATTATACATCGAAAAGCTGAAAGCAACAGCGCGGAAAACGCCTCCGATTACGAGCATTAACGCCGAGATGATACGCCGCGCTCAAACAACACTGATACGCTACGCGCAAGTATCAGAGTTCCGAAAAGAAATATGCTTGCTCTCCAAAGGTAAAGCTCTAAACGCAAATTCTAAACTAATTTATCTTAATGTGTTTCTAGACGATGACCAGCTGCTACGGATCCGAGGGAGAGCTGAAAACTGCCCCCAACAGCAAATAATACTCTCTTACGGACATTACGTAACACGCCTAGTTGTCAACTGGTATCACCGTCAGATGCACCACACCATGCACGAGGCCTGCATCAATAGGATCCGTGGCATTTATTATATACCACGCTTACGAGTTTTATATAAGTCAGCCCGACGAGCATGCCAACGCTGCAGAAACGATATTGCCTCCCCAAAACCGCCGCAAATGGCCCAACTTTCCATTGCTAGAGTCGCCGCTTATCAACGCCCAGTTACCTACGTTGGAATCGATTACTTTGGACCAATTCCCGTGACCGTTGGCAGGAGGAAGGAGAAACGATGGGGAGTAATCTTTACCTGTCTCACGGTCAGAGAAGTGCATCTAGAAATAGCTCACTCCCTCGACTCCTCGTCCTGCATTATGTGTATCCGCAACTTCTTCAACCGCCGCGGGACACCTAGAGAAATATTCACGGACAACGACACTAATTTTAAAGCTTCCGAGAAGGTGATCTGCGGGGAGCTTCCAAGGGCTAACTTCGACGAAGTGTACGGATCGTTCGAACAATTAAGTGGAACTTCAACCCGCCAGCAGCGCCTCATATGGGGGGAGCATGGGACCGCCTTATAGGCTCCATAAAAAGGGTCCTGTCCGCCATCTGCCCAGCGATGAAGTTCACTAGCGAGAGTCTACAAAGCGCACTTTGGGAGATCGAATTTATAATAAGCTCAAGGCCGCTCACATTCGTATCGCTGGAAACCAACGACGACGAAGCCATCACACCCAACCATTTGTTACTGGGGTCAGTAAGCGGATATAAGCCCATCTTCGACAACAATCTCTCGGTTCGATGCATCTGCATTTCTGGAAACGATGGGTCAAGGAGTACGTTCCCGACTTATCTCGACGAGGAAAATGGTACGCCAAGCAGCCACCCCTAACGATTGGCAGCGTCGATTATTTTTAAAGCGGTTTCCTTACTTCTTTGTCTCACGGCTATATGTAACGCTATACAGCCAGCCGTTATATAATGAATAATAAATTGGATATATGTTAACCTACGAGTTTTATTAGAACCGGGACGTGCTACGTAAAAGTCGTCTCTTTAAGTAAATATCGAGTGAGAGGCTTTCACCTCGAAAATCTCTCTCACGCGCACAGCATCCACAAGCTGCCACCCGCGCGTTTTTCCCTCATCACTGCAAACAACAAAATCAGCTGTTTACAGTGTTGAACAACGTCGGGGTAGGAGCTTAACAGCGTGGATCCCCGCGCCTAACAGCATATAGTGTTGGAAAGCGCCATAAACGCGGGCCCAGCCTAAGTTTTTGAATTTTGAGTATTCGAAATTCCCCAAATTCTGGCACCGGGATTCAGGGACGGCAAAAGGCAGATGGCCAAGGATCGGGCTAAACTGGGTACCGAAAAGGGGCGGTATATCCCCCATCGTAAGCCTAGGGGAAATCTGTGGCCAGCGCGGGAGCCTCCCTCGAACAAACCGGGTAGCCCGTGATGGAGGAGGCTGAAAACCCTTTCGCGGGCAGACCAGTGGTGGTAAGATCTCCCCGTCAGCCGAGGGAGGATGGGACCGACGGAGTTGCAGCGGCATTTAAGAAGGGCAGACAACCCAAGTCGATGAGCTGATTGTAGACACCGAGGCAGCTAAGGAAACACTAAGAGGACGCGCGATCCTGCGAGCCCAGCTAACTCGCAGAGGACAACGCCGGCCAAAAGGAGCAAGGCCTCCCACGAGGCAACCTGCCTGGAGGATCTCTTGGAGCTGGGGAAGCTTCTGCAGGAGGTATCCACCAAGATGATGGACAAGACGGCGCGCCACATAACTGTCGCCACGAGGGAGACGTTCGTGCGCATGAAGGCGCTTCACACGAACATCCTAGAGGCGAACAGAGAGGGCGGCAAGGACGACAGCATCAGGGTGAATGGGCAAGATGCTGCAATTGTGTGCGCGAAATGCTCTCGAAGCCTGCAGAGCGCCGACAAAGAACAGCAGACAACGCCTGTCTGGAGGAGAGATTCTGCAGCGCAAACGGAGCCTTGGCGAAGGATAAGCCAGCCGACTGTGGCTGGAGGACCCGCGGCTCAAGTGGCCCTACCATCCACGCGCCCAACGCAGCAGAAAAGTGCCAAAGCTCCCAGGAGCACCCGAAAGAACCCGCCAAAAGGGCCGCAAGAGAGAGATGCGACGCACGCTGGCGCCAGTAAGACTGTGAGCCCCGCAATTCCGGTCGCTGAGTGGGAAGTGGTCAAGAAAAAGCCGAGGGCCAGGCGTCGCGCCAGACCCGACGCCGTCGTTGTCCAGGCGAGCGGGAAATCGTACAGCGAGGTGTTAGCCATGGTGACCCGAAGGGAAGATAAACAGCTGTCGGACTTGGAAAGCTGTGTATCCAAGGTAAGCCGCACCATTAACGGCAACCTACTGCTCGAGGTGGCCAAAGGCAGCGCAGAAAGTGCAGAAGCCATGAAGGAGAGCATTGCGACGCAGCGTCAGTGCGAGCCATGTCGGACGAGACCAAACTGCTCGTTCTGGAGATAAGAGACATCGACTCCATCGCGACGGAGCAGGAAATCTGCGCTGCGATTGCGAGCCAGTATGGTATCGACGCGGAGCGCATCAGAGTTCGGAGTCTGCGTCGAGGCTACGCGGAGTCGCAGTTAGCTGTGATTAGTTTGCCCTACTCCCTGGGGAAAGCCGTCCTCCATCGAGGCGAGGTGCGGATTGGATGGACCATCTGCAGGATCCGGGAAAGAACAGGCCCATCAAGATGTTTCAAATGCTTGGAATCTGGGCATATTGCAGTTAACTGCAAGAGCCTAGTGGACAGGAGCGATTGCTGCATGAGATGTGGTGAACAAGGGCACAAGGCAGCCAAGTGCAGCAAGGAGCCTTCATGCTTATTCTGGTCTGCGGCAGGAAGAAAGGATACCAGGCACCAGGCAGGAAGCAGACTCTGCCCAGCCACAACCAGCTGGACAGGGAGACCTCGGCCGTCATGCAATTGATTCAGCTAAATCTGAACCATTGTAGGGCCGCGCAGGACCTCCTGAAGCAGACGGTGCGCGAGCTGGGTTCTGAGGTGGCGATACTCAGTGAGCCCTACGAAGTGGAAAGCAGCAGCGATTGGGTCACGGATCGCACAGGCAAAGCGGCACTGTGGCTCTGCGGTGTGAGTGTTCCACCAATGCGGGACACGAGGGCAGTAGAGGGATTTGTCCGAGCGAACTTAGGTGGCACATGGATCTACAGCTGCTACCTGGCCCCCAGTCTATCACTGACGTCCTTTAGCAGGATCCTGGACGAGCTGATCAGCGACCTGAGAGGAAGGAGCAACGTGGTGATCGGAGGCGACTTTAACGCCTGGGCCGAGGAATGGGGCTCCCTCTATACCAACGCCAGGGGGCGGACCATCCTTGAAGCAATTGCGTCACTGGACATCGTCCTGTTGAACGAGGGCTCCCAGCACACCTTCAACAGAGCTGGGGCCGGTTCAATCATAGACCTATCGTTCGCGAGCAGCTCGTTATCCCGTAGCACACGCTGGAGGATAGGCGAGGTGTTCACGGCCAGCGACCATGAGGCCATCCTGCTGACAGTTGGCGGTCCACCGTGCCAAAGCCAGCCGATGACCGGGCCAAGAAAAGCTTACCGCCAGGACACCTTTAGGACACAGACCTTCGCCAGCGCTCTGGAGGGATTGACTGTATCTGAGCTGGACTCGGCAGATGTAGCAGCGAACAAATTGGCAGCCAGACTGGAGGAAGCCTGTGACCAAAGCATGCAGCAGCGTAAGACCTTTCGGAAGCACCACGCGCCAGGGTACTGGTGGAGCGAGGAAATCGTTAGCTTGCGCAGGACCTGCCTTCGAGCCAGGAGGTTAGTCCAAAGGGCGAGAGGCACCGCAAACCTTTCTGCCTGCAACTCTAGCTTCAAGAGTGCAAAGAAGGCACTCAAACTGGCGATTCGGGACAGCAAGAGGGAGAGCTACCTCAAGCTCTGCGATGAGCTGGAAAACGACCCATGGGGAAGAGCCTACAAGACGGTGGTCAAGCGTGTGAGTGCCGGCAACGGGTCGCCTACTGAATCGGCGGTCCTGGAAGGCATTGTCCGAGTGCTGTTTCCAGAGGGTCGCCGCCGTTGCATCCCCCGATGGACGCGACAAATTGGGAGCCAGATATGTCCGGTCACGGAGACGGAACTATTGTCTGTGGCAAGGAACCTGAAGAGCAGGAAGGCACCCGGGCCGGATTTGGTCCCGAACAGGGCTGTGAAGACCCTGCTATCCCTCCATCCGGGCGCGGTAGCATCGCTTTACAACACGTGCCTGCTGGAAGGGACCTTCCCCGACAGGTGGAAGCGCCAAAAACTTCTGCTCCTGCCGAAGCCAGGGAAACCAGCGGGCGAAGCTTCTTCCTATATACCCATCTGCCTGCTGGACACTATAGGCAAGGTCTTCGAAAGGGTCAATGCAACAAGGCTTAACGCTGCTATGGTGGATGCCGGTTGACTGTCTTCCAACCAGTACGGTTTCCGAAAAGGGAAATCTACACTGGACGCGATAGAGAGGGTCACCAACATTGCTGCTAAAGCCATCGCGGGTACCAGATGGAAAGGTGGGACGAAAATGTATTGTCTAGTGGTCACGCTGGACATACGGAACGCGTTCAACTCAGCCGATTGGGGGAGGACACTGGAGGCACTACGGTCCTTCAACATCCCGGATTACCTGCTGAATGTAGTGCACAGCTACCTCAGCAAAAGGGAACTGGTCCTAGATACCTCTGTGGGCCCCAGGACTTACGAGGTGACAGCCGGTGTTCCTCAGGGCTCGGTACTGGGCCCTCTGCTTTGGAACACGATGTATGACGGTGTTCTGAAGCTCCCACTGCCGAGCAGCACCAACATTGTGGGCTTTGCGGATGATGTCGAGCTGGTTGTGGTGGCCAAGGAAGTTGCGGCCGTGGAGGCAGCTGCAAACTGCGCAACTCGAGCAGTGGAGGAGTGGCTCGCAATGGCGGGCCTAGAGCTGGCCTCACACAAAACTGAAGCGGTGCTGATTTCAAGCAGGAAAGCAGTGGAGTCGGCGCATATTCAGATCGGAGGGACAACGATAACTTCTCAGCGTGCCATAAGGTACCTGGGAGTCATGCTGGACACCCGCCTCTCCTACCGCGAACACCTGGAGTTCGTAAACAAGAAGGCAAGCGAAACCACAGGATCGCTCTGCAGGATCCTGCTGAATACCAGGGGACCGAAGCAGCTGCTCACAGCAGTGGCCTCAGCCCACACTGGAGCAGCGTACAGCAACTGCGACTTGACAACAGTCGCGAGGAGCCTGCGTCTGTCCTGCTTCGGTCCCCTGGTATTCAGCAGGATCCTGCAGAGCGATCCTGTGGTTTCGCTTGCCTTCTTGTTTACGAACTCCAGGTGTTCGCGGTAGGAGAGGCGGGTGTCCAGCATGACTCCCAGGTACCTTATGGCACGCTGAGAAGTTATCGTTGTCCCTCCGATCTGAATATGCGCCGACTCCACTGCTTTCCTGCTTGAAATCAGCACCGCTTCAGTTTTGTGTGAGGCCAGCTCTAGGCCCGCCATTGCTCCAGTGTGGGCTGAGGCCACTGCTGTGAGCAGCTACATGCGAGGTGTTAACTCGACGTACCGCCTGTGCGCCGTCAGAATTTCGAGTGCCTTCAGGACGATCTCGGACAACGCAGCCCTTGTCATCGCAGGCCAAGTTCCCCTGTGTGAACTGGTGCGGGAGGCCAAGGAGATTCGCGCGGCTCTAGCAGGCGAACAGGCGGATCGCAGTACCAAGAACGAGGTGAAGAGAAGGGCCAGGATGCAGAGCGTCGTCAACTGGCAGGCATCCTGGGACATCTCCAGCAAGGGTCGCTGGACGCACCAGCTCATCCCTAGCATAGAGCAATGGCTAAATAGGAAGCACGGCCAGGTGGATTTTTACCTCACACAGGCGCTGAGTGGACACGGCTGCTTCCGAAGCTTCCTTAAGCGCTTCGGGCACGACACGGAGGACGGTTGCCCAGAGTGCGGCAGTGGCATTGTCGAGGACGCTCAGCATGTCCTTTTTGAATGTCGCCGCTTTGGCTATGACCGCCAGATACTCATGGAGACCACCGGGGCAAAAGTTCGGCCAGAAACTTTTGTGCCCCTCGTGCTGCTGAAGGAGGCGAATTGGGAAGCGACGGCAGCCTACGCAGCGAGCGTACTGCGAACGCTGCGTCGAACCGACAACGAGAGGAGAGAAGCTACAGCCTAGGTGGCTACCATTGCGCGAAGCAATACCTTGCGGTGATACCGCGCAACCACGGCCCCCTACTCCTGTTCTTGAACTCACTTTTACTTGTATATACTTGTAGGGAATAAATGAATAAAAAAAAAAAAAACATTCACATTTAATTTTAATTCCACCATCCCATTCCCACTAATTAAGGATTTCCGTCGGCCATCCGGCTAAAAATAATCAAATAAAAATAACACCAGCCGACGTTAGAATTGGTTTTGGTCATTGTGTTTTATTTAACAACCATCAAACTTTTCAGTATTTTTTTCCGATATTTGGTATTTACTCCATAACATTTATTTTATCCAGGGAAAATAGTTCTAGCACTCTACCGCATGCATATCATCACCAATATCCACCAATTTTTTTCGGTATATTTTAGTATTTTCCCCCCCGGAATGTTAAAAAAATTAAAGGAATACTCTAGTTGTCGAAAAAAGAATGGGAGTTGCCTACAATATACACGGACCCGATCCACAAACTGGTGCGAGAGGCCAAGGAGATTCGCGCGGCTCTAGCAGGCGAACAGGTGGATCGCAGTACCAAGACCGAGGTGAAGAGAAGGGCTAGGATGCAGAGCGTCGTCAACTGGCAGGCATCTTGGCACATCTCCAGCAAGGGTCGCTGGACGCACCAGCTCATCCCCAGCATAGAGCCATGGCTAAATAGGAAGCACGGCCAGGTGGATTTTTACCTCACGCAGGCGCTGAGTGGACACGGCTGCTTCCGAAGCTCCCTTAAGCGCTTCGGGCACGACACGGAGGACGGTTGCCCAGAGTGCGGCAGTGGCATCGTCGAGGACGCTCAGCATGCCCTTTTTGAATGTCGCCGCTTTCGCTATGACCGCCAGATACTCATAGAGACCAATGGGGCAAGAGTTCGGCCAGAAACTTTTGTGCCCCTCATGCTGCTGAAGGAGGCGAATTGGGAGGCGAATTGGGAAGCGACGGCAGCCTACGCAGCGAGCGTACTGCGAACGCTGCGTCGAACCGACAACGAGAGGAGAGAAGCTACAGCCTAGGTGGCTACCATTGCGCGAAGCAATACCTTGCGGTGATACCGCGCAACCACGGCCCCCTACTCCTCTTCTTGAACTCACTTTTACTTGTATATAATTTTAGGGAATAAATGAATATAAAAAAAAAAACATTCACATTTAATTTTAATTCCACCATCCCATTCCCACTAATTAAGGATTTCCGTCGGCCATCCGGTTTCCTCGACGAATCGGCTCCTCTCTGCGGCACCACTTCTCTCGCCGCGTTAATGTGGGCAGGTACTCCAAGACCCAGGTCTTCCAGAATCGGTCCCTCAACATCCTTGCTATGCGCCACTACTTCCTTGTGGCGCCTTCCTTAACAAGGCCTCCATCCAGGCAGGGGGTATCCGGCGGGCAAGCTGCTCCTTTGAGCAGATCGTTCGGCGTAAGAGGGGCTTCCTGGTCCGCACTCACTGGCAAATGGGTGAGCGGACGAGAATTTACAATGTTCTCCGCCTCTATCAGGAAACTCTCCAAGACGTGCTCCCTCGGCGCCACTTCCTTCACTGTGTGGCGCAGCACCCTCTTCACGCACTGCACCATTCGTTCCCAAACTCCGCCTTCTGACGGGTTCGCTGGGCAATTGAATATCCAGTCAATCCCTTTGCTCGACAGCTCCATCTGGATCCTCTCGGGTCCAAATACCTCAGCAAACTTCTTCGCCTCTCTATCAGCTCCCACGAAGTTCTTGCCGTTGTCGCTGCGCAGTCTATGAACTGGCCCTCGACGGCAGACAAAATTCCTGATCACGATTATGCAGGAATCCGTTGACAGGTCATGTGCCAGCTCCAAGTGTATCGCTCTGGTCGTCAGGCACGTAAACAACGCCACCCACCGCTTCTCCTGGTGCCGAGCAACGGTTACCAGCAGTAGTCCAAAGTAGTCAAGACCTGTACTCTTGAATGGCCAACCATTGGCCTCCAGACGATCCTCCGGCAGGTGTCCCATAATCGGCGGCATCGGTCGCGCTCTCTGCAGCTTGCACTGGCTGCATCCAGAAATCACTCCCTGTAGAACTCGTCGCAGTTTCGTTATCCAAAACTTGGTCCGGATCTCCGCTATCGTAGCGTCCACGTTCTGGTGCTTCATCCTCACATCTCAACCATCTCTGTTAGGTTGTGCCGGTGCGAAAGGATCACTGGCCTCTTTGCGCTGTACGGTATACACAGCGCCGCATCAATCCTGCCGTAAGCTCGCAAGACTCCGTTGCCATCTACCGACTTCCAGTCTATTCTCAGCGGCCCGCATCTCGTCGGGAAACGCCTCATGTTGCGCCTTCCGAATCAGCAGATTCTCAGCGTCCTCACACTCCGCTGCTGTGAGGCCATAGTTCTCAAGCTCATCTCGCTGTCCACGGCATCGACGCGTGAGCCTTAGGACCCAGGCTGCAGTCCTCAACAATCGCCTGGAGCTTGAGAATCTCTGAAACGGTATAAAGGTCTCACTTGCTCCAATGAGCACAAACTCACTCGGCATTTCTTCTTCATCATCTGCATCCGCCTAGTCGCTGGGTGCAGATCCTGGCCAGCTCGCCGCTGGTCTCCTCAGGAATGCCGGTCCATTTAGCCAGCGTGACTCCTCGCTCAAGTCCACGCTGCATCGCGACCTGGTCGCATCATCCGCCACATTGTCATGGTAGCCATCTCCATTGGGCCACCTTCGTTGACTCCAAAATTTCAGCTACTCTGTTCCCGACGAACTGCTTGTAGCGCCTGTGTGTACTGCCAATCCATCGCAGCACTGTCTTTGAGTCGCTCCATAATACAATGTCACTGATGGCCACACCGTGGTCCTGCCTGACGGTGTCCATCAGTCTTGTACCAAGAACTGCTGCCTGCAGCTCCAGCCGTGGAATCGTCATCGTTCGCATAGGCGCGCACCTCGTCTTTGCGCACACAAAACTCACTTGCACGTCGTCGTCCTCATAGGTGATCCTCCAGTAGATCACTGCCGCGAATGCTGACTGGCTCGCATCCACGAAGACGTGCATCTCAGTAGCCTTCACTCGCCCATGTCCAAAATAGTGACGTGGGCTCCGGAACTGATCCACTTTCTCCATCTCCTTACGCCAATCCATAAAGGCATTGTACATCTCATCCGGTAGTGGATCGTCCCATGGGATCTTCCTTCTCCAGACTTCTCGCAATAATAGCTTCGCTGTTACCATCAGGCAACAAAGAAATCCCAAGGGATCGAACGTTGACATAACCATGCTCAGGAATTCCCGCTTTGTGGGAACCCTAATCCTATCCAATACTATGGGTGCCACTTTTTGGTACTGCACTCGAAATCTGAAGTCGTCTGTGGCTGGCTGCCACCTCATTCCCAAAATCTTCTGCTCGGCTTCACCCCATCCAATACTCTGGGCGTGTTCACTTGGTCCGAGCATCCTCTCCACAGCAGGGGAACTCGACGAAAACTTGCACAGCTCAAATCCGCCTTCTCCTTCACTCTGGTAGCTACTCCAATAGCTTCGCTCTCAGTGGTGAAACTATCCACATAGTCGTCCACGTAATGGCAGTCGACGATGGCCTTGACTGCTCTGGGATCCGAATCCATGAATCGCTTGGCATTCACGGTCTTCACATGATGTTCAGCACTCGGTGAACATGCTGCTCCAAATGTCATCACGCGCATTTCATACACGTTGGGATCCCGCTGGTCATCCCCATCTCTCCACAGAAATCGTTGCGCACACCTATCCTCGGGTCGGATCAGCACCTGATGAAACATTTCCTTGATGTCGCTGCAAACTCCGACTGCGCCTTCTCTGAAGTGGAAGAGAATAGATGCCAAGGGCTTATAGTGTTGCGGACCTTTGCTCAGCGCTGAATTCAACGACACGTCTCCAACTCGTGCCGCTGCATCAAATACCAGTCGTATCTTTCCCGGCTTGTTGGGATTCTCCACTCCAAAATGTGGCAAATACCAAATCCTGTCGCTCTCCTTAGCGATATCCTGTCGTTCGATAATCCTTCATAATCCGGGCATATTCCTGGGCAAACTGCCCGTCTAGCTTCATTTTCTTTTCAATATTGATCAGCCGATTGTACGCCATGATCCGTTTTCCATAATAATCCCGTCTGGTAGCGACGGCCAACTCTCACCGTAGTGTCATCCAAAATCTGCTGGGCCCTCACGTCGTCGCTGGCTGCGACCGCTGGCGTCGCCTTCACACCAATGTTCTCGATCTCGAAGTAGTTCTCGACGATCCGTTCCACGTTATCCTCCACCGACGTGGCTAGCAGACATGACCTCGGTGATTGCGTATCTCGTCGTCCTCCTATAGGCCCAAAAACAACCCATCCTAGTTCGGTTGCGGCCGCATACGGCCCTTCTTTGACAAACCGTTTTGTCCTCAATGGCAATCCTAAATGGCCATGATCCAGTCCAATCAGCAGCTTCGGTACTGCGTTCTCATAGGGCTTCATCGGAAGTCCAGCGTCCTTGTATACGCTCCTCACATCTTGTCGACGCAAGCTTTGCATCGGCAAACTCAAAGTCGAAACGGCATACACGTTTCTCAGTAAATGTCGGGTGGACTTGCCTGCTCCACTAATTTGCAGACGTACCACGCTAGTAGGCTCCCTAGTGGCTCTACCTCCAAACCATTGTATATTCAGCTGACGACGTACTCCTTGTACGCCTAGCTCTCCAAGCAGCTCGTTGTCGACCATCGTCACCGAAGAACCTTCATCCAGCAGGGCGTATGTATCCACCTGCTTCCCACCTCCGTATAGCGTCACCGGCAGTACACGGAACAGTAGTCGTTCTCTGTCCTCGTCGACACAGCTTAAATTCGTTTCCGGCGTCGGTTGAGCATCCGCTGATGACAATGTTCCTTCATCCACTCGTACGCCTTGCCTCGTTGCTTCTCCAATTGCCGCCTCTCTGTGGCGGTCTCCTGAAGCCGTTGTCTGCTCCGTGCAGAAGTCGATGGTGCTTCCTCCAGCATCCATTAACAGGGCACTCTCCAGTCGCAGTGCAGGATCCCGTCATGTGCCCGATCCTCAGACACATAAAACATAGTCGGTGTCTTCTGGCGAGCCTCCACCTCTCTGTAGGCGCGGCTCCAATAAACTGTTGGCAGTCCAAGACTGCATGTTGCCTTCCACAAATTGGGCAACTTCTTTGGCAACTTTCCTGTTGCTCTTCCTGATCCCGGTCGATGCTAGCATGAAGCACCCGACGCCTCGGCTCCTTTCCAGATCCATCCATATCTGCTACCACGCAGACCACGTTTGCATAGTCCGTCAGCCACAAACTAAAGTCCACAATAGTTGGAAAGGGCTTGATTGTAACAGCATGCCTTGCCCACTTGGGAGTTTGGCCACAAGGTCTTCCATCAGGGTAGGGTTCCCCAAATGCTGCTCTGCCTTCGCTGACCGCAAAAAGGCTGTTAGGTTACTCACATGCGTGGCATATGTGACAAGCTTTTCCAGACTGTGCTCCGATATTGAAGGCACATCTCGGATGCTGTTGAGCTGACTGCGTATAAGCTGCTCCGGTCGGCCATATCTAAAACGCAGCTGCTCCACTACTGAATTCACATTGCTTGGGTGAATCAATAGCGACTGTACTGTCTCACGCGCTTCATTCTTTAAAGCCTTTAGTAACCTCTGATTATTCTCCAGATCCGTACAGTTGTACGCCCGCGTCGTCTCCGTAAACGCGCAGTAGAAGATGGGCCAATTCTCTGGCTTTCCTCCGAACGTAGGCAGCTCGGGAAGCTTTCGTGGTGCCCAGCTTCCATTTCCTCCAAGGGCCGTCGTCCATGCACCGACTCCGAGAGACGGCACTCCTCCTAATGTTCCGCCAGCCACTTCGCTATATGGCTCGGAACCATGCGCTGAAGCCGTAGTACCGGTAGTACTACGACGCGTAGCTGCTTCTCGTCGTATAGTTCTCTGTAACTGTATACGGTACCGTTTGAGATCCGCTCCAAGATGCCGGTGTCACTGATGCCACACTTGTTGGGTTAGGTACGAACGAGCCGGTTGCAAATGGCGGCTGGTACTCGATATAGCGGGATCAGCGCGCTCCGTATTTGCGCCGCGAGCGCGCTCCAAATCCTTCTCCAGCTCGGCGATCCTCTCCAAGAGGTCGGCCACCTTGGGTTTCCTGCTCTGCGATTGCCCAGAGCCCATTTTGGTGGCACCTATACTTGCCGACTGGCTGGATGGCGTCGGGGCTCCACTGCCTCGGCCGCCATCTTGCGACGTACCTGCACTCTGTTGCGGGACCAAAGCGCTGATATCTGTCTGCGCCGTCGCACTCACGTTTTCCTGTCCATCGTTCAGACGAGGACTCCTTCTGGGGGAATGCTGCATCATCTTCCTCCAGGCACTTAGTCCACCACGTATCCAGTGACGCCAGTTGCGTCCAAATATGACCTGCGCTGCCCTCTCCAAATGCGACCCACGCCTGGGGTCCGATGGAACTCTCCGGGTGATCGAATTGACCCGATCCAAGCGGAGTCCAACGCCAATGTGCGTTCCAGTGCAGTCCGCTGTGACTGCACTCCAAGATCAGTCGGTCGGGTCTTCTATGTACACGCACAAGCGTTCCGGCAACTCTCTAGCTAATGACCGCCAAGTGCCAAAGCCATAAGCGCAAGTCGCCAAGTCAGTCCGCCTGACTTTAGGTTAGGATCCGCGGCAGTCCGCCTGACTGCGAATAAAAGACCACTGTCGAAACAAGAATAGGAGTTGCCTACAATATACACAGACCCGATCCACAACAAACAAGGGCAACGCTTGAATGGAGGACTGTATGGCATAGTATATATTTTATTCTGTGTGAGATTACAAATTCAATTACAATGGCTTAAAATATATATAATTACCGCAGTATAACCTTCCACACTCCATGACTTTCAACAATTGAACGAGCGCGGCATATTTGGGCTTTCTAGTGTGCCCGATTGCTCCATCAGGGCACAATACCAATTCCTATCGACTAAATACTGACTTAACTATCGGGCTCAAATTCGACCCGCGACACAAGTACTAAATAATCAACAAATATCATCCTCCGGCCAACAACTTATTGGTATTTTTCTTCACTCAGAAGTTTAAGTAAGGGCGAAATAATATTATTACTCCACCGGGGACTATAATACATATTTACACATATTTTATATTTTTTCCCCCTCTAATTATTTCAAAACTAAAAAAATACAAGCACTAAAAAAAAATATATATACCAAACTTGATCCCAATTCTTCCATATTACAAGATACATATACCAAAAAGGTTAAATACCATAATATTTTTTCTCCACGGGTGATATACGAACACTTTACTCACCGTTCCTTATCCGTATCATTGAGTTTAATTCCGCAAAGTAAACTAGGTCGGTACGTGCTCCAATTTCTATTACTCCGATCCACTGCTTTTTTTGTCGACACCTCGTTCCACTGTTCCAGAAGTGGGCCAGGATTCCTATTTTGATCGACATAAGCAAAGGTGAGCAGATTCTGACCCAAAAAAGGTAATTTTTTTAATGTCCGTTGGAAGCGATAACAACAAGTTGTCTATTCCACCTGCCGTAGTCCCAGGCATATCCGTAGATCCGCCCACACCCGAACTAACCGCTAAGTCCTCGTCGCCCCGATGAAGGGTCACCCTTGCAAGCGTCAAAATGGCACTACCAGCTTCCCAAATTGCTCTAAGCAAATTTATTAAGGTCTCAGATCGGATAAGTGCATTTGAATCCAGAACAAACACTCCTTCGCCGGTCCCTCCTACTCTTTCCATGCTTAACATTCGCCGCGAAGAAGTACGCGCGTTATGGGACCGCATCAAGGCAGAATACAATGAATGCAGCGGGTGCATAGCAGAAGCCGGAGACAGTGCAGCTGATAGTATGCCAATTCTAAAAGCTAAATACGGCTACTGCTATTCCGTTTACGAGAGATGTGGGGCTCAGATCGCGGATATGATGATAGCCCAAGCTCCACAAGTTCAAGCTGTTCCCACCCAGACATACATTTCCTCTGGCTGTCGGCTGCCTCCGTGCGATACCGAGGTTTTCACCGGAGAATATCTGCGGTGGCCGACCTTTAGGGATCTGTTTTCGGCCATTTATATAAACAATCCAAGGCTGACGCCAGTCGAAAAACTGTTTCACCTAAATGCCAAAACAAGTGGCGATGCACACACGATAGTGTCGAAATCCCCCCTTACTAACGATGGCCTTCGCTCAGCTTGGGCTAACCTGACTGAGCGTTTCGAAAACAAGCGGTTGTTAGTAAATAGCCAATTAAAAATACTTTTCAATGTGCAGTCCGTTAATCAGGAACCTGGGTCAGCTATCCGTGAGCTTCAACGCAACATCCAGGCATGTCTCACGGCTTTAGAAATGTCCGGAATTGAAACCGAAAATTGGGATTGCCTCTTAGTGTACATGTGCTCCTCCAAACTTCCGAAGCTCACGCTATCCTTGTGGGAACAGTTCCTGCACAACAAGGCCGAGATTCCGACGTGGCAGGAGCTGAACGCCTTCCTTACGGAGCGTCACCGGACCTTAGAAGCCATAGACGACGTACGCCCGTCAGGCTCGAGTCAATCTATGCCAAAAACATCCGCCCCCATTGCAACGCCTCGAAGAATAAATTCTTACGAGACAAGGGTAGCACCCAAGCCCAAAGGATGTGACCTTTGTAAGAAGGAAAACCTTCCTGTCCACACATGTACACGATTTCTTCAGATGACGGTCGACGAGCGGTCGGCATATATAAAGAGAAAGCAGCTGTGTCTGAACTGCTTCGCACGAGGGCATCAGCTGCGTGATTGTGAAAGCACTCATAGTTGCTTTACGTGCCGCGGCCGCCATCACAACTTACTACACAGAGGCAACTCCTCCCAATCGCCTTCGAGTCCCTCCCCGAGACCCAGATCAAGACCAAATACACCAGTTGCCACCGCTACCGGGTCCACGGACTCTACAGCCCAAAATTACTTCCCGACGAGGTATAGATCCGTCTTGCTGGGCACCGCCATAATTGACATATGTCACCTGGGGTCGAATTTTAAAGCTCGTGCCTTGATAAATTCAGGATCAGAGGCAACCTTTGTATCTGAGCGGCTGTTCAAATTAATTAAGTTGCTTCACCAAGCAATCCGAGCCCAAGCATCAAGCTTAAACCAGACAGTATCCGCTGAATCCAAAAAGCTCTGTCAGTTTACCATCCGTTCTCCGACCAGGCCTGGCTTGTAAATAAACACTACGGCCTATGTTCTTCCTCAATTAGCTGGAAACCTCCCATCTTGTCCGATTCCGCAACAGATTCTTCGGGATCTTCCCGAACTGCCACTAGCGGATCCAAAGTTCTACGAGAGCGCAAAGATAGATATTCTGGTCGGGGCTGACGTACTGCCATCCATTCTCCTAAGCGGCACCCGGCCGAACATTTGTGGCTCTCTTCTCGGTCAAGAAACCATTTTCGGGTGGATCCTAACAGGACCCGATCCTACTCCAAGGGAAAATCAGATTTCCGTTTTTTCCAAGCGAATCTCCCACACGGTTGACACGTCCCTGTACAGGCTTCTCACCAAATTTTGTGAGGTGGAGGATCTGCCAGTAAAAGTGACAAAATCTTCCGATTTGACCTCTGAGGAAAATTTTCTCCGGACGACTACGAGAGACGATAACGGCAGCTATGTCGTAAGTCTTCCGTTTCGTGATCCTGAAAACGTAAAGTCGGTCACTCCAGATCCTCCGAGTTGTCGCAGTTCCTAAGAACCGAGCAACGCCTAAAGAGGGACAGTCAGCTGAAAACCAAATACAACTCCGTCAATCAAGAGTATCTCGACCTCCATCACATGAAAGAAGTCCGTCCTACCCATAATTCTGCCAGTTATTATCTTCCGCATCATGCCGTGCTAAAGCGGGAAAGTACAACCACCAAGCTGCGTGTGGTTTTCAATGCATCCAGCCCCTCAGAGAACGGGGTCAGTTTAAATGATATCCTTCATGCTGGCCCAGTTTTACAGTCCGATCTAACTATCCAGATCCTGAAGTGGCGATATTTCCGATACGTCTACAGTGCCGATATCGAGAAAATGTATCGACGGATATGGTAGATCCGAAGCATTCCCCGTTCCAGCGCATCTTATTCCGCATCAGCGAGGGGCACATACGAGATTTCGAGTTACAGACAGTAACTTTTGGAGTCCATTGCGCACCATTCGTGGCAGTAGCTATTAAAAGCGGTTGCGGAGGTTTTTTTCGGCGGTTTTAAATGTATTTTGTATGAGTTGTTTTAATGGCCAGCATATGCACATCCCATAATCAGGGTGTTTGGTATCCCACGGAATCCTCCCGTTTTATTGCATTTCAAATATTGTGACCCCTCGTTATCTTCTGAGAATGAGCAGGAGAAGGTGAACGTGCGTACCCCCGAGCCCGAATCTCATCCCCTACCCTCGAGCCCTTACTGCTTGTGCGCGAAGATGTGAAATTTGAATTTTGGGAGTTTTGTTCAAAATGTGCAGTTTTTATTTTAGAACAGAGAAAATTATACCATTGGAAAGGGCTTGAAAAATGCTTTCCAATGATACCACATTTTTTTTTTTTAGTGGGGGGGTATATTAATTTCGGTATCGGCGGACATCGTCGTTTTTTGCATTTTTAAGTCGAGTAGTGGGGTCTTTAACACATACACGGATACATACAGGCTCCGAAGAATATATGAGCCCGAAATGCTCTTATAAACGTACAGAATACTGACGTATTTTGTTTCAAATGGTGCATACTAGCATTCATAGCTAATAAAAGTCATGAGAGTGCTACCTTTACAACAGCAAAGCAAAACAAGAAAGGAAGTTAGCTTCGGCAAGCCGAAGCTTGTATACCCTTGCAGCTATAATTATTAAATTTAAAAACACAAAAAATTATATTCCCAATAGTATAAGATAATATGTCAAAAAACACCGAAGCTATAATTTGTTTCATACTATTTTCCTACCAATTTTCCGATCGTTCCTATGGCAGCTATATCATATAGTCGTCCAATTTTGATCAAATTAAATTCGAAATTCAGAACTAATTAAAAAATGTTGTTTCCAAGCGTAGGAGGTTATATGTTAAAAAACACCGAAGCTATCATTAATTTCATATTATTTTCCTACCAATTTTCCGATCGTTCCTATGGCAGCTATATGATATCGTCTTCCGATTTTGATAAAATTAAATTCAAAATTCAGAACTAATTAAAAAATGTTATTTCCAAGCGTCGGAGGTTATATGTTGAAAATCACCGAAGCTATAATTTGTTTCATATTATTTGTCCACCAATTCTCCGATCGTTCCTATAGCAGCTATATGATGTATGTAGTCGTCCGATTTTGATAAAACTTAATTCGAAATTCAAAACTAATTTAAAAAAATGTCATTTCCAAGCTTAAGAGGTTTTATGTTAAAAAAAAACGCCGAGGCTATAATTTGTTTCATATTATTTTCCCACCAATTTTACGATGGTTCCTTTGGCAGCTAAATGATATAATCGTCCGATTTTGATAAAATTAAATTCGAAATTCAGAATGAATAAAAAAATGTTATTTCCAAGCGTAGGAGGTTATTTGTTAAACAAAAAAGGAAGTTAGCTTCGGCAAGCCGAAGCTTATATACCCTTGCAGCTATAATTATTAAATTTAAAAACGCAAAAAATTATATTCCCAATAGTATAAGATAATATGTCAAAAAACACCGAAGCTATAATTTGTTTCATATTATTTTCCTTCCACTTTTCCTATCGTTCCTATGGAAGCTATATGATATAGTCGTCCGATTTTGATAAAATTAAATTCGAAATTCAGAACTAATTAAGAAATGTTGTTTCCAAGCGTAGGAGGTTATATGTTGAAAAACACCGAAGCTATAGTTTGTTTCGTATTATTTTTCCACCAATTCTGCGATAGTTCCTATGGCAGCTATATGATATAGTCGTCCGATTTCGATAAAATTTAATTCAAAATTCAGAACTAATTTAAAAATGTTATTTCCAAGCTAAGGAGGTTATATGCCAAAAAACACCAAAGATATAATTTTTTAAAGTTTTTTTTTTCCGATTATTCCTATGGGAGCTATAAGATATAGTTGTCCGATCCGGCTGGTTCCGAATTATATACTACCTGCAAAAGATATAAGACTTTTGGGAAAGTTTCAGCCCGATATCTATAAAACTGAGAGACAAGTTTGCGTAGAAACGGCCGGACAGACGGACAGACGGACATGGCTAGATCGACTCGTCTAGTGATGCTGATCAAAAATATATATACTTTATGGGGTCGGAAACGTCCAGCAATTCTCCGATCGTTCCTATGGCAGCTATATGATATAGTCGTCCGATTTCGATAAAATTTAATTCAAAATTCAGAACTAATTTAAAAATGTTATTTCCAAGCTAAGGAGGTTATATGCCAAAAAACAACAAGGATATAAATTTTTAAAGATTTTTTTCCGATTATTCCTATGGGAGCTATAAGATAAAGTTGTCCGATCCGGCTGGTTCCGAATTATATACTACTTGCAAAAGATATAAGGCTTTTGGGCAAGTTTCAGCCCGATATCTATAAAACTGAGAGACTAGTTTGCGTAGAAACGGACGGACAGACTGACATGGCTAGATCGACTCGTCTAGTGATGCTGATCAAGAATATATATACTTTATGGGGTCGGAAACGTCTCCTTCACTGCGTTGCAAACTTCTGACTGAAATCATTATACCCTCTGCAAGGGTATAAAAACACCGAAGCTATAATTTGTTTCATATTATTTTCCCACCGATCTTACGATCGTTCCTATGGCAGCTGTATGATATAGTCGTCCGATTTTTATAAAATTAAATTCGAAATTCAGAACTAATTAAAAAATGTTATTTCCAAGCGTAGGAGGTTATATGTTAAGGAAAACCGAAGCTAATTTTGTTTCATATTATTTTCCCACCAATTTTACGATCGTTCCTACGGCAGCTATATGATATAGTCGTCTGATATTGATAAAATTAAATTCGAAATTCAGAACTAAATTAAAAATGTTATTTCCAAGGAAAAGAGGTAATATGTTAAAAAACACCAAAGACATAATTTTTTTATATTTTTTTTTTCCAATTATTCCTATGGGAGCTATAAGATATAGTTGTCCGATCCGGATGGTTCCGACTTATATACTACCTGCAAAAGATATAAGACTTTTGGAAAAGTTTCAGCCCGATAGCTTTAAAACTGAGAGACTAGTTTGCGTAGAAACGGACGGACAGACTGACATGGCTAGATCGACTCGTCTAGTGAAGCTGATCTAGAATATATATACTAAATGGGGTCGGAAACGTCTCCATCACTACGTTGCAAACTTCTGACTGAAATCATTATACCCTCTGCAAGGGCATAAAAAAACACCGAAGCTATAATTTGTTTCATATTATTTTCCCACCAGTTTTCCGATCGTTCCTATGGCAGCTATATGATATAGCCGTCCGATTTTGATAAAACTAAATTCGAAATTCAGAAATAACTAAAAATTGTATTTCCAAGCATAGGATGTTATATGTTAAAAAACACCGAAGCTATAATGTGTTTCATATTATTTTTCCACCAATTTAACGATCGTTCCTATGGCAGCTGTATGATAAAGTCGTCCGATTTTGATAAAATTAAATTCGAAATTCAGAACTAATTAAAAAATGTTATTTCCAAGCGTAGGGGGTTATATGTTAAGGAACACCGAAGCTATAATGTGTTTCATATTATTTTTCCACCGATTTTACGATCGTTCCTCTGGCAGCTATATGATATAGTCGTCCGATTTTGATAAAATTAAATTCTAAATTCAGAATGAATGAAAAAATGTTATTTCCAAGCGTAGGAGGTTATATATTAAGATACACCGAAAAAAATATTATTTTCAAGCGTAGGAGGTTATATGTCAAGGAACACCGAAGCTATAATTTGTTTCATATTATTTTCCCACCAATTTTACGATCGTTCCCATGGCAGCTATATGATATAGTCGTCCGATCTTGATAAAATTAAATTCTAAGTTCAGAACTAATTAAAAAATGTTATTTCCAAGCGTAGGAGGTTATATGTTAAGGAACACCGAAGCTATAATGTGTTTCATATTATTTTCCCCCCGATTTAACGATCGTTCCTATGTCAGCTTTATTATATAGTCGTCCGATTTTGATAAAATTTACTTCCAAGCGTAGGAGGTTATATGTTAAGGAACACCGAAGCTATAATGTGTTTCATATTATTTTCCCACCGATTTTACGATCGTTCCTATGGCAGCTATATGATATAGTCGTCCGATTTTGATAAAATTAAATTCGAAATTCAGAATGAATTAAAAAATGTTATTTCCAAGCGTAGGAGGTTATATGTTAAGGAACACCGAAGCTATAATGTGTTTCATATTATTTTCCCCCCGATTTAACGATCGTTCCTATGTCAGCTTTATTTTATAGTCGTCCGATTTTGATAAAATTTAATTCGAAAATCAGAACAAATTAAAAAATGTTACTTCCAAGCGTAGGAGGTTATATTTTAAGGAACACCGAAGCTATAATGTGTTTCATATTATTTTCCCACCGATTTTACGATCGTTCCTATGGCAGCTTTATGATGTGGTCGTCCGATTTTGATTAAATTTAACTCGAAAATCAGAACAAATTAAAAAATGTTACTTCCAAGCGTAGGAGGTTATATGTTAAGGAACACCGAAGCTGTAATTTGTTTCATATTATTTTCCCATTAATTTTACGATCTTTCTTATGGGAGCTATATGATATAGTCGTCTGATATTGATAAAATTAAACTCGAAATTCAGAACTAAATAAAAAATGTTATTTCCAAGCAAAGGAGGTACTATGTTAAAAAACACCAAAGACATAATTTTTTTATATTTTTTTTTTCCGATTATTCCTATGGGAGCTATAAGATATAGTTGTCCGATCCGGATGGTTCCGACTTATATACTACCTGCAAAAGATATAAGACTTTTGGAAAAGTTTCAGCCCGATAGCTTTAAAACTGAGAGACTAGTTTGCGTAGAAACGGACGGACAGACTGACATGGCTAGATCGACTCGTCTAGTGAAGCTGATCTAGAATATATATACTATATGGGGTCGGAAACGTCTCCTTCACTGCGTTGCAAACTTCTGACTGAAATCAATTTACCCTCTGCAAGGGTATAAAAACACCGAAGCTTTAAATTGTTTCATATTATTTTCCCACCGATCTTACGATCGTTCCTATGGCAGCTATATGATATAGTCGTCCGATTTTGATAACATTTAATTCGAAATTCAGAACTAATTAAAAAATGTCATTTCCAAGCGTAGGAGGTTATATGTTAAGGAACACCGAAGCTGTAATTTGTTTCATATTATTTTCCCATTAATTTTACGATCTTTCTTATGGGAGCTATATGATATAGTCGTCTGATATTGATAAAATTAAATTCGAAATTCAGAACTTATTAAAAAATGTTATTTCCAAGCGTAGGAGGTTACATGTTAAGGAACACCGAAGCTATAATGTGTTTCATATTATTTTCCCACCGATTTTACGATCGTTCCTATGGCAGCTATATGATATAGTCGTCCGATTTTGATAAAATTCAATTCGAAATTCAGAACTAATTAAAAAATGTTATTTCCAAGCGTAGGAGGTTATATGTTAAGGAACACCGAAGCTGTAATTTGTTTCATATTATTTTCCCATTAATTTTACGATCTTTCTTATGGGAGCTATATGATATAGTCGTCTGATATTGATAAAATTAAATTCGAAATTCAGAACTAAATAAAAAATGTTATTTCCAAGCAAAGGAGGTAATATGTTAAAAACACCAATTATATAATTTTTTTACATTTTGTTTCCGATTATTCCTATGGGAGCTAAGAGATATAGTTGTCCGATCCGGCTGGTTCCGACTTATATACTACCTCCAAAAGATATAAGACTTTTGGGATAGTGTTAGCCCGATAGCTTTAAAACTGAGAGACTAGTTTGCGTAGAAACGGACGGACAGACGGACATGGCTAGATCGACTCGTCTAGTGATGCTGATCAAGAATATATATACTTTATGGGGTCGGAAACGTCTCCTTCACTGCGTTGCAAAATTCTGACTGAAATCATTATACCCTCTGCAAGGGTATAAAAACACCGAAGCTATAATTTGTTTCATATTATTTTCCCACCGATTTTACGATCGTTCCTATGACAGCTATTAACATAGTCGTCCGATTTTGATAAAATTTAATTCGAAATTCAGAACTAATTAAAAAATTTTATTTCCAAGCGTAGGAGGTTATATTTAAGGAACACCGAAGCTATAATGTGTTTCATACTATTTCCCCACCGATTTTATGATCGTTCCTATGGCAGCTATTTGATATAGTCGTCCGATTTTGATAAAATTTAATTCGAAATTCAGAACTAACTAAAAAATGTTATTTCCAAACGTAGGAGGTTATATGTTAAGGAACACCGAAGCTATAATTTGTTTCATATTATTTTCCCACCAATTTTACGATCGTTCCTATGGCAGCTTTATTATATAGTCGTCCGATTTTGATAAAATCAACTTCGAATTTCAGAGCTAATTAAAAAATGTTATTTCCAAGCGTAGGAGGTTATATGTTAAGGAACACCAAAGCTATAATTTGTTTCTTATTATTTTCCCACCAATTTTACGATCGTTCCTATGGCAGCTATATGATATAGTCTTCTGATTTTGATAAAATTTAATTCGAAATTCAAAACTAATTAAAAAATTTTATTTCCAAGGAAAGGAGGTAATATGTTAAAAAACACCAAAGATATAATTTTTTACATTTTGTTTTCCGATTATTCCTATGGGAGCTGTAAGATATAGTTGTCCGATCTGGCTGGTTCCGACTTATATACTACCTGCTAAAGATATAAGACTTTTGAGAAAGTTTCAGCCCGATAGCTTTAAAACTGAGAGACTAGTTTGCGTAGAAATGGACGGACAGACGGACATGGCTAGATCGACTCGTCTAGTGATGCTGATCAAGAATATATATACTTAATGGGGTCGGAAACGTCTCCTTCACTGCGTTGCAAATTTCTGACTGATATCATTATACCCTTTGCAAGGGTATATGTAATGTACCAGCCTTAAGATCTTTAAACCACATTTGTGAAAAGTAACTGATAATAAAGATAGCACTCGTTACTTATCCGAGTTAATTACCGGAGAAGGTAACCGCAGCAAAATTGCCTAAATAAAGACGGAAAGTGATCCAAAGCGAAACGTCAAAATTTAGATTTTTGTCGGATGTTTAAGCTTCCAGCTTTTGAATTCCGATATACTCAGTCTTTCTGTTTCGAGAACTCTAAGTGTACGGTTGGCTTCAAAAAGTTAGTCCAACTTTAATTCTGGTCACACCACGTGCAGTCGAAATTCACATACATCTTTTTCATCATTGATAATTAAGGCTAAAACACAATAAAATAACCAACTAGTCAAGCTTCTAAATCGGAAAACAGAAAGAAACAACACATAAATTGAAGGAAGACGAACTGAACGTAAGTAAAATTAAAAGGAGGTAGCCCACGTGAAATTAACATCTAGTTCTCTATCAAAAGATCAGGCTATAAACATTTAGCCAGCAGCAGGTTGTCCGTGGGGTTTGGACCCAAGCTGTTAAAAATTTAGGCTAGGAGAGTCGGCGGTAAAATCATTCGTCAACAGGGAATAGGATCCCTTCAGTTGGGAAGGCAGAGGATCGGCAAACTGCGGCCACAAAAGTCCACAAAGATTCATCGACGACTTCCCAACGGCAACCCCAGACACCTACACCCCCAATTGCGACCTCCACGTGCCAACCCCCCGACAGGGCAGCTGCTCCTAGATTAGAGAGAGAGTTAGCCAGTATCACTTGGAAATAACCCCAAAACAAAATATTACAATCTATCTAAAAATTATGTAAATCAAAGTGCAATTGATCGTGTTACGCTATTTGAAATACTTACGCACCCAAGTTGGTACAATCGTTGCATAACTCTCTTCTTTCACCTGTAAATGTCTGCACGAGAATCAGCACTAAGTCTTGGGTATCGACGGCGGTTGCGAAGAAATAATTAAAACTTGTCTCTCTAAGGAATTTCAACTAGTTAACCCCTGGAACCATGGAGCGCTTCATCGGAATTTTCAGAGGGTAAGTGATCGCATGCTACTCTAGTTTTGATTGTTTCGGGCAAGCCGCCAATTGGAAAAAATTTTACCCCAAAAGCGAATGGGTAAGCTAAAACCCTCCAAAACGAATAACCGGCTGCCGTCCCAAAATACAAAAACCTTCGGTGATGATCTGGTTTGCCTAAACATAAGTCCAGCCGATATAAGCTTTCCAGGCAGTTTTGTTTTGATTGCGTTATTCGTCTTGGAGAATTTTGGCTGCCCTCAAATATGAATTAAAGGGAACTCATTGCGTGTAATTACGGTTTGCCTTGCATAAGTAAATCGAAGAAAAAAAAAAAAGAAAAGAAAAACAAATATGTAAACAGACAACCCTGGTGAAGAAAACGAAAGAAATTATTTAATAGATGTGACCCATACAAAGAAACCATTCAATTGCACTTAAAACTAAGAAAACCTATGCCTAGAATAAAAATTTAAAAGACCAGTTTTGTTAGATAATATATCTTGAATTGAAATCATGAAGTTAAGTAAATGAAATCTTAAATAATGTATGTTGATTTCACCCATACAACATTTGTTTGTAAGACTTATTTATATATATACCATGATGAAAGGCTAAGTCCCCTTTTAATTTCTTTTCCGAGGACATGGGGCTCAAGAATAAAATAATAATTAACTATACATTTTGGGGTTCTTATTTAACACCTTAACAGAAAGAACCAAGGTTGGGAGGGTATAGAAGGGTAGGACGAACAACATCTCAGTCCCATCCGCTTTTATCTATTCAACTTATGTGCTGCATACCGATTTAGTTCATCCGCCATTCATTGTTCAGTTCCATTTCTAATTTGAGGTTTTAGTGCGGAATTTCGATTAGTTAGTTTCTGGAGGGATCTTTAAATATTTCGACGAAACCGCGATCTACAACAGCCGCAACAACCCACCCAATTCCTCCCGCTGAAGCTAGGGTATCAAAAGGTCCCAATCCCGAGTTAGTTGTGGATTCATGGGCCAGTAGGTTATCTCCAGAAGGTGAGACAGAAAAGACTTTTCCTACAAGGCGTGCGTTACAAGATTTTGGCGCCCAAGAACATGGGGCATAGCTATAATAATACAGCAATGTAAAATTGCTTTACCATAGTTGATGTACCAATAAAGTTGATGATTACATTGTATAAAAACATAGAGTATGGGTTTTCTTGGAACTCGAACTAAATTGCGCATGCAAAAAGTGTCGACCAGAAATACGTATACTTTATTAAAGGAAAGGAAGGACCTATAAAAATAGCAGTGTTGTAGAATATCAGAATTAGGTTTCTGCAATCAAGAAGGTCAGATACAAAAAGAAGATTCAATAAATAGCTCAATTATTTCGATGAAATTCATGAGTGTAATTTAGAGAAGTTGGACACTTATTTCTTTAATTTTGGAAATCGAGTATTTGAGCATTTGAATATTTCGACCAAATTAGAATTAGGTAGGCAATTATCTCGTTATTATAGTCAAAGAAAATCATGTTTAGATTCTACCAATATAAACAACCATACTGAGTTTTGTATACAAAATCTACTGGAAAACAGAGGTAAATTCTTATGAGTTTCCCTGTCCGAGATCGGACGGTATAAATTATTCATTTGGTTGGGGGGACATCTTTAGTGCAATAGCCCAGAAAAACAGAAATAAAATCACAGTTGAATAGATTTAATTATTATTTATTTCGGAGCTTCCGAAATTGTCCAAGGAAAAAAAAAACAAAACAATAAAATCTAATACAATCATGCCAGTGGAGCATACACCAGATGAATTTAGACAGCCACCACCAGCATCACAAGATGTCTGCATAGTTTGTGGAGAGCATATGGAAGATTCGCAGCCGTGTGCAGTAACCAAATGCCAACACATATTCCATAAATCCTGTTTAGAAAAACGAGTAACGGAGACAAAAGAATGTCCTAGTTGTATGGTGCTAGTAAGCCTCAAAGATTTAAAATACATTGTTGGAAATCATTCTCCGAAACCAAAAGATAACCCAAAAGGACAGCAAAGTAAGAAATTACCTGTAGGTCCTCGGCCATGTACTCGCTCTTTAACGAAGGAATTAGAACTAGTAGGTGGAGAGGAGGAAGGCGCTGTATTACCTTTACTAGACGTTGACGAAGAAAGGTTAAGACAACAAAGGGAAAGTACTCCGACAGGTAATGTCGATCTCCGTCGGCAACGACGAGGGCCTCGAGGAGGACTTGCAGGAAGGCCGCCCGGAAGACCACGTACTCGCGGTAGACGACCGGAAAATTACGTGGAGAATATGGAGTCGATAGTCAGAGAAACCGTTTCTCAGGTTTTATCATTGATAAATAGTTCAAATGTAGGAACAAGCCATGAGCGCAGCCTCAGGTTAATTCAGTCAGAGGAGTTCGAGAAATAATGGTAGGGATGTCATTAGCTCGCATAAAATCGCAGACATTCTCCAAAAATGGGGTGTACGCTTTGATGGATCTTCGGAGGGCTTGTCAGTTGAAGAATTTCTGTACCGCTTAAACATATTGACTCAAGAAAACTTGGGTAGTGACTTTGAACTTCTAAATAAAAACATTCACCAGTTGCTAATTGGGAAGGCCAGTAGTTGGTATTGGAGGTTCCACAAACGAGTCCAAACTTTTACATGGTCTGAATTTTGTGAAGCGTTACGAGAGCAATATAGGGAAAGTCGGTCCACGACTGAATTACGGGAGCAAATAAAAGCCAGAAAACAAAAATCCGGGGAATCTTTTGATTCTTTTTATGAAGCCGTTTGCAAGCTTATAGTTAAATTGTCCGTAAACTTTGGCGAAGATGAATTGGTTGAAATGATTCAGGGAAACTTACTCACAGAGATGAAAGACAGATAACTGTTTGAAAAGGTTTCTTCGATTTCTGAATTGCGTCGATTAGTGCAGAAGCGAGAAAACTTTCTTAATGATCTTGGTAAACCGCGAATGGTACCTCAAAAAGGTAAAGACTCAGCTAACTTTCGTGTTTACGCACTAGACGAAAAGCCCGATGAGGAAATACATAATAGTGAGTCGGATCTTTCGATCGCCGCAGTCAATCATACTGGGTCGGCGAAAATCACATGTTGGAATTGTGAGATGCCTGGACATGTGTGGGAAGACTGTTTGGATGAAAAGTGAGTATTTTGTTATGGTTGCGGAACACCACAAATATATAAACCCAATTGTGCAAACTGTAAGCGCAAGTCGGAAAACCGCCTAGCGGGGACATTCAATCAAAATCGAGTGTCCGACAAATAAGAGGTATTCTAGATAACGTAAATAATCCCATTATAAATGTAAGCCAACCATTGCAAGTTAGAAGTCAGCCAATTAACGTGAAGTTTATACCATACCATGAAAGATTGAAGAACTATAATGAAGTCAGAGAACGCAATTGATAGGAAGAGTAATCGCAGTACCATACGAATGCTTCAATATTTTGGAGAACGAAAGGCTCAAAAACGTTTAGTCGTCTCAACAATATTTGAATGTAATAGAGATAATCGTAGTTATTTATTGATGGACGTTGATGCACTACGAGCAGTACAAACAAGTGGCCCAACGACACCAAGCACGTGCTTGTTACGCGCGGGGCCCTTTTATCAATTTGGGCAAAAATACGAGTTCGCGAGGAAGATACAATAAACAAATAGAGACGGAACACAAATGAAAATAAAAGAAGCATCTAAGAAAGAAGCAAATGAGTTAAAATATTAGTTTTTAATACCGGGATAGAAGTTGAAGTGCAAAGTAAATGATAAAGGTTATTATAATTATTACATAGAACGCGAAAGGGCTCGTGCAGACAAAAATTAGATGTACATCGTGGCAAATTTGGGGGATAATAATTTCGTGTAAGTCTAACAGGAACATTGAAAGTTAGGCGGTTTACAAGTTCTACAGAATCAATATCACCTCTTATAAGATTTTGCATAAAAATAGTACCATGCATTGTTCTACGATTTGCAAGGGTAGGTAAATTAAGCAATAGTAATCTACTCTGATAGGAAGGTAGCCTTACGTTTTGATCCCAGTTCAAACTACGAAGGGCAAAAAGAAGAAATTTTTTTTGTACCGACTCAATACGGTCAATGTGCACTTGATATTGTGGACTCCAAACTGAAGAACAGTATTCCAAAATAGGACGGACAAGGGAGGTAAATAATAATTTGGTTGTATAAGGGTCATCAAATTCTTTTGACCAACGCTTTATAAACCCAAGAACACTCATGGCCTTGCTGACAGTGGACATTATGTGGCAGTCAAATTTAAGTTTTGGGTCCAGAAGAACGCCTAAGTCATTAACTGAATATATGCGGTCGAGTGGCGTATTTTTAAGAGAGTAACTAACAAAAGTAGGAGTACCCCTATGAAAAGTCATAACGTTGCATTTAAGGAAGTTCAAATTTAAAAGGTTATACTCACACCATCCCTGAAAACAATCAATATCTGACTGTAAGTTGAAACTCGACGCAATATCATTATGTGATAAACAAAGCTTAACATCATCAGCAAACATTAGTACACGAGAGTGTGTTATGATAGAGGGAAGATCGTTAATAAACAAAGTAAACAGCAAAGGGCCCAAATGACTACCCTGAGGCACTCCAGATGTCACATAGATCAGTTTTGAGGCAAAGTTCTTGAATATAACCCTCTGAGTCCTACCATTCAAATAACTTGAAATCCAAGTTAATAGATTACATGGAAACCCAAGCTGATTTAATTTAAATAAGAGAAGAGAGTGGTTGACAGAGTCAAAGGCCTTACTAAAATCTGTGTATATAACGTCAGTCTGCATTTTATTCTTAAATCCATTAATTACAATAGATGACAATTCCAGAAGATTGGTGGTGGTCGATCTTCGCTTAACAAAACCACGCTGACACGGTGATATTAGCGAGGAACATAAATGTTGCAAATGAGAAGTAATAATACGTTCGAATGCTTTAGGAATTGCCGACAATTTAGAAATACCTCTGTAATTCTGGTCATCCGCCTTCGCACCCTTTTTGTGAAGTGGAATGATAAAAGAGTCCTTCCAGATAGTAGGAAAAACTGACGATGAAATAGACAAATTAAAAAGTTTAAGAATCGGTTTACATATGGTTGACGCACAAAACTTAAGCACACACCCGGGGAGTCCATCAGGACCGTCAGGACAGGAGAATAAGTTGGCGTTGTTTTTTCTAAGTCTCTTACGAGAGAAATTTCCGTAATTTCAGGGATAAAGATACAATTTGCCTTATTTAAGGGATTAGGGTAGTTAGAATTTGACCAAGCAGCCGAACTATAAGTAGTTTGGAAAAACTCGGCAAATAAATCAGCAATTTCAGAATCCGTCGATGCCTCCATTGAGTTAAAACGTACCGATGAAGGCAATGCTGACGACTTACGCTTGGCATTGACAAAGTTATAAAACTGCTTCGGATCATTTGAAAATTCAAATTTACATCGACTTAAATACATAGAATAGCAATGACTATTGAGAACATTAAAATCCGATCGAGCCACCACATATTTCGAAAAATCAGATGGCTTACCCGATTTCTTATACTTTTTATAAGTGTTTGTCTTAAGGTTTTTAAGTCTTTGAAGCGCATTGGTAAACCAAGGTGGCCTGTTTGTCTTTGAAGGAAACCTATCAGGAACGCCTTCATTAAAAAAGGTATTTAACACTATATAGAAGTGTTCAGTGGCACTTTCAATATCCATACAATTGTACAATTCTGTCCAATTATATTGAGAAATCATGTCGTTAAGTTTTTTATAGTTACATTTTCGGAAACATCTCACTTTAGTTTGAGAAACTAAAGGAGGGAGGGTATCAACGCATGGGAGGCAGATTGTCAATTCCATTGTTGGATGATATCGGTCTTCAGGTACAACAAGAGCGTCAATTCTAGATACCGTGACTTCAGACGGGTCTGAAACAAACACGAGATCTAGTTGTCTATTTAATGAATTCCGTATAAAGCTTACTTGCTGTAACGATAATTCTAGAAGACCATCTACAAAATCATGGGCGGATAGAGGTATAGCGACTAGTGAGTCAGTAGGAGGAGACCAAGAAATATCCGGGAGATTAAAGTCACCCAAAACAATCAAAAGGTCACTGTTAGAAAGAAGGGATAGAACAGATTTTATCGCAGACAGGTGGTGCTCATAAATTATTATATCAGAGCCAGGTGGAATATAGGAACATGTAACAAATATTAAAAATGATTGCAAGGAAACTTTCACACTAACAAATTCAATTTCATTAGGAGTATCAGAGTGAATTCTCTCGGATGTTAGGCTAGTGCTAACGGCAATCAGCACACCGCCTCCCCTACGTGAGGAGCGATCGGTCCTATAGGCATTAAAATTGTTAGACAGAACTTCATTGTCAGATATCTCTGGTTTCAGCCAAGTTTCCGTAAAAGCCAAAATATCAGCAGTAAATGCAGAGGAGTCAGCATAAAGCTTGGGTAGCTTCATATTTAGTCCCCTAACATTTTGATAAGCCAAAAATAAACTTTTTAGTTTTTTGGCGCAGTGGAAGGTCTGTTGTTTGTTCTCGGTTTATTGGGAACAAATTCTTTTATTACTAAATCATCATTAAGCCAAAAGCTTTCAGAAAGTAGTACCTTAAACACATCAGGCGGAGCAAATATTTTAAAAGACGATATACTACGAGCATAAGAAAATCTAAATTGTTCAACTGAAATATTCTCGGATGGGAATTTTTCACGAATAAATTCCAAAACATCCTCAGATGTGGTATCTGGGGTGAATCTCGAAACAAATATTTGTTTTCTATGTGGAACAACTGATAATTTCTTACGTCCCCCAGCAGCAGATTGCACCTCACTAAGCTGAGAGCCAGAAACAGTAACTTCTGTACCTATAGGTACGGTCGGCACCGTAGCCGGCACTGAAGGTTTCTTTACCACCCGACTTCGAGAAGCAGTGACTTCACCTGAAACAGCTGTATCCATAGGCGGAGTAGGTTCACTTACCACAGTGTTAACAGAGACTGCTGCAGCCACCAAGTTCGGATTTGGGGTGGATACCGTGACCGTATTAACTGCCGCTAAGCTGGTTTTTTTACGTTTAGGCGACTCAGTTAGTAATTTTTTATTATTAAATTGGGCACAAACGGAATTGAACCCCTCATTGAGCTGTTTAAAAGCACCAGAGAGATTCAAAAGGCTGTCTCGAGTCTGCTTCATAAAGCCGCTCATCTCAACAACCATTTCCTTGCAGGATCCGCATGACCACATGAGTCTTTAGTTGAACACGAAAGAGTACAATTTTTCTTTGAGCAAACAAGAGCCATTTAAAGGAAATGAAATAAAATAAAATAATATATGAAAAATACCTCAAGTAAATTTGGCACTGGGATCAAATTCCAAAACCACAAAGGCACAAAACACGAAAACAAATAAGAGCGCGAGATCGCGTATTATTTTAAATGTAAGAGAGCACGAGAGAATAAATCTTTTATCGGTTGTTTATGCTAAAGTTTCGTTTATGAATTATTCTGAGATAGGTTTGCTCGATACAGGGGCAAATGTAAGTTGTATTGGGTCCTGGGTTCCATAAATTGCTTAGAATCCGAAACCAAGGAACTGGGAGATCAGTATCCATTATCCGAATTTCAGCGTAGACAACTTGAAACCGTCAAGGAAATGTTTCCAAATTTCGAACGCAAAGGGCTTGGCCGTACTGATTGGATAAAGCATGATATAGACATAGGAGAAGCAAAGCCCGTGAAGCATCGATATTACCCCGTTAGCCCTGCAGTCGAGAAACTTCTATATACTGAAATTGATCGGATGCTTAGCTTAGGTGTAATCGAGCCGTCACAAAGTGCGTGGAGTTCACCTGTTCGATTAGTTGTCAAGCCAAATAAGGTAAGGCTTTGTTAAGATGCTAGGAAACTAAATGAAGCATTTAAGAAGGATGCCTACCCGTTACAAAGCATCATGGGAATTTTTGCGCGACTTCCAAAGGCAAACCTTATTTCAAAGCTCGACCTAAAAGATGCCTATTGACAGATCGAATTGTCTGAAGAAGTAAAGCCGCTAACAGCATTTACAGTCCCAGGGAGAGCTCTCTTCCAATTCACTGTCATGCCTTTCGGGTTATGTAATGCCCCGTCAACTATGGGTCGACTGATGGATACATTAATTCCACCTGACTTGCGATACTGTGTATTTGGCTATTTGGATGACCTGTGTATTGTATCGGAAGACTTTTCATCTCATTTAGCCGTACTAGTGCGTATAGCTAACCAATTCAAGAAAGCTAATCTCACTCTTAACATTGCAAAGAGTCACTTTTGTGTAACGAAGGTCAACTACTTGGGTTTTGTAATTGGAAGTGGAGGAATAACAACTGACCCTAGTAAAGTCTTTTGCATAGTAAATTGGCCGACCCCGAAAAATCTTAAACAAGTCCGTGGTTTTCTTGGTGTTTGTGGGTGGTATCGCCGATTTATTAAAAATTATTCAGACGTTACGTTCCCAATTACCGAGGTGTTGTCCTCCAAGAAAACATTTAAGTGGACCGAGGCCGCCCAAACAGCTATGAACACTTTAAGAAATCGTTTAACCTCAGCTCCGGTTCTACAGAATCCCGACTTCGATAGAAAATTCTATTTACATTGCGACGCAAGCGACTTTGGTATTGGCGCGGTGCTCGTGCAATTATCCAAAGATGGAGAAGAGATGCCAATTGCTTTTATGTCCCGGAAATTGTCGAAGTCCCAAAGGAATTACAGCGTGACAGAACGCGAATGTCTGGCGGTTATATTAGCTATAGAGAAATTTCGCTGCTATTTAGAAATGCAAACAGTTCGAAGTAGTTACTGATCATAGCAGTCTACAATGGCTAATGAGACAACAAGAGGTAACAGGGAGACTGCCTCGTTGGGTTTTCCGCTTACAGATATTTTCATTCAAAGTTACCCATAGAAAGGGAAAGGATCACATTGTACCCGATGCTCTGTCGAGAATTAGCGCAGATGAGATTGCAAGTTATGAATTGATTGCCACATCGTTTCTCGATCCCGAATATTTACAAATGAAGGCGAGAATAATAGAAAATTCCGAACAATTCCCAGATTTGCAGGTTGTGGATCGTTTTGTTTATATTCGCACGGAACACGTTTCCGGAAACGAGGAACTAGATTCCGCTAAATGGAAATTATGGGTACGTGCTTCTGCAATTCGTCAAGCACATGATAGCATTGTAAATGCTCATGGTGGTATGCAAAAGACTATAGAAAGACTGCGAAGGAATTTTTATTGGCCAGGACTATCTAAAGAGGTGCGAGATTACATACGTAAGTGTGAGATCTGCAAAGAAACAAAAGCTCCCAATATGACTTTGCGTCCTCCGATGGGCCAGCAGAGCATCTCAGTTAGACCTTTTCAAAAACTTTACGTTGATATTTTAGGTCCTTATCCAAGGGGTAAGAAGGGTAACATCGGTTTATTAATAGTATTAGATCACTTCTCCCGGTATCATTGGTTGTGCCCTTTAAGAAAATTTACAACGAGTCCGATCAATGAGTTCTTAAGCCAGAGAATCTTTCCAGAATTTGGAGTTCCCGAGGTAATTGTGAGTTACAACGGCGTGCAATTCAAAGCAAATGAATTTGAAGCCTTGTTAAGTAAACTAGGAATTCGACACGTATATACTGCTTGTATTCGGCTATACGATCGTATATCAGCAAGGACCAAACCGAATGGGACTTACATTTACCCAGTATCTCTTCTGCTTTAAGATCAGCCTTACATCAGTCGATAGGGTGCTCCCCTTATAAAGCCTTATTCGGGATGAATATGATTAATCACGGGGATGACTATAAACTATTAAAGGAAATGTCGATATTGGAAGAGTCACCTAGGTTAGAGCGCGAGGATCACCTGCAGTTAATAAGACAAGAAATAAAAAAAGCCAGTCGCAAGGCGTATGAAAAAAACGTTAAGCAGTATAACTTGCGGTCGAAACCCGTATCATACCGAGTAGGACAAGAGGTCTTTAAAAGAAATTTTCATTTAAGTCAATTCAGCAACAATTTCAATAAAAAGTTGGCTCCCCAGTTCTCCAAGTGTAGAGTCAAACAAAAGCGAGGGAATTCTTTCTATTTACTGGAAACTCTACAGGGCAAAGAAATCGGAACATATCATGCTAAAGATATACGTAGCTAATTCCAGCTAATCATTCCTCGCCAGGTTCGTCAGATTATCTGGTGGGTGTAATATACCAGCCTTAAGATCTTTAAACGACATTTTTGAAAAGTAACTGATAATAAAGATAGCACTCGTTACTTATCCGAGTTAATTACCGGAGAAGGTAACCGCAGCAAAATTGCCTAAATAAAGATGGAAAGTGATCCAAAGCGAAACGTCAAAATTTAGATTTTTGTCGGATGTTTAAGCTTCCAGCTTTTGAATTCCGATATACTCAGTCTTTCTGTTTCGAGAACTCTAAGTGTACGGTTGGCTTCAAAAAGTTAGTCCAACTTTAATTCTGGCCACACCACTTGCAGTCAGTCATCAGTGATAATTAAGGCTAAAACACAATAAAATAATCAACTAGTCAAGCTCCTAAATCAGAAAACAGAAAGAAACAACACATAAATTGAAGGAAGACGAACTGAACGTAAGTAAAAGTAAAAGGAGGTAGCCAACGTGAAATTAACATCTAGTTCTCTATCAGAAGATCAGGCTATAAACATCTAGCCAGCAGCAGGTTGTCCATGGGGTTCCGACCCAAGCTGTTCAAAATCCAGGCTAGGAGAGTCGGCGGTAAAATCATTCGTCAACAGGGAATAGGATCCCTTCAGTTGGGAAGGCGGAGGGTCGGCAAACTGCGGCCACAAAAGTCCACAAAGATTCATCGACGACTTCCCAACGGCAACCCCAGACACCTACACCCCCAATTGCGACCTCCACGTGCCAACCCCCCGACAGGGCAGCTGCTCCTAGATTAGAGAGAGAGAGTTAGCCAGTATCACTTGGAAATAACCCCAAAACAAAATATTAAAATCTATCTAAAAAGTATGTAAATCAAAGTGCAATTGATCGTGTTACGCTATTTGAAATACTTACGCACCCAAGTTGGTACAATCGTTGCATAACTCTCTTCTTTCACCTGTAAATGTCTGCACGAGAATCAGCACTAAGTCTTGGGTATCGACGGCGGTTGCGAAGAAATAATTAAAACTTGTCTCTCTAAGGAATTTCAACTAGTTAACCCCTGGAACCATGGAGCGCTTCATCGGAATTTTCAGAGGGTAAGTGATCGCATGCTACTCTAGTTTTGATTGTTTCGGGCAAGCCGCCGATTGGAAAAAATTGTACCCCAAAAGCGAATGGGTGAGCTAAAACCCTCCAAAACGAATAACCGGCTGCCGTCCCAAAATACAACAAGGAAGAACGCTATAGTCGAGTACCTCGACTATTAGATACCCGTTACTCAGCTAAAGGGACCAAAGGGAAATGGAGATATGCAAGCAGCAAAGCGAGATTGAAATGCGCCACCTATCGGCGGTAGACAGACTTAAGCGTTATGGGCGTTAGAGTGGGCGTGGCAAATTTTTTTTTGGGTCAATCGATAGGTATTGACGAGACCAACACAGTTCAGTTCAAATTTTGTATCTAGCATGAAAATTGTGGGCGCCACAGGCTTGGGCGGTTTGTGGGCGTTAGAGTGGGCGTGGCATATTTGCGTTACAAACTTGCGCTGCGCACAAGGCTACGGAATCTAAATCTGAGATCCCAATTCTCTATCCTTGATAGTTTCCGAGATATCCACGTTCATATTTACGATTTCTTGAAGTTTGTGGGCGGTTTGTGGGCGTAAAGGTGGGCGTGGCAAATTTTTTTTTGAGTCAATCGATAGGTATTGATGAGAACAATACATTTCAGTTAAAATTTTTATTCTAGCATCAAAACTGTAGGAGCCACAGTTTTGGGCGGTTTGTGGGCGTTAGAGTGGGCGTGGCACTCTACTGAAATAAACTTGCGCTGCGTAAGAAGCTCAGGAATCTGCACGCCAAATCTCAATAGCCTAGCTCTCATAGTTTCCGAGATCTCAGCGTTCATCCGGACAGACAGACGGACAGACGGACAGACGGACAGACGGACAGACGGACAGACGGACAGACGGACAGACGGACAGACGGACAGACGGACATGGCTAGATCGACTCGGCTAGTGATCCTGATCAAGAATATATATACTTTATGGGGTCGGAAACGCTTCCTTCTGCCTGTTACATACTTTCCGACGAATCTAGTATACCCTTTTACTCTACGAGTAACGGGTATAAAAACCTTCGGTGATGATCTGGTTTGCCTAAACATAAGTCCAGCCGAGATAAGCTTTCCAGGCAGTTTTGTTTTGATTGCGTTATTCGTCTTGGAGAATTTTGGCTGCCCTCAAATATGAATTAAAGGGAACTCATTGCGTGTAATTACGGTTTGCCTTGCATAAGTAAATCAAAGAAAAAAAAAAAAGAAAAGAAAAACAAATATGTAAACAGACAACCCTGGTAAAGAAAACGAAAGAAATTAATTAATAGATGTGACCCATACAAAGAAACCATTCAATTGCACTTAAAACTAAGAAAACCTATGCCTAGAATAAAAATTTAAAAGACCAGTTTTGTTAGATAATATATCTTGAATTGAAATCATGAAGTTAAGTAAATGAAATCTTAAATAATGTATGTTGATTACACCCATACAACATTTGCTTGTAAAACTTAATTATATATATACCATGATGAAAGGCTAAGTCCCCTTTTAATTTCTTTTCCGAGGACATGGGGCTCACGAATAAAATAATAATTAACTATACATTTTGGGGTTCTTATTTAACACCTTAACAGAAAGAACCAAGGTTGGGAGGGTATAGAAGGGTAGGACGAACAACATCTCAGTCCCATCCGCTATTATCTATTCAACTTATGTGCTGCATACCGATTTAGTTCATCCGCCATTCATTGTTCAGTTCCATTTTTAATTTGAGGTCTTAGTGCGGAATTTCGATTGGTTAGTTTCTGGAGGGATCTTTAAATATTTCGACGTAACCGCGATCTACAACAGCCGCAACAGCCCGCTGAAGCTAGGGTATCAAAAGGTCCCAATCGCGAGTTAGTTGTGGATTCATGGCCAGTAGGTTATCTCCAGAAGGTGAGACAGAAAAGACTTTTCCTACAAGGCGTGCGTTACATATAAAAAGTATTCACGAGAGAAAATGACAAAGCCCACAACTTACCACATTAATATTAATAAAGAAATTATTGTATATGACGGAATTGAATGGATTTTTCAGGAATCGAGTTTCCAATCACGAATAAAGGAATTATTCATTTCGAGAACAATGATAAAGATTTTAATATAAATATTTATGAGATCGATGCTGATGGTGAAAAAATTACCGGTCCCACGTTTAGAACTAAATGTATTCGCACTAGCCACATAAAGATATTGAGAATAAATAATGTAAGGAGGATATTTTTGTGATAACTGTCTACAGTTTTTCACAGTCAACAATACTATCCACAACCAACTTGAATGTGGAAAAGTGGCCTCGTTTTACCCTGAACCCATTCATGGACTTTCACAAAAAATTATCTCCTCCGGTGGTGATATATGCTGATATTGAGGCTATTCTTGAAAACTATAGAACATGCCTAAAAATTCGTCTTCAACTTCGTCAACAACAAAAGTGCAATAACATACTGCATGTGCCGTATCATTTTATATAGCACATAAATATAATCCTGATCTTAACGAACTGTGGACATATGAAGGTATGTAAGAAACAACAAAAAATTAATTTATAACTATTTTAAAAACTAATTACAATTTTGTATAATTTTATGGGCGCTGACTGCATACAAAAATTCTGCAAAATCACTTAAGGAAAAAACTACGAGCTTGTTTTACATGTACAGGGTGGCTGATGAATTTTGCTACATTAAGAAACGCAAATAATTTTGTTTCAGTGTATGGAATTTATTTTTCTTTTATTCATGTTAAAGCTCATTCAATTTTATTAAATAAAGCTTAATTAGTTTTAAAAGTAATGGAATTTAAATGCCTCCCATGCTCGTTGATGTATGTGCGGCATCTTACCAAAAAGTTGTTCATTGCTGCTTGGAGAGTTGAGACAGCAAAAGCCGCAATTGTTTCTCGAATGGATTGCCTTAGTTAATTTAAATTTGTTGATTTTGCTTTGTAGACTTCCTGTTTGCAATAACCCCACAAGAAAAAGTCAAGTGCAGTAAGGTCAGGCGACCTGGGTGGCCAACGGAATGTGGACTTTCTGGATATCAGCTTATTGGGAAATTTTCGTCGCAATTCTGTCATAACAGGTTGGGCTATGTGAGGAGCTGCACCATCTTGCTGAAACCACACAGAGTTGAAAGAAATTCTCATTCGGATAGAAAAACTCTCTCAACATGCTAAAGTAACGGTCCCCAGTAACCGTAACGGTGTGACCGTTTTCTTCGAAGAAGTAGGGCCCGACAATGCAGCGTGATGAAACTGCACACCACACTGTGACACGAAGTGGATGCAATTCCGTCTCATGGAGTATCTGTGGGTTGAAAGCACTCCATATTCGACAATTTTGTTTGTTTATGTTGCCGTTTAAATCGAAATGGGCCTCGTCAGACATAAAAAGACAGTTCAACATGTTTCCATCCTCTTCCACCATTTGAAGCATCTTCTGGCAAAATTCCAAGCGAATCGGCAAGTCTGCAGCGTTCAGTTTGTTGGCCATTTGAATTTTATATGGGAATAAGTCCAAATCTTTGTGCATAATTGACTGTAATGACTGTCTGCTTACACCCATTTGAGCAGATAAGCTTCTGGTCGAAACACGTGGATTGTTTTGTTTGGCAGCAGCTACAGCAGCGATTGTTTCCTCCGTTCGAACTGAAGGGTTTCGATGGTAAGGTCTTCTGTTGACTGTCCCATGCTCGGCAACATTGTTTACAAGTCTCATTATGGTCCATCTGCTCGGAGGATTGCCGCCAAACGTGCGCCTATACTCTCTTTGAACCGAAACTACGGACTCCAGAGCCTGATAGCGGCGGACAATCCAAATTCTTATTTCAGTGTCCCAGTTATCCATTTTTGTTAAATGTAAAAGTCAATCTGCAAAATAAAAAAAAAATAACGAGATTCATTAAATAGAAAAAAAGTTATTTAATTAAATACTATCGAGCTACATGGAGGACAACGATTTTAAAACGAAGAAAGCAAAAAACGACGATGACCGGCGATACCGTAATTAGTATACCCCATCACTAAAAAAAAAAAAATTGAAAAGCATTTTTCAAGCCCTTTCCAATGGTATAATTTTCTCTATTCTAAAATAAAAACTGCACATTTTGAACAAAACTCCCAAAATTAAAATGAGTAAGGACTCGAGGGAAATGAATGAAATGCAATAAAACGGAATAATTCCGTGGGATACCAAACACACTGATTATGGGATGTGCATATGCTTGCAATTAAAAAAACTCATACAAAATACATTTAAAACCGCCGAAAAAACCTCCGCAACCGCTTTTAATAGCTACTCTTAGCTTAAGGCTTAGGAAATTCGAATGGTTCCATCGCGACATCTTATGCCAATGCTGGCCCGACCTTAACTGACCATTTATTCGTATCTTCCTTACACAGAGATTGCCTTTCCTTAACCAGTGTCAAAGTTGGTTCGATATTTACCTACATCCTAACCCCTCCTACACCACGTTCACCACCGGTATTTTGTTATCAATCCTTGTGTTCGTTTTCCTTCTAATAACCATTCGACTGGTGTATTGGGCTGCTCCTTGTATTCAAGAACCAATCGGATTGGTTCTAGGAGTACAACATGCCTGTATGCACTCCCTGTAGATGTCAACCTGTTCAGTAATTATTCTAGACTATAACAAGGAAGAACGCTATAGTCGAGTACCTCTACTATCAGATACCCGTTACTCATCTAAAGGGACCAAAGGAAAATGGAGATATGCAAGCAGCAAAGCGAGATTGAAATGCGCCACCTACCAGCGGAAAACAGATTTAAGCGCTGTGGGCGTTAGAGTGGGCGAGGCAATGTATTTTTTGGATCAATCGATAGGTATTGACGAGACCAATACATTTCAGTTAACATTTTTTATCTAGCAAGAAAATTGTGGGTGCCACAGGCCTGGGCGGTTTGTGGGCGTTAGAGTGGGCGTGGCATATTCGCGTAACAAACATACGCTGCGATCAAGCCTACGGAATCTAAATCTGAAATCCCATTTCTCTATCGTTGATATTTTTCTAGATACACGCTTTCATATTTACGATTTTTTGAAGTTTGTAATTATACCCATTACTCGTAGAGTAAAAGGGTATACTAGATTCGTCGGAAAGTATGTAACAGGCAGAAGGAAGCGTTTCCGACCCCATAAAGTATATATATTCTTGATCAGGATCACTAGCCGAGTCGATCTAGCCATGTCCGTCTGTCCGTCTGTCTGTCCGTCCGGATGAACGCTGAGATCTTAGAAACTATAAGAGCTAGGCTATTGAGATTAGGCGTGCAGATTCCTGAGCTTCTTACGCAGCGCAAGTTTGTTTCAGCAGAGTGCCACGCCCACTCTAACGCCCACAAACCGCCCAAAACTGTGGCTCCTGCAGTTTTCATGCTAGAATAAAAATTTTAACTGAAATGTATTATTCTCATCAATACCTATCGATTGACCCAAATAAAGTTTGCCACGCCCACTTTTACGACCACAAACCGCCCACAAACTTCAAAAAATCGTAAATATGAACGCGGATATCTCGGAAAATATCAAAGATAAGTAAATGGGATTTCAGATTTAGATTCCGTAGGCTTGAGCGCAGCGCAAATTTGTCACGCGAATATGCCACGCCCACTCTAACGCCCACAAACCGCCCAAGCCTGTGGCGCCCACAATTTCCATGCTAGATAAAAAATTTTAACTGAAATGTATTGGTCTTGTCAATACCTATCGATTGATTCAAAAAAAACTTTGCCACGCCCACTCTAACGCCCACAACGCTTAAATCTGTCTACCGCCGGTAGGTGGCGCATTTCAATCTCGCTTTGCTGCTTGCATATCTCCATTTTCCTTTGGTCCCTTTAGCTGAGTAACGGGTATCTCAAAGTCGAGGTACTCGACTATAGCGTTCTTCCTTGTTTTTATACCCTTGCAGAGGGTATAATGATTTCAGTCAGAAGTTTGCAACGCAGTGAAGGAGACGTTTCCGACCCCATAAAGTATATATATTCTTGATCAGCATCACTAGACGAGTCGATCTAGCCATGTCCGTCTGTCCGTCCGTTTCTACGCAAACTAGTCTCTCAGTTTTAAAGCTATCGGGCTGAAACTTTCCCAAAAGTCTTATATCTTTTGCAGGTAGTATATAAGTCGGAACCAGCCGGATCGGACAACTATATCTTATAGCTCCCATAGGAATAAGCGGGAAAAAAATGTAAAAAAATTATATCTTTGGTGTTTTTAAACATATTACCTCCTTTCCTTGGAAATAACATTTTTTAATTAGTTTTGAATTTCGAATTAAATTTTATCAAAATCGGACGACTATATCATATAGCTGCCATAGGAACGATCGTAAAATTGGTGGGAAAATAATATGAAACAAATTATAGCTTCGGTGTTTCTTAACATATAACCTCCTACGCTTGGAAATAACATTTTTTAATTAGTTCTGAATTTTAAATTAAATTGTATCAAAATCGGACGACTATATCATACAGCTGCCATAGGAACGATCGTAAAATCGGTGGGAAAATAATATGAAACAAATTATAGCTTCGGTGTTTTTATACCCTTGCAGAGGGTATAATGATTTCAGTCAGAAGTTTGCAACGCAGTGAAGGAGACGTTTCCGACCCTATAAAGTGTATCAGACAAAAACACCTCTTAACGAGTTAAAAAGTAGTGGTGAACGCGCCTTTAACAAAAATTTCTGAGATCAACAATTGTGACGAAAAATGATATTACATTCGATAAAATACATAAACTATATTAAATTTATGATTTCGGCCCGCAACAGTAAATATATATTTACCTACACGTAAATTGTTCGTTGTAGCGTGCCGAATACATAAATTTAATATAGTTTATTTATTTTATCGTTATTTTTTATTTTTCGTCACAATTGTTGATATCAGAAATCTGTCGTTTCTTACATTTCCCGCCGAACTAGCGGGTTTTTCCAAATTGGTAGAACAAATAGATCATGTTTCCTATTTCGATTAGCTCCATGCAAGTAAAGGACCCTAAACCCATAACAGAATTTCCGTTTGAAAAAATCTTTGAAAAATTTTTTTCATCAAATTGGTTTTTTTCTTGTTTACTCGAATAAGTATGAAATATTACGTATACGGAGCTGAAACGAGTTGCACTTTTTATCTCTTAATATCTTCCAATCGGTAATTTTTAGGGCAAAAAGGGTTACAGATCAAAAGTTGAGGAATCTCAAAGACTATATGACTTAAAATTTAAAAATAAATCGTTCGACTCAATTATGAGAAAATAGTCAAAAAGTGGTTTTTAAAAATAACTTTTTATCATAACTCTAAATCTATTATATTCAGACAATTTTTGTGTATGAAGAGTATTTAGCAAATAGAATTATCTTTTCAGAGATATATAGCACGTTTCTGTTGCATTAGTTGTTTAGATACTATAAGCATTAAATCTGGCCTTTTTTTTGATTTCCCGCTAAACTAGCGGGTTTTTCCAAAAGTCGTAGAACAAACGTTTTCTATTTCAAGCTACTTTATACACCCATAGGGTTTCCAAAACCCTAAAACTAAGATGGGATGCATACAAACCCACAAACAAAGGGACAAACATTTTCATTTTGGGAAGAAGAAGAAAATCTTGTTTTTTGAATTACTTTTGAACGGGACATCGGATTTCAACAAATGAGGTTTCATTCGTCGCGTATTCTCAGTAAGAATAAAACTAGCTAAACAGCTGGGGGCTTTTATCCCCACCGTATCCAGCAGCTTCAATTTTTTAAATTTTTACTTTTACACTTTCACCGTTTTTCCTCCCAAACAAATCTATATTTCGAAAGTCTTGGTATGCAATCTTCTTAGTTTTTGCAATACCTTTCGATAGGTGTATCACTCGTTGCGATCGGACCATAATGGCAGATTTTCAATTCTGCGGCTATATATAGTAGTTGTCTTCGCACGCTCTCTTGCGCGCTTCGCCACTACGTGTACTGCCGTCCACAGTGATATATTCTTGATCAGCATCACTAGACGAGTCGATCTAGCCATGTCCGTCTGTCCGTCCGTTTCTACGCAAACTAGTCTCTCAGTTAGTTTTAAAGCTATCGGGCTGAAACTTTCCCAAAACTCTTATATATTTTGCAGGTAGTATATAAGTCGGAACCAGCCGGATCGGACAACTATATCTTATAGCTCCCATAGGATATTATTTAATTTTATCAAAATCGGAAGACTATATCATATAGCTGCCATAGGAACGATCGAAAAATTGGTAGGAAAATAATATGAAACTAATTATAGCTTCGGTGTTTTTCGACATATTATCTTATACTATTGGGAATATAATATTTTGTATTTTTAAATTTAATAATTACAGCTGCAAGGGTATATAAGCTTCGGCTTGCCGAAGCTAACTTCCTTTCTTTTTAATAATGGGTTTAATTTTGGTTACTACTTAATATATGTTCAATATTATAATGACCATGAGCCAATGTATTACAATTATATGATAAAATATATATTTGATCATCCATATAATTAAGACTTAATTTGTTCATAATTTCAGTATAGAGGATGTGCGATCTACTTCGAATAACTCGCTGAGCTCCATAAAATGTTTTTTTATATTTTATACATTCTATATAATCTTCATGATTCAGTTGTTTATTATCTGATTTCTTAACTCCTTTAAGTTTTTTTATACATTCGTTTTCATTTCCTTCCTTATCAACTAAACAAGTGTATGCCTTAGCCTTAAGTCCAGCAAAAGAAGTCATAACCCTACCTGCATGATCATTCTTCATTTTTCCAGGTTTCCCATTATTAGCTTGAACTATATTAAATTGGTTTTCTAGTTTATAATTTGAGGTATCGAATCGTTCGGGATTTTCTTTTATAGTTTCGTAAAAATCTTCCTCTGAAGACCAAATAAATGAATCTGTATCCATATAAATTATTTTCGATGAAGGACTTTTAAGTAATAGAAAATTATAATAAAATTCATACATTAACCATTTAGATAATTCTAAAACAGCAACTCCCGTGTATATTGGCTTATCATACATAATTTTGGATGGTGTTAATTCAATCGGTGCAAGATCTGTCCCGAATATCTCAACGCTATGGAAATCATGTCTAGCTATGCGTTGTCTATTGTCTTGATTTATAATGTTTTGCTAATACTATATTTCTTCGCTTGGCGACATTTTCCATTGTTTTGCCGTATACTGCATTATTCATTAACTTAAAAAAAAAATTTTCAAAATCAATTTCGGCTATTTTTCTTTGATCAGTGTTTAAATCAATATAAGGCTTTAACCAGCATGATTGTGTAAAAGACAAGACCCTATGTATTTTTTTTACAATCAAACCATGCTGTATACAAAGTTGAAGCTGTTTTAAGTGGATAATGTATTCGCTTTAACTCGTTAAATCTGGTATAAGTTTTTTCTGTTTACCTCCTGGACTCCTTTCTGGACAGAAAGGCAAGTAGTTATGTCGATCAGTAGGGTATTCTAAATCAACTTCTAATATATATCCTACATTTCCCTCAACAGAACTATTCTTATAATCGAACTATTCAATTGATCATTACTTAGCGGTAAGGGTGGACTCATTAGCTATAGAAATTCTTTGGGTACATTGACTTAACCCACCTCTTATCGCTCTTTTTAAAAAATTGTACATGTCTCCGTCGCTAATATGTTCTAAATTTACATTAGTATACTTGAGCATAGCATCCCATGATATTGACAGTGCTGTAACATAGTTAATAGGGTCTAGCTTATACATTTTCTGAACAATATTTCTAAAATTTTCGAAAACATCGGTCAAAATTAAAACATCACTTTCTAAATAAAGTTTTTTATAATCACTGTGGACGGCAGTACACGTAGTGGCGAAGCGCGCAAGAGAGCGTGCGAAGACAACTACTATATATAGCCGCAGAATTGAAAATCTGCAATTATGGTCCGATCGCAACGAGTGATACACCAATCTAAAGGTATTGCAAAAACTAAGAAGATTGCATACCAAGACTTCCGAAATATAGATTTGTTTGGGAGGAAAAGCGGTGAAAGTGTAAAAGTAAAAATTTAGAAAATTGGAGCTGTTGGATACGGTGGGGATAAAAGCCCCCGGCTGTTTAGTTAGTTTTATTCTTACTAAGAAAATTAACAAAAATTTCTTATATCAACAATTGTGACGAAAAATGATATTACGTTCGATAAAATAAATAAACTATATTAAATTTATGTATTCGGCACGCTACAACAGACAATTTACATGTAGGTAAATAAATATTTACTGTTGCGGGCCGAAATTAAATATAGTTTATTTATTTTATCGAATGTAATATCATTTTTCGTCACAATTGTTGATATCAGAAATTTTTGTTAAAGGCGCGTCCGCCACTACTTTCTACCTCATTATGAGGTGTTTTTGTTTGATCTTTTATAGTATTACAATTGAAAATTTTTCAAACCTTTTGGGCAAAATTCTAATTATCTACTGGGTATCCTCAAAATTTTCAAAACTATCTAAATAGTCGTAAGGGAAAACACCCTTCCTACGCATTTGCTTAAATTTTTCTCCCTGAAATTTAGTACTTAGAATTTTAAAATCTTTATCCTCCATGTAGCTCGATAGTTTTTCTAAGCTCGAATTTAAAAATCTAATCGAATCGATGTATCTTATTATACCCGTTACTCGTAGAGTAAAAGGGTATACTAGATTCGTCGGAAATTATGTAACAGGCAGAAGGAAGCGCTTACGACCCCATAAAGTATATATATTCTTGATCAGGATCACTAGCCGAGTCGATCTAGCCATGTCCGTCTGTCTGTCTGTCCGGATGAACGCTGAGATCTTAGAAACTTTAAGAGCTATTGAGATTTGGCGTGCAGATTCCTGAGCTTCTTACGCAGCGCTATTTTGTTTCAGTAGAGTGCCACGCCCACTCTAACGCCCACAAATCGCCCAAAACTGTGGCTCCTACAGTTCTTATGCTAGAGTAAAAATTTAAACTGAAATGAATTGTTCTCATCAATACCTATCGATTGACCCAAAAAAAAGTTTGCCACGCCCACTTTAAGGACCACAAACCGCCCACAAACTTCAAAAAATCGTTAGTACGAACGCGGATATCTCGGAAACTATCAAAGATAAAGTATTGGGATTGCAGATTTAGATTCCGTAGCCTTGTTTGCAGCGCAAGTTTGTTATGCGAATATGCCACGCCCACTTTAACGCCCACAAACCGGCCAAGCCTGTGGCGCCCACAATTTGTATGCTAGATAAAAAATTTTAACTGAAATGTATTGGTCTCGTCAATACCTATCGATTGATCCAAAAAAATGTTGCCACGCCCACTCTAACGCCCATAACGCTTGAATCTGTCTACCGCCGGTAGGTGGCGCATTTCAATCTCACTTTGCTGCTTGCATATATCCATTTCCCTTTGGTCCCTTTAGCTGAGTAACGGGTATCTGATAGTCGAGGTACTCGACTATAGCGTTCTTCCTTGTTCTTCTTGGACGTTGATGCACTATGGTCAGTACAAACAAGTGGCCCTACGACACCAAGCAAAGCTTGTTACGCGCGGAGCCTATCACCGTTTTGGACGAGTAAACATAATCGCGGACAAAGAAAAAGACAATGTAACAATAGACAATTAAAAATACAGGTCAATATACGAATAGACAAAATACATCAAGTAAAACTAATTAGTTACTAGGGAGGATAGTATTATTGATTTAAAGATAGGAAGTGAGTCAGTAGTAGATATTAGATGATATAGTCTATTATAATCATTGCAAAGTACTCTAAAAGGTTCATGCATTGCGTAATTAGAGATACAGTGCTTTAATACTAAAGGAATATAGTTTCTAGTGAATCTATTTGGCACATTAAAATGCAGGCGACCCAGTAACTCGGGACTCTCTACATCACCATGAATAAGATTTCTAATAAACGTAATACCAAGCATAGTTCTACGGTTAGCTAACGATGGTAAGTTAATTAGAAGTAGTCTACTAGATTAGGATGGTAGTATTAGGCTTGTATCCCAGTTAAGTCTCCGTAAGGCAAATATTAAGAAGTTTTTTTGCACAGACTCAATCCGGTCTATATGCACCCCATATTGGGGACTCCAAACAGGAGCGCAGTACGCAAGAATTGGTCGGACTAATGAAATAAACAAGGTCTTTGTGACATAGGGATCATCGGATTCCTTCGACCACCTTTTGATAAATGCAAGCACGCCCCTGGCTTTATTTACCATAGTAGTAATGTATCTCTTTGAGGCATTTATTTTAATTGTCTGCGTTAGCGCTATATAAAGCTCTTTATTACATGGTATGGTGCTTAAGTCTCCTTCTAATTTAGTAATGAATAAATGTATGTCATATTTAGATAAGTTATGAAATACTACAGAAAAGAAGGGATCACTTAATTTGTACTTTGGCTTACAATTTTTATGAATGGGACCCATGTATTTTCCAGAAAATTGATCAAAGTTTGTCCAGGTCGTCAGCGTTGAGTTCCTTTTCACAGGCACAGCAGTTGCCTTCCTGTTCATGGATTGTGCTAGCAATCGGGTTTTTGGGGGTCGACCAGTACATGTAAAAAAAGGAAGAACGCTTTAGTCGAGTACCTCGTCTATCAGATACCTGTTACTCAGCTAAAGGGACCAAAGGGAAATGGAGATATGCAAGAAGCAAAGCGAGATTGAAATGCGCCACCTATCGGCGGTAGTCAGATTTAAGCGTTATGGGCGTTGCCCAGAGTGGGCGTGGCAACTTTTTTTTGGATCAATCGATAGGTATTGACAAGACCAATACATTTCAGTTAAAATTTTTTATCTAGCTTACAAATTGTGGGCGCCACAGGCTTGGGCGGCTTGTGGGCGTTAGAGTGGGCGTGGCATATTGGCATAACAAACTTGCGCCGCGTACAAGGCTACCGAATCTCAACCTAAAATCCCAATTCTCTATCTTTGATAGTTTCCGAGATATCCACGTTCGAACTTACGATTTTTTGAATTTTGTGGGCGGTGTGTGGGCGTTAAAGGGGGCGTGGCAAATTCATAGGTATTGACGAGAGCAATACATTTCGGTTAAAATTTTTATTCTAGCATAAAAACTGTAGGAGCCACAGTTTTGGGCGGTTTGTGGGCGTTAGAGTGGGCGTGGCACTCTGCTGAAACAAACTTGTGCTGCGTAAGATGCTCAGGTATCTGCACGCCAAATCTCAATAGCCTAGCTCTCATAGTTTCCGAGATCTTAGCGTTCATCCGGACAGACGGACAGACGGACGGACAGACGGACAGACGGACATGGCTACATCGACTTGGCTAGTGATCCTGATCAAGAATATATATACTTTATAGGGTCAGAAACGCTTCCTTCTGCCTGTTACATACTTTCCGACGAATCTAGTATACCCTTTTACTCTACGAGTAACGGGTATAACAAGCTCGTAGTTTTTATACCCGTTACTCGTAGAGTAAAAGAGCTAGGCTATTGAGACTTAGCGTGCAGATTCCTGAGCTTCTTACGCAGCGCAATTTTTTTTCAGCAGAGTGCCACGCCCACTATAAGTTACAGTTTTGATGCTAGAATAAAAATTTAAACTGAAATGTGTTGTTCTCATCAATACCTATCGATTATACCAAAAAAAAACAAGGAAGAACGCTATAGTCGAGTACCTCGACTTTGAGATACCCGTTACTCAGCTAAAGGGACCAAAGGAAAATGGAGATATGCAAGCAGCAAAGCGAGATTGAAATGCGCCACCTACCGGCGGTAGACAGATTTAAGCGTTGTGGGCGTTAGAGTGGGCGTGGCAAAGTTTTTTTTGAATCAATCGATAGGTATTGACAAGACCAATACATTTCAGTTAAAATTTTTTATCTAGCATGGAAATTGTGGGCGCCACAGGCTTGGGCGGTTTGTGGGCGTTAGAGTGGGCGTGGCATATTGGCATAACAAACTTGCGCCGCGTACAAGGCTACCGAATCTCAACCTAAAATCCCAATTCTCTATCTTTGATATTTTCCGAGATATCCGCGTTCATATTTACGATTTTTTGAAGTTTGTGGGCGGTTTGTGGGCGTAAAAGTGGGCGTGGCAAACTTTATTTGGGTCAATCGATAGGTATTGATGAGAATAATACATTTCAGTTAAAATTTTTATTCTAGCATGAAAACTGCAGGAGCCACAGTTTTGGGCGGTTTGTGGGCGTTAGAGTGGGCGTGGCACTCTGCTGAAACAAACTTGCGCTGCGTAAGAAGCTCAGGAATCTGCACGCCTAATCTCAATAGCCTAGCTCTTATAGTTTCTAAGATCTCAGCGTTCATCCGGACGGACAGACAGACGGACAGACGGACAGACGGACATGGCTAGATCGACTCGGCTAGTGATCCTGATCAAGAATATATATACTTTATGGGGTCGGAAACGCTTCCTTCTGCCTGTTACATACTTTCCGACGAATCTAGTATACCCTTTTACTCTACGAGTAATGGGTATAATTACAAACTTCAAAAAATCGTAAATATGAAAGCGTGTATCTAGAAAAATATCAACGATAGAGAAATGGGATTTCAGATTTAGATTCCGTAGGCTTGATCGCAGCGTATGTTTGTTACGCGAATATGCCACGCCCACTCTAACGCCCACAAACCGCCCAGGCCTGTGGCACCCACAATTTTCTTGCTAGATAAAAAATGTTAACTGAAATGTATTGGTCTCGTCAATACCTATCGATTGATCCAAAAAATACATTGCCTCGCCCACTCTAACGCCCACAGCGCTTAAATCTGTTTTCCGCTGGTAGGTGGCGCATTTCAATCTCGCTTTGCTGCTTGCATATCTCCATTTTCCTTTGGTCCCTTTAGATGAGTAACGGGTATCTGATAGTAGAGGTACTCGACTATAGCGTTCTTCCTTGTTATAGTCTAGAATAATCACTGAACAGGTTGACATCTACAGGGAGTGCATACAGGCATGTTGTACTCCTAGAACCAATCCGATTGGTTCTTGAATACAAGGAGCAGCCCAATACACCAGTCGAATGGTTATTAGAAGGAAAACGAACACAAGGATTGATAACAAAATACCGGTGGTGAACGTGGTGTAGGAGGGGTTAGGATGTAGGTAAATATCGAACCAACTTTGACACTGGTTAAGGAAAGGCAATCTCTGTGTAAGGAAGATACGAATAAATGGTCAGTTAAGGTCGGGCCAGCATTGGCATAAGATGTCGCGATGGAACCATTCGAATTTCCTAAGCCTTAAGCTAAGAGTAGCTATTAAAAGCGGTTGCGGAGGTTTTTTCGGCGGTTTTAAATGTATTTTGTATGAGTTTTTTTAATTGCAAGCATATGCACATCCCATAATCAGTGTGTTTGGTATCCCACGGAATTATTCCGTTTTATTGCATTTCATTCATTTCCCTCGAGTCCTTACTCATTTTAATTTTGGGAGTTTTGTTCAAAATGTGCAGTTTTTATTTTAGAATAGAGAAAATTATACCATTGGAAAGGGCTTGAAAAATGCTTTTCAATTTTTTTTTTTTAGTGATGGGGTATACTAATTACGGTATCGCCGGTCATCGTCGTTTTTTGCTTTCTTCGTTTTAAAATCGTTGTCCTCCATGTAGCTCGATAGTATTTAATTAAATAACTTTTTTTCTATTTAATGAATCTCGTTATTTTTTTTTTATTTTGCAGATTGACTTTTACATTTAACAAAAATGGATAACTGGGACACTGAAATAAGAATTTGGATTGTCCGCCGCTATCAGGCTCTGGAGTCCGTAGTTTCGGTTCAAAGAGAGTATAGGCGCACGTTTGGCGGCAATCCTCCGAGCAGATGGACCATAATGAGACTTGTAAACAATGTTGCCGAGCATGGGACAGTCAACAGAAGACCTTACCATCGAAACCCTTCAGTTCGAACGGAGGAAACAATCGCTGCTGTAGCTGCTGCCAAACAAAACAATCCACGTGTTTCGACCAGAAGCTTATCTGCTCAAATGGGTGTAAGCAGACAGTCATTACAGTCAATTATGCACAAAGATTTGGACTTATTCCCATATAAAATTCAAATGGCCAACAAACTGAACGCTGCAGACTTGCCGATTCGCTTGGAATTTTGCCAGAAGATGCTTCAAATGGTGGAAGAGGATGGAAACATGTTGAACTGTCTTTTTATGTCTGACGAGGCCCATTTCGATTTAAACGGCAACATAAACAAACAAAATTGTCGAATATGGAGTGCTTTCAACCCACAGATACTCCATGAGACGGAATTGCATCCACTTCGTGTCACAGTGTGGTGTGCAGTTTCATCACGCTGCATTGTCGGGCCCTACTTCTTCGAAGAAAACGGTCACACCGTTACGGTTACTGGGGACCGTTACTTTAGCATGTTGAGAGAGTTTTTCTATCCGAATGAGAATTTCTTTCAACTCTGTGTGGTTTCAGCAAGATGGTGCAGCTCCTCACATAGCCCAACCTGTTATGACAGAATTGCGACGAAAATTTCCCAATAAGCTGATATCCAGAAAGTCCACATTCCGTTGGCCACCCAGGTCGCCTGACCTTACTGCACTTGACTTTTTCTTGTGGGGTTATTGCAAACAGGAAGTCTACAAAGCAAAATCAACAAATTTAAATTAACTAAGGCAATCCATTCGAGAAACAATTGCGGCTTTTGCTGTCTCAACTCTCCAAGCAGCAACTTTTTGGTAAGATGCCGCACATACATCAACGAGCATGGGAGGCATTTAAATTCCATTACTTTTAAAACTAATTAAGCTTTATTTAATAAAATTGAATGAGCTTTAACATGAATAAAAGAAAAATAAATTCCATACACTGAAACAAAATTATTTGCGTTTCTTAATGTAGCAAAATTCATCAGCCACCCTGTACATGTAAAACAAGCTCGTAGTTTTTTCCTTAAGTGATTTTGCAGAATTTTTGTATGCAGTCAGCGCCCATAAAATTATACAAAATTGTAATTAGTTTTTAAAATAGTTATAAATTAATTTTTCCTCCTTACATTATTTATTCTCAATATCTTTATGTGGCTAGTGCGAATACATTTAGTTCTAAACGTGGGACCGGTAATTTTTTCACCATCAGCATCGATCTCATAAATATTTATATTAAAATCTTTATCATTGTTCTCGAAATGAATAATTCCTTTATTCGTGATTGGAAACTCGATTCCTAAAAAATTCATTCAATTCCGTCATATACAATAATTTCTTTATTAATATTAATGTGGTAAGTTGTGGGCTTTGTCATTTTCTCTCGTGAATACTTTTTATACGTAACGCACGCCTTGTAGGAAAAGTCTTTTCTGTCTCACCTTCTGGAGATAACCTACTGGCCATGAATCCACAACTAACTCGCGATTGGGACCTTTTGATACCCTAGCTTCAGCGGGCTGTTGCGGCTGTTGTAGATCGCGGTTACGTCGAAATATTTAAAGATCCCTCCAGAAACTAACCAATCGAAATTCCGCACTAAGACCTCAAATTAAAAATGGAACTGAACAATGAATGGCGGATGAACTAAATCGGTATGCAGCACATAAGTTGAATAGATAAAAGCGGATGGGACTGAGATGTTGTTCGTCCTACCCTTCTATACCCTCCCAACCTTGGTTCTTTCTGTTAAGGTGTTAAATAAGAACCCCAAAATGTATAGTTAATTATTATTTTATTCTTGAGCCCCATGTCCTCGGAAAAGAAATTAAAAGGGGACTTAGCCTTTCATCATGGTATATATATAATTAAGTTTTACAAGCAAATGTTGTATGGGTGTAATCAACATACATTATTTAAGATTTCATTTACTTAACTTCATGATTTCAATTCAAGATATATTATCTAACAAAACTGGTCTTTTAAATTTTTATTCTAGGCATAGGTTTTCTTAGTTTTAAGTGCAATTGAATGGTTTCTTTGTATGGGTCACATCTATTAATTAATTTCTTTCGTTTTCTTTACCAGGGTTGTCTGTTTACATATTTGTTTTTCTTTTCTTTTTTTTTTTTCTTTGATTTACTTATGCAAGGCAAACCGTAATTACACGCAATGAGTTCCCTTTAATTCATATTTGAGGGCAGCCAAAATTCTCCAAGACGAATAACGCAATCAAAACAAAACTGCCTGGAAAGCTTATCTCGGCTGGACTTATGTTTAGGCAAACCAGATCATCACCGAAGGTTTTTGTATTTTGGGACGGCAGCCGGTTATTCGTTTTGGAGGGTTTTAGCTCACCCATTCGCTTTTGGGGTACAATTTTTTCCAATCGGCGGCTTGCCCGAAACAATCAAAACTAGAGTAGCATGCGATCACTTACCCTCTGAAAATTCCGATGAAGCGCTCCATGGTTCCAGGGGTTAACTAGTTGAAATTCCTTAGAGAGACAAGTTTTAATTATTTCTTCGCAACCGCCGTCGATACCCAAGACTTAGTGCTGATTCTCGTGCAGACATTTACAGGTGAAAGAAGAGAGTTATGCAACGATTGTACCAACTTGGGTGCGTAAGTATTTCAAATAGCGTAACACGATCAATTGCACTTTGATTTACATACTTTTTAGATAGATTTTAATATTTTGTTTTGGGGTTATTTCCAAGTGATACTGGCTAACTCTCTCTCTCTAATCTAGGAGCAGCTGCCCTGTCGGGGGGTTGGCACGTGGAGGTCGCAATTGGGGGTGTAGGTGTCTGGGGTTGCCGTTGGGAAGTCGTCGATGAATCTTTGTGGACTTTTGTGGCCGCAGTTTGCCGACCCTCCGCCTTCCCAACTGAAGGGATCCTATTCCCTGTTGACGAATGATTTTACCGCCGACTCTCCTAGCCTGGATTTTGAACAGCTTGGGTCGGAACCCCACGGACAACCTGCTGCTGGCTAGATGTTTATAGCCTGATCTTCTGATAGAGAACTAGATGTTAATTTCACGTTGGCTACCTCCTTTTACTTTTACTTACGTTCAGTTCGTCTTCCTTCAATTTATGTGTTGTTTCTTTCTGTTTTCTGATTTAGGAGCTTGACTAGTTGATTATTTTATTGTGTTTTAGCCTTAATTATCACTGATGACTGACTGCAAGTGGTGTGGCCAGAATTAAAGTTGGACTAACTTTTTGAAGCCAACCGTACACTTAGAGTTCTCGAAACAGAAAGACTGAGTATATCGGAATTCAAAAGCTGGAAGCTTAAACATCCGACAAAAATCTAAATTTTGACGTTTCGCTTTGGATCACTTTCCGTCTTTATTTAGGCAATTTTGCTGCGGTTACCTTCTCCGGTAATTAACTCGGATAAGTAACGAGTGCTATCTTTATTATCAGTTACTTTTCAAAAATGTCGTTTAAAGATCTTAAGGCTGGTATATTACACCCACCAGATAATCTGACGAACCTGGCGAGGAATGATTAGCTGGAATTAGCTACGTATATCTTTAGCATGATATGTTCCGATTTCTTTGCCCTGTAGAGTTTCCAGTAAATAGAAAGAATTCCCTCGCTTTTGTTTGACTCTACACTTGGAGAACTGGGGAGCCAACTTTTTATTGAAATTGTTGCTGAATTGACTTAAATGAAAATTTCTTTTAAAGACCTCTTGTCCTACTCGGTATGATACGGGTTTCGACCGCAAGTTATACTGCTTAACGTTTTTTTCATACGCCTTGCGACTGGCTTTTTTTATTTCTTGTCTTATTAACTGCAGGTGATCCTCGCGCTCTAACCTAGGTGACTCTTCCAATATCGACATTTCCTTTAATAGTTTATAGTCATCCCCGTGATTAATCATATTCATCCCGAATAAGGCTTTATAAGGGGAGCACCCTATCGACTGATGTAAGGCTGATCTTAAAGCAGAAGAGATACTGGGTAAATGTAAGTCCCATTCGGTTTGGTCCTTGCTGATATACGATCGTATAGCCGACAGTAATGAACGATTTACACGCTCTGCCGCATTACTTTGCGGGGAATACAAAGCAGTATATACGTGTCGAATTCCTAGTTTACTTAACAAGGCTTCAAATTCATTTGCTTTGAATTGCACGCCGTTGTAACTCACAATTACCTCGGGAACTCCAAATTCTGGAAAGATTCTCTGGCTTAAGAACTCATTGATCGGACTCGTTGTAAATTTTCTTAAAGGGCACAACCAATGATACCGGGAGAAGTGATCTAATACTATTAATAAACCGATGTTACCCTTCTTACCCCTTGGATAAGGACCTAAAATATCAACGTAAAGTTTTTGAAAAGGTCTAACTGAGATGCTCTGCTGGCCCATCGGAGGACGCAAAGTCATATTGGGAGCTTTTGTTTCTTTGCAGATCTCACACTTACGTATGTAATCTCGCACCTCTTTAGATAGTCCTGGCCAATAAAAATTCCTTCGCAGTCTTTCTATAGTCTTTTGCATACCACCATGAGCATTTACAATGCTATCATGTGCTTGACGAATTGCAGAAGCACGTACCCATAATTTCCATTTAGCGGAATCTAGTTCCTCGTTTCCGGAAACGTGTTCCGTGCGAATATAAACAAAACGATCCACAACCTGCAAATCTGGGAATTGTTCGGAATTTTCTATTATTCTCGCCTTCATTTGTAAATATTCGGGATCGAGAAACGATGTGGCAATCAATTCATAACTTGCAATCTCATCTGCGCTAATTCTCGACAGAGCATCGGGTACAATGTGATCCTTTCCCTTTCTATGGGTAACTTTGAATGAAAATATCTGTAAGCGGAAAACCCAACGAGGCAGTCTCCCTGTTACCTCTTGTTGTCTCATTAGCCATTGTAGACTGCTATGATCAGTAACTACTTCGAACTGTTTGCATTTCTAAATAGCAGCGAAATTTCTCTATAGCTAATATAACCGCCAGACATTCGCGTTCTGTCACGCTGTAATTCCTTTGGGACTTCGACAATTTCCGGGACATAAAAGCAATTGGCATCTCTTCTCCATCTTTGGATAATTGCACGAGCACCGCGCCAATACCAAAGTCGCTTGCGTCGCAATGTAAATAGAATTTTCTATCGAAGTCGGGATTCTGTAGAACCGGAGCTGAGGTTAAACGATTTCTTAAAGTGTTCATAGCTGTTTGGGCGGCCTCGGTCCACTTAAATGTTTTCTTGGAGGACAACACCTCGGTAATTGGGAACGTAACGTCTGAATAATTTTTAATAAATCGGCGATACCACCCACAAACACCAAGAAAACCACGGACTTGTTTAAGATTTTTCGGGGTCGGCCAATTTACTATGCAAAAGACTTTACTAGGGTCAGTTGTTATTCCTCCACTTCCAATTACAAAACCCAAGTAGTTGACCTTCGTTACACAAAAGTGACTCTTTGCAATGTTAAGAGTGAGATTAGCTTTCTTGAATTGGTTAGCTATACGCACTAGTACGGCTAAATGAGATGAAAAGTCTTCCGATACAATACACAGGTCATCCAAATAGCCAAATACACAGTATCGCAAGTCAGGTGGAATTAATGTATCCATCAGTCGACCCATAGTTGACGGGGCATTACATAACCCGAAAGGCATGACAGTGAATTGGAAGAGAGCTCTCCCTGGGACTGTAAATGCTGTTAGCGGCTTTACTTCTTCAGACAATTCGATCTGTCAATAGGCATCTTTTAGGTCGAGCTTTGAAATAAGGTTTGCCTTTGGAAGTCGCGCAAAAATTCCCATGATGCTTTGTAACGGGTAGGCATCCTTCTTAAATGCTTCATTTAGTTTCCTAGCATCTTAACAAAGCCTTACCTTATTTGGCTTGACAACTAATCGAACAGGTGAACTCCACGCACTTTGTGACGGCTCGATTACACCTAAGCTAAGCATCCGATCAATTTCAGTATATAGAAGTTTCTCGACTGCAGGGCTAACGGGGTAATATCGATGCTTCACGGGCTTTGCTTCTCCTATGTCTATATCATGCTTTATCCAATCAGTACGGCCAAGCCCTTTGCGTTCGAAATTTGGAAACATTTCCTTGACGGTTTCAAGTTGTCTACGCTGAAATTCGGATAATGGATACTGATCTCCCAGTTCCTTGGTTTCGGATTCTAAGCAATTTATGGAACCCAGGACCCAATACAACTTACATTTGCCCCTGTATCGAGCAAACCTTTCTCAGAATAATTCATAAACGAAACTTTAGCATAAACAATCGATAAAAGATTTATTCTCTCGTGCTCTCTTACATTTAAAATAATACGCGATCTCGCGCTCTTATTTGTTTTCGTGTTTTGTGCCTTTGTGGTTTTGGAATTTGATCCCAGTGCCAAATTTACTTGAGGTATTTTTCATATATTATTTTATTTTATTTCATTTCCTTTAAATGGCTCTTGTTTGCTCAAAGAAAAATTGTACTCTTTCGTGTTCAACTAAAGACCCTTTTATTTTCTGCTGGCTCTGTGAATCGATGATGCACGTTAAATGCGCAGGATTTACTGGTAGAGTCAAAGACTTCATTGATCAGAATTCTGGACTCATGTGGTCATGCGGATCCTGCAAGGAAATGGTTGTTGAGATGAGCGGCTTTATGAAGCAGACTCGAGACAGCCTTTTGAATCTCTCTGGTGCTTTTAAACAGCTCAATGAGGGGTTCAATTCCGTTTGTGCCCAATTTAATAATAAAAAATTACTAACTGAGTCGCCTAAACGTAAAAAAACCAGCTTAGCGGCAGTTAATACGGTCACGGTATCCACCCCAAATCCGAACTTGGTGGCTGCAGCAGTCTCTGTTAACACTGTGGTAAGTGAACCTACTCCGCCTATGGATACAGCTGTTTCAGGTGAAGTCACTGCTTCTCGAAGTCGGCAAAGAAAAGAAACCTTCAGTGCCGGCTACGGTGCCGACCGTACCTATAGGTACAGAAGTTACTGTTTCTGGCTCTCAGCTTAGTGAGGTGCAATCTGCTGCTGGGGGACGTAAGAAATTATCAGTTGTTCCACATAGAAAACAATTATTTGTTTCGAGATTCACCCCAGATACCACATCTGAGGATGTTTTGGAATTTATTCGTGAAAAATTCCCATCCGAGAATATTTCAGTTGAACAATTTAGATTTTCTTATGCTCGTAGTATATCGTCTTTTAAAATATTTGCTCCGCCTGATGTGTTTAAGGTACTACTTTCTGAAAGCTTTTGGCTTAATGATGATTTAGTAATAAAAGAATTTGTTCCCAATAAACCGAGAACAAACAACAGACCTTCCACTGCGCCAAAAAACTAAAAAGTTTATTTTTGGCTTATCAAAATGTTAGGGGACTAAATATGAAGCTACCCAAGCTTTATGCTGACTCCTCTGCATTTACTGCTGATATTTTGGCTTTTACGGAAACTTGGCTGAAACCAGAGATATCTGACAATGAAGTTCTGTCTAACAATTTTAATGCCTATAGGACCGATCGCTCCTCACGTAGGGGAGGCGGTGTGCTGATTGCCGTTAGCACTAGCCTAACATCCGAGAGAATTCACTCTGATACTCCTAATGAAATTGAATTTGTTAGTGTGAAAGTTTCCTTGCAATCATTTTTAATATTTGTTACATGTTCCTATATTCCACCTGGCTCTGATATAATAATTTATGAGCACCACCTGTCTGCGATAAAATCTGTTCTATCCCTTCTTTCTAACAGTGACCTTTTGATTGTTTTGGGTGACTTTAATCTCCCGGATATTTCTTGGTCTCCTCCTACTGACTCACTAGTCGCTATACCTCTATCCGCCCATGATTTTGTAGATGGTCTTCTAGAATTATCGTTACAGCAAGTAAGCTTTATACGGAATTCATTAAATAGACAACTAGATCTCGTGTTTGTTTCAGACCCGTCTGAAGTCACGGTATCTAAAATTGACGCTCTTGTTGTACCTGAAGACCGATATCATCCAACAATGGAATTGACAATCTGCCTCCCATGCGTTGATACCCTCCCTCCTTTAGTTTCTCAAACTAAAGTGAGATGTTTCCGAAAATGTAACTATAAAAAACTTAACGACATGATTTCTCAATATAATTGGACAGAATTGTACAATTGTATGGATATTGAAAGTGCCACTGAACACTTCTATATAGTGTTAAATACCTTTTTTAATGAAGGCGTTCCTGATAGGTTTCCTTCAAAGACAAACAGGCCACCTTGGTTTACCAATGCGCTTCAAAGACTTAAAAACCTTAAGACAAACACTTATAAAAAGTATAAGAAATCGGGTAAGCCATCTGATTTTTCGAAATATGTGGTGGCTCGATCGGATTTTAATGTTCTCAATAGTCATTGCTATTCTATGTATTTAAGTCGATGTAAATTTGAATTTTCAAATGATCCGAAGCAGTTTTATAACTTTGTCAATGCCAAGCGTAAGTCGTCAGCATTGCCTTCATCGGTACGTTTTAACTCAATGGAGGCATCGACGGATTCTAAAATTGCTGATTTATTTGCCGAGTTTTTCCAAACTACTTATAGTTCGGCTGCTTGGTCAAATTCTAACTACCCTAATCCCTTAAATAAGGCAAATTGTATCTTTATCCCTGAAATTACGGAAATTTCTCTCGTAAGAGACTTAGAAAAAACAACGCCAACTTATTCTCCTGTCCTGACGGTCCTGATGGACTCCCCGGGTGTGTGCTTAAGTTTTGTGCGTCAACCATATGTAAACCGATTCTTAAACTTTTTAATTTGTCTATTTCATCGTCAGTTTTTCCTACTATCTGGAAGGACTCTTTTATCATTCCACTTCACAAAAAGGGTGCGAAGGCGGATGACCAGAATTACAGAGGTATTTCTAAATTGTCGGCAATTCCTAAAGCATTTGAACGTATTATTACTTCTCATTTGCAACATTTATGTTCCTCGCTAATATCACCGTGTCAGCGTGGTTTTGTTAAGCGAAGATCGACCACCACCAATCTTCTGGAATTGTCATCTATTGTAATTAATGGATTTAAGAATAAAATGCAGACTGACGTTATATACACAGATTTTAGTAAGGCCTTTGACTCTGTCAACCACTCTCTTCTCTTATTTAAATTAAATCAGCTTGGGTTTCCATGTAATCTATTAACTTGGATTTCAAGTTATTTGAATGGTAGGACTCAGAGGGTTATATTCAAGAACTTTGCCTCAAAACTGATCTATGTGACATCTGGAGTGCCTCAGGGTAGTCATTTGGGCCCTTTGCTGTTTACTTTGTTTATTAACGATCTTCCCTCTATCATAACACACTCTCGTGTACTAATGTTTGCTGATGATGTTAAGCTTTGTTTATCACATAATGATATTGCGTCGAGTTTCAACTTACAGTCAGATATTGATTGTTTTCAGGGATGGTGTGAGTATAACCTTTTAAATTTGAACTTCCTTAAATGCAACGTTATGACTTTTCATAGGGGTACTTCTACTTTTGTTAGTTACTCTCTTAAAAATACGCCACTCGACCGCATATATTCAGTTAATGACTTAGGCGTTCTTCTGGACCCAAAACTTAAATTTGACTGCCACATAATGTCCACTGTCAGCAAGGCCATGAGTGTTCTTGGGTTTATAAAGCGTTGGTCAAAAGAATTTGATGACCCTTATATAACCAAATTATTATTTACCTCCCTTGTCCGTCCTATTTTGGAATACTGTTCTTCAGTTTGGAGTCCACAATATCAAGTGCACATTGACCGTATTGAGTCGGTACAAAAAAAATTTCTTCTTTTTGCCCTTCGTAGTTTGAACTGGGATCAAAACGTAAGGCTACCTTCCTATCAGAGTAGATTACTATTGCTTAATTTACCTACCCTTGCAAATCGTAGAACAATGCATGGTACTATTTTTATGCAAAATCTTATAAGAGGTGATATTGATTCTGTAGAACTTGTAAACCGCCTAACTTTCAATGTTCCTGTTAGACTTACACGAAATTATTATCCCCCAAATTTGCCACGATGTACATCTAATTTTTGTCTGCACGAGCCCTTTCGCGTTCTATGTAATAATTATAATAACCTTTATCATTTACTTTGCACTTCAACTTCTATCCCGGTATTAAAAACTAATATTTTAACTCATTTGCTTCTTTCTTAGATGCTTCTTTTATTTTCATTTGTGTTCCGTCTCTATTTGTTTATTGTATCTTCCTCGCGAACTCGTATTTTTGCCCAAATTGATAAAAGGGCCCCGCGCGTAACAAGCACGTGCTTGGTGTCGTTGGGCCACTTGTTTGTACTGCTCGTAGTGCATCAACGTCCATCAATAAATAACTACGATTATCTCTATTACATTCAAATATTGTTGAGACGACTAAACGTTTTTGAGCCTTTCGTTCTCCAAAATATTGAAGCATTCGTATGGTACTGCGATTACTCTTCCTATCAATTGCGTTCTCTGACTTCATTATAGTTCTTCAATCTTTCATGGTATGGTATAAACTTCACGTTAATTGGCTGACTTCTAACTTGCAATGGTTGGCTTACATTTATAATGGGATTATTTACGTTATCTAGAATACCTCTTATTTGTCGGACACTCGATTTTGATTGAATGTCCCCGCTAGGCGGTTTTCCGACTTGCGCTTACAGTTTGCACAATTGGGTTTATATATTTGTGGTGTTCCGCAACCATAACAAAATACTCACTTTTCATCCAAACAGTCTTCCCACACATGTCCAGGCATCTCACAATTCCAACATGTGATTTTCGCCGACCCAGTATGATTGACTGCGGCGATCGAAAGATCCGACTCACTATTATGTATTTCCTCATCGGGCGTTTCGTCTAGTGCGTAAACACGAAAGTTAGCTGAGTCTTTACCTTTTTGAGGTACCATTCGCGGTTTACCAAGATCATTAAGAAAGTTTTCTCGCTTCTGCACTAATCGACGCAATTCAGAAATCGAAGAAACCTTTTCAAACAGTTATCTGTCTTTCATCTCTGTGAGTAAGTTTCCCTGAATCATTTCAACCAATTCATCTTCGCCAAAGTTTACGGACAATTTAACTATAAGCTTGCAAACGGCTTCATAAAAAGAATCAAAAGATTCCCCGGATTTTTGTTTTCTGGCTTTTATTTGCTCCCGTAATTCAGTCGTGGACCGACTTTCCCTATATTGCTCTCGTAACGCTTCACAAAATTCAGACCATGTAAAAGTTTGGACTCGTTTGTGGAACCTCCAATACCAACTACTGGCCTTCCCAATTCGCAACTGGTGAATGTTTTTATTTAGAAGTTCAAAGTCACTACCCAAGTTTTCTTGAGTCAATATGTTTAAGCGGTACAGAAATTCTTCAACTGACAAGCCCTCCGAAGATCCATCAAAGCGTACACCCCATTTTTGGAGAATGTCTGCGATTTTATGCGAGCTAATGACATCCCTACCATTATTTCTCGAACTCCTCTGACTGAATTAACCTGAGGCTGCGCTCATGGCTTGTTCCTACATTTGAACTATTTATCAATGATAAAACCTGAGAAACGGTTTCTCTGACTATCGACTCCATATTCTCCACGTAATTTTCCGGTCGTCTACCGCGAGTACGTGGTCTTCCGGGCGGCCTTCCTGCAAGTCCTCCTCGAGGCCCTCGTCGTTGCCGACGGAGATCGACATTACCTGTCGGAGTACTTTCCCTTTGTTGTCTTAACCTTTCTTCGTCAACGTCTAGTAAAGGTAATACAGCGCCTTCCTCCTCTCCACCTACTAGTTCTAATTCCTTCGTTAAAGAGCGAGTACATGGCCGAGGACCTACAGGTAATTTCTTACTTTGCTGTCCTTTTGGGTTATCTATTGGTTTCGGAGAATGATTTCCAACAATGTATTTTAAATCTTTGAGGCTTACTAGCACCATACAACTAGGACATTCTTTTGTCTCCGTTACTCGTTTTTCTAAACAGGATTTATGGATTATGTGTTGGCATTTGGTTACTGCACACGGCTGCGAATCTTCCATATGCTCTCCACAAACTATGCAGACATCTTGTGATGCTGGTGGTGGCTGTCTAAATTCATCTGGTGTATGCTCCACTGGCATGATTGTATTAGATTTTATTGTTTTGTTTTTTTTTCCTTGGACAATTTCGGAAGCTCCGAAATAAATAATAATTAAATCTATTCAACTTTGATTTTATTTCTGTTTTTCTGGGCTATTGCACTAAAGATGTCCCCCCAACCAAATGAATAATTTATACCGTCCGATCTCGGACAGGGAAACTCATAAGAATTTACCTCTGTTTTCCAGTAGATTTTGTATACAAAACTCAGTATGGTTGTTTATATTGGTAGAATCTAAACATGATTTTCTTTGACTATAATAACGAGATAATTGCCTACCTAATTCTAATTTGGTCGAAATATTCAAATGCTCAAATACTCGATTTCCAAAATTAAAGAAATAAGTGTCCAACTTCTCTAAATTACACTCATGAATTTCATCGAAATAATTGAGCTATTTATTGAATCTTCTTTTTGTATCTGACCTTCTTGATTGCAGAAACCTAATTCTGATATTCTACAACACTGCTATTTTTATAGGTCCTTCCTTTCCTTTAATAAAGTATACGTATTTCTGGTCGACACTTTTTGCATGCGCAATTTAGTTCGAGTTCCAAGAAAACCCATACTCTATGTTTTTATACAATGTAATCATCAACTTTATTGGTACATCAACTATGGTAAAGCAATTTTACATTGCTGTATTATTATAGCTATGCCCCATGTTCTTGGGCGCCAAAATCTTGTAACGCACGCCTTGTAGGAAAAGTCTTTTCTGTCTCACCTTCTGGAGATAACCTACTGGCCCATGAATCCACAACTAACTCGGGATTGGGACCTTTTGATACCCTAGCTTCAGCGGGAGGAATTGGGTGGGTTGTTGCGGCTGTTGTAGATCGCGGTTTCGTCGAAATATTTAAAGATCCCTCCAGAAACTAACTAATCGAAATTCCGCACTAAAACCTCAAATTAGAAATGGAACTGAACAATGAATGGCGGATGAACTAAATCGGTATGCAGCACATAAGTTGAATAGATAAAAGCGGATGGGACTGAGATGTTGTTCGTCCTACCCTTCTATACCCTCCCAACCTTGGTTCTTTCTGTTAAGGTGTTAAATAAGAACCCCAAAATGTATAGTTAATTATTATTTTATTCTTGAGCCCCATGTCCTCGGAAAAGAAATTAAAAGGGGACTTAGCCTTTCATCATGGTATATATATAAATAAGTCTTACAAACAAATGTTGTATGGGTGAAATCAACATACATTATTTAAGATTTCATTTACTTAACTTCATGATTTCAATTCAAGATATATTATCTAACAAAACTGGTCTTTTAAATTTTTATTCTAGGCATAGGTTTTCTTAGTTTTAAGTGCAATTGAATGGTTTCTTTGTATGGGTCACATCTATTAAATAATTTCTTTCGTTTTCTTCACCAGGGTTGTCTGTTTACATATTTGTTTTTCTTTTCTTTTTTTTTTTTCTTTGATTTACTTATGCAAGGCAAACCGTAATTACACGCAATGAGTTCCCTTTAATTCATATTTGAGGGCAGCCAAAATTCTCCAAGACGAATAACGCAATCAAAACAAAACTGCCTGGAAAGCTTATCTCGGCTGGACTTATGTTTAGGCAAACCAGATCATCACCGAAGGTTTTTGTATTTTGGGACGGCAGCCGGTTATTCGTTTTGGAGGGTTTTAGCTTACCCATTCGCTTTTGGGGTAAAATTTTTTCCAATTGGCGGCTTGCCCGAAACAATCAAAACTAGAGTAGCATGCGATCACTTACCCTCTGAAAATTCCGATGAAGCGCTCCATGGTTCCAGGGGTTAACTAGTTGAAATTCCTTAGAGAGACAAGTTTTAATTATTTCTTCGCAACCGCCGTCGATACCCAAGACTTAGTGCTGATTCTCGTGCAGACATTTACAGGTGAAAGAAGAGAGTTATGCAACGATTGTACCAACTTGGGTGCATAAGTATTTCAAATAGCGTAACACGATCAATTGCACTTTGATTTACATAATTTTTAGATAGATTGTAATATTTTGTTTTGGGGTTATTTCCAAGTGATACTGGCTAACTCTCTCTCTAATCTAGGAGCAGCTGCCCTGTCGGGGGGTTGGCACGTGGAGGTCGCAATTGGGGGTGTAGGTGTCTGGGGTTGCCGTTGGGAAGTCGTCGATGAATCTTTGTGGACTTTTGTGGCCGCAGTTTGCCGATCCTCCGCCTTCCCAACTGAAGGGATCCTATTCCCTGTTGACGAATGATTTTACCGCCGACTCTCCTAGCCTAAATTTTTAACAGCTTGGGTCCAAACCCCACGGACAACCTGCTGCTGGCTAAATGTTTATAGCCTGATCTTTTGATAGAGAACTAGATGTTAATTTCACGTGGGCTACCTCCTTTTAATTTTACTTACGTTCAGTTCGTCTTCCTTCAATTTATGTGTTGTTTCTTTCTGTTTTCCGATTTAGGAGCTTGACTAGTTGGTTATTTTATTGTGTTTTAGCCTTAATTATCAATGATGAAAAAGATGTATGTGAATTTCGACTGCACGTGGTGTGACCAGAATTAAAGTTGGACTAACTTTTTGAAGCCAACCGTACACTTAGAGTTCTCGAAACAGAAAGACTGAGTATATCGGAATTCAAAAGCTGGAAGCTTAAACATCCGACAAAAATCTAAATTTTGACGTTTCGCTTTGGATCACTTTCCGTCTTTATTTAGGCAATTTTGCTGCGGTTACCTTCTCCGGTAATTAACTCGGATAAGTAACAAGTGCTATCTTTATTATCAGTTACTTTTCACAAATGTGGTTTAAAGATCTTAAGGCTGGTACATTACATATACCCTTGCAAAGGGTATAATGATATCAGTCAGAAATTTGCAACGCAGTGAAGGAGACGTTTCCGACCCCATTAAGTATATATATTCTTGATCAGCATCACTAGACGAGTCGATCTAGCCATGTCCGTCTGTCCGTCCATTTCTACGCAAACTAGTCTCTCAGTTTTAAAGCTATCGGGCTGAAACTTTCTCAAAAGTCTTATATCTTTAGCAGGTAGTATATAAGTCGGAACCAGCCGGATCGGACAACTATATCTTACAGCTCCCATAGGAATAATCGGAAAACAAAATGTAAAAAATTATATCTTTGGTGTTTTTTAACATATTACCTCCTTTCCTTGGAAATAAAATTTTTTAATTAGTTTTGAATTTCGAATTTAATTTTATCAATATCAGACGACTATATCATATAGCTCCCATAAGAAAGATCGTAAAATTAATGGGAAAATAATATGAAACAAATTACAGCTTCGGTGTTCCTTAACATATAACCTCCTACGCTTGGAAATAACATTTTTTAATTAGTTCTGAATTTCGAATTGAATTTTATCAAAATCGGACGACTATATCATATAGCTGCCATAGGAACGATCGTAAAATCGGTGGGAAAATAATATGAAACACATTTTAGCTTCGGTGTTCCTTAACATGTAACCTCCTACGCTTGGAAATAACATTTTTTAATAAGTTCTGAATTTCGAATTAAATGTTATCAAAATCGGACGACTATATCATATAGCTGCCATAGGAACGATCGTAAGATCGGTGGGAAAATAATATGAAACAATTTATAGCTTCGGTGTTTTTATACCCTTGCAGAGGGTAAATTGATTTCAGTCAGAAGTTTGCAACGCAGTGAAGGAGACGTTTCCGACCCCATATAGTATATATATTCTAGATCAGCTTCACTAGACGAGTCGATCTAGCCATGTCAGTCTGTCCGTCCGTTTCTACGCAAACTAGTCTCTCAGTTTTAAAGCTATCGGGCTGAAACTTTTCCAAAAGTCTTATATCTTTTGCAGGTAGTATATAAGTCTGAACCATCCGGATCGGACAACTATATCTTATAGCTCCCATAGGAATAATCGGAAAAAAAAAATATAAAAAAATTATGTCTTTGGTGTTTTTTAACATATTACCTCCTTTGCTTGGAAATAACATTTTTTATTTAGTTCTGAATTTCGAATTTAATTTTATCAATATCAGACGACTATATCATATAGCTCCCATAAGAAAGATCGTAAAATTAATGGGAAAATAATATGAAACAAATTACAGCTTCGGTGTTCCTTAACATATAACCTCCTACGCTTGGAAATAACATTTTTTAATTAGTTCTGAATTTCGAATTGAATTTTATCAAGATCGGACGACTATATCATATAGCTGCCATAGGAACGATCGTAAAATCGGTGGGAAAATAATATGAAACAAATTACAGCTTCGGTGTTCCTTAACATATAACCTCCTACGCTTGGAAATAACATTTTTTAATTAGTTCTGAATTTCGAATTGAATTTTATCAAGATCGGACGACTATATCATATAGCTGCCATAGGAACGATCTTAAAATCGGTGGGAAAATAATATGAAACAAATTATAGCTTCGGTGTTTTTTAACATATAACCTCCTACGCTTGGAAATAACATTTTTTAATTCATTCTGAGTTTCGAATTTAATTTTATCAAAATCGGACGACTATATCATATAGCTGCCATAGGAACGATCGTTAAATCGGTGGGAAAATAATATGAAACACATTATAGCTTCAGTGTTCCTTAACTTATAACCTCCTACGCTTGGAAATAACATTTTTTAATTAGTTCTGAATTTCGAATTAAATTTTATCAAAATCGAACGACTATATCAATTAGCAGCCATAGGAACGATCGTAAAATTGGTGGGTAAATAATATGAAACAAATTATAGCTTCGGTGTTTTTTAACATATAACATCCTATGCTTGGAAATAAAATTTTTAGTTATTTCTGAATTTCGAATTTAGTTTTATCAAAATCGGACGGCTATATCATATAGCTGCCATAGGAACGATCGGAAAACTGGTGGGAAAATAATATGAAACAAATTATAGCTTCGGTGTTTTTTTATGCCCTTGCAGAGGGTATAATGATTTCAGTCAGAAGTTTGCAACGTAGTGATGGAGACGTTTCCGACCCCATTTAGTATATATATTCTAGATCAGCTTCACTAGACGAGTCGATCTAGCCATGTCAGTCTGTCCGTCCGTTTCTACGCAAACTAGTCTCTCAGTTTTAAAGCTATCGGGCTGAAACTTTTCCAAAAGTCTTATATCTTTTGCAGGTAGTATATAAGTCGGAACCATCCGGATCGGACAACTATATCTTATAGCTCCCATAGGAATAATCGGAAAAAAAAATATAAAAAAATTATGTCTTTGGTGTTTTTTAACATATTACCTCTTTTCCTTGGAAATAACATTTTTAATTTAGTTCTGAATTTCGAATTTAATTTTATCAATATCAGACGACTATATCATATAGCTGCCGTAGGAACGATCGTAAAATTGGTGGGAAAATAATATGAAACAAAATTAGCTTCGGTTTTCCTTAACATATAACCTCCTACGCTTGGGAATAACATTTTTTAATTAGTTCTGAATTTCGAATTTAATTTTATAAAAATCGGACGACTATATCATACAGCTGCCATAGGAACGATCGTAAGATCGGTGGGAAAATAATATGAAACAAATTATAGCTTGTAACGAACTGATTTTGTATGTCTGCTCGCTACGAGATTCGTGCGGCTAGCTCAGAAGATTGTGTGTTCGTCCCACCAAATTTATATGACGTGACTGCCCCGTAGATCAGTGAGAAAACAATGGGTTCAAATGGCAATAGTGGGATTTATTCTCGTGGTATCGGTACAGCGGGTGTGTGGCTATGCTGGCTCCTGTATCTCCTTGCTGTGGCTCCGCCGGCTGCTGGTGCTCCTCCTTCTGGCTTGTCGACGCGTTGACTCGGCTTCCGCTTGGCTCCTGGGTCTCGGGACGCTCGTAGTGGCCGCCTCTGCTCACTCGCCGACGCGCTGCCTCGGGGTCGCTTGTTGCGCCTTAGACTCGCAGAGAGTTCGGCCTTGTGGGCTTAGGGAAGCGTCACCGTTCTCAGACTAGGGTGAACAAGCCTTGCTCTCCAGGCCGACGCCTTTCGAGGCAATACCTGTCCCTTGCTCTGTCCCGGACGGTCCCGCTAGGTTCTTGCTCAGATCGCGCTGACAGTCCAGGCTGTCGCCAGGAGGCTGCCTAGCAGTTCACTTCGCTTTACGCCTAGCGCAGACGAACGTTCCACCCGACTTCACCCTACTGCTTAACGTCCGTGACGCGCCTGCGCTCCCCAATGAGCTCCGCGCGGCGATGGTAACGTGGCTGCCGGAGATGTCTGCTGGCGTCGCTGCCGATGTCTTCTGCGTTGTCTCCTGACCGGTAGCTTGTCGTTCTGGCACTCGGGGAGTTGGGAGGTTGCTGTTCAGGAACTTCGCCGGTAATCGCAGGGCTCTCCAGGCGCTCGCCTCTTGAAACCGCAAATCGATCTACCGCTCGTCCGTCACGCCAGGTCCTGCTTGGTCAGGCAAGGTACGCTGGGTCTCAGACAACTTTCCTCCCCACACTGACGGTTCCTCGTCGTAGGACTCTTCCGCTTGTCTCTGACAGACCCGCCGGGCGACTCGCCAGGGTGTGGTCGTGACAAAGTTGGGAAACGAACGCCTTGACTTAGCCGTGTGATGCCTTCCGGAACTCAGCCACTTGTGTCTCAATTCGGAGATTCCTGATGTCCCAATCCCGAACGTCTCGACGTGGCGATCTTGCTCCTTGTGTGCTTCCCACGGCGCTGCTTCCGACGACTCGCTTGGTTGTAGCTCCCTCGTAGATTACTTGCTTGACTGGTTGTTCACTTGGTACTTTTGACTGATCTTGAAGGTTTGACTCCTCGTGATCGACTGATCCAGCTGCCAGCGCTCTGCGGCCTTATATAGGGCTTCCGGGAACCGTTATTTCCCTTTCGCACACGGCACGCTGGATCTCTCCACTCCGGGTCCAAAGTCCGTGCCTCCTGGTTGACCCACTTGTCCTTCACGTACCGCTCCAATCGATGTTCCGCCCACTGCTGCCATCCCGCTGATTCACATGATGTTTGTGGCACGCCTGTGTGCCACTCCACTGCCGAGATGTGGCACTTCTTCTCCCGGTCCAAAGTTCACGGGAGAGTCCAAAGTCCGGTGCAGTTCCGTTATCCGCTTTTGCACACGGCACTCTTGCTCTGCCCGCCAAGTCTCCATTCTCTCTCGATCTCCATCCTTGGTCTCCAATCTCTCTTGCTCTCCTTCGTTGGTCTCCAAACTCTCTCGCTCTCCTTCGCTGGTCTCCAAACTCTCTCGCTCTCCTTCGCTGGTCTCCAAACTCTCTCGATCTCCTCGCCGCGCCGTTACTACGCGAATTCGCCGCGTATCTGGTAAGCGGCCGGCCATCTGCTGCTGCTTCTATTTGTGGGGAGTTATTCAACTCCTCACATTCCCCCCTTACTTCGGGAAACGTTTAAGACTGGTTCCTACTCTCCGGCGTTTCCTTGCTTATCCTAGCCTTTGAGTCCTTGTGATTCCCGCGGCGCTCCCTCGTTGCTCCCTCGATGCTCCCTCGACGCTCTTAACTCCCTTGGGTTTCTACAGCGGGGTCATCCTCCTCGTAGCAACTTTAAATCTCCCGCGCCGATATTTCCTGTGTTCCCACTGGGACATCGATACTCCTGCGCTATCGATCCCCAGCTCGCTGCTCATTGCTGCGTTCTACTCCTTTTATTCGCTTCCTCCGCCTGGTCACACCATTCGTGCGTGATCGATGTTCGTTATCGATATCGACGGTGCGGCGTTGCCACCTGCTCGTTGCGATATTTCCACCTTGGGCTGATATTACCATTTGACGTGTACCCATCGATCGCACTTCCATCTAATGCCAATCGACCGCCTATCGAGGCGCCCCCTTCCCTGGGTCGTGGTGATTTTGCAACTTTTGATCTGCCCGCACAGCTTCTGGCTGATTCTGTCTTTTCCATTTGCTCTTCTCAGCTCCTTCCAGCCTATGCCGTTCGTTGCCCTCAACCTCCAGTACAAGCGGCCTTGAATAACGTTTGGGCTTCGTTTGCAGCAGAGCTTTTCTGCCCGTGGTGAGTTGCACATTTGGTTGAACCGGCATTTACTTTTCTTTCCTTTCAGGGTTTGTTCGTGTGTTTTTTTTTCTGTTAACTGTTGGTGCGATGCGTGTTCCTATCTCTTGTGACCAACTGGATACGGTGTAGATCTGATTCTGCACCGTCCTCCCCCTTTCCTCGGGTAACAACTTGACGAGCTCGTCCGGTGCTCCGTATAGAATCTCCGGATGCTACGGTGCATGTCTGGACTGCTCGCCTTGTTTTGCTTGTCTCCCTCCGCGCATACTCTCTTCTACGTCGCGTAATCGGTTGACTCTGGCTCGCGCCCGACGCTTAAACCTGTTGCCTTGCGGGTGGATCCCTTATCGTTACTCGTGTCTTTGTGTCGTCCTCGTAAGTGTCCTTTCCGCCTGGCGTAATCTCGGATGACTCTGGCAACTGCCCGACGCTAAATCCTGTTGCCTTGCGGTCGGGATCACCATCCATCCTTATCCACGGTCTTGTGACCTATCCTTGTAATTGTCCTTTCTGCGTGGCGTGTGGATGACTCTCGCTTAGGCCTGACGCATAATCCTGTGGCCTCGCAGACTGGATCAATGTGAATTCCTTATCCATGTCCTTGTGACCTATCCTTATGGTTGATCTTTCTGCGTGGCTTGTGGATGACTCTCGCTTAGGCCTGACGCATAATCCTGTAGCCTCGCAGTCTGGATCAACGTGAAATCCTAATCCATGTCCTTGTGCTATGCTGATTGCCCTTTCCGTGTGGCGTATTGATGACTCTCGCTTCGGCCTGACGCCTAATCCTGTCGCCTAGTACCTGACGTTTCTGCTGTCTGCTCGTTTTGTTGTTGCTTGAGCTCGCCAACGTGAACTGTCCTTTCTTTCTTTGACTGTGTGTGGCGAATTTTACAGATCACTGGAGAGACGAAATCCACCACCTGGTAAGGGCCATCGTACCTCGGGGCTAGTTTTGCAGCGAATCCTTCAGCCGCTTTGGACAGGTGATGTTCCTTGGCCCACACTATGTCGCCCACCGCTGGTGACCATTGCCTTCTTCTCAGATTATAGTGTCTGGCTTGGTCCTGGGACGCCTTTTCCATATTTCGCCGTACGATCTCGAATACCTCCCTCAGTTTGTTGGCATTTTCCTCAGGGGTCTCCGTAGCTCGTCCAGTGCCTAGGGTTTCCTTATCATATAGGCTGCTGGGTAGACGTGGTTCCCTGCCCTGGGTAAGAAACGCCGGTGTATGGCCGGTGGATTCCGATGTGCTCGTGTTCACTGCTAGCATGATCTCCGGCCACTTCTCGTCCCAGTTTCTCTGGTCCAGCCCTGCGAATTGCGCAATCATGGTCTTGACCGTTCTGTTCGCTCGTTCGGTCGGATTTTCTTGTGGTGTGTATGGTGCGGTGAACTGTTGTCTGATACCCATCTCAGCCAGGAAAGTTTTAAAGATGCGGCTTGCAAACTGAACTCCGTTGTCCGTTATGACCATCTTCGGGACCCCGTACCTTGCGATTATGCGCTCCCTAAACGCCTTCTTGAGTGACTCTGCTGTTGCACTGCGTAGGGGCACCAGTTCCGTCCATTTCGAAAACCTGTATATCATGACCAGGAGCATTTGGTTCCCGTGCTTAGATCTTGGTAGGGGTCCAACGAAGTCTGCACATACCGTGGCCCATGGTTCCTCCGGCACTTGGGTCAACATCTTCCCGGCAGCCTGCATCTGATTGGGCTTAAACCGCATGCAAATCTCGCATTTTCTTACGTGGGCTCGGGCGTCTCTATGCATGCCTGGCCAGTAGTATCGGGCTGCCAATCGTGCAATTGTCCTTCGGCTTCCTACGTGTCCCGCGGACGGTGCGTCGTGGTTTTCCCTCAACACTGTTTCTCGTAGCGACTTCGGGACGCACATCTTCCATGACGCGACGTCTTCACTGCCTGCTCGGTGAGGTATGTTTCTGTACAGTGTCTCACCATCCATGACATAGTCCGGGTACTTCTGCGGTTGGGTCCTTATCTTTTCGCCCATGTCCTTGATCCAGCTGCACTCTCCTGAGGTTATTGTTGCCGATGCCTCTTTTACTCCTCGTAGCGTCTCTGGTAGTGGTTGTCTTGATAATGCGTCAGCCACCACGTTTAGCTGGCCCTTTCTGTACGCTATCTCAAAGTCGTACTGTTGTAGCTCCAGGGCCCATCTGGCGATCCTTCCTGAAGGGCTTTCGATGCTGTTGAGCCACTTCAGGGCCATGTGGTCGGTTACTACCTTAAAGTGGTAACCTTCCAGATATGGCCTGAGCTTCCGGATCGCCCAGACGATGGCCAAGCACTCCTTCTCCGTTGTCGAGTAGTTCTTTTCCGCGCCGTTCAGTGTTCGGCTCGAGTAGGAGATTACTCTTTCGCCCTTTTCGGTGTCCTGGGTCAGTATCGCTCCGATGCCGTAGTCGCTGGCGTCTGTTTGCAGGATAAAAGTTCTACTGAAGTCCGGGCATGCTAGCACTGGATCTGCCACGAGTCTTGCCTTAACCTCCTCAAACGCCATCTGGTGCTCTGGTGTCCACTCCCACTTACTGCCTTTGCGCAGCAGGTCGTTCAGGGGTTTGACGATTCTGGAAAAATCTGGTACAAATCGGCGGTACCACGACGCTACTCCTAGGTATTGCCGGAGCTCTTTGACAGTCGATGGCGGTTCTAGTTCGGCGATGGCGGCTACTTTTTCTGGATCTGTTCCTATTCCCTCGCTAGTCACTCGATGTCCCAGGTACAGCAGCTCCTTTTTGAAGAATTGGCATTTTTCTGGATTCAGCCTAAGATTTGCCTCCTTTAGACGCCGGAACACTTCCCTCAGGTTTCTTTTGTGTTCTTCCAGCGTGCGACCGATCACTATTATGTCATCCTGGTAAGCGAATGCGTGAGGTGACATCTCGGGGCCAATTACTTGGTCCAAGACTCGCTGAAACGTTGCCGACGCCGAGTGAAGTCCGAACGGCATTACTCTCCACTGAAACAGACCTTTGCCTGGTACCGTAAATGCTGTATATTGCCTGCTACTTTCTTCCAGTGGGATCTGCCAGTATCCATCCTTCAGGTCCAAACTGCTGATGTACCGCGCTTCTCTTAGTTGATCTAGGATGTAGTTTATGCGGGGCATTGGGTAGGCATCCTTCACTGACTTCGCGTTGATCTGCCTGAAGTCGACACACAGTCTCCACTTGCCTGTCTTCTTTTTCACCATCACGATGGGGGAGCTGTATGGGCTCTTTGAATGCTCTATGAACCCCATTTGGAGAAGCTCGTCCACCTTTGCGTTGATTTCCCCTTGAATTTTTGGGTTCTTTGGGTAGTATCTCTGCTTGATTGGCTTGTCGTCCTTCATTTTGATCTGGTGTTCTGCCATATTCGATGTTCCCGACATTGTGCTGAAGTCTGCCAGCTCTGTTTCAAGGAACGCTGTAGTATCGTCCAACTCGTTTACTTGTTGAACGACTGCTACTGATAGCTTCTCCTCGAGCCATCCATTGTGTCGGTTCCTGGCTGGTATTATTACTTCGTGTCCAGCACACCTTATCTCGGTTCCGACTTGTTTCAGGAAGTTCCATCCCAACACTAATGGATCCACTACCCCGGGTAAAATCAACAGGCTCATGGTCACTTGTTTGTTGCCGAATTTGACCTCCACCTCGAGCTGCGCATTAATTCCGCCGCACCTTCCATCTGCCAACCTAACTTGCCGTCTCGTCCTGGTAATCTTTCCTAGAGCAGCAATATTGCCCGCCAATTCTTCGCTAACGAAGCTTGCCGTTGCTCCGGTGTCGATTGTGGCTTTGTAGCTTTTCCCACCAATCATCACAGCTGCGGACAACTGCTGCTCCTCCTCGATTAGCTCGCCCGTTAGTTTGGAGAGGTGGCATTGTGCGATCCCCGCTCGCCTCTCTGCGGCTGAGATCGCTGGCCATTTCCCGATCGTTGGCAGCAATCAACGCTCCTAACACCCACCTTGCCGCATATCCAGCAAAACAGCAGCCGCTGGTTACGACATCCTCTAGCCCAGTGTCCGTTCCCACCGCATTTCCGACAGGCCTCCTGCGGGTCTGTGATATGGGTGGCATCTTGTGGCCTCTGTGTGTTGCTTGGCGGCCTCCACAAGGTGTTGTTTGGATGTCTCTGTTGCTGTGGGGGTGGTGTGCCATGACCTCCGCGTGGTGCGTCTGTTGCCTGCTGTCGTCTGGCTTGGTGTGGTGGTGACCATTGGTCGCTTCCTCGTATGTCCTGGTTATCTGTCTCCTCGCATCTTCTGCATGTCACCTGTGTTGGTGACGCCGACTTGGTCCTTGAGAACTTGTTCTCCTGTGCGAAAACTTCCCGTTCCTTTTCAAGTTCTTCGTACTCGTCTGCTAGTATCATCAGCGTGTCCAGGTCCGACACTTTGTATGCCCTTAGGAAGATCCTTAGACTAGGGGTGCAGTTTTCCTTGATGATCCTTAGGGTCTCTTTAGCGGAGTAATTAAGTGGCCTCACCATCGTCTGCATGTCGATCATGTAGTCCTTGAACGACCCGCTGAAGCCCTGCTTCCTTTGCCGGACCTGGTCCGCCAGCCTGGTGAAGAAATCTCTTGGCAGGAAATATGTGTGGAAACTTTCAATGAACTCTGCCCAAGTTCTCCACTGCTTATTGTTGGCGATGAACCATTTCAAAGCCCTTCCTTTTAGCAACTCTGGCATCGCTCGAGGGATCATATCGAGCTCCAAACCGTACGTGTTGGCGGACCATTCTACTTGCTCCAGGAACTCGAATGGTTTTTCCGCCCCGTCGAACCTGAACGACCATTCACGGACCTGTTTAGCGACCTTTGCATAGTCCGACTGGCTTGGTCTCGGGGTTAGCGCTGCTGCTTTCTTTTCTTGGCTTGATTCTCTCCTGTGGGCCTCTTTTTGCATGTTGTCAATGCTCAGGCTTGCCACCAAGTTGTCCCCTTCAGCGTTCGTTAGCGTGATGCTTGGGCCGGCTCTGTCGTAGTATGTTGCCTCCAGCTCGGCCCAGATGTCGGCGAGTTGTGGATCATTCTCTGTTTCGGAGTAGTATTCCGATAGTGCCTTCCTCATGTCGTCTAGCCTGCCCTCCAGGGCGACATTGAGCCTCTGTGCGACATGGGCGAAGTCTTCCTTCTTGAGGCGGTAAATCCACTTCTTTCCCATTTTTACTGTGCTGTTCTCACTGTTGGGACAATCACGTTGGGCGCCAGATGTAACGAACTGATTTTGTATGTCTGCTCGCTACGAGATTCGTGCGGCTAGCTCAGAAGATTGTGTGTTCGTCCCACCAAATTTATATGACGTGACTGCCCCGTAGATCAGTGAGAAAACAATGGGTTCAAATGGCAATAGTGGGATTTATTCTCGTGGTATCGGTACAGCGGGTGTGTGGCTATGCTGGCTCCTGTATCTCCTTGCTGTGGCTCCGCCGGCTGCTGGTGCTCCTCCTTCTGGCTTGTCGACGCGTTGACTCGGCTTCCGCTTGGCTCCTGGGTCTCGGGACGCTCGTAGTGGCCGCCTCTGCTCACTCGCCGACGCGCTGCCTCGGGGTCGCTTGTTGCGCCTTAGACTCGCAGAGAGTTCGGCCTTGTGGGCTTAGGGAAGCGTCACCGTTCTCAGACTAGGGTGAACAAGCCTTGCTCTCCAGGCCGACGCCTTTCGAGGCAATACCTGTCCCTTGCTCTGTCCCGGACGGTCCCGCTAGGTTCTTGCTCAGATCGCGCTGACAGTCCAGGCTGTCGCCAGGAGGCTGCCTAGCAGTTCACTTCGCTTTACGCCTAGCGCAGACGAACGTTCCACCCGACTTCACCCTACTGCTTAACGTCCGTGACGCGCCTGCGCTCCCCAATGAGCTCCGCGCGGCGATGGTAACGTGGCTGCCGGAGATGTCTGCTGGCGTCGCTGCCGATGTCTTCTGCGTTGTCTCCTGACCGGTAGCTTGTCGTTCTGGCACTCGGGGAGTTGGGAGGTTGCTGTTCAGGAACTTCGCCGGTAATCGCAGGGCTCTCCAGGCGCTCGCCTCTTGAAACCGCAAATCGATCTACCGCTCGTCCGTCACGCCAGGTCCTGCTTGGTCAGGCAAGGTACGCTGGGTCTCAGACAACTTTCCTCCCCACACTGACGGTTCCTCGTCGTAGGACTCTTCCGCTTGTCTCTGACAGACCCGCCGGGCGACTCGCCAGGGTGTGGTCGTGACAAAGTTGGGAAACGAACGCCTTGACTTAGCCGTGTGATGCCTTCCGGAACTCAGCCACTTGTGTCTCAATTCGGAGATTCCTGATGTCCCAATCCCGAACGTCTCGACGTGGCGATCTTGCTCCTTGTGTGCTTCCCACGGCGCTGCTTCCGACGACTCGCTTGGTTGTAGCTCCCTCGTAGATTACTTGCTTGACTGGTTGTTCACTTGGTACTTTTGACTGATCTTGAAGGTTTGACTCCTCGTGATCGACTGATCCAGCTGCCAGCGCTCTGCGGCCTTATATAGGGCTTCCGGGAACCGTTATTTCCCTTTCGCACACGGCACGCTGGATCTCTCCACTCCGGGTCCAAAGTCCGTGCCTCCTGGTTGACCCACTTGTCCTTCACGTACCGCTCCAATCGATGTTCCGCCCACTGCTGCCATCCCGCTGATTCACATGATGTTTGTGGCACGCCTGTGTGCCACTCCACTGCCGAGATGTGGCACTTCTTCTCCCGGTCCAAAGTTCACGGGAGAGTCCAAAGTCCGGTGCAGTTCCGTTATCCGCTTTTGCACACGGCACTCTTGCTCTGCCCGCCAAGTCTCCATTCTCTCTCGATCTCCATCCTTGGTCTCCAATCTCTCTTGCTCTCCTTCGTTGGTCTCCAAACTCTCTCGCTCTCCTTCGCTGGTCTCCAAACTCTCTCGCTCTCCTTCGCTGGTCTCCAAACTCTCTCGATCTCCTCGCCGCGCCGTTACTACGCGAATTCGCCGCGTATCTGGTAAGCGGCCGGCCATCTGCTGCTGCTTCTGTTTGTGGGGAGTTATTCAACTCCTCACAAGCTTCGGTGTTTTTATACCCTTGCAGAGGGTATAATGATTTCAGTCAGAAGTTTGCAACGCAGTGAAGGAGACGTTTCCGACCCCATAAAGTATATATATTCTTGATCAGCATCACTAGACGAGTCGATCTAGCCATGTCAGTCTGTCCGTCCGTTTCTACGCAAACTAGTCTCTCAGTTTTATAGATATCGGGCTGAAACTTGCCCAAAAGTCTTATATCTTTTGCAAGTAGTATATAATTCGGAACCAGCCGGATCGGACAACTTTATCTTATAGCTCCCATAGGAATAATCGGAAAAAAATCTTTAAAAATTTATATCCTTGTTGTTTTTTGGCATATAACCTCCTTAGCTTGGAAATAACATTTTTAAATTAGTTCTGAATTTTGAATTAAATTTTATCGAAATCGGACGACTATATCATATAGCTGCCATAGGAACGATCGGAGAATTGCTGGACGTTTCCGACCCCATAAAGTATATATATTTTTGATCAGCATCACTAGACGAGTCGATCTAGCCATGTCCGTCTGTCCGTCTGTCCGTCCGTTTCTACGCAAACTTGTCTCTCAGTTTTATAGATATCGGGCTGAAACTTTCCCAAAAGTCTTATATCTTTTGCAGGTAGTATATAATTCGGAACCAGCCGGATCGGACAACTATATCTTATAGCTCCCATAGGAATAATCGGAAAAAAAAAACTTTAAAAAATTATATCTTTGGTGTTTTTTGGCATATAACCTCCTTAGCTTGGAAATAACATTTTTAAATTAGTTCTGAATTTTGAATTAAATTTTATCGAAATCGGACGACTATATCATATAGCTGCCATAGGAACTATCGCAGAATTGGTGGAAAAATAATACGAAACAAACTATAGCTTCGGTGTTTTTCAACATATAACCTCCTACGCTTGGAAACAACATTTCTTAATTAGTTCTGAATTTCGAATTTAATTTTATCAAAATCGGACGACTATATCATATAGCTTCCATAGGAACGATAGGAAAAGTGGAAGGAAAATAATATGAAACAAATTATAGCTTCGGTGTTTTTTGACATATTATCTTATACTATTGGGAATATAATTTTTTGCGTTTTTAAATTTAATAATTATAGCTGCAAGGGTATATAAGCTTCGGCTTGCCGAAGCTAACTTCCTTTTTTGTTTAACAAATAACCTCCTACGCTTGGAAATAACATTTTTTTATTCATTCTGAATTTCGAATTTAATTTTATCAAAATCGGACGATTATATCATTTAGCTGCCAAAGGAACCATCGTAAAATTGGTGGGAAAATAATATGAAACAAATTATAGCCTCGGCGTTTTTTTTTAACATAAAACCTCTTAAGCTTGGAAATGACATTTTTTTAAATTAGTTTTGAATTTCGAATTAAGTTTTATCAAAATCGGACGACTACATACATCATATAGCTGCTATAGGAACGATCGGAGAATTGGTGGACAAATAATATGAAACAAATTATAGCTTCGGTGATTTTCAACATATAACCTCCGACGCTTGGAAATAACATTTTTTAATTAGTTCTGAATTTCGAATTTAATTTTATCAAAATCGGAAGACGATATCATATAGCTGCCATAGGAACGATCGGAAAATTGGTAGGAAAATAATATGAAATTAATGATAGCTTCGGTGTTTTTTAACATATAACCTCCTACGCTTGGAAACAACATTTTTTAATTAGTTCTGAATTTCGAATTTAATTTGATCAAAATTGGACGACTATATGATATAGCTGCCATAGGAACGATCGGAAAATTGGTAGGAAAATAGTATGAAACAAATTATAGCTTCGGTGTTTTTTGACATATTATCTTATACTATTGGGAATATAATTTTTTGTGTTATTAAATTTAATAATTATAGCTGCAAGGGTATACAAGCTACGGCTTGCCGAAGCTAACTTCCTTTCTTGTTTTTTGGTATAATCGATAGGTATTGATGAGAACAACACATTTCAGTTTAAATTTTTATTCTAGCATCAAAACTGTAACTTATAGTGGGCGTGGCACTCTGCTGAAAAAAAATTGCGCTGCGTAAGAAGCTCAGGAATCTGCACGCTAAGTCTCAATAGCCTAGCTCTTTTACTCTACGAGTAACGGGTATAAAAACTACGAGCTTGTTATACCCGTTACTCGTAGAGTAAAAGGGTATACTAGATTCGTCGGAAAGTATGTAACAGGCAGAAGGAAGCGTTTCTGACCCTATAAAGTATATATATTCTTGATCAGGATCACTAGCCAAGTCGATGTAGCCATGTCCGTCTGTCCGTCTGTCCGTCCGTCTGTCCGTCTGTCCGGATGAACGCTAAGATCTCGGAAACTATGAGAGCTAGGCTATTGAGATTTGGCGTGCAGATACCTGAGCATCTTACGCAGCACAAGTTTGTTTCAGCAGAGTGCCACGCCCACTCTAACGCCCACAAACCGCCCAAAACTGTGGCTCCTACAGTTTTTATGCTAGAATAAAAATTTTAACCGTCAATACCTATGAATTTGCCACGCCCCCTTTAACGCCCACACACCGCCCACAAAATTCAAAAAATCGTAAGTTCGAACGTGGATATCTCGGAAACTATCAAAGATAGAGAATTGGGATTTTAGGTTGAGATTCGGTAGCCTTGTACGCGGCGCAAGTTTGTTATGCCAATATGCCACGCCCACTCTAACGCCCACAAGCCGCCCAAGCCTGTGGCGCCCACAATTTGTAAGCTAGATAAAAAATTTTAACTGAAATGTAATGGTCTTGTCAATACCTATCGATTGATCCAAAAAAAAGTTGCCACGCCCACTCTGGGCAACGCCCATAACGCTTAAATCTGACTACCGCCGATAGGTGGCGCATTTCAATCTCGCTTTGCTTCTTGCATATCTCCATTTCCCTTTGGTCCCTTTAGCTGAGTAACAGGTATCTGATAGACGAGGTACTCGACTAAAGCGTTCTTCCTTTTTTTACATGTACTGGTCGACCCCCAAAAACCCGATTGCTAGCACAATCCATGAACAGGAAGGTAACTGCTGTGCCTGTGAAAAGGAACTCAACGCTGACGACCTGGACAAACTTTGATCAATTTTCTGGAAAATACATGGGTCCCATTCATAAAAATTGTAAGCCAAAGTACAAATTAAGTGATCCCTTCTTTCCTGTAGTATTTCATAACTTATCTAAATATGACATACATTTATTCATTACTAAATTAGAAGGAGACTTAAGCACCATACCATGTAATAAAGAGCTTTATATAGCGCTAACGCAGACAATTAAAATAAATGCCTCAAAGAGATACATTACTACTATGGTAAATAAAGCCAGGGGCGTGCTTGCATTTATCAAAAGGTGGTCGAAGGAATCCGATGATCCCTATGTCACAAAGACCTTGTTTATTTCATTAGTCCGACCAATTCTTGCGTACTGCGCTCCTGTTTGGAGTCCCCAATATGGGGTGCATATAGACCGGATTGAGTCTGTGCAAAAAAACTTCTTAATATTTGCCTTACGGAGACTTAACTGGGATACAAGCCTAATACTACCATCCTAATCTAGTAGACTACTTCTAATTAACTTACCATCGTTAGCTAACCGTAGAACTATGCTTGGTATTACGTTTATTAGAAATCTTATTCATGGTGATGTAGAGAGTCCCGAGTTACTGGGTCGCCTGCATTTTAATGTGCCAAATAGATTCACTAGAAACTATATTCCTTTAGTATTAAAGCACTGTATCTCTAATTACGCAATGCATGAACCTTTTAGAGTACTTTGCAATGATTATAATAGACTATATCATCTAATATCTACTACTGACTCACTTCCTATCTTTAAATCAATAATACTATCCTCCCTAGTAACTAATTAGTTTTACTTGATGTATTTTGTCTATTCGTATATTGACCTGTATTTTTAATTGTCTATTGTTACATTGTCTTTTTCTTTGTCCGCGATTATGTTTACTCGTCCAAAACGGTGATAGGCTCCGCGCGTAACAAGCTTTGCTTGGTGTCGTAGGGCCACTTGTTTGTACTGACCATAGTGCATCAACGTCCAAGAAGAACAAGGAAGAACGCTATAGTCGAGTACCTCGACTATCAGATACCCGTTACTCAGCTAAAGGGACCAAAGGGAAATGGATATATGCAAGCAGCAAAGTGAGATTGAAATGCGCCACCTACCGGCGGTAGACAGATTCAAGCGTTATGGGCGTTAGAGTGGGCGTGGCAACATTTTTTTGGATCAATCGATAGGTATTGACGAGACCAATACATTTCAGTTAAAATTTTTTATCTAGCATACAAATTGTGGGCGCCACAGGCTTGGCCGGTTTGTGGGCGTTAAAGTGGGCGTGGCATATTCGCATAACAAACTTGCGCTGCAAACAAGGCTACGGAATCTAAATCTGCAATCCCAATACTTTATCTTTGATAGTTTCCGAGATATCCGCGTTCGTACTAACGATTTTTTGAAGTTTGTGGGCGGTTTGTGGTCGTTAAAGTGGGCGTGGCAAACTTTTTTTTGGGTCAATCGATAGGTATTGATGAGAACAATTCATTTCAGTTTAAATTTTTACTCTAGCATAAGAACTGTAGGAGCCACAGTTTTGGGCGATTTGTGGGCGTTAGAGTGGGCGTGGCACTCTACTGAAACAAAATAGCGCTGCGTAAGAAGCTCAGGAATCTGCACGCCAAATCTCAATAGCTCTTAAAGTTTCTAAGATCTCAGCGTTCATCCGGACAGACAGACAGACGGACATGGCTAGATCGACTCGGCTAGTGATCCTGATCAAGAATATATATACTTTATGGGGTCGTAAGCGCTTCCTTCTGCCTGTTACATAATTTCCGACGAATCTAGTATACCCTTTTACTCTACGAGTAACGGGTATAATAAGATACATCGATTCGATTAGATTTTTAAATTCGAGCTTAGAAAAACTATCGAGCTACATGGAGGATAAAGATTTTAAAATTCTAAGTACTAAATTTCAGGGAGAAAAATTTAAGCAAATGCGTAGGAAGGGTGTTTTCCCTTACGACTGTTTAGATAGTTTTGAAAATTTTGAGGATACCCAGTAGATAATTAGAATTTTGCCCAAAAGGTTTGGAAAATTTTCAATTGTAATACTATAAAAGATCAAACAAAAACACCTCATAATGAGGTAGAAAGTAGTGGCGGACGCGCCTTTAACAAAAATTTCTGATATCAACAATTGTGACGAAAAATGATATTACATTCGATAAAATAAATAAACTATATTTAATTTCGGCCCGCAACAGTAAATATTTATTTACCTACATGTAAATTGTCTGTTGTAGCGTGCCGAATACATAAATTTAATATAGTTTATTTATTTTATCGAACGTAATATCATTTTTCGTCACAATTGTTGATATAAGAAATTTTTGTTAATTTTCTTAGTAAGAATAAAACTAACTAAACAGCCGGGGGCTTTTATCCCCACCGTATCCAACAGCTCCAATTTTCTAAATTTTTACTTTTACACTTTCACCGCTTTTCCTCCCAAACAAATCTATATTTCGGAAGTCTTGGTATGCAATCTTCTTAGTTTTTGCAATACCTTTAGATTGGTGTATCACTCGTTGCGATCGGACCATAATTGCAGATTTTCAATTCTGCGGCTATATATAGTAGTTGTCTTCGCACGCTCTCTTGCGCGCTTCGCCACTACGTGTACTGCCGTCCACAGTGATTATAAAAAACTTTATTTAGAAAGTGATGTTTTAATTTTGACCGATGTTTTCGAAAATTTTAGAAATATTGTTCAGAAAATGTATAAGCTAGACCCTATTAACTATGTTACAGCACTGTCAATATCATGGGATGCTATGCTCAAGTATACTAATGTAAATTTAGAACATATTAGCGACGGAGACATGTACAATTTTTTAAAAAGAGCGATAAGAGGTGGGTTAAGTCAATGTACCCAAAGAATTTCTATAGCTAATGAGTCCACCCTTACCGCTAAGTAATGATCAATTGAATAGTTCGATTATAAGAATAGTTCTGTTGAGGGAAATGTAGGATATATATTAGAAGTTGATTTAGAATACCCTACTGATCGACATAACTACTTGCCTTTCTGTCCAGAAAGGAGTCCAGGAGGTAAACAGAAAAAACTTATACCAGATTTAACGAGTTAAAGCGAATACATTATCCACTTAAAACAGCTTCAACTTTGTATACAGCATGGTTTGATTGTAAAAAAAATACATAGGGTCTTGTCTTTTACACAATCATGCTGGTTAAAGCCTTATATTGATTTAAACACTGATCAAAGAAAAATAGCCGAAATTGATTTTGAAAATTTTTTTTTTAAGTTAATGAATAATGCAGTATACGGCAAAACAATGGAAAATGTCGCCAAGCGAAGAAATATAGTATTAGCAAAACATTATAAATCAAGACAATAGACAACGCATAGCTAGACATGATTTCCATAGCGTTGAGATATTCGGGACAGATCTTGCACCGATTGAATTAACACCATCCAAAATTATGTATGATAAGCCAATATACACGGGAGTTGCTGTTTTAGAATTATCTAAATGGTTAATGTATGAATTTTATTATAATTTTCTATTACTTAAAAGTCCTTCATCGAAAATAATTTATATGGATACAGATTCATTTATTTGGTCTTCAGAGGAAGATTTTTACGAAACTATAAAAGAAAATCCCGAACGATTCGATACCTCAAATTATAAACTAGAAAACCAATTTAATATAGTTCAAGCTAATAATGGGAAACCTGGAAAAATGAAGAATGATCATGCAGGTAGGGTTATGACTTCTTTTGCTGGACTTAAGGCTAAGGCATACACTTGTTTAGTTGATAAGGAAGGAAATGAAAACGAATGTATAAAAAAACTTAAAGGAGTTAAGAAATCAGATAATAAACAACTGAATCATGAAGATTATATAGAATGTATAAAATATAAAAAAACATTTTATGGAGCTCAGCGAGTTATTCGAAGTAGATCGCACATCCTCTATACTGAAATTATGAACAAATTAAGTCTTAATTATATGGATGATCAAATATATATTTTATCATATAATTGTAATACATTGGCTCATGGTCATTATAATATTGAACATATATTAAGTAGTAACCAAAATTAAACCCATTATTAAAAAGAAAGGAAGTTAGCTTCGGCAAGCCGAAGCTTATATACCCTTGCAGCTGTAATTATTAAATTTAAAAATACAAAATATTATATTCCCAATAGTATAAGATAATATGTCGAAAAACACCGAAGCTATAATTAGTTTCATATTATTTTCCTACCAATTTTTCGATCGTTCCTATGGCAGCTATATGATATAGTCTTCCGATTTTGATAAAATTAAATAATATCCTATGGGAGCTATAAGATATAGTTGTCCGATCCGGCTGGTTCCGACTTATATACTACCTGCAAAATATATAAGAGTTTTGGGAAAGTTTCAGCCCGATAGCTTTAAAACTAACTGAGAGACTAGTTTGCGTAGAAACGGACGGACAGACGGACATGGCTAGATCGACTCGTCTAGTGATGCTGATCAAGAATATATCACTGTGGACGGCAGTACACGTAGTGGCGAAGCGCGCAAGAGAGCGTGCGAAGACAACTACTATATATAGCCGCAGAATTGAAAATCTGCCATTATGGTCCGATCGCAACGAGTGATACACCTATCGAAAGGTATTGCAAAAACTAAGAAGATTGCATACCAAGACTTTCGAAATATAGATTTGTTTGGGAGAAAAAACGGTGAAAGTGTAAAAGTAAAAATTTAAAAAATTGAAGCTGCTGGATACGGTGGGGATAAAAGCCCCCAGCTGTTTAGCTACTTTTATTCTTACTGAGAATACGCGACGAATGAAACCTCATTTGTTGAAATCCGATGTCCCGTTCAAAAGTAATTCAAAAAACAAGATTTTCTTCTTCTTCCCAAAATGAAAATGTTTGTCCCTTTGTTTGTGGGTTTGTATGCATCCCATCTTAGTTTTAGGGTTTTGGAAACCCTATGGGTGTATAAAGTAGCTTGAAATAGAAAACGTTTGTTCTACGACTTTTGGAAAAACCCGCTAGTTTAGCGGGAAATAAAAAAAAAGGCCAGATTTAATGCTTATAGTATCTAAACAACTAATGCAACATATGCTATATATCTCTGAAAAGATAATTCTATTTGCTAAATACTCTTCATACACTAAAATTGTCTGAATATAATAGATTTAGAGTTATGATAAAAAGTTATTTTTAAAAACCACTTTTTGACTATTTTCTCATAATTGAGTCGAACGATTTATTTTTAAATTTTAAGTCATATAGTCTTTGAGATTCCTCAACTTTTGATCTGTAACCCTTTTTGCCCTAAAAATTACCGATTGGAAGATATTAAGAGATAAAAAGTGCAACTCGTTTCAGCTCCGTATACGTAATATTTCATACTTATTCGAGTAAACAAGAAAAAAACCAATTTGATGAAAAAAATTTTTCAAAGATTTTTTCAAACGGAAATTCTGTTATGGGTTTAGGGTCCTTTACTTGCATGGAGCTAATCGAAATAGGAAACATGATCTATTTGTTCTACCACTTTGGAAAAACCCGCTAGTTCGGCGGGAAATGTAAGAAACGACAGATTTCTGATATCAACAATTGTGACGAAAAATAAAAAATAACGATAAAATAAATAAACTATATTAAATTTATGTATTCGGCACGCTACAACAAACAATTTACGTGTAGGTAAATATATATTTACTGTTGCGGGCCGAAATCATAAATTTAATATAGTTTATGTATTTTATCGAATGTAATATCATTTTTCGTCACAATTGTTGATCTCAGAAATTTTTGTTAAAGGCGCGTTCACCACTACTTTTTAACTCGTTAAGAGGTGTTTTTGTCTGATACACTTTATAGGGTCGGAAACGTCTCCTTCACTGCGTTGCAAACTTCTGACTGAAATCATTATACCCTCTGCAAGGGTATAAAAACACCGAAGCTATAATTTGTTTCATATTATTTTCCCACCGATTTTACGATCGTTCCTATGGCAGCTGTATGATATAGTCGTCCGATTTTGATACAATTTAATTCAAAATTCAGAACTAATTAAAAAATGTTATTTCCAAGCGTAGGAGGTTATATGTTAAGAAACACCGAAGCTATAATTTGTTTCATATTATTTTCCCACCAATTTTACGATCGTTCCTATGGCAGCTATATGATATAGTCGTCCGATTTTGATAAAATTTAATTCGAAATTCAAAACTAATTAAAAAATGTTATTTCCAAGGAAAGGAGGTAATATGTTTAAAAACACCAAAGATATAATTTTTTTACATTTTTTTCCCGCTTATTCCTATGGGAGCTATAAGATATAGTTGTCCGATCCGGCTGGTTCCGACTTATATACTACCTGCAAAAGATATAAGACTTTTGGGAAAGTTTCAGCCCGATAGCTTTAAAACTGAGAGACTAGTTTGCGTAGAAACGGACGGACAGACGGACAGACGGACATGGCTAGATCGACTCGTCTAGTGATGCTGATCAAGAATATATATACTTTATGGGGTCGGAAACGTCTCCTTCACTGCGTTGCAAACTTCTGACTGAAATCATTATACCCTCTGCAAGGGTATAAAAAAACACCGAAGCTATAATTTGTTTCATATTATTTTCCCACCAATTTTCCGATCGTTCCTATGGCAGCTATATGATATATTCGTTCGATTTTGATAAAACTAAATTGGAAATTCAGAACTAGTTAAAAGTTTTATTTCCAAGCGTAGGAGGTTATATGTTAAACAAGAAAGGAAGTTAGCTTCGGCAAGCCAAAGCTTATATACCCTTGCAGATATAATTATTAAATTTAAAAACACAAAAAATTATATTCCCAATAGTATAAGATAATATGTCAAAAAACACTGAAGCTATAACTTGTTTCATATTATTTTCCTACCAATTTTCCGATTGTTCCTATGGCAGCTATATGATATAGTCGTCCGATTTTGATAAAATGAAATTCGAAATTCAGAACTAATTAAAAAATGTTGTTTCCAAGCGAAGGAGGTTATACCTTTTAAAAACACCGAAGCTATAATTTGTTTCATATTATTTTCCTACCAATTTTCCGATCGTTCCAATGGCAGCTATATGATATAGTCTTCCGATTTTGATAAAATTAAATTCGAAATTCAGAACTAATTAAAAAATGTTATTTCCAAGCGTCGGAGGTAATATGTTGAAAAACACCGAAGCTATAATTTGTTTCATATTATTTTTCCACCAATTCTCCGATCGTTCCTATGGCAGCTATATGATATAGTCGTCCGAATTCGATAAAATTTGATTTAAAATTCAAAACTAATTAAAAAATGTTATTTCCACGCTTAGGAGGTTATATGCCAAAAAACACCATAGATATAATTTTTTAAAGTTTTTTTTCCCGATTATTCCTTTGGGAGCTATAAGATATAGTTGTCCGATCCGGCTGGTTCCGACTTATATACTACCTGCAAAAGATATAAGACTTTTGGGAAAGTTTCAGCCCGATAGCTTTAAAACTGAGAGACTAGGTTGCGTAAAAACGGACGGACAGACGGACAGACGGAAATGGCTAGATCGACTCGTCTAGTGATCCTAATCAAGAATATATATACTTTATGGGGTCGGAAACGTCTCCTTCACTGCGTTGCAAACTTCTGACTGAAATCATTATACCCTCTGCAAGGGTATAAAAAAACACCGAAGCTATAATTTGTTTCATATTATTTTCCCACCAATTTTCCGATCGTTCCTATGGCAGCTATATGATATAGTCGTCCGATTTTGACAAAATTAAATTGGAAATTCAGAACTAGTTAAAAGTTTTATTTCCAAGCGTAGGAGGTTATATGTTAAACAAGAAAGGAAGTTAGCTTCGGCAAGCCAAAGCTTATATACCCTTGCAGCTATAATTATTTAATTTAAAACACAAAAAATTATATTCCCAATAGTATAAGATAATATGTCAAAAGCACCGAAGCTATAATTTGTTTCATATTATTTTCCCACCAATTTTCCGATTGTTCCTTTGGCAGCTATATGATATAGTCGTCCGATTTTGATAAAATGAAATTCGAAATTCAGAACTAATTAAAAAATGTTGTTTCCAAGCGAAGGAGGTTATGTTATATGAGAAAAAACGGTGAAAGTGTAAAAGTAAAAATTTAGAAAATTGAAGCTGCTGGATACGGTGGGGATAAAAGCCCCCAGCTGTTTAGCTAGTTTTATTCTTACTGAGAATACGCGACGAATGAAACCTCATTTGTTGAAATCCGATGTCCCGTTCAAAAGTAATTCAAAAAACAAGATTTTCTTCTTCTTCCCAAAATGAAAATGTTTGTCCCTTTGTTTGTGGGTTTGTATGCATCCCATCTTAGTTTTAGGGTTTTGGAAACCCTATGGGTGTATAAAGTAGCTTGAAATAGAAAACGTTTGTTCTACGACTTTTGGAAAAACCCGCTAGTTTAGCGGGAAATCAAAAAAAAGGCCAGATTTAATGCTTATAGTATCTAAACAACTAATGCAACAGAAACGTGCTATATATCTCTGAAAAGATAATTATATTTGCTAAATACTCTTCATACACTAAAATTGTCTGAATATAATAGATTTAGAGTTATGATAAAAAGTTATTTTTAAAAACCAATTTTTTAACTCTTTTTTCATAATTGAGTCGAACGATTTATTTTTAAATTTTAAGTCATATAGTCTTTGAGATTCCTCAACTTTTGATCTGTAACCCTTTTTGCCCTAAAAATTACCGTTTGGAAGATATTAAGCGATAAAAAGTGCAACTCGTTTCAGCTCCGTATACGTAATATTTCATACTTATTCGAGTAAACAAGAAAAAAACCTATTTGATGAAAAAAAATTTTCAAAGATTTTTTCAAACGGAAATTCTGTTATGGGTTTAGGGTCCTTTACTTGCATGGAGCTAATCGAAATAGGAAACATGATCTATTTGTTCTACCACTTTGGAAAAACCCGCTAGTTCGGCGGGAAATGTAAGAAACGACAGATTTCTGATATCAACAATTGTGACGAAAAATAAAAAATAACGATAAAATAAATAAACTATATTAAATTTATGTATTCGGCACGCTACAACAAACAATTTACGTGTAGGTAAATATATATTTACTGTTGCGGGCCGAAATTATAAATTTAATATAGTTTATGTATTTTATCGAATGTAATATCATTTTTCGTCACAATTGTTGATCTCAGAAATTTTTGTTAAAGGCGCGTTCACCACTACTTTTTAACTCGTTAAGAGGTGTTTTTGTCTGATACACTTTATAGGGTCGGAAACGTCTCCTTCACTGCGTTGCAAACTTCTGACTGAAATCATTATACCCTCTGCAAGGGTATAAAAACACCGAAGCTATAATTTGTTTCATATTATTTTCCCACCGATTTTACGATCGTTCCTATGGCAGCTGTATGATATAGTCGTCCGATTTTGATACAATTTAATTCAAAATTCAGAACTAATTAAAAAATGTTATTTCCAAGCGTAGGAGGTTATATGTTAAGGAACACCGAAGCTATAATTTGTTTCATATTATTTTCCCACCAATTTTACGATCGTTCCTATGGCAGCTATATGATATAGTCGTCCGATTTTGATAAAATTTAATTCGAAATTCAGAACTAATTAAGAATTTTGTTTCCAAGCGTAGGAGGTTATATGTTAAGGAACACCGAAGCTATAATTTGTTTCATATTATATTCCCACCAATTTTACGATCGTTCCTATGGCAGCTATATGATATAGTCTTCCGATTTTCATAAAATTTAATTCGAAATTAAAAACTAATTAAAAAATGTTATTTCCAAGGAAAGGAGGTAATATGTTTAAAAACACCAAAGATATAATTTTTTTACATTTTTTTCCCGCTTATTCCTATGGGAGCTATAAGATATAGTTGTCCGATCCGGCTGGTTCCGACTTATATACTACCTGCAAAAGATATAAGACTTTTGGGAAAGTTTCAGCCCGATAGCTTTAAAACTGAGAGACTAGTTTGCGTAGAAACGGACGGACAGACGGACAGACGGACAGAAGGACATGGCTAGATCGACTCGTCTAGTGATGCTGATCAAGAATATATATACTTTATGGGGTCGGAAACGTCTCCTTCACTGCGTTGCAAACTTCTGACTGAAATCATTATACCCTCTGCAAGGGTATAAAAAAACACCGAAGCTATAATTTGTTTCATATTATTTTCCCACCAATTTTCCGATTGTTCCTTTGGCAGCTATATGATATAGTCGTCCGATTTTGATAAAATGAAATTCGAAATTCAGAACTAATTAAAAAATGTTGTTTCCAAGCGAAGGAGGTTATGTTATATGAGAAAAAACGGTGAAAGTGTAAAAGTAAAAATTTAGAAAATTGAAGCTGCTGGATACGGTGGGGATAAAAGCCCCTAGCTGTTTAGCTAGTTTTATTCTTACTGAGAATACGCGACGAATGAAACCTCATTTGTTGAAATCCGATGTCCCGTTCAAAAGTAATTCAAAAAACAAGATTTTCTTCTTCTTCCCAAAATGAAAATGTTTGTCCCTTTGTTTGTGGGTTTGTATGCATCCCATCTTAGTTTTAGGGTTTTGGAAACCCTATGGGTGTATAAAGTAGCTTGAAATAGAAAACGTTTGTTCTACGACTTTTGGAAAAACCCGCTAGTTTAGCGGGAAATCAAAAAAAAGGCCAGATTTAATGCTTATAGTATCTAAACAACTAATGCAACAGAAACGTGCTATATATCTCTGAAAAGATAATTATATTTGCTAAATACTCTTCATACACTAAAATTGTCTGAATATAATAGATTTAGAGTTATGATAAAAAGTTATTTTTAAAAACCAATTTTTTAACTCTTTTTTCATAATTGAGTCGAACGATTTATTTTTAAATTTTAAGTCATATAGTCTTTGAGATTCCTCAACTTTTGATCTGTAACCCTTTTTGCCCTAAAAATTACCGTTTGGAAGATATTAAGCGATAAAAAGTGCAACTCGTTTCAGCTCCGTATACGTAATATTTCATACTTATTCGAGTAAACAAGAAAAAAACCTATTTGATGAAAAAAAATTTTCAAAGATTTTTTCAAACGGAAATTCTGTTATGGGTTTAGGGTCCTTTACTTGCATGGAGCTAATCGAAATAGGAAACATGATCTATTTGTTCTCCCACTTTGGAAAAACCCGCTAGTTCGGCGGGAAATGTAAGAAACGACAGATTTCTGATATCAACAATTGTGACGAAAAATAAAAAATAACGATAAAATAAATAAACTATATTAAATTTATGTATTCGGCACGCTACAACAAACAATTTACGTGTAGGTAAATATATATTTACTGTTGCGGGCCGAAATTATAAATTTAATATAGTTTATGTATTTTATCGAATGTAATATCATTTTTCGTCACAATTGTTGATCTCAGAAATTTTTGTTAAAGGCGCGTTCACCACTACTTTTTAACTCGTTAAGAGGTGTTTTTGTCTGATACACTTTATAGGGTCGGAAACGTCTCCTTCACTGCGTTGCAAACTTCTGACTGAAATCATTATACCCTCTGCAAGGGTATAAAAACACCGAAGCTATAATTTGTTTCATATTATTTTCCCACCGATTTTACGATCGTTCCTATGGCAGCTGTATGATATAGTCGTCCGATTTTGATACAATTTAATTCAAAATTCAGAACTAATTAAAAAATGTTATTTCCAAGCGTAGGAGGTTATATGTTAAGGAACACCGAAGCTATAATTTGTTTCATATTATTTTCCCACCAATTTTACGATCGTTCCTATGGCAGCTATATGATATAGTCGTCCGATTTTGATAAAATTTAATTCGAAATTCAGAACTAATTAAGAATTTTGTTTCCAAGCGTAGGAGGTTATATGTTAAGGAACACCGAAGCTATAATTTGTTTCATATTATATTCCCACCAATTTTACGATCGTTCCTATGGCAGCTATATGATATAGTCTTCCGATTTTCATAAAATTTAATTCGAAATTAAAAACTAATTAAAAAATGTTATTTCCAAGGAAAGGAGGTAATATGTTTAAAAACACCAAAGATATAATTTTTTTACATTTTTTTCCCGCTTATTCCTATGGGAGCTATAAGATATAGTTGTCCGATCCGGCTGGTTCCGACTTATATACTACCTGCAAAAGATATAAGACTTTTGGGAAAGTTTCAGCCCGATAGCTTTAAAACTGAGAGACTAGTTTGCGTAGAAACGGACGGACAGACGGACAGACGGACAGAAGGACATGGCTAGATCGACTCGTCTAGTGATGCTGATCAAGAATATATATACTTTATGGGGTCGGAAACGTCTCCTTCACTGCGTTGCAAACTTCTGACTGAAATCATTATACCCTCTGCAAGGGTATAAAAAAACACCGAAGCTATAATTTGTTTCATATTATTTTCCCACCAATTTTCCGATCGTTCCTATGGCAGCTATATGATATATTCGTCCGATTTTGATAAAACTAAATTGGAAATTCAGAACTAGTTAAAAGTTTTATTTCCAAGCGTAGGAGGTTATATATTAAACAAGAAAGGAAGTTAGCTTCGGCAAGCCAAAGCTTATATACCCTTGCAGCTATAATTATTAAATTTAAAAACACAAAAAATTATATTCCCAATAGTATAAGATAATATGTCAAAAAACACCGAAGCTATAATTTGTTTCATATTATTTTCCTACCAATTTTCCGATTGTTCCTATGGCAGCTATATGATATAGTCGTCCGATTTTGATAAAATTAAATTCGAAATTCAGAACTAATTAAAAAATGTTGTTTCCAAGCGAAGGAGGTTATACGTTAAAAAACACCGAAGCTATAATTTGTTTCATATTATTTTCCTACCAATTTTCCGATCGTTCCAATGGCAGCTATATGATATAGTCTTCCGATTTTGATAAAATTAAATTCGAAATTCAGAACTAATTAAAAAATGTTATTTCCAAGCGTCGGAGGTAATATGTTGAAAAACACCGAAGCTATAATTTGTTTCATATTATTTTTCCACCAATTCTCCGATCGTTCCTATGGCAGTTATATGATATAGTCGTCCGAATTCGATAAAATTTGATTTAAAATTCAAAACTAATTAAAAAATGTTATTTCCAAGCTTAGGAGGTTATATGCCAAAAAACACCATAGATATAATTTTTTAAAGTTTTTTTTTCCGATTATTCCTTTGGGAGCTATAAGATATAGTTGTCCGATCCGGCTGGTTCCGACTTATATACTACCTGCAAAAGATATAAGACTTTTGGGAAAGTTTCAGCCCGATAGCTTTAAAACTGAGAGACTAGGTTGCGTAAAAACGGACGGACAGACGGAAATGGCTAGATCGACTCGTCTAGTGATCCTAATCAAGAATATATATATTTTATGGGGTCGGAAACGTCTCCTTCACTGCGTTGCAAACTTCTGACTGAAATCATTATACCCTCTGCAAGGGTATACAAAAACACCGAAGCTATAATTTGTTTCATATTATTTTCCCACCAATTTTCCGATCGTTCCTATGGCAGCTATATGATATAGTCGTCCGATTTTGACAAAATTAAATTGGAAATTCAGAACTAGTTAAAAGTTGTATTTCCAAGCGTAGGAGGTTATATGTTAAACAAGAAAGGAAGTTAGCTTCGGCAAGCCAAAGCTTATATACCCTTGCAGCTATAATTATTTAATTTAAAACACAAACAATTATATTCCCAATAGTATAAGATAATATGTCAAAAGCACCGAAGCTATAATTTGTTTCATATTATTTTCCCACCAATTTTCCGATTGTTCCTTTGGCAGCTATATGATATAGTCGTCCGATTTTGATAAAATGAAATTCGAAATTCAGAACTAATTAAAAAATGTTGTTTCCAAGCGAAGGAGGTTATATGTTAAAAAACACCGAAGCTATAATTTGTTTCATATTATTTTCCTACCAATTTTCCGATCGCTCCTATGGCAGCTATATGATATAGTCTTCCGATTTTGATAAAATAAAATTCGAAATTCAGAACTAATTAAAAAATGTTATTTCCAAGCGTCGGAGGTAATATGTTGAAAAACACCGAAGCTATAATTTGTTTCATATTATTTTTCCACCAATTCTCCGATCGTTCCTATGGCAGCTATATGATATAGTCGTCCGAATTCGATAAAATTTGATTTAAAATTCAAAACTAATTAAAAAATGTTATTTCCAAGCTTAGGAGGTTAAATGCAAAAAAACACCAAAGATATAATTTTTTAAAGTTTTTTTTTCCGATTATTCCTTTGGGAGCTATAAGATATAGTTGTCCGATCCGGCTGGTTCCGACTCATATACTACCTGCAAGAGATATAAAACTTTTGGGAAAGTTTCAGCCCGAGATCTATAAAACTGAGAGACTAGTTTGCGTAGAAACGGACGGACAGACGGACATGGCTAGATCGACTCGTCTAGTGATGCTGATCAAGAATATATATACTTTATGGGTCGGAAACGTCTCCTTCACTGCGTTGCAAACTTCTGACTGAAATCAATGTACCCTCTACAAGGGTATAAAAATGTTATTCCCAGCGTAGGAGGTTATATGTTAAGGAAAACCGAAGCTATAATTTGTTTCATATTATTTTCCCACCGATTTTACGATCGTTCCTATGGCAGCTATATGATATATTCGTCCGATTTTGATAAAATTTAATTCGAAATTCAGAACTAATTAAGAAATGTTATTTCCGAGCGTAGGAGGTTATATGTTAAGGAACACCGAAGCTATAATTTGTTTCATATTATTATATTATATTTCACCAATTTTACGATCGTTCCTTGTGGGAAAGTTTCAGCCCAATAGCTTTAGAACTGAGAGACTAGTTTGCGTAGAAACTGACGGACAGACAGACAGACGGACATGGCTAGATCGACTCGTCTAGTGATGCTGATCAAGAATATATATACTTTATGGGGTCGGAAACGTCTCCTTCACTGCGTTGCAAACTTCTCACTGAAATCATTATACCCTCTGCAAGGGAGAGAGTTGTGAAAGCAGAGAGTGCGGACGCGTTCTAAAATCGCTCCGTTTATTCCTTAAAGTTTTCAGCATAAAACCAGAAGCGCAGCCGGTCATCCGGCTCCGGCACCTGGACATCAGCTGGTGGACGGGAGGCCGTGGACGACATCCAGGAGCAGCTTGGGAATCTATCCCCAACAGGTTTGGCGGCCAGGCAGGGGCCGGTCGTAGCTAAGGGAGGGGAGGCATCTCTGCCTTTTATTACTTTCCACTCGTTGTTTGTTTAGCAGTTGCCAAATTTTTTTCACTCGCGCTTTCTATTTTTGCAAACACTGAATCAGTGGTGGAGAGCGCTTGCGCGACCAGCTGATCGTAGTGTGCGAAAAGGGCTGCGGGTGTTATAGCAGCAAGCTTCGGACAGGGTGCAGGCCAAGCACATAAGTGCGTGCCGTAGCACGTAGGGAATTTTGGGTGGCTCTTTTAAAAAATTAGAAAATAAAAACCACAAGCCTTATTACTAAGACTTATCCCTTTTATTAAATATTTCATATAAATATTAAAGTCCGATCGAAAAACAGCAGATACTGCGGGTAAAGATCCAAGCTTACTGCAGTACCATCGAACTCCCCAGGCGGGGAAATGGTGGGCAGGGGATCGGGGGCACAACACCCTGGCGCTAGCCTAGGGGTTGGGCCAACCAATAGTGGAGGCACGCCGGCAAACAAAGGCCTGGCGGCGCCGGCTAATGCCGACGGCTTCCACACGCCTTTGTCCAGTCTACCTGACTGGGCCAACACGGGAGCTGACCCGTTTAAAAAAAGCAGTGTAATGGCGAGATCGCCAGAAAAAAGGGTGGAGTGCAGTGGCAGGCAGCCTGGCACCCCCCCAGCAGGAGATAAAAGCAGCCCAAAAGCTGCTGATGAGGAGCAGGGGGATATGCTAAAGCAGCTGACGGGCCTGGGATCAAAGGCCAGGGAGCTGAAGAAGCTAATGGAAGGAAAGCGTTCCATTACTAACCCCATGAGGGATATAGTCGACGAAATCGACTATCTCCAGAGGGAAGTCCTGTCGGCTGTGCAATGCATAGTCGAAGAACAGGAAAAAGCTAACCTGCGCAGAAGTGCTCGCGAGCAGCACCAGCAAGCGACCCAGGGGTCAAGAGACTGGGATGACGTTAGCGGTACCAGCGAAAAAGGCGATGCATAAGGCACCGGCAAGTGATGCCAGTCAAGGTGTAAAGAAAGGGAAACCTGCTGGGACAGTTAGCACCAGCAAGCCCCAAAAACCTGGGAAGAAGCCAGAGGAGTGGACACAGGTGAAGCAGAAGGTTCGGAAGCCCAAGGTGCGACCGCCACGGAACGACGCGATAGTCATCGCAGCCTCTGCTGGAGGGTCCTATGCCGACATCCTTAAAAAGGTTAAGGCTGAACTGCAGCTTAAGGAGCTAGGACAAGCAGTCGCCGTTAGGCGAACAGCAAAGGGGGAACTCCTAGTGATTCTAAACAAGGTCTCTGACCCTAAAACCGTAGAGCTTCAGACCACAATGAAGGCTGTCCTGGGCAACAATGTCGACGTCAGAGCGCTGACTGAGACAATGCTGATCGAGGTAATAGTCATCGATGAGACCACCGACAAAGCAGACATCTTATGTGCGGTTCAATCACAATTCGATGTGGAACTGCCAGAATCCGCGGTGGTAAACCTAAGAGTGGCATACGGAGGCACCCAAACCGCCACACTAAGAGTTATGCCCGACATAGGGAGGCGACTCTTGGAGAAGGGCAAAATAAGGCTGGGATGGACCTGGTGTAGAGTCCGCCCAAAGCTAACACCTAAAAGGTGTTTTAAATGTATGGAGTTAAACCATATAGCAGGGAATTGCAGGGTCCAGGATGACTGCTCAAAATGCTGCTACAACTGTGGCGCAAAGGAGCACCAAGCCAGAGGCTGCAAAGCAAAGGCCTGCTGCATGCTATGCAAACGCAAAAAGGAGAAAGATTGCGATCACCCAACAATGAGTGGGAAATGCCCGTACTTCAGGAGGGCTATGCAAGGACTTAGGGGTAAATGAAGTTCCTTCAGATAAACCTAAACCATTGCGAGGTTGCCCAATCGTTGCTAGAGCAAAATGTCATCGAGAAAAACGTAGACATGGCACTCATAAGCGAGCAATACAGGAATAAAAATTCCGGAGAATGGGTAACAAATAATAGCAAAAAATCGGCAATATGGAGCTGCGGTAATCCAAGGCGACAGATTAGCAAGAAAAAATGCGGAAATTGCTTCGCTAGGGCCCAAGTGAATGGTATAGCTTTCTATAGCTGTTACCTGCCGCCAAGCCTTAGCCTTCCCCAGGCAACATCTGCGCTCGAAGAGATTGCAGAAGACGCCCGGGAAAATCGCCCCGCCGTAATTGCCGGGGACTTTAATGCCTGGGCTACGGAGTGGGGCTCCCCCCGAACCAACGCGAGGGGAAAGGCGCTACTTGAGAGCTTCGCTGCACTTGACCTAGTGCTGCTGAACTCTGGAACAAAACCGACTTTTTCAAGAGCCGGCACCAGTTCTATCATTGACCTTACATTTGTGAACGCTGGATTGGCCTCGGGTTCCAGCTGGGAGGTTAGTGACACCTACACGAGTAGTGACCATGCAGCAATAATCTGCACGATAAATTCTAGAAGTGGCCTACCACGAGTCCCTAAGACCGTGCCAGGGTACAAAATAGAAACGCTAGACGTGGAGATGGTACAGATGTTGTTCGAGGACCTCTCCACAAGCGGCTCAGCTGAAGAAAGGGCAAACCACATCGCAGAGTACACCAAGGTAGCCTGTGATGCATCTATGCAGAGATGAGGGAAAATCCCATCAAGAAGAAGACCTGCATACTGGTGGAACCAATCCATTGCGGAAGCCAGGAAAGACTGCCACAGGGCAAGACGCGCATACCAACGCTCAAGAGGAAGGCCCGAATTTGAGGCACTTCAAACATATTTCAGGGAAAAAAGACGAGCCCTGGAAAAAACTATAAAAGAGAGCAAACGCAGGTGCTTTAACAATATATGCGAAGAAATAGACTCCAACCCATAGGGCTTCGCATATAAACTCGTCACAAAACGGCTGCGGGTATTTAGTCGGCCATCACCGACATGCCCAGTCAGCCTAAAAAGGATAGTGGAAACACTATTCCCAGAGCAAGAGGGTATGGCGCGAACCTCACTGATCGTGAACAGGGCGAGCATAAAGATCACAAGTGCCGAAGAAGTCCTCCAGGTATTGAAGACAATACTGGACGACAAGGCACCGGGACCAGATGGAATCCCGAATAAAGTTCTCAAAATTGCCATAAAAGCAAATACTAAAGAGTACGTTGACATGTATAATGCATGCCTAACGGAAGGTGTGTTCCCTAGCCGCTGGAAAACACAGCGGCTGGTACTCATACCAAAGGGTGAAAAACCCACTGAGGGAAAAAGGTGGTTGTACGGCACTAAGCAGTACTGCATAGCGGCAACGTTGGATGTAAAAAACGCATTCAACTCCGCCAGCTGGCACCACACACTAAATGCACTGAGCAACCTAAATGTACCAGTGTATATACAGAGAGTAATAGCGAGCTACTTTGAAGGCCGCCTGCTCCTGTACGAAACTGATTCCGGGCAATCGACCCACAGGGTCACCGGGGGAGTTCCCCAAGGATCAGTCCTAGGCTCTTTGTTATGGAATGTCATGTACGATGGGATACTTAGGATCACGATGCCCGAAGGGGCACGACTCATTGGTTTCGCGGATGACGTGGCCATAGTGGTTACGGCAAAGAAACTCCCAGATGCGGAAGGAATCTGCAACGAAGCGGGGAAACGAGCAAGCGCATGGCTCGACTCCAAGGGACTCGCCTTGGCAGCGCACAAGACATAAGCAGTCCTGATAAGTAGCAGGCAGAAAGTGGAGGCAGCTACCATCAAAATTGGAGAAGCCACAATTACATCGCGTCCAAGCCTAAAATACTTGGGCGTCATGATCGACCACCGGCTTTCTTTCAAAGAACATCTAGCGTACGCTAGTGGCAAGGCAAGTAGGACCGCGGCCGCGATCTCGAGAATTATGGCGAACACCCGGGGACCAAGGCAACCAGGACGTAGATTACTGGTTAGTGCTGTCACATCGACGCTGATGTACGCTGCTCCCATATGGGCTCGAGCCACAAAAAATGGAAGTTATATGCAAGACGGCGACTCCGTGCAGAGATTGTGTGCACTACGGGTATGCTGTGCGTTCCGCACGGCGCTGGTAATATCGGGAGGCATACCGATTGATCTGCTGGCAGTGGAATCAGCTAACATCCGCGCAGGCAGCACAGGGGTCGCAACTGCAGAGTCCGTACGGAAAAGGTGCAGAGAACTCACCATTGCTAAGTGGCAAGAGAGGTGGGTAAATAGTAGCAAAGGACGATGGACGTATAAGCTTATCCCAGAACTGCAGAGATGGCTGGGACGGAAGCATGGACATGTGGACTACTACTTAACGCAACTGTTGACGGGACATGGATGCTTTAAGTACTATCTGAATAGGTTTAAGCATGAACGTTATCCGCACTGCCCACTCTGCGAATCGGATAATGAAGACGCAGAACACGTGTTTTTTGTCTTTCCGAGATTCGAAAATGAAAGAAGAGATCTGAGCATAAGGGTTGGGAGGACGCCAGCCGCTTGTAACCTGGTTGACATTATGCTTGAATCAGAAGTAGAAGACTGCGAAATTCCAATAGGATAGAATCCTAGAGAGCCCTAAGGGCATTCCCCCCCGGCGAAGTAATACCTAACGGCAGTACCGCCGGGGAAGCGGGGAGGGGGTGGAGTTTTTACTGGGTTAGAGTCCCAGACTTCGGCAAGCTAGTTCAGCTCCGAGTTGGCTTTCGATGCTTTAAACCACCACCAACACAAAAAAAAAAAAACCCTCTGCAAGGGTATAAAAACACCGAAGCTATAATGTGTTTCATATTATTTTCCCACCAATTTTCCGATCGTTCCTATAGCAGCTATATGATGTAGTCGTCCGATTTTGATAAAACTTAATTCGAAATTGAAAACTAATTTAAAAAAATGTCATTTCCAGGCTTAAGAGGTTTTAAGTTAAAAAAAAATACCGAAGCTATAATTTGTTTCATATTATTTTCCCACCAATTTTCCGATCGTTCTTATGGCAGCTCTATGATAAAGTCGTCCGATTTTGATAAAATTAAATTCGAAATTCAGAACTAATTAAGAGTTTTATTTCCAAGCGTAGGAGGTTATATGTTAAGGAACACCGAAGCTATAATGTGTTTCATATTATTTTCCCACCAATTTTACGATCGTTCCTATGGCAGCTATATGATATAGTCGTCCGATTTTGATTAAATTTAATTCGAAATTCAGAACTAATTAAAAAATGTTATTTCCAAGCGTAGGAGGTTATATGATAAGGAACACCGAAGCTATAATTTGTTTCATATTATTTTCCCACCAATTTTACGATCGTTCCTATGGCAGCTATATGATATAGTCGTCCGATTTTGATAAAATTTAATTCGAAATTCAGAACTAATTAAGAATTTTATTTCCAAGCGTAGGAGGTTATATGTTAAGGAACACCGAAGCTATAATTTGTTTCATATTATTTTCCCACCAATTTTACGATCGTTCCTTTTGGGAAAGTTTCAGCCCAATAACTTTAGAACTGAGAGACTAGTTTGCGTAGAAACGGACGGACAGACGGACAGACGTACATGGCTAGATCGACTCGTCTAGTGATGCTGATCAAGAATATATTTACTTTATGGGGTCGGAAACGTCTCCTTCACTGCGTTGCAAACTTCTGACTGAAATCATTATACCCTCTGCAAGGGTATAAAAACACCGAAGCTATAATGTGTTTCGTACTATTTTCCCACCAATTTTCCGATCGTTCCTATAGCAGCTATATGATGTAGTCGTCCGATTTTGATAAAATTAAATTCGAAATTCGGAATGAATTAAAAAATGTTATTTCCAAGCGTAGGAGGTTATATGTTAAAAAACACCGAAGCTATAATTTGTTTCATATTATTTTCCCACCGACTTTACGATCGTTCCTTTGGCAGCTATATGATACAGTCGTCCGATTTTGATAAAATTTAATTCGAAATTCAGAACTAATTAAGAATTTTGTTTCCAAGCGTAGGAGGTTATATGTTAAGGAACACCGAAGCTATAATTTGTTTCATATTATATTCCCACCAATTTTACGATCGTTCCTTTTGGGAAAGTTTCAGCCCAATACCTTTAGAACTGAGAGACTAGTTTGCGTAGAAACGGACGGACAGACGGACAGACGTACATGGCTAGACCGACTCGTCTAGTGATGCTGATCAAGAATATATATACTTTATGGGGTCGGAAACGTCTCCTTCACTGCGTTGCAAACTTCTGACTGAAATCATTATACCCTCTGCAAGGGTATAAAAACACCGAAGCTATAATGTGTTTCATATTATTTTCCCACCAATTTTCCGATCGTTCCTATAGCAGCTATATGATGTAGTCGTCCGATTTTGATAAAATTAAATTCGAAATTCGGAATGAATTAAAAAATGTTATTTCCAAACGTAGGAGGTTATATGATAAAAAACACCGAAGCTATAATTTGTTTCATATTATTTTCCCACCGACTTTACGATCGTTCCTATGGCAGCTATATGATATAGTCGTCCGATTTTGATCAAATTAAATTCGAAACTCAGAATGAATTAAAAAATGTATTTTCCAAGCTTAGGAGGTAAAATGTTAAAAAACACCAAAGATATAATTTTTTTACATTTTTTTTCCGATTATTCCTATGGGAGCTATAAGATATAGTTGTCCGATCCGGTTGGATCCGACTCATATACTACCTGCAAAAGATACAAAACTTTTGGAAAAGTTTCAGCCCGATAGCTTTAAAACTGAGAGACTAGGTTGCGTAAAAACGGACGGACAGACGGACAGACGGACATGGCTAAATCGACTCGTCTAGTGATCCTGATCAAGAATATATACTTTATGGGGTCGGAAAAGTCTCCTTCACTGCGTTGCAAACTTCTGACTGAAATCATTACACCCTCTGCAAGGGTATAAAGAAACACCGAAGTTATAATTTGTTTCATATTATTTTCCCACCAATTTTCCGATCGTTCCTATGGCAGCTATATGATATAGTCGTCCGATTTTGATAAAATTAAATTGGAAATTCAGAACTAGTTAAAAGTTTTATTTCCAAGCGTAGGAGGTTATATGTTAAACAAGAAAGGAAGATAGCTTCGGCAAGCCAAAGCTTATATACCCTTGCAGCTATAATTAATTAATTTAAAACACAAAAAATTATATTCCCAATAGTATAAGATAATATGTCAAAAAACACCGAAGCTATAATTTGTTTCATATTATTTTCCCACAAATTTTCCGATCGTTCCTATGGCAGCTATATGATATAGTCTTCCGATTTTGATAAAATTAAATTCGAAATTCAGAACTAATTAAAAAATGTTATTTCCAAGCGTCGGAGGTTATATGTTGAAAAACACCGAAGCTATAATTTGTTTCATATTATTTTTCCACCAATTCTCCGATCGTTCCTATGGCAGCTATATGATATAGTCGTCCGAATTCGATAAAATTTGATTTAAAATTCAAAACTAATTAAAAAATGTTATTTCCAAGCTTAGGAGGTTATATGCCAAAAAACACCAAAGATATAATTTTGTAAAGTTTTTTTTGCGATTATTTCTTTGGGAGCTATAAGATATAGTTGTCCGATCCGGCTGGTTCCGACTCATATACTACCTGCAAAAGATATAAAACTTTTGGGAAGTTTCAGCCCCAGATCTATAAAACTGAGAGACTAGTTTGCGTAGAAACGGACGGACCAATTTTACGATCGTTCCTATATCAGCTATATGATATAGTCGTCCGATTTTGATAAAATTTAATTCGAAAATCAGAACAAATTAAAAAATGTTACTTCCAAGCGTAGGAGGTTATATGTTAAGGAACACCGAAGCTATAATGTGTTTCATATTATTTTCCCACCGATTTTACGATCGTTCCTATGGCAGCTATATGATATAGTCGTCCGATTTTGATAAAATTTAATTCGAAATTCAGAACTAATTAAGAATTTTATTTCCAAGCGTAGGAGGTTATATGTTAAAAAACACCGAAGCTATAATTTGTTTCATATTATTTTCCCACCAATTTTACGATCGTTCCTTTGGCAGCTTTATGATATAGTCGTCCGATTTTGATAAAATTTAATTCGAAAATCAGAACAAATTAAAAAATGTTACTTCCAAGCGTAGGAGGTTATATGTTAAGGAACACCGAAGGTATAATGTGTTTCATATTATTTTCCCACCGACTTTACGATCGTTCCTATGGCAGCTATATGATATAGTCGTCCGATTTTGATAAAATTAAATTCGAAATTCAGAATGAACTAAAAAATGTTATTTCCAAGCGTAGGAGGTTATATGTTAAAAAACACCAAAGCTATAATTTGTTTCATATTATTTTCCCACCGACTTTACGATCGTTCCTATGGCAGCTATATGATATAGTCGTCCGATTTTGATAAAATTTAGTTCGAAATTCAGAACTAATTAAGAATTTTATTTCCAACCGTAGGAGGTTATATGTTAGAAAACACCGAAGCTATAATTTGTTTCATATTATTTTCCCACCGATTTTACGATCGTTCCTATGGCAGCTATATGATATAGTCGTCCGATTTTGATAAAATTTAGTTCGAAATTCAGAACTAATTAAAAAATTTTATTTCCAAGCGTAGGAGGTTAAATGTTAAGGAACACCGAAGCTATAATGTGTTTCATATTATTTTCCCACCAATTTTACGATCGTTCCTATGGCAGCTGTATGATAAAGTCGTCCGATTTTGATAAAATTAAATTCGAAATGCAGAACTAATTAAGAATTTTATTTCCAAGCGTAGGAGGTTATATGTTAAGGAACACCGAAGCTATAATGTGTTTCATATTATTTTCCCACCGATTTTACGATCGTTCCTATGGCAGCTATATGATATAGTCGTCCGATTTTGATAAAATTAAATTCGAAATTCAGAACTAATTAAGAATTTTATTTCCAACCGTAGGAGGTTATATGTTAGAAAACACCGAAGCTATAATTTGTTTCATATTATTTTCCCACCGATTTTACGATCGTTCCTATGGCAGCTATATTATATAAACGTCCGATTTTGATAAAATTTAATTCGAAATTCAGAACTAATTAAAAAATGTTATTTCCAAGCGTAGGTTATATGTTAAGGAACACCGAAGCTATAATGTGTTTCATATTATTTTCCCACCGATTTTACGATCGTTCCTATGGCAGCTATATGATATAGTCGTCCGATTTTGATAAAATTTAATTCGAAATTCAAAACTAATTAAAAAATGTTATTTCCAAGCGAAGGAGGTTATATGTTAAGGAACACCGAAGCTATAATGTGTTTCATATTATTTTTCCACCAATTTAACGATCGTTCCTATGGCAGCTGTATGATAAAGTCGTCCGATTTTGATAAAATTAAATTCGAAATTCAGAACTAATTAAAAAATGTTATTTCCAAGCGTAGGGGGTTATATGTTAAGGAACACCGAAGCTATAATGTGTTTCATATTATTTTTCCACCGATTTTACGATCGTTCCTCTGGCAGCTATATGATATAGTCGTCCGATTTTGATAAAATTAAATTCTAAATTCAGAATGAATGAAAAAATGTTATTTCCAAGCGTAGGAGGTTATATATTAAGGAACACCGAAAAAAAATATTATTTTCAAGCGTAGGAGGTTATATGTCAAGGAACACCGAAGCTATAATTTGTTTCATATTATTTTCCCACCAATTTTACGATCGTTCCCATGGCAGCTATATGATATAGTCGTCCGATCTTGATAAAATTAAATTCTAAGTTCAGAACTAATTAAAAAATGTTATTTCCAAGCGTAGGAGGTTATATGTTAAGGAACACCGAAGCTATAATGTGTTTCATATTATTTTCCCCCCGATTTAACGATCGTTCCTATGTCAGCTTTATTATATAGTCGTCCGATTTTGATAAAATTTAATTCGAAAATCAGAACAAATTAAAAAATGTTACTTCCAAGCGTAGGAGGTTATATGTTAAGGAACACCAAAGCTATAATGTGTTTCATATTATTTTCCCACCGATTTTACGATCGTTCCTATGGCAGCTATATGATATAGTCGTCCGATTTTGATAAAATTAAATTCGAAATTCAGAATGAATTAAAAAATGTTATTTCCAAGCGTAGGAGGTTATATGTTAAGGAACACCGAAGCTATAATGTGTTTCATATTATTTTCCCCCCGATTTAACGATCGTTCCTATGTCAGCTTTATTTTATAGTCGTCCGATTTTGATAAAATTTAATTCGAAAATCAGAACAAATTAAAAAATGTTACTTCCAAGCGTAGGAGGTTATATGTTAAGGAACACCGAAGCTATAATGTGTTTCATATTATTTTCCCACCGATTTTACGATCGTTCCTATGGCAGCTATATGATATAGTCGTCCGATTTTGATAAAATTTAATTCGAAATTCAGAACTAATTAAGAATTTTATTTCCAAGCGTAGGAGGTTATATGTTAAAAAACACCGAAGCTATAATTTGTTTCATATTATTTTCCCACCAATTTTACGATCGTTCCTTTGGCAGCTTTATGATATAGTCGTCCGATTTTGATAAAATTTAATTCGAAAATCAGAACAAATTAAAAAATGTTACTTCCAAGCGTAGGAGGTTATATGTTAAGGAACACCGAAGGTATAATGTGTTTCATATTATTTTCCCACCGACTTTACGATCGTTCCTATGGCAGCTATATGATATAGTCGTCCGATTTTGATAAAATTAAATTCGAAATTCAGAATGAACTAAAAAATGTTATTTCCAAGCGTAGGAGGTTATATGTTAAAAAACACCAAAGCTATAATTTGTTTCATATTATTTTCCCACCGACTTTACGATCGTTCCTATGGCAGCTATATGATATAGTCGTCCGATTTTGATAAAATTTAGTTCGAAATTCAGAACTAATTAAAAAATTTTATTTCCAAGCGTAGGAGGTTAAATGTTAAGGAACACCGAAGCTATAATGTGTTTCATATTATTTTCCCACCAATTTTACGATCGTTCCTATGGCAGCTGTATGATAAAGTCGTCCGATTTTGATAAAATTAAATTCGAAATGCAGAACTAATTAAGAATTTTATTTCCAAGCGTAGGAGGTTATATGTTAAGGAACACCGAAGCTATAATGTGTTTCATATTATTTTCCCACCGATTTTACGATCGTTCCTATGGCAGCTATATGATATAGTCGTCCGATTTTGATAAAATTAAATTCGAAATTCAGAACTAATTAAGAATTTTATTTCCAACCGTAGGAGGTTATATGTTAGAAAACACCGAAGCTATAATTTGTTTCATATTATTTTCCCACCGATTTTACGATCGTTCCTATGGCAGCTATATTATATAAACGTCCGATTTTGATAAAATTTAATTCGAAATTCAGAACTAATTAAAAAATGTTATTTCCAAGCGTAGGTTATATGTTAAGGAACACCGAAGCTATAATGTGTTTCATATTATTTTCCCACCGATTTTACGATCGTTCCTATGGCAGCTATATGATATAGTCGTCCGATTTTGATAAAATTTAATTCGAAATTCAAAACTAATTAAAAAATGTTATTTCCAAGCGAAGGAGGTTATATGTTAAGGAACACCGAAGCTATAATGTGTTTCATATTATTTTTCCACCAATTTAACGATCGTTCCTATGGCAGCTGTATGATAAAGTCGTCCGATTTTGATAAAATTAAATTCGAAATTCAGAACTAATTAAAAAATGTTATTTCCAAGCGTAGGGGGTTATATGTTAAGGAACACCGAAGCTATAATGTGTTTCATATTATTTTTCCACCGATTTTACGATCGTTCCTCTGGCAGCTATATGATATAGTCGTCCGATTTTGATAAAATTAAATTCTAAATTCAGAATGAATGAAAAAATGTTATTTCCAAGCGTAGGAGGTTATATATTAAGGAACACCGAAAAAAAATATTATTTTCAAGCGTAGGAGGTTATATGTCAAGGAACACCGAAGCTATAATTTGTTTCATATTATTTTCCCACCAATTTTACGATCGTTCCCATGGCAGCTATATGATATAGTCGTCCGATCTTGATAAAATTAAATTCTAAGTTCAGAACTAATTAAAAAATGTTATTTCCAAGCGTAGGAGGTTATATGTTAAGGAACACCGAAGCTATAATGTGTTTCATATTATTTTCCCCCCGATTTAACGATCGTTCCTATGTCAGCTTTATTATATAGTCGTCCGATTTTGATAAAATTTAATTCGAAAATCAGAACAAATTAAAAAATGTTACTTCCAAGCGTAGGAGGTTATATGTTAAGGAACACCAAAGCTATAATGTGTTTCATATTATTTTCCCACCGATTTTACGATCGTTCCTATGGCAGCTATATGATATAGTCGTCCGATTTTGATAAAATTAAATTCGAAATTCAGAATGAATTAAAAAATGTTATTTCCAAGCGTAGGAGGTTATATGTTAAGGAACACCGAAGCTATAATGTGTTTCATATTATTTTCCCCCCGATTTAACGATCGTTCCTATGTCAGCTTTATTTTATAGTCGTCCGATTTTGATAAAATTTAATTCGAAAATCAGAACAAATTAAAAAATGTTACTTCCAAGCGTAGGAGGTTATATGTTAAGGAACACCGAAGCTATAATGTGTTTCATATTATTTTCCCACCGATTTTACGATCGTTCCTATGGCAGCTTTATGATGTAGTCGTCCGATTTTGATTAAATTTAACTCGAAAATCAGAACAAATTAAAAAATGTTACTTCCAAGCGTAGGAGGTTATATGTTAAGGAACACCGAAGCTATAATGTGTTTCATATTATTTTCCCACCAATTTTACGATCGTTCCTATATCAGCTATATGATATAGTCGTCCGATTTTGATAAAATTTAATTCGAAATTCAAAACTAATTAAAAAATGTTATTTCCAAGCGTAGGAGGTTATTTGTTAAGGAACACCGAAGCTATAATTTGTTTCATATTATTTTCCTACCAATTTTACGATCGTTCCCAAGGCAGCTATATGATATAGTCGTCCGATTTTGATAAAATTAAATTCGAAGTTCAGAACTAATTAAGAATTTTATTTCCAACCGTAGGAGGTTATATTTTAAAAAACACCGAAGCTATAATTTGTTTCATATTATTTTCCCACCAATTTTACGATCGTTCCTTTGGCAGCTAAATGATATAGTCGTCCGATTTTGATAAAATTAAATTCGAAATTCAGAATGAATGAAAAAATTTTATTTCCAAACTTATATGTTAGAAAACACCGAAGCTATAATTTGTTTCATATTATTTTTCCACCGATTTTACGATCGTTCCTATAGCAGCTAGATGATATAAACGTCCGATTTTGATAAAATTTAATTCGAAATTCAGAACTAATTAAAAAATGTTATTTCCAAGCGTAGGAGGTTATATGTTAAGGAACACCGAAGCTATAATGTGTTTCATATTATTTTCCCACCGATTTTACGATCGTTCCTATGGCAGCTATATGATATAGTCGTCCGATTTTGATAAAATTTAGTTCGAAATTCAAAACTAATTAAAAAATGTTATTTCCAAGCGTAGGAGGTATATGTTAAGGAACACCGAAGCTATAATTTGTTTCATATTATTTTCCCACCAATTTAACGATCGTTCCTATGGCAGCTATATGATATAGTCTTCCGATTTTGATAAAATTTAATTCGAAATTCAAAACTAATTAAAAAATGTTATTTCCAAGGAAAGGAGGTAATATGTTAAAAAACACCAAAGATATAATTTTTTTACATTTTGTTTCCTATGGGAGCTATAAGATATAGTTGTCCGATCCGGCTGGTTCCGACTTATATACTACCTGCAAAAGATATACGACTTTTGGGAAAGTTTCAGCCCGATAGCTTTAAATCTGAGAGCCTAGTTTGCGTAGAAACGGACGGACAGACGGACAGACGGACATGGCTAGATCGACTCGTCTAGTGATGCTGATCAAGAATATATATACTTTATGGGGTCGGAAACGTCTCCTTCACTGCGTTGCAAACTTCTGACTGAAATCATTATACCCTCTGCAAGGGTATAAAAAAACACCGAAGCTATAATTTGTTTCATATTATTTTCCCACCAATTTTCCGATCGTTCCTATGGCAGCTATATGATATATTCGTCCGATTTTGATAAAACTAAATTGGAAATTCAGAACTAGTTAAAAGTTTTATTTCCAAGTGTAGGAGGTTATATGTTAATCAAGAAAGGAAGTTAGCTTCGGCAAGCCAAAGCTTATATACCCTTGCAGCTATAATTATTAAATTTAAAAACACAAAAAATTATATTCCCAATAGTATAAGATAATATGTCAAAAAACACCGAAGCTATAATTTGTTTCATATTATTTTCCTACCTATTTTCCGATTGTTCCTATGGCAGCTATATGATATAGTCGTCCAATTTTGATAAAATGAAATTCGAAATTCAGAACTAATTAAAAAATGTTGTTTCCAAGCGAAGGAGGTTATACCTTTTAAAAACACCGAAGCTATAATTTGTTTCATATTATTTTCCTACCAATTTTCCGATCGTTCCAATGGCAGCTATATGATATAGTCTTCCGATTTTGATAAAATTAAATTCGAAATTCAGAACTAATTAAAAAATGTTATTTCCAAGCGTCGGAGGTAATATGTTGAAAAACACCGAAGCTATAATTTGTTTCATATTATTTTTCCACCAATTCTCCGATCGTTCCTATGGCAGCTATATGATATAGTCGTCCGAATTCGATAAAATTTGATTTAAAATTCAAAACTAATTAAAAAATGTTATTTCCAAGCTTAGGAGGTTATATGCCAAAAAACACCAAAGATATAATTTTTTAAAGTTTTTTTTTCCGATTATTCCTTTGGGAGCTATAAGATATAGTTGTCCGATCCGGCTGGTTCCGACTTATATACTACCAGCAAATGATATAAGACTTTTGGGAAAGTTTCAGCCCGATAGCTTTAAAACTGAGAGACTAGGTTGCGTAAAAACGGACGGACAGACGGAAATGGCTAGATCGACTCGTCTAGTGATCCTAATCAAGAATATATATACTTTATGGGGTCGGAAACGTCTCCTTCACTGCGTTGCAAACTTCTGACTGAAATCATTATACCCTCTGCAAGGGTATAAAAAAACACCGAAGCTATAATTTGTTTCATATTATTTTCCCACCAATTTTCCGATCGTTCCTATGGCAGCTATATGATATAGTCGTCCGATTTTGACAAAATTAAATTGGAAATTCAGAACTAGTTAAAAGTTTTATTTCCAAGCGTAGGAGGTTATATGTTAAACAAGAAAGGAAGTTAGCTTCGGCAAGCCGAAGCTTATATACCCTTGCAGCTATAATTATAAAATTTAAAAACACAAAAAATTATATTCCCAATAGTATAAGATAATATATCAAAAACACCGAAGCCATAATTTGTTTCATATTATTTCAGAACTAATTAAAAAAAGTTATTTCCAAGCGTCGGAGGTTATATGTTGAAAAACACCGAAGCTATAATTTGTTTCATATTATTTTTCCACCAATTCTCCGATCGTTCCTATGGCAGCTATATGATATAGTCGTCCTATTTCGATAAAATTTAATTCAAAATTCAAAACTAATTAAAAAATGTTATTTCCAAGCTTAGGAGGTTATATGCCAAAAAGCACCAAAGATATAATTTTTTTAAGTTTTTTTCCGATTATTCCTATGGGAGCTATAAGATATAGTTGTCCGATCCGGCAGGTTTCGACTTATATACTACCTGCAAAAGATATAAGACTTTTGGGAAAGTTCCAGCCCGATACCTATAAAACTGAGAGACAAGTTTGCGTAGAAACGGACGGACAGACGGACAGGTGGACATGGCTAGATCAAGTCGTCTAGTCATGCTGATCAAGAATATATATACTTTATGGGGTCGGAAACATCCCCTTCACTGCGATGCAAACTTCTGACTGAAATCGATGTACCCTGTGCAAGGGTATAAAAATGTTATTTCCAAGCGTAGGGGGTTATATGTTAAGGAACACGGAAGCTATAATTTCTTTCATATTATTTTCCTACCGATTTTACGATCGTTCCTATGGCAGCTATATGATATAGTCGTCCGATTTTGATAAAATTAAATTCGAAATTCAGAATGAATAAAAAAATGTTATTTCCAAGCGTAGGAAGTTATATGTTAAAAAACACCGAAGCTATAATTTGTTTCATATTATTTTCCCACCGATTTTACGATCGTTCCTATAGCAGCTATATGATATAGTCGTCCGATTTTTATAAAATTTAATTCGGATTCCTTTTGACCAAGTTACGGGCTTTTATAGTTTAAGAGGAGGTCCATTTCTGTAAGCCTTCGCAACATTAAAATCAATGACACGGAAACGGTGAAAATGTTGACTACCCTTAAAGTTAAATATTTAAATGCAGATAGCAGCATAATCATTCCACGAGTCCATAAAGGTATACCATATCGAAATCGGGTCCCTTTTGACCAAGTTACGGGCTTTTATAGTTTTAGAGGAGGTCCATTTCTGTAAGCCTTCGCAACATTAAAATCAATGACACAGAAACGGTGAAAATGTTGACTACCTTTAAAGTAAAATATTTAAATGCAGATAGCAGCATAATCATTCCACGAGTCCATAAAGGTATGCCATATCGAAATCGGATTCCTTTTGACCAATTCATTCCACAAGTCCATAAAGGTATGTCATATCGAAATCGGATTCCTTTTGACCAATTTACGGGCTTTTATAGTTTTAGAGGAGATTCATTTTTGTAAGCCTTTGCAACATTAAAATCAATGACACAGAAACGGTGAAAATGTTGACTACCTTTAAAGTTAAATATTTGAATGCAGATAGCAGCATAATTATTACACGAGTCCATGAAGGTATGCCATATCGAAATCGGATTCCTTTAGACCAAGTTACGGCTTTTATAGTTTTAGAGGAGGTCCATTTCTGTAAGCCTTCGCAACATTAAAATCAATGACACAGAAACGGTGAAAATGTTGACTACCTTTAAAGTTAAATAGTTTAATGCAGATAACAGCATAATAATTCCACGAGTCCATGAAGGCTTAACATATCGAAATCGGGTCCCTTTTGACCAAGTTACGGGCTATTATAGTTTTAGAGGAGGTCCATTTCTGTAAGCCTTCGCAACATTTAAATCAATGACACGGAAACGGTGCAAATGTTGACTACCCTTAAAGTCAAATATTTAAATGCAGATAGCAGCATAATCATTCCACGAGACCATAAAGGTATGCCATATCGAAATCGGATTCCTTTTGACCAAGTTACGGGAGTTTATAGTTTTAGAGGAGGTCCATTTCTGTAAGCCTTCGCAACATTAAAATCACTGACACAGAAACGGTAAAATGTTGACTACCCTTAAAGTTAAATGTTTAAATGCAGATAGCAGCATAATCATTCCACGAGTTCCTAAAGGTATGCCATATCGAAATCGGATTCCTTTTGACCAAGTTACGGGAGTTTATAGTTTTAGAGGAGGTCCATTTCTGTAAGCCTTCGCAACACTAAAATCAATGACACAGAAACGGTAAAATGTTGACTACCTTTAAAGTAAAATATTTAAAAGCAGATAGCAGCATAATAATTCCTCGAGTCCATGAAGGTTTAACATATCGAAATCGGGTCCCTTTTGACCAAGTTACGGGCTTTTATAGTTTTAGAGGAGGTCCATTTCTGTAAGCCTTCGCAACATTAAAATCAATGACACGGAAACGGTGAAAATTTTGACTACCCTTAAAGTTAAATATTTAAGTGCAGATAGCAGCATAATCATTCCACGAGTCCATAAAGGTATGCCATATCGAAATCGGATTCCTTTTGACCAATTTACGGGCTTTTATAGTTTTAGAGGAGGTCCATTTCTGTAATTTTCGCAACATTAAAATCAATGACACAGAAATGGTAAAAATGTTGACTACCTTTAAAGTTAAATATTTAAATGCAGATAGCAGCATAATTATTCCACGAGTCCATAAAGAAATGCCATATCATACCAATTTACGGGATTTTATAGTTTTAGAGGAGGTCCATTTCTCTAAGCCTTCGCAACATTAAAGCCGATGACATAAAAACGGTTAAAATTTTGACTACCTTTAAAGTAAAATATTTAAGTGCAGATAGCAGCATAATCATTCCACGAGTCCATAGAGGTATGCCATATCGAAATATGTTTCATTTTGACCAAGTTACGGGATTTTATAGTTTTAGAGGAGGTCTATTTCTTTAAGCCCTCGCAACATTAAAATTAATGACACAGAAACGGTGAAAATGTTGACTACCTTTAAAGATTAATATTTAAATGCAGATAGCAGCATAATCATTCCACGAGTCCATAAAGGTATGTCACATCGAAATCGGATTCCTTTTGACCAATTTACGGGCTTTTATAGTTTTAGAGGAGGTCCATTTCTGTAAGCCTTTGCAACATTAAAATCAAAGACACAGAAACGGTGAAAATGTTGACTACCTTTAAAGTTAAATATTTAAATGCGGATAGCAGCATAATTATTACACGAGTCCATAAAGGTATGCCATATCGAAATCGGATTCCTTTTGACCGAGTTACGGGCTTTTATAGTTTTAGAGGAGGTCCATTTCTGTAAGCCTTCGCAACATTTAAATCAATGACACAGAAACGGTGAAAATGTTGACTACCTTTAAAGATAAATAGTTTAATGCAGATAACAGCATAATAATTCCACGAGTCCATGAAGGCTTAACATATCGAAATCGGGTCCCTTTTGACCAAGTTACGGGCTATTATAGTTTTAGAGGAGGTCCATTTCTGTAAGCCTTCGCAACATTAAAATCAATGACACGGAAATGGTGCAAATGTTGACTACCCTTAAAGTCAAATATTTAAATGCAGATAGCAGCATAATCATTCCACGAGTCCATAAAGGTATGCCATATCGAAATCGGATTCCTTTTGACCAAGTTACGGGAGTTTATAGTTTTAGAGGAGGTCCATTTCTGTAAGCCTTCGCAACATTAAAATCAATGACACAGAAACGGTAAAATGTTGACTACCTTTAAAGTAAAATATTTAAAAGTAGATAGCAGCATAATAATTCCTCGAGTCCATGAAGGTTTAACATATCGAAATCGGGTCCCTTTTGACCAAGTTACGGGCTTTTATAGTTTTAGGTCCATTTCTGTAAGCCTTCGCAACATTAAAATCATTGACACGGAAACGGTAAAAATGTTGACAACCTTTAAAGATAAATATTTAAATGCAGATAGCAGCATAATCATTCCACGAGTCCATAAAGGTAGGTCTATTTCTGTAAGCCCTCGCAACATTAAAATCAAAGACACAGAAACGGTGAAAATGTTGACTACCTTTAAAGTTAAATATTTAAATGCGGATAGCAGCATAATTATTACACGAGTCCATAAAGGTATGCCATATCGAAATCGGATTCCTTTTGACCGAGTTTCGGGCTTTTATAGTTTTAGAGGAGGTCCATTTCTGTAAGCCTTCGCAACATTAAAATCAATGACACAGAAACGGTGAAAATGTTGACTACCTTTAAAGTTAAATAGTTTAATGCAGATAACAGCATAATAATTCCACGAGTCCATGAAGGTTTAACATATCGAAATCGGGTCCCTTTTGACCAAGTTACGGGCTTTTATAGTTTTAGAGGAGGTCCATTTCTGTAAGCAACATTAAAATCAATGACACAGAAACGGTAAAATGTTGACTACCTTTAAAGTAAAATATTTAAAAGAAGATAGCAGCATAATCATTCCACGAGTCCATAAAGGTATGCCATATCGAAATCGGTTTCTTTTTGACCAAGTTACGGGATTTTATAGTCTTAGAGGAGGTCCATTTCTGTAAGCCCTCGCAACATTAAAATCAATGACACAGAAACTGTGAAAATGTTGACTACCTTTAAAGTAAAATATTTAAAAGCAGATAGCAGCATAATAATTCCTCAAGTCCATGAAGGTTTAACATTTCGAAAACGGGTCCCTTTTGACCAAGTTACGGGCTTTCATAGTTTTAGAGGAGGTCCATTTCTGTAAGCCTTCGCAACATTAAAATCAATGACACAGAAACGGTGAAAATGTTGACTACCTTTAAAGTAAAATATTTAAATGCAGATAGCAGCATAATCATTCCACGAGTCCATAGAGGTATGCCATATCGAAATCGGTTTCTTTTTGACCAAGTTACGAGATCTTATAGTTTTAGAGGAGGTCTATTTCTGTAAGCCCTCGCAACATTAAAATTAATGACACAGAAACGGTGAAAATGTTGACTACCGTTAAAGATAAATATTTAAATGCAGATAGCAGCATAATCATTCCACGAGTCCATAAAGGTATGTCACATCGAAATCGGATTCCTTTTGACCAATTTACGGGCTTTTATAGTTTTAGAGGAGGTCCATTTCTGTAAGCCTTCGCAACATTAAAATCAATGACACAAAAACAGTGAAAATGTTGACTACCTTTAAAGTAAAATATTTAAGTGCAGAAAGCAACATAATCATTCCACGAGTTCATAAATGTATGCCATATCGAAATCGGATTCCTTTTGACCAATTTACGGGCTTTTATAGTTTTAGAGGAGGTCCATTTCTGTAAGCCTTCGCAACATTAAAATCAATGACACAGAAACGGTGAAAATGTTGACTACCTTTAAAGTTAAATAGTTTAATGCAGATAACAGCATAATAATTCTACGAGTCCATGAAGATTTACCATATCGAAATCGGGTCCCTTTTGACCAAGTTACGGGCTTTTATAGTTTTAGAGGAGGTCCATTCCTGTAAGCCTTCGCAACATTAAAATCAATGACACAGAAACGGTGAAAATGTTGACTACCTTTAAAGTAAAATATTTAAATGCAGAAAGCAGCATAATCATTCCACGAGTCCATAAAGGTATGCCATATCGAAATCGGATTTGTTTTGACAAATTTACGGGCTTTTATAGTTTTAGAGGAGGTCCATTTCTGTAAGCCCTCGCAACATTAAAATCAATGACACAGAAACGGTGAAAGTGTTGACTACCCTTAAAGTTAAATATCTTAATGCAGATAGCATCATAATCATTCCACGAGTCCATAAAGGTATGCCATATCGAAATCGGATTTCTTTTGACCAATTTACGGGCTTTTATAGTTTTAGAGGAGGTCCATTTCTGTAAGCCTTCGCAACATTAAAATCAATGACACAGAAACGGTGAAAATGTTGACTACCCTTAAAGTTAAATATTTTAATGCAGATAGCAGCATAATCATTCCACGAGTCCATAAAGGTATGCCATATCGAAATCGGATTCCTTTTGACCAAGTTACGAGCTTTTATAGTTTTAGAGGAGGACCATTTCTGTAAGCCTTCGCAACATTAAAATCAATGACACAGAAACGGTGAAAATGTTGACTACCCTTAAAGTTAAATATTTAAGTGCAGAAAGCAACATAATCATTCCACGAGTTCATAAAGGTATGCCATATAGAAATCGGATTCCTTTTGTCCAATTTACGGGCTTTTATAGTTTTAGAGGAGGTCTATTTCTGTAAGCCTTAGCAACATTAAAATCAATGACACAGAAACGGTGAAAATTTTGACTACCCTTAAAGTTAAATATTTTAATGCAGATAGCAGCATAATCATTCCACAAGTCCATAAAGTTATGCCATATCGAAATCGGATTCCTTTTGACCAAGCTACGGGCTTTTATAGTTTTAGAGGAGGTCCATTTCTGTAAGCCTTCGCAACATTAAAATCAATGACACAGAAACGACAAACAACATTAAAATCAATGACACAGAAACGGTGAAAATGTTGACTACTTTTAAAGTTAAATAGTTTAATGCAGATAACAGCATTATAATTCCACGGGTCCATGAAGGTTTACCATATCGAAATCGGGTCCCTTTTGACCAAGTTACGGGCTTTTATAGTTTTAGAGGAGGTCCATTTCTGTAAGCCTTTGCAACATTAAAATCAATGTCACAGAAACGGTGAAAATGTTGACTACCCTTAAAGTTAAATATTTTAATGCAGATAGCAGCATAATCATTCCACGAGTCCATAAAGGTATGCCATATCGAAATCGGATTCCTTTTGACCAAGCTTCGAGCCCTTAAAGTTTTAAAGGAGGTCCATTTCTGTAAACCTTCGCAACATTAAAATGAATGACACAAAAACGGTGAAAATGTTGACTACCTTTAAACTTAAATAGTTTAATGCAAATAACAGCATAATAATTCCACGAGTTCATGAAGGTTTACCTAATCGAAATCGGGTCCCTTTTGACCAAGTTATGGGCTTTTATAGTTTTAGAGGAGGTCCATTTCTGTAAGCCCTCGCAACATTAAAATCAATGACAACGAAACGGTGAAAGTGATGACTACCTTTAAAGTTAAATATTTAAATGCAGATAGCAGCATAATCATTCCACGAGTCCATAAAGGTATGCCATATCGAAATCGGATTCCTTTTGACCAAGCTTCGAGCTTTTAAAGTTTTAAGGGAGGTCCATTTCTGTAAGCCTTCGCAACATTAAAATCAATGACACAGAAACGGTGAAAATGTTGACTACCCTTAAAGTTAAATATTTAAGTGCAGAAAGCAACATAATCATTCCACGAGTTCATAAAGGTATGCCATATCGAAATCGGATTCCTTTTGACCAATTTTCGGGCTTTTATAGTTTTAGAGGAGGTCCATTTCTGTAAGCCTTCGCAACATTAAAATAATTGACACAGAAACGGTGACAATGTTGACTACCTTTAAAGTTAAATAGCTTAATGCAATTAACAGCATAATAATTCCTAGAGTTCATGAAGGTTTACCATATCAAAATCGGGTCCCTTTTGACCAAGTTATGGGCCTTTATAGTTTTAGAGGAGGTCCATTTCTGTAAGCCCTCGCAACATTAAAATCAATGACACAGAAACGGTGAAAATGTTGACTACCTTTAAAGTTAAATAGTTTAATGCAATTAACAGCATAATAATTCCTAGAGTTCATGAAGGCTTACCATGTCAAAATCGGGTCCCTTTTGACCAAGTTATGGGCTTTTATAGTTTTAGAGGAGGTCCATTTCTGTAAGCCTTCGCAACATTAAAATCAATGACACAGAAATGGTGAAAATGTTGACTACCTTTAAAGTTATATATTTAAATGCAGATAGCAGCATAATTATTCCACGAGTCCATAAAGGTATGCCATATCGAAATCGGATTTAGAGGAGGTCCATTTCTGTAAGCCTTATCAACATTAAAATCAATGACATACAAACGGTGAAAGTGTTGACTACCTTTAAAGTTAAATATTTAAATGCAGATAGCAACATAATCATTCCACGAGTCCATAAAGATATACCATATCGAAATCGGATTCCTTTTGACCAACCTTCGAGCCTTTAAAGTTTTAACGGAGGTCCATTTCTGTAAGCCTTCGCAACATTAAAATGAATGACACAGAAACGGTGAAAATGTTGACTACCTTTAAAGTTAAATAGTTTAATGCAATTAACAGCATAATAATTCCTAGAGTTCATGAAGGTATACCATATCAAAATCGGGTCCCTTTTGACCAAGTTATGGGCTTTTATAGTTTTAGACGAGGTCCATTTATGTAAGCCCTCGCAACATTAAAATCAATGACACAGAAACGGTGAAAATGTTGACTACCTTTAAAGTAAAATATTTAAGTGCAGAAAGCAACATAATCATTCCACGAGTTCATAAAGGTATGCCATATCGAAATCGGATTCCTTTTGACCAATTTTCGGGCTTTTATAGTTTTAGAGGAGGTCCACTTCTGTAAGCCTTCGCAACATTAAAATAATTGACACAGAAACGGTGACAATGTTGACTACCTTTAAAGTTAAATAGCTTAATGCAATTAACAGCATAATAATTCCTAGAGTTCATGAAGGTTTACCATATCAAAATCGGGTCCCTTTTGACCAAGTTATGGGCCTTTATAGTTTTAGAGGAGGTCCATTTCTGTAAGCCCTCGCAACATTAAAATCAATGACACAGAAACGGTGAAAATGTTGACTACCTTTAAAGTAAAATATTTAAGTGCAGAAAGCAACATAATCATTCCACGAGTTCATAAAGGTATGCCATATCGAAATCGGATTCCTTTTGACCAATTTTCGGGCTTTTATAGTTTTAGAGGAGGTCCATTTCTGTAAGCCTTCGCAACATTAAAATTAATGACACAGAAACGGTGAAAATGTTGACTACTTTTAAGGTTATATATTTAAATGCAGATAGCAGCATAATTATTCCACGAGTCCATAAAGGTATGCCATATCGAAATCGGATTTAGAGGAGGTCCATTTCTGTAAGCCTTCTCAACATTAAAATCAATGACAAACAAACGGTGAAAGTGTTGACTACCTTTAAAGTTAAATATTTAAATGCAGATAGCAACATAATCATTCCACGAGTCCATAAAGATATACCATATCGAAATCGGATTCCTTTTGACCAAGCTTCGAGCCTTTAAATTTTTAACGGAGGTCCATTTCTGTAAGCCTTCGCAACATTAAAATGAATGACACAGAAACGGTGAAAATGTTGACTACCTTTAAAGTTAAATAGTTAAATGCTAATAACAGCATAATAATTCCACGAGTTCATGAAGGTTTACCATATCGAAATCGGGTCCCTTTTGACCAAGTTATGGGCTTTTATAGTTTTAGAGGAGGTCCATTTCTGTAAGCAGTCGCAACATTAAAATCAATGACACAGAAACGGTGAAAATGTTGACTACCCTTAAAGTAAAATATTTAAGTGCAGAAAGCAACATAATCATTCCACGAGTCCATAAAGGTATGCCATATCGAAATCGGATTTCTTTTCACCAATTTACGGGCTTTTATAGTTTTAGAGGAGGTCCATTTCTGTAAGCCTTAGCAACATTAAAATCAATGACACAGAAACGGTGAAAATGTTGACTACCCTTAAAGTTAAATATTTTAATGCAGATAGCAGCATAATCATTCCACGAGTCCATAAAGGTATGCCATATCGAAATCGGATTCCTTTTGACCAAGTTACGGGCTTTTATAGTTTTAGAGGAGGTCCATTTCTGTAAGCCTTCGCAACATTAAAATCAATGACACAAAAACGGTGAAAATGTTGACTACCTTTAAAGTTAAATAGTTTAATGCAGATAACAGCATAATAATTCCACGAGTCCATGAAGGTTTACCTTATCGAAATCGGGTCCCTTTTGACCAAGTTATGGGCTTTTATAGTTTTAGAGGAGGTCCATTTCTGTTAGCCCTCGCAACATTAAAATCAATGACACAGAAACGGTGAATGTGATGACTACCTTTAAAGTTAAATATTTAAATGCAGATAGCAGCATAATCATTCCACGAGTCCATAAAGATATACCATATCGAAATCGGATTCCTTTTGACCAAGCTTCGAGCTTTTAAAGTTTTAAGGGAGGTCCATTTCTGTAAGCCTTCGCAACATTAAAATGAATGACACAGAAACGGTGAAAATGTTGACTACCTTTAAAGTTAAATAGTATAATGCAGATAACAGCATAATAATTCCACGAGTCCATGAAGGTTTACCATATCGAAATCGGGTCCCTTTTGACCAAGTTACGGGCTTTTATAGTTTTAGAGGAGGTCCATTTCTGTAAGCCCTCGCAACATTAAAATCAATGACACAGAAACGGTGAGAATGTTGACTACCTTTAAAGTAAAATATTTAAGTGCAGAAAGCAACATAATCATTCCACGAGTTCATAAAGGTATGCCATATCGAAATCGGATTCCTTTTGACCAATTTTCGGGCTTTTATAGTTTTAGAGGAGGTCCATTTCTGTAAGCCTTCGCAACATTAAAATCAATGACACAGAAACGGTGAAAATGTTGACTACCTTTAAAGTTAAATAGTTTAATGCAAATAACAGCATAATAATTCCACGAGTTCATGAAGGTTTACCATATCGAAATCGGGTCCCTTTTGACCAAGTTATGGGCTTTTATAGTTTTAGAGGAGGTCCATTTCTGTAAGCAGTCGCAACATTAAAATCAATGACACAGAAACGGTGAAAATGTTGACTACCCTTAAAGTAAAATATTTAAGTGCAGAATGCAGCATAATAATTCCACGAGTCCATAAAGGTATGCCATATCGAAATCGGATTTCTTTTGACCAATTTACGGGCTTTTATAGTTTTAGAGGAGGTCCATTTCTGTAAGCCTTCGCAACATTAAAATCAATGACACAGAAACGGTGAAAATGTTGACTACCCTTAAAGTTAAATATTTTAATGCAGATAGCAGAATAATCATTCCACGAGTCCATAAAGGTATGCCATATCGAAATCGGATTCCTTTTGACCAAGTTACGGGCTTTTATAGTTTTAGAGGAGGTCCATTTCTGTAAGCCTTCGCAACATTAAAATCAATGACACAGAAACGGTGAAAATGTTGACTACCTTTAAAGTTAAATAGTTTAATGCAGATAACAGCATAATAATTCCACGAGTCCATGATGGTTTACCATATCGAAATCGGGTCCCTTTTGACCAAGTTACGGGCTTTTATAGTTTTAGAGGAGGTCCATTTCTGTAAGCCTTCGCAACATTAAAATGAATGACACAGAAACGGTGAAAATGTTGACTACCTTTAAAGTTAAATAGTTTAATGCAAATAACAGCATAATAATTCCACGAGTTCATGAAGGTTTACCATATCGAAATCGGATTCCTTTTGACCATGTTACGGGCTTTTATAGATTTAGAGGAGGTCCATTTCTGTAAGCCTTCGGAACATTAAAATCAATGACACAGAAACGGTGAAAATGTTGACTACCCTTAAAGTTAAATATTTTAATGCAGATAGCAGCATAATCATTCCACGAGTTCATGAAGGTTTACCATATCGAAATCGGGTCCCTTTTGACCAAGTTATGGGCTTTTATAGTTTTAGAGGAGGTCCATTTCTGTGAGCAGTCGCAACATTAAAATCAATGACACAGAAACGGTGAAAATGTTGACTACCCTTAAAGTAAAATATTTAAGTGCAGAAAACAGCATAATAATTCCACGAGTCCATAAAGGTATGCCATATCGAAATCGGATTCCTTTTGACCAAGCTTCGAGCCTTTAAAGTTTTAAAGGAGGTCCATTTCTGTAAACCTTCGCAACATTAAAATGAATGACACAGAAACGGTGAAAATTTTGACTACCTTTAAAGTTAAATAGTTTAATGCAAATAACAGCATAATAATTCCACGAGTTCATGAAGGTTTACCATATCGAAATCGGGTCCCTTTTGACCAAGTTACGGGCTTTTATAGTTTTAGAGGAGGTCCATTTCTGTAAGCCTTCGCAACATTAAAATGAGTGACACAGAAACGGTGAAAATGTTGACTACCATTTCTGTAAGCCTTCGCAACATTAAAATGAATGACACAGAAACGGTGAAAATGTTGACTACCTTTAAAGTTAATAGTTTAATGCAGATAACAGCGTAATAATTCCACGAGTCCATGAAGGTTTACCATATCGAAATCGGGTCCCTTTTGACCAAATTACGGGCTTTTATAGTTTTAGAGGAGGTCCATTTCTGCAAGCCTTCGCAACATTAAAATGAGTGACACAGAAACGGTGAAAATGTTGACTACCTTTAAAGTTAAATAGTTTAATGCAAATAACAGCATAATAATTCCACGAGTTCATGAAGGTTTACCATATCGAAATCGGGTCCCTTTTGACCAAGTTATGGGCTTTTATAGTTTTAGAGGAGGTCCATTTCTGTAAGCAGTCGCAACATTAAAATCAATGACACAGAAACGGTGAAAATGTTGACTACCCTTAAAGTAAAATATTTAAGTGCAGAAAGCAGCATAATAATTCCACGAGTCCATAAAGGTATGCCATATCGAAATCGGATTTCTTTTGACCAATTTACGGGCTTTTATAGTTTTAGAGGAGGTCCATTTCTGTAAGCCTTCGCAACATTAAAATCAATGACACAGAAACGGTGAAAATGTTGACTACCCTTAAAGTTAAATATTTTAATGCAGATAGCAGCATAATCATTCCACGAGTCCATAAAGGCTTACCATATCGAAATCGGGTCCCTTTTGACCAAGTTACGGGCTTTTATAGTTTTAGAGGAGGTCCATTTCTGTAAGCCTTCGCAACATTAAAATCAATGACACAGAAACGGTGAAAATGTTGACTACCCTTAAAGTTAAATATTTTAATGCAGATAGCAGCATAATCATTCCACGAGTCCATAAAGGTATGCCATATCGAAATCGGATTCCTTTTGACCAAGCTTCGAGCCTTTAAAGTTTTAAAGGAGGTCCATTTCTGTAAACCTTCGCAACATTAAAATGAATGACACAGAAACGGTGAAAATTTTGACTACCCTTAAGGTTAAATAGTTTAATGCAAATAACAGCATAATAATTCCTCGAGTTCATGAAGGTTTACCATATCGAAATCGGGTCCCTTTTGACAAAGCTATGGGCTTTTATAGTTTTAGAGGAGGTCCATTTCTGTAAGCCTTCGCAACATTAAAATCAATGACACAGAAACGGTGAAAATGTTGACTACCTTTAAAGTTAAATATTTAAATGCAGATAGCAGCATAATCATTCCACGAGTCCATAAAGGTATGCCATATCGAAATCGGATTCCTTTTGACCAAGTTACGAGCTTTTATAGTTTTAGAGGAGGTCCATTTCTGTAAGCCTTCGCAACATTAAAATCAATGACACAGAAACGGTGAAAATGTTGACTACTTTTAAAGTTAAATAGTTTAATGCAGATAACAGCATAATAATTCCTCGAGTCCATGAAGGTTTACCATATCGAAATCGGGTCCCTTTTGACCAAGTTACGGGCTTTTATAGTTTTAGAGGAGGTCCATTTCTGTAAGCCTTCGCAACATTAAAATCAATGACACAGAAACGGTGAAAATGTTGACTACCTTTAAAGTTAAATATTTTAATGCAGATAGCAGCATAATCATTCCACGAGTCCATAAAGGCTTACCATATCGAAATCGGGTCCCTTTTGACCAAGTTACGGGCTTTTATAGTTTTAGAGGAGGTCCATTTCTGTAAGCCTTCGCAACATTAAAATCAATGACACAGAAACGGTGAAAATGTTGACTACCCTTAAAGTTAAATATTTTAATGCAGATAGCAGCATAATCATTCCACGAGTCCATAAAGGTATGCCATATCGAAATCGGATTCCTTTTGACCAAGTTACGAGCTTTTATAGTTTTAGAGGAGGTCCATTTCTGTAAGCCTTCGCAACATTAAAATCAATGACACAGAAACGGTTGACTACCTTTAAAGTTAAATAGTTTAATGCAGATAACAGCATAATAATTCCACGAGTCCATGAAGGTTTACCATATCGAAATCGGGTCCCTTTTGACCAAGTTACGGGCTTTTATAGTTTTAGAGGAAGTCCATTTCTGTAAGCCTTCGCAACATTAAAATCAATGACACAGAAACGGTGAAAATGTTGACTACCCTTTAAGTTAAATATTTTAATGCAGATAGCAGCATAATCATTCCACGAGTCCATAAAGGTATGCCATATCGAAATCGGATTCCTTTTGACCAAGTTACGGGCTTTTATAGTTTTAGAGGAGGTCCATTTCTGTAAGCCTTCGCAACATTAAAATCAGTGACACAGAAACGGTTGACTACCTTTAAAGTTAAATAGTTTAATGCAGATAACAGCATAATAATTCCACGAGTCCATGAAGGTTTACCATATCGAAATCGGGTCCCTTTTGACCAAGTTACGGGCTTTTATAGTTTTAGAGGAGGTCCATTTCTGTAAGCCTTCGCAACATTAAAATCAATGACACAGAAACGGTGAAAATGTTGACTACCTTTAAAGTTAAATAGTTTAATGCAGATAACAGCATAATAATTCCACGAGTCCATGAAGGTTTACCATATCGAAATCGGGTCCCTTTTGACCATGTTACGGGCTTTTATAGTTTTAGAGGAGGTCCATTTCTGTAAGCCTTCGCAACATAAAAATGAATGACACAGAAACGGTGAAAATGTTGACTACCTTTAAAGTTAAATAGTTAAATGTAAATAACAGCATTATAATTCCACGAGTTCATGAAGGTTTACCATATCGAAATCGGGTCCCTTTTGACCAAGTTATGGGCTTTTATAGTTTTGGAGGAGGTCCATTTCAATGACACAGAAACGGTAAAAATGTTGACTACCTTTAAAGTTATATATTTAAATGCAGATAGCAGCATAATTATTCCACGTGTCCATAAAGGTATGCCATATCGAAATCGGATTTAGAGGAGGTCCATTTCTGTAAGCCTTCTCAACATTAAAATCAATGACATAGAAACGGTAAAAGTGTTGACTACCTTTAAAGTTAAATATTTAAATGCAGATAGCAACATAATCATTCCACGAGTCCATAAAGATATACCATATCGAAATCGGATTCCTTTTGACCAAGCTTCGAGCTTTTAAAGTTTTAAGGGAGGTCCATTTCTGTAAGCCTTCGCAACATTAAAATCAATGACATAAAAACGGTGAAAATGTTGACTACCTTAAAAATTAAATATTTTAATGCAGATAGTAGCATAATCGTTCCACGAGTCCATAAATATATACCGTATCGAAATCGGATTCCCTTCGACCATGTTACGGGCTTTTATAGTTTTAGAGGAGGTCCATTTCTGTAAGCCTTCGCAACATTAAAATCAATGACACAGAAACGGTGAAAATGTTGACTACCTTTAAAGTTAATAGTTTAATGCATATAACAGCATAATAATTCCACGAGTCCATGAAGGTTTACCATATCGAAATCGGGTCCCTTTTGACCAAGTTACGGGCTTTTATAGTTTTAGAGGAGGTCCATTTCTGTAAGCCTTCGCAACATTAAAATCAATGACACAGAAACGGTGAAAATGTTGACTACCTTTAAAGTTAAATAGTTTAATGCAAATAACAGCATAATAATTCCACGAGTTCATGAAGGTTTACCATATCGAAATCGGGTCCCTTTTGACCAAGTTATGGGCTTTTATAGTTTTAGAGGAGGTCCATTTCTGTAAGCAGTCGCAACATTAAAATCAATGACACAGAAACGGTGAAAATGTTGACTACCCTTAAAGTAAAATATTTAAGTGCAGAAAGCAGCATAATAATTCCACGAGTCCATAAAGGTATGCCATATCGAAATCGGATTTCTTTTGACCAATTTACGGGCTTTTATAGTTTTAGAGGAGGTCCATTTCTGTAAGCCTTCGCAACATTAAAATCAATGACACAGAAACGGTGAAAATGTTGACTACCCTTAAAGTTAAATATTTTAATGCAGATAGCAGCATAATCATTCCACGAGTCCATAAAGGCTTACCATATCGAAATCGGGTCCCTTTTGACCAAGTTACGGGCTTTTATAGTTTTAGAGGAGGTCCATTTCTGTAAGCCTTCGCAACATTAAAATCAATGACACAGAAACGGTGAAAATGTTGACTACCCTTAAAGTTAAATATTTTAATGCAGATAGCAGCATAATCATTCCACGAGTCCATAAAGGTATGCCATATCGAAATCGAATTCATTTTGACCAAGCTTCGAGCCTTTAAAGTTTTAAAGGAGGTCCATTTCTGTAAACCTTCGCAACATTAAAATGAATGACACAGAAACGGTGAAAATTTTGACTACCCTTAAGGTTAAATAGTTTAATGCAAATAACAGCATAATAATTCCACGAGTTCATGAAGGTTTACCATATCGAAATCGGGTCCCTTTTGACCAAGTTATGGGCTTTTATAGTTTTAGAGGAGGTCCATTTCTGTAAGCCTTCGCAACATTAAAATCAATGACACAGAAACGGTGAAAATGTTGACTACCTTTAAAGTTAAATATTTAAATGCAGATAGCAGCATAATTATTCCACGAGTCCATAAAGGTATGCCATATCGAAATCGGATTCCTTTTGACCAATTTAGGGGATTTTATAATTTTAGAGGAGGTCCATTTCTGTAAGCCTTCGCAACATTAAAATCAATGACACAGAAACGGTGAAAATGTTGACTACTTTTAAAGTTAAATAGTTTAATGCAGATAACAGCATAATAATTCCACGAGTCCATGAAGGTTTACCATATCGAAATCGGGTCCCTTTTGACCAAGTTACGGGCTTTTATAGTTTTAGAGGAGGTCCATTTCTGTAAGCCTTCGCAACATTAAAATCAATGACACAGAAACGATGAAAATGTTGACTACCCTTAAAGTTAAATATTTTAATATAGATAGCAGCATAATCATTCCACGAGTCCATAAAGGTATGCCATATCGAAATCGGATTCCTTTTGACCAAGTTACGAGCTTTTACAGTTTTAGAGGAGGTCCATTTCTGTAAGCCTTCGCAACATTAAAATCAATGACACAGAAACGGTTGACTACCTTTAAAGTTTAATAGTTTAATGCAGATAACAGCATAATATTTCCACGAGTCCATGAAGGTTTACCATATCGAAATCGGGTCCCTTTTGACCAAGTTACGGGCTTTTATAGTTTAAGAGGAGGTCCATTTCTGTAAGCCTTCGCAACATTAAAATCAATGACACAGAAACGGTGAAAATGTTGACTACCTTTAAAGTTAAATATTTAAATGCAGATAGCAGCATAATCATTCCACAAGTCCATAAAGTTATGCCATATCGAAATCGGATTCCTTTTGACCAAGTTACGGGCTTTTATAGTTTTAGAGGAGGTCCATTTCTGTAAGCCTTCGCAATATTAAAATCAATGACACAGAAACGGTGAAAATGTTGACTACCTTTAAAGTTAAATATTTAAATGCAGATAGAAGCATAATCATTCCACGAGTCCATAAAAGTATGCCATATCGAAATCGGATTCCTTTTGACCAAGTTACGGGACTTTATAGTTTTAGAGGAGGTCCATTTCTGTAAGCCTTCGCAACATTAAAATGAATGACACAGAAACGTTGAAAATGTTGACTACCTTTAAAGTTAAATAGTTTAATGCAAATAACAGCATAATAATTCCACAAGTTCATGAAGGTTTACCATATCGAAATCGGGTCCCTTTTGACCAAGTTATGGGCTTTTATAGTTTTAGAGGAGGTCCATTTCTGTAAGCCTTCGCAACATTAAAATCAATGACACAGAAACGGTGAAAATGTTGACTACCTTTAAAGTTAAATAGTTTAATGCAGATAACAGCATGATAATTCCACGAGTCCATGAAGGTTTCCCATATCGAAAGCGAGTCCCTTTTGGCCAAGTTACGGACCTTTATAGTTTTAGAGGAGGTCCATTTCTGTAAGCCCTCGCAACATTAAAATCAATGACATAGAAACGGTGAAAATGTTGACTACCTTTAAAGATAAATATTTAAATGCAGATAGCAGCATAATCATTCCACGAGTCCATAAAGGTATGTCACATCGAAATCGGATTCCTTTTGACCAATTTACGGGCTTTTATAGTTTTAGAGGAGGTCCATTTCTGTAAGCCTTTGCAACATTAAAATCAATGACACAGAAACGGTGAAAATGTTGACTACCTTTAAAGTTAAATATTTAAATGCAGATAGCAGCATAATCATTCCACAAGTCCATAAAGTTATGCCATATCGAAATCGGATTCCTTTTGACCAAGTTACGGGCTTTTATAGTTTTAGAGGAGGTCCATTTCTGTAAGCCTTCGCAATATTAAAATCAATGACACAGAAACGGTGAAAATGTTGACTACCTTTAAAGTTAAATATTTAAATGCAGATAGCAGCATAATCATTCCACGAGTCCATAAAGATATACCATATCGAAATCGGATTGCTTTTGACCAAGCTTAGAGCTTTTAAAGTTTTAAAGGAGGTCCATTTCTGTAAGCCTTCGCAACATTAAAATGAATGACACAGAAACGGTGAAAATTTTGACTACCTTTAAAATTAAATAGTTTAATGCAGATAACAGCATAATAATTCCACGAGTTCATGAAGGTTTACCATATCGAAATCGGGTCCCTTTTGACCAAGTTACGGGCTTTTATAGTTTTAGAGGAGGTCCATTTCTGTAAGGCTTCGCAACATTAAAATCAATGACACAGAAACGGTGAAAATGTTGACTACCCTTAAAGTTAAATATTTTAATGCAGATAGCAGCATAATCATCCCACGAGTCCATAAAGGTATGCCATATCGAAATCGGATTCCTTTTGACCAAGCTTCGAGCCTTTAAAGTTTTAAAGGAGGTCCATTTCTGTAAGCCTTCGCAACATTAAAATGAATGACACAGAAACGTTGAAAATGTTGACTACCTTTAAAGTTAAATAGTTTAATGCAAATAACAGCATTATAATTCCACGAGTTCATGAAGGTTTACCATATCGAAATCGGGTCCCTTTTGAACAAGTTATGGGCTTTTATAGTTTTAGAGGAGGTCCATTTCTGTAAGCCTTCGCAACATTAAAATCAATGACACAGAAACGGTGAAAATGTTGACTACCTTTAAAGTTAAATAGTTTAATGCAGATAACAGCATGATAATTCCACGAGTCCATGAAGGTTTACCATATCGAAAGCGGGTCCCTTTTGACCAAGTTACGGACCTTTATAGTTTTAGAGGAGGTCCATTTCTGTAAGCCCTCGCAACATTAAAATCAATGAGATAGAAACGGTGAAAATGTTGACTACCTTTAAAGATAAATATTTAAATGCAGATAGCAGCATAATCATTCCACGAGTCCATAAAGGTATGTCACATCGAAATCGGATTCCTTTTGACCAATTTACGGGCTTTTATAGTTTTAGAGGAGGTCCATTTCTGTAAGCCTTTGCAACATTAAAATCAATGACACAGAAACGGTGAAAATGTTGACTACTCTAAAAGTTAAATATTTTAATGCAGGTAGCATCATAATCATTCCACGAGTCCATAAAGGTGTGCCATATCGAAATCGGATTCCTTTTGACCAAGTTACGGGCTTTTATAGTTTTAGAGGAGGTCCATTTCTGTAAGCCTTCGCAACATTAAAATCAATGACACAGAAACGGTGAAAATGTTGACTACCTTTAAAGTTAAATATTTAAATGCAGATAGCAGCATAATTATTCCACGAGTCCATAAAGGTATGCCATATCGAAATCGGATTCCTTTTGACCAATTTAGGGGATTTTATAGTTTTAGAGGAGGTCCATTTCTGTAAGCCTTCGCAACATTAAAATCAATGACACAGAAACGGTGAAAATGTTGACTACCTATAAAGTTAAATATTTAAATGCGGATAGCAGCATAATAATTCCGCGAGTCCATGAAGGCTTACCATATCGAAATCGGATTCTTTTTGACCAAGTTACGGGCTTATATAGTTTTAGAGGAGTTCCATTTCTGTAAGCCTTCGCAACATTAAAATCAATGACACAGAAACGGTGAAAATGTTAACTACCCTTAAAGTTAAATATTTTACTGCAGATAGCAGCATAATCATTCCACGAGTCCATAAAGGTATGCCATATCGAAATCGGATTCCTTTTGACCAAGCTTCGAGCCTTTAAAGTTTTAAAGGAGGTCCATTTCTGTAAGCTTTCGCAACATTAAAATGAATGACACAGAAACGATGAAAATATTGACTACCTTTAAAGTTAAATAGTTTAATGCAAATAACAGCAAAATAATTCCACGAGTTCATGAAGGTTTACCATATCGAAATCGGGTCCCTTTTGACCAAGTTATGGGCTTTTATAGTTTTAGAGGAGGTCCATTTCTGTAAGCCTTCGCAACATTAAAATCAATGACACAGAAACGGTGAAAATGTTGACTACCTTTAAAATTAAATAGTTTAATGCAGATAACAGCATGATAATTCCACGAGTCCATGAAGGTTTACCATATCGAAAGCGGGTCCCTTTTGACCAAGTTACGGACCTTTATAGTTTTAGAGGAGGTCCATTTCTGTAAGCCCTCGGAACATTAAAATCAATGACATAGAAACGGTGAAAATGTTGACTACCTTTAAAGATAAATATTTAAATGCAGATAGCAGCATAATCATTCCACGAGTCCATAAAGGTATGTCACATCGAAATCGGATTCCTTTTGACCAATTTACGGGCTTTTATAGTTTTAGAGGAGGTCCATTTCTGTAAGCCTTTGCAACATTAAAATCAATGACACAGAAACGGTGATAATGTTGACTACCCTTAAAGTTAAATATTTTAATGCAGGTAGCATCATAATCATTCCACGAGTCCATAAAGGTATGCCATATCGAAATCGGATTCCTTTTGACCAAGTTACGGGCTTTTATAGTTTTAGAGGAGGTCCATTTCTGTAAGGCTTCGCAACATTAAAATCAATGACACAGAAACGGTGAAAATGTTGACTACCCTTAAAGTTAAATATTTTAATGCAGATAGCAGCATAATCATCCCACGAGTCCATAAAGGTATGCCATATCGAAATCGGATTCCTTTTGACCAAGCTTCGAGCCTTTAAAGTTTTAAAGGAGGTCCATTTCTGTAAGGCTTCGCAACATTAAAATGAATAACACAGAAACGTTGAAAATGTTGACTACCTTTAAAGTTAAATAGTTTAATGCAAATAACAGCATTATAATTCCACGAGTTCATGAAGGTTTACCATATCGAAATCGGGTCCCTTTTGACCAAGTTATGGGCTTTTATAGTTTTAGAGGAGGTCCATTTCTGTAAGCCTTCGCAACATTAAAATCAATGACACAGAAACGGTGAAAATGTTGACTACCTTTAAAGTTAAATAGTTTAATGCAGATAACAGCATGATAATTCCACGAGTCCATGAAGGTTTACCATATCGAAGCGGGTCCCTTTTGACCAAGTTACGGACCTTTATAGTTTTAGAGGAGGTCCATTTCTGTAAGCCCTCGCAACATTAAAATCAATGACATAGAAACGGTGAAAATGTTGACTACCTTTAAAGATAAATATTTAAATGCAGATAGCAGCATAATCATTCCACGAGTCCATAAAGGTATGTCACATCGAAATCGGATTCCTTTTGACCAATTTACGGGCTTTTATAGTTTTAGAGGAGGTCCATTTCTGTAAGCCTTTGCAACATTAAAATCAATGACACAGAAACGGTGAAAATGTTGACTACTCTAAAAGTTAAATATTTTAATGCAGGTAGCATCATAATCATTCCACGAGTCCATAAAGGTGTGCCATATCGAAATCGGATTCCTTTTGACCAAGTTACGGGCTTTTATAGTTTTAGAGAAGGTCCATTTCTGTAAGCCTTCGCAACATTAAAATCAATGACACAGAAACGGTGAAAATGTTGACTACCTTTAAAGTTAAATATTTAAATGCAGATAGCAGCATAATTATTCCACGAGTCCATAAAGGTATGCCATATCGAAATCGGATTCCTTTTGACCAATTTAGGGGATTTTATAGTTTTAGAGGAGGTCCATTTCTGTAAGCCTTCGCAACATTAAAATCAATGACACAGAAACGGTGAAAATGTTGACTACCTATAAAGTTAAATATTTAAATGCGGATAGCAGCATAATAATTCCGCGAGTCCATGAAGGCTTACCATATCGAAATCGGATTCTTTTTGACCAAGTTACGGGCTTATATAGTTTTAGAGGAGTTCCATTTCTGTAAGCCTTCGCAACATTAAAATCAATGACACAGAAACGGTGAAAATGTTAACTACCCTTAAAGTTAAATATTTTACTGCAGATAGCAGCATAATCATTCCACGAGTCCATAAAGGTATGCCATATCGAAATCGGATTCCTTTTGACCAAGCTTCGAGCCTTTAAAGTTTTAAAGGAGGTCCATTTCTGTAAGCTTTCGCAACATTAAAATGAATGACACAGAAACGATGAAAATATTGACTACCTTTAAAGTTAAATAGTTTAATGCAAATAACAGCAAAATAATTCCACGAGTTCATGAAGGTTTACCATATCGAAATCGGGTCCCTTTTGACCAAGTTATGGGCTTTTATAGTTTTAGAGGAGGTCCATTTCTGTAAGCCTTCGCAACATTAAAATCAATGACACAGAAACGGTGAAAATGTTGACTACCTTTAAAGTTAAATAGTTTAATGCAGATAACAGCATGATAATTCCACGAGTCCATGAAGGTTTACCATATCGAAAGCGGGTCCCTTTTGACCAAGTTACGGACCTTTATAGTTTTAGAGGAGGTCCATTTCTGTAAGCCCTCGGAACATTAAAATCAATGACATAGAAACGGTGAAAATGTTGACTACCTTTAAAGATAAATATTTAAATGCAGATAGCAGCATAATCATTCCACGAGTCCATAAAGGTATGTCACATCGAAATCGGATTCCTTTTGACCAATTTACGGGCTTTTATAGTTTTAGAGGAGGTCCATTTCTGTAAGCCTTTGCAACATTAAAATCAATGACACAGAAACGGTGATAATGTTGACTACCCTTAAAGTTAAATATTTTAATGCAGGTAGCATCATAATCATTCCACGAGTCCATAAAGGTATGCCATATCGAAATCGGATTCCTTTTGACCAAGTTACGGGCTTTTATAGTTTTAGAGGAGGTCCATTTCTGTAAGCCTTCGCAACGTTAAAATCAATGACACAGAAACGGTGAAAATGTTGACTATTTTTAAAGTAAAATATTTAAATGCAGAAAGCAGCATAATCATTCCACGAGTCCATAAAGGTATGCCATATCGAAATCGGATTTCTTTTGACCAATTTACGGGCTTTTATAGTTTTAGAGGAGGTCCATTTCTGTAAGCCTTCGCAACATTAAAATCAATGACACAGAAACGGTGAAAATGTTGACTACTTTTAAAGTTAAATAGTTTAATGCAGATAACAGCATAATAATTCCACGAGTCCATGAAGGTTTACCATATCGAAATCAGGTCTCTTTTGACCAAGTTACGGGCTTTTATAGTTTTAGAGGAGGTCCATTTCTGTAAGCCTTCGCAACATTAAAATCAATGACACAGAAACGATGAAAATGTTGACTACCCTTAAAGTTAAATATTTTAATGCAGATAGCAGCATAATCATTCCACGAGTCCATAAAGGTATGCCATATCGAAATCGGATTTCTTTTGACCAATTTACGGGCCTTTATAGTTTTAGAGGAGGTCCATTTCTGTAAGCCTTCGCAACATTAAAATCAATGACACAGAAACGGTGAAAATGTTGACTACTTTTAAAGTTAAATAGTTTAATGCAGATAACAGCATAATAATTCCACGAGTCCATGAAGGTATGCCATATCGAAATCGGCTTTCTTTTGACCAAGTTACGGGATCTTATAGTTTTAGAGGAGGTCCATTTCTGTAAGCCTTCGCAACATTAAAATCAATGACATAGAAACGGTGAAAATGTTGACTACCTTTAAAGTTAAATATTTAAATGCAGATAGCAGCATAATCATTCCACAAGTCCATAAAGTTATGCCATATCGAAATCGGATTCCTTTTGACCAAGTTACGGGCTTTTATAGTTTTAGAGGAGGTCCATTTCTGTAAGCCTTCGCAATATTAAAATCAATGACACAGAAACGGTGAAAATGTTGACTACCTTTAAAGTTAAATATTTAAATGCAGATAGAAGCATAATCATTCCACGAGTCCATAAAGGTATGCCATATCGAAATCGGATTCCTTTTGACCAAGTTACGGGACTTTATAGTTTTAGAGGAGGTCCATTTCTGTAAGCCTTCTCAACATTAAAATCAATGACACAGAAACGGTGAAAGTGTTGACTACCTTTAAAGTTAAATATTTAAATGCAGATAGCAGCATAATCATTCCACGAGTCCATAAAGATATACCATATCGAAATCGGATTGCTTTTGACCAAGCTTCGAGCTTTTAAAGTTTTAAAGGAGGTCCATTTCTGTAAACCTTCGCAACATTAAAATGAATGACACAGAAACGGTGAAAATTTTGACTACCTTTAAAATTGCAGATAACAGCATAATAATTCCACGAGTCCATGAAGGTTTACCATATCGAAATCGGGTCCCTTTTGACCTTTTATAGTTTTAGAGGAGGTCCATTTCTGTAAGCCTTCGCAACATTAAAATCAATGACACAGAAACGGTGAAAATGTTGACTACCCTTAAAGTTAAATATTTTAACGCAGATAGCAGCATAATCATCCCACGAGTCCATAAAGGTATGCCATATCGATATCGGATTCCTTTTGACCAAGCTTCGAGCCTTTAAAGTTTTAAAGGAGGTCCATTTCTGTAAACCTTCGCAACATTAAAATGAATGACACAGAAACGGTAAAAATGTTGATTACCTTTAAAGTTAAATAGTTTAATGCAAATAACAGCATAATAATTCCACGAGTTCATGAAGGTTTACCATATCGAAATCGGGTCCCTTTTGACCAAGTTATGGGCTTTTATAGTTTTAGAGGAGGTCCATTTCTGTAAGCCCTCGCAACATTAAAATCAATGACACAGAAACGGTGAAAGTGATGACTACCTTTAAAGTTAAATATTTAAATGCAGATAGCAGCATAATCATTCCACGAGTCCATAAAGATATACCATATCGAAATCGGATTCCTTTTGACCAAGCTTCGAGCTTTTAAAGTTTTAAGGGAGGTCTATTTCTGTAAGCCTTCGCAACATTAAAATGAATGACACAGACACGGTGACAATGTTGACTACCTTTAAAGTTAAATAGTTTAATGCAATTAACAGCATAATAATTCCTAGAGTTCATGAAGGTTTACCATATCGAAATCGGGTCCCTTTTGACCAAGTTATGGGCTTTTATAGTTTTAGAGGAGGTCCATTTCTGTTAGCCTTCGGAACATTAAAATCAATGACACAGAAACGGTGAAAATGTTGACTACTACATAATAATTCCACGAGTCCATGAAGGTTTACCATATCGAAATCGGGTCCCTTTTGACCAAGTTACGGGCTTTTATAGTTTTAGAGGAGGTCCATTTCTGTAAGCCCTCGCAACATTAAAATCAATGACACAGAAACGGTGAAAATGTTGACTACCTTTAAAGTAAAATATTTAAGTGCAGAAAGCAACATAATCATTCCACGAGTTCATAAAGGTATGCCATATCGAAATCGGATTCCTTTTGACCAATTTTCGGGCTTTTATAGTTTTAGAGGAGGTCCATTTCTGTAAGCCTTCGCAACATTAAAATCAATGACACAGAAACGGTGAAAATGTTGACTACCTTTAAAGTTAAATATTTAAATGCAGATAACAGCATAATTATTCCACGAGTCCATAAAGGTATGCCATATCGAAATCGGATTTAGAGGAGGTCCATTTCTGTAAGCCTTCTCAACATTAAAATCAATGACATAGAAACGGTGAAAGTGTTGACTACCTTTAAAGTTAAATATTTAAATGCAGATAGCAACATAATCATTCCACGAGTCCATAAAGATATACCATATCGAAATCGGATTCCTTTTGACCAAGCTTCGAGCCTTTAAAGTTTTAAAGGAGGTCCATTTCTGTAAGCCTTCGCAACATTAAAATGAATGACACAGAAACGGTGAAAATGTTGACTACCCTTAAAGTTAAATAGTTTAATGCAAATAACAGCATAATAATTCCACGAGTTCATGAAGGTTTACCATATACCTTTTATAGTTTTAGAGGAGGTCCATTTCTGTAAGCAGTCGCAACATTAAAATCAATGACACAGAGACGGTGAAAATGTTGACTACCCTTAAAGTAAAATATTTAAGTGCAGAAAGCAGCATAATCATTCCACGAGTCCATAAAGGTATGCCATATCGAAATCGGATTTCGTTTGACCAAGTTACGGGCTTTTATAGTTTTAGAGGAGGTCCATTTCTGTAAGCCTTCGCAACATTAAAATCAATGACACAGAAACGTTTAAAATGTTGACTACCCTTAAAGTTAAATATTTTAATGCAGATAGCAGCATAATCATTCCACGAGTCCATAAAGGTATGCCATATCGAAATCGGATTCCTTTTGACCAAGTTACGGGCTTTTATAGTTTTAGAGGAGGTCCATTTCTGTAAGCCTTCGCAACATTAAAATCAATGACACAGAAACGGTGAAAATGTTGACTACCTTTAAAGTTAAATAGTTTAATGCAGATAACAGCATAATAATTCCACGAGTCCATGAAGGTTTACCATATCGAAATCGGGTCCCTTTTGACCAAGTTACGGGCTTTTAAAGTTTTAGAGGAGGTCCATTTCTGTAAGCCCTCGCAACATTCCACGAGTCCATAAAGGTATGCCATATCGAAATCGGATTTCGTTTGACCAATTTACGGGTTTTTATAGTTTTAGAGGAGGTCCATTTCTGTAAGCCTTCGCAACATTAAAATCAATGACACAGAAACGGTGAAAATGTTGACTACCTTTAAAGTTAAATAGTTTAATGCAGATAACAGCATAATAATTCCACGAGTCCATGAAGGTTTACCATATCGAAATCGGGTCCCTTTTGACCAAGTTACGGGCTTTTATAGTTTTAGAGGAGGTCCATTTCTGTAAGCCCTAGCAACATTAAAATCAATGACACAGAAACGGTGAATATGTTGACTACCCTTAAAGTTAAATATTTTAATGCAGATAGCAGCATAATCATTCCACGAGTCCATAAAGGTATGCCATATCGAAATCGGATTCCTTTTGACCAAGTTACGAGCTTTTATAGTTTTAGAGGAGGTCCATTTCTGTAAGCCTTCGCAACATTAAAATCAATGACACAGAAACGGTGAAAATGTTGACTACCCTTAAAGTTAAATATTTTAATGCAGATAACAACATAATCATTCCACAAGCCCATAAGGGTATGCCATATCGAAATCCGAGTCCTTTTGACCAAGTTATGGGCTTTGAAGGATGGAGAGAAGGCCTATTTCTGTAAACCAAAATTAAAATCAATGACATAAAAACGGTCAAATTTTTTACTACCTTTAAAGCTATATATTTTAATGCAGATAACAAAATAATCATTCCACAAGCCCATAAAGGTATGCCATATCGAAATCCGAGTCCTTTTGACCAAGTTATGGGCTTTTAAGGGCGGAGAGAAGGCCCATTTCTGTAAACCCTCGCAAAATTAAGTCAATGACATAAAAACGGTCATATTTTTTACTAACTTTTAAGCTATATTTTTGAATGCAGATAATAACATAATCATTCCACAAGCCCATAAAGGTATTCCATACCGAAATCCGAGTCCTTTTGCCTAGGTTATGGGCTTTTAAAGATGGAGAGAAGGCCCATTTCTGTAAACCTTCGCAAAATTAAAATCAACGACATAAAAACGGTCATATTTTTTACTACCTTTAAAGCTATACATCTTAATGCAGATAACAACATAATCATTCCACAAGCCCATAAAGGTATGCCATATCGAAATCCGAGTCCTTTTGCCCAAGTTATGGGCTTTTAAGGATGGAGAGAAGGCCCATTTCTGTAAACCTTCGCAAAATTAAAATCAATGACATAAAAACGGTCATATTTTTTATCACCTTTAAAGCTATATATCTTAATGCAGATAACAAAATAATCATTCCACAAGCCCATAAAGGTATGCCATATCGAAATCCGAGTCCTTTTGACCAAGCTATGTGCTTTTAAAGATGGAGAGAAGGACCATTTCTACATTTAAAGCTACATATTTTAATGCAGATAACAACATAATCATTCCACAAGCCCATAAGGGTATGCCATATCGAAATCCGAGTCCTTTTGACCAAGTTATGGGCTTTGAAGGATGGAGAGAAGGCCCATTTCTGTAAACCAAAATTAAAATCAATAACATAAGAACGGTCATATTTTTTACTACCTTTAAAGCTATATATTTTAATGCAGATAACCACATAATAATTCCACAAGCCCATAAAGGTATGCCACATCGAAATCCGAGTCCTTTTGCTTAAGTTATGGGCTTTTAAGGATGAAGAGAAGGCCCATTTCTGTAAACCTTCGCAAAATTAGGTCAATGACATAAAAACGGTCATTTTTTTTACTAACTTTTAAGCTATATTTTTGAATGCAGATAATAACATAATCATTCCACAAGCCCATAAAGGTATTCCATACCGAAATCCGAGTCCTTTTGCCTACGTTATGGGCTTTTAAAGATGGAGAGAAGGCCCATTTCTGTAAACCTTCGCAAAATTAAAATCAATGACATAAAAACGGTCATATTTTATACTACCTTTAAAGCTATATATCTTAATGCAGATAGCAACATTATCATTCCACAAGCCCATAAAGGTATGCCATATCGAAATCCGAGTCCTTTTGCCCAAGTTATGGGCTTTTAAGGATGGAGAGAAGGCCCATTTCTGTAAACCTTCGCAAAATTAAAATCAATGACATAAAAACGGTCATATTTTTTACTACCTTTAAAGCTATATATCTTAATGCAGATAACAAAATAATCATTCCACAAGCCCATAAAGGTATGCCATATCGAAATCCGAGTCCTTTTGACCAAGCTATGTGCTTTTAAAGATGGAGAGAAGGACCATTTCTGTAAACCTTCGCAAAATTAAAATCAATGACATAAAAACGGGCATATTTTGTACTTCCTTTAAAGCTATATATCTTAATGCAGATAACAACATAATCATTCCACAAGCCCATAAAGGTATGCCATATCGAAATCCGAGTCCTTTTGACCAAGTTATGGGCTTTGAAGGATGGAGAGAAGGCCCATTTCTGTAAACCAAAATTAAAATCAATGACATAAAAACGGTCATATTTTATACTACCTTTAAAGCTATATATCTTAATGCAGATAGCAACATTATCATTCCACAAGCCCATAAAGGTATGCCATATCGAAATCCGAGTCCTTTTGCCCAAGTTATGGGCTTTTAAGGATGGAGAGGAGGCCCATTTCTGTAAACCTTCGCAAAATTAAAATCAATGACATAAAAACGGTCATATTTTTTACTACCTTTAAAGCTATATATCTTAATGCAGATAACAAAATAATCATTCCACAAGCCCATAAAGGTATGCCATATCGAAATCCGAGTCCTTTTGACCAAGCAATGTGCTTTTAAAGATGGAGAGAAGGACCATTTCTACGTTTAAAGCTACATATTTTAACGCAGATAACAACATAATCATTCCACAAGCCCATAAAGGTATGCCATATCGAAATCCGAGTCCTTTTGACCAAGTTATGGGCTTTGAAGGATGGAGAGAAGGCCCATTTCTGTAAACCAAAATTAAAATCAATGACATAAAAACGGTCATATATTTTACTACCTTTAAAGCTATATATTTTAATGCAGATAACCACATAATAATTCCACAAGCCCATAAAGGTATGCCATATCGAAATCCGAGTCCTTTTGCTTAAGTTATGGGCTTTTAAGGATGAAGAGAAGGCCCATTTCTGTAAACCTTCGCAAAATTATTTACTAACTTTTAAGCTATATTTTTGAATGCAGATAATAACATAATCATTCCACAAGCCCATAAAGGTATTCCATACCGAAATCCGAGTCCTTTTGCCTAAGTTATGGGCTTTTAAAGATGGAGAGAAGGCTCATTTCTGTAAACCTTCGCAAAATTAAAATCAATGACATAAAAACGGTCATATTTTTTACTACCTTTAAAGCTATATATCTTAATGCAGATAACAACATAATCATTCCACAAGCCCATAAAGGTATGCCATATCGAAATCCGAGTCCTTTTGCCCAAGTTATGGGCTTTTAAGGATGGAGAGAAGGCCCATTTCTGTAAACCTTCGCAAAATTAAAATCAATGACATAAAAACGGTCATATTTTTTACTACCTTTAAAGCTATTTATCTTAATGCAGATAACAAAATAATCATTCCACAAGCCCATAAAGGTATGCCATATCGAAATCCGAGTCCTTTTGACCAAGCTATGTGCTTTTAAAGATAAAGAGAAGGACCATTTCTGTAAACCTTCGCAAAATTAAAATCAATGACATAAAAACGGTCATATTTTTTACTACCTTAAAAGCTATATATCTTAATGCAGATAACAACATAATCATTCCACAAGCCCATAAAGGTATGCCATATCGAAATCCGAGTCCTTTTGACCAAGTTATGTGCTTTTAAGGATGGAGAGAAGGCCCATTTCTGTAAACCTTCGCAAAAATAAAATCAATGACATAAAAACGGTCAAATTTTTTACTACCTTTAAAGCTTTATATAATAATGCAGATAACAACATAATCATTCCACAAGCCCATAAAGGTATGCCATATCGAAATCCGAGTTCTTTTGACCAAGTTATGGGATTTTAAAGATGGAGAGAAGGCCCATTTCTGTAAACCTTCGCAAAATTAAAATCAATGACATAAAAACGGTCATATTTTTTACTACCTTTAAAGCTATATATCTTAATGCAGATAACAACATAATCATTCCACAAGCCCATAAAGGTATGCCATATCGAAATCCGAGTCCTTTTGACCAAGTTATGGGCTTTTAAGGGTGGAGAGAAGGCCCATTTCTGTAAACCTTCGCAAAATTAAAATCAATGAGATAAAAACGGTCATATTTTTTACTACCTTAAAAGCTATATATCTTAATGCAGATAACAACATAATCATTCCACAAGCCCATAAAGGTATGCCATATCGAAATCCGAGTCCTTTTGCCCAAGCTATGTGCTTTTAAAGATAAAGAGAAGGACCATTTCTGTAAACCTTCGCAAAATTAAAATCAATGACATAAAAACGGTCATATTTTTTACTACCTTTAAAGCTATATATCTTAATGCAGATAACAACGTAATCATTTCACAAGCCCATAAAGGTATGCCATATCGAAATCCGAGTCCTTTTGCCCAAATTTTGGGCTTTTAAGGATGAAGAGAAGGCCCATTTCTGTAAACCTTCGCAAAATTAAAATCAATGACATAAAAACGGTCATATTTTTTACTACCTTAAAAGCTATATATCTTAATGCAGATAACAACATAATCATTCCACAAGCCCATAAAGGTATGCCATATCGAAATCCGAGTCCTTTTGACCAAGTTATGTGCTTTTAAGGATGGAGAGAAGGCCCATTTCTGTAAACCTTCGCAAAAATAAAATCAATGACATAAAAACGGTCAAATTTTTTACTACCTTTAAAGCTTTATATAATAATGCAGATAACAACATAATCATTCCACAAGCCCATAAAGGTATGCCATATCGAAATCCGAGTTCTTTTGACCAAGTTATGGGATTTTAAAGATGGAGAGAAGGCCCATTTCTGTAAACCTTCGCAAAATTAAAATCAATGACATAAAAACGGTCATATTTTTTACTTCCTTTGAAGTCATATATTGTTATGTAGATAGCAACATAAGCATTCTACAAGCCCATAAAGGTATGCCATATCGAAATCCAAGTCCTTTTGACCAAGTTATGGGCTTTTAAAGATGGAAAGAAGGCCAATTTTTGGAAGCCTCCGCAAAATTAAAATCAATGACATAAAAACGGTCATATTTTTTTACTACCTTTAAGGCTATCTATTTTATTGCAGTTAACAACATAATTATTCCACAAGCTCATAAAGGTATGCCATATCGAAATCCGAGTCCTTTTGCCCAAGTTATGGGCTTTTAAGGATGGAGAGAAGGCCCATGTCTGTTAACCTTCGCAAAATTAAAATCAATGACATAAAAACGGTCATATTTTTTACTACCTTTAAAGCTATATATCTTAATGCAGATAACAACATAATCATTCCACAAGCCCATAAAGGTATGCCATATCGAAATCCGAGTCCTTTTGACCAAGTTATGGGCTTTTAAGGGTGGAGAGAAGGCCCATTTCTGTAAAACTTCGCAAAATTAAAATCAATGAGATAAAAACGGTCATATTTTTTACTACCTTAAAAGCTATATATCTTAATGCAGATAACAACATAATCATTCCACAAGCCCATAAAGGTATGCCATATCGAGATCCGAGTCCTTTTGACCAAGTTATGTGCTTTTAAAGATGGAGAGAATGACCATTTCTGTAAACCTTCGCAAAATTAAAATCAATGACATAAAAACGGTCATATTTTTTACTACCTTTAAAGCTATATATCTTAATGCAGATAAGAACATAATCATTCCACAAGCCCATAAAGGTATGCCATATCGAAATCCGAGTCCTTTTGCCCAAGTTATGGACTTTTAAGGATGAAGAGAAGGCCCATTTCTGTAAACCTTCGCAAAATTAAAATCAATGACATAAATTCGGTCATATTTTTTACTACCTTTAAAGCTATATATCTTAATGCAGATAACAACATAATCATTCCACAAGCCCATAAAGGTATGCCATATCGAAATCCGAGTCCTTTTGACCATGTTATGTGCTTTTAAAGATGGAGAGAAGGACCATTTCTACGTTTAAAGCTACATATTTTAATGCAGATAACAACATAATCATTCCACAAGCCCATAAAGGTATGCCATATTGTAATCCGAGTCCTTTTGACCAAGTTATGGGCTTTGAAGGATAGAGAGAAGGTCCATTTCTGTAAACCAAAATTAAAATCAATGACATAAAAACGGTCATATTTTTTACTACCTTTAAACTATATATTTTAATGCAGATAACAACATAATAATTCCACAAGCTCATAAAGGTATGCCATATCGAAATCCGAGTCCTTTTGCTTAAGTTATGGGCTTTTAAGGATGAAGAGAAGGCTCATTTCTGTCAACCTTCGCAAAATTAAGTCAATGACATAAAAACGGTTATATTTTTTACTAACTTTTAAGCTATATTTTTGAATGCAGATAATAACATAATCGTTCCACAAGCCCATAAAGGTATTCCATACCGAAATCCGAGTCCTTTTGCCTAAGTTATGGGCTTTTAAAGATGGAGAGAAGGCCCATTTCTGTAAACCTTCGCAAAATTAAAATCAATGACATAAAAACGGTCATATTTTTTACTACCTTTAAAGCTATATATCTTAATGCAGATAACAACATAATCATTCCACAAGCCCATAAAGGTATGCCATATCGAAATCCGAGTCCTTTTGCCCAAGTTATGGGCTTTTAAGGATGGAGAGAAGGCCCATTTCTGTAAACCTTCGCAAAATTAAAATCAATGACATAAAAACGGTCATATTTTTTACTACCTTTAAAGCTATATATCTTAATGCAGATAACAAAATAATCATTCCACAAGCCCATAAAGGTATGCCATATCGAAATCAGAGTCCTTTTGACCAAGCTATGTGCTTTTAAAGATGGAGAGAAGGACCATTTCTGTAAACCTTCGCAAAATTAAAATCAATGACATAAAAACGGTCATATTTTTTACTACCTTTAAAGCTATATATCTTAATGCAGATAACAACATAATCATTCCACAAGCCCATAAAGGTATGCCATATCGAAATCCGAGTCCTTTTGCCTAAGTTATGGGCTTTTAAGAATGAAGAGAAGGCTCATTTCTGTCAACCTTCGCAAAATTAAGTCAATGACATAAAAACGGTCATATTTTTTACTAACTTTTAAGCTATATTTTTGAATGCAGATAATAACATAATCATTCCACAAGCCCATAAAGGTGTTCCATACCGAAATCCGAGTCCTTTTGCCTAAGTTATGGGCTTTTAAAGATGGAGAGAAGGCCCATTTCTGTAAGCCTTCGCAAAATTAAATTCAATGCCATAAAAACGGTCATATTTTTTACTACCTTTAAAGCTATATATCTTAATGCAGATATCAACATAATCATTCCACAAGCCCATAAAGGTATGCCATATCGAAATCCGAGTCCTTTTGACCAAGTTATGTGCTTTTAAAGATGGAGAGAATGACCATTTCTGTAAACCTTCGCAAAATTAAAATCAATGACATAAAAACGGTCATATTTTTTACTACCTTTAAAGCTATATATCTTAATGCAGATAAGAACATAATCATTCCACAAGCCCATAAAGGTATGCCATATCGAAATCCGAGTCCTTTTGCCCAAGTTATGGACTTTTAAGGATGAAGAGAAGGCCCATTTCTGTAAACCTTCGCAAAATTAAAATCAATGACATAAATTCGGTCATATTTTTTACTACCTTTAAAGCTATATATCTTAATGCAGATAACAACATAATCATTCCACAAGCCCATAAAGGTATGCCATATCGAAATCCGAGTCCTTTTGACCATGTTATGTGCTTTTAAAGATGGAGAGAAGGACCATTTCTACGTTTAAAGCTACATATTTTAATGCAGATAACAACATAATCATTCCACAAGCCCATAAAGGTATGCCATATTGTAATCCGAGTCCTTTTGACCAAGTTATGGGCTTTGAAGGATAGAGAGAAGGTCCATTTCTGTAAACCAAAATTAAAATCAATGACATAAAAACGGTCATATTTTTTACTACCTTTAAAGCTATATATTTTAATGCAGATAACAACATAATAATTCCACAAGCTCATAAAGGTATGCCATATCGAAATCCGAGTCCTTTTGCTTAAGTTATGGGCTTTTAAGGATGAAGAGAAGGCTCATTTCTGTCAACCTTCGCAAAATTAAGTCAATGACATAAAAACGGTCATATTTTTTACTAACTTTTAAGCTATATTTTTGAATGCAGATAATAACATAATCGTTCCACAAGCCCATAAAGGTATTCCATACCGAAATCCGAGTCCTTTTGCCCAAGTTATGGGCTTTTAAGGATGGAGAGAAGGCCCATTTCTGTAAACCTTCGCAAAATTAAAATCAATGACATAAAAACGGTCATATTTTTTACTACCTTTAAAGCTATATATCTTAATGCAGATAACAAAATAATCATTCCACAAGCCCATAAAGGTATGCCATATCGAAATCAGAGTCCTTTTGACCAAGCTATGTGCTTTTAAAGATGGAGAGAAGGACCATTTCTGTAAACCTTCGCAAAATTAAAATCAATGACATAAAAACGGTCATATTTTTTACTACCTTTAAAGCTATATATCTTAATGCAGATAACAACATAATCATTCCACAAGCCCATAAAGGTATGCCATATCGAAATCCGAGTCCTTTTGCCTAAGTTATGGGCTTTTAAGAATGAAGAGAAGGCTCATTTCTGTCAACCTTCGCAAAATTAAGTCAATGACATAAAAACGGTCATATTTTTTACTAACTTTTAAGCTATATTTTTGAATGCAGATAATAACATAATCATTCCACAAGCCCATAAAGGTGTTCCATACCGAAATCCGAGTCCTTTTGCCTAAGTTATGGGCTTTTAAAGATGGAGAGAAGGCCCATTTCTGTAAACCTTCGCAAAATTAAATTCAATGCCATAAAAACGGTCATATTTTTTACTACCTTTAAAGCTATATATCTTAATGCAGATATCAACATAATCATTCCACAAGCCCATAAAGGTATGCCATATCGAAATCCGAGTCCTTTTGACCAAGTTATGTGCTTTTAAAGATGGAGAGAATGACCATTTCTGTAAACCTTCGCAAAATTAAAATCAATGACATAAAAACGGTCATATTTTTTACTACCTTTAAAGCTATATATCTTAATGCAGATAACAACATAATCATTCCACAAGCCCATAAAGTTATGCCATATCGAAATCCGAGTCCTTTTGACCATGTTATGTGCTTTTAAAGATGGAGAGAAGGACCATTTCTACGTTTAAAGCTACATATTTTAATGCAGATAACAACATAATCATTCCACAAGCCCATAAAGGTATGCCATATCGTAATCCGAGTCCTTTTGACCAAGTTATGGGCTTTGAAGGATGGAGAGAAGGTCCATTTCTGTAAACCAAAATTAAAATCAATGACATAAAAACGGTCATATTTTTTACTACCTTTAAAGCTATATATTTTAATGCAGATAACAACATAATAATTCCACAAGCCCATAAAGGTATGCCATATCGAAATCCGAGTCCTTTTGCTTAAGTTATGGGCTTTTAAGGATGAAGAGAAGGCTCATTTCTGTCAACCTTCGCAAAATAAAGTCAATGACATAAAAACGGTCATATTTTTTACTAACTTTTAAGCTATATTTTTGAATGCAGATAATAACATAATCATTCCACAAGCCCATAAAGGTATTCCATACCGAAATCCGAGTCCTTTTGCCTAAGTTATGGGCTTTTAAAGATGGAGAGAAGGCCCATTTCTGTAAACCTTCGCAAAATTAAAATCAATGACATAAAAACGGTCATATTTTTTACTACCTTTAAAGCTATATATCTTAATGCAGATAACAACATAATCATTCCACAAGCCCATAAAGGTATGCCATATCGAAATCCGAGTCCTTTTGCCCAAGCTATGGGCTTTTAAGGATGGAGAGAAGGCCCATTTCTGTAAACCTTCGCAAAATTAAAATCAATGACATAAAAACGGTCATATTTTTTACTACCTTTAAAGCTATATATCTTAATGCAGATAACAAAATAATCATTCCACAAGCCCATAAAGGTATGCCATATCGAAATCAGAGTCCTTTTGACCAAGCTATGTGCTTTTAAAGATGGAGAGAAGGACCATTTCTGTAAACCTTCGCAAAATTAAAATCAATGACATAAAAACGGTCATATTTTTTACTACCTTTAAAGCTATATATCTTAATGCAGATAACAACATAATCATTCCACAAGCCCATAAAGGTATGCCATATCGAAATCCGAGTCCTTTTGCTTAAGTTATGGGCTTTTAAGGATGAAGAGAAGGCTCATTTCTGTCAACCTTCGCAAAATTAAGTCAATGACATAAAAACGGTCATATTTTTTACTAACTTTTAAGCTATACTTTTGAATGCAGATAATAACATAATCATTCCACAAGCCCATAAAGGTATTCCATACCGAAATCCGAGTCCTTTTGCCTAAGTTATGGGCTTTTAAAGATGGAGAGAAGGCCCATTTCTGTAAACCTTCGCAAAATTAAAATCAATGACACAAAAACGGTCATATTTTGTACTACCTTTAAAGCTATATATCTTAATGCAGATAACAACATAATCATTCCACAAGCCCATAAAGGTATGCCATATCGAAATCCGAGTCCTTTTGACCAAGTTATGTGCTTTTAAAGATGGAGAGAATGACCATTTCTGTAAACCTTCGCAAAATTAAAATCAATGACATAAAAACGGTCATATTTTTTACTACCTTTAAAGCTATATATCTTAATGCAGATAACAACATAATAATTCCACAAGCCCATAAAGGTATGCCATATCGAAATCCGAGTCCTTTTGCTTAAGTTATGGGCTTTTAAGGATGAAGAGAAGGCTCATTTCTGTCAACCTTCGCAAAATTAAGTCAATGACATAAAAACGGTCATATTTTTTACTAACTTTTAAGCTATATTTTTGAATGCAGATAATAACAGAATCATTCCACAAGCCCATAAAGGTATTCCATACCGAAATCCGAGTCCATTTGCCTAAGTTATGGGCTTTTAAAGATGGAGAGAAGGCCCATTTCTGTAAACCTTCGCAAAATTATAATCAATGACATAAAAACGGTCATATTTTTTACTACCTCTAAAGCTATATATCTTAATGCAGATAACAACATAATCATTCCACAAGCCCATAAAGGTATGCCATATCGAAATCCGAGTCCTTTTGCCCAAGTTATGGGCTTTTAAGGATGGAGAGAAGGCCCATTTCTGTAAACCTTCGCAAAATTAAAATCAATGACATAAAAACGGTCATATTTTTTACTACCTTTAAAGCTATATATCTTAATGCAGATAACAAAATAATCATTCCACAAGCCCATAAAGGTATGCCATATCGAAATCAGAGTCCTTTTGACCAAGCTATGTGCTTTTAAAGATGGAGAGAAGGACCATTTCTGTAAACCTTCGCAAAATTAAAATCAATGACATAAAAACGGTCATATTTTTTACTACCTTTAAATCTATATATCTTAATGCAGATAACAACATAATCATTCCACAAGCCCATTAAGGTATGCCATATCGAAATCCGAGTCCTTTTGCAAAAGTTATGGGCTTTTAAGGATGAAGAGAAGGCCCATTTCTGTAAACCTTCGCAAAATTAAAATCAATGACATAAAAACGGTCATATTTTTATACCCGTTACTCGTAGAGTAAAAGGGTATACTAGATTCGTCGGAAAGTATGTAACAGGCAGAAGGAAGCGTTTCCGACCCCATAAAGTATATATATTCTTGATCAGGATCACTAGCCGAGTCGATCTAGCCATGTCCGTCTGTCCGTCTGTCTGTCTGTCCGGATGAACGCTGAGATCTCGGAAACTATGAGAGCGAGGCTATTGAGACTTGGTGTGCAGATTCCTGAGCTTCTTACGCAGCGCAAGTTTGTTTCAGTAGAGTGCCACGCCCACTCTAACGCCCACAAACCGCCCAAAACTGTGGCTCCTACAGTTTTGATGCTAGAATAAAAATGTTAACTGAAATGTATTGTTCTCATCAATACCTATCGATTGACTCAACAAAAATTTTGCCACGCCCACTTTTACGCCCACAAACCGCCCACAAACTTCAAAAAATCGTAAATATGAACGTGGATATCTCAGAAACTATCAAGGATAGAGAATTGGGATCTCAGATTTAGATTCCGTAGCCTTGTGCGCAGCGCAAGTTTGTTACGAAAATATGCCACGCCCACTCTAACGCCCACAAACCGCCCAAGCCTGTGGCGCCCACAATTTTCATGCTAGATACAAAATTTTAACTAAACTGTATTGGTCTCGTCAATACCTATCGATTGACCCAAAAAAAAATTTGCCACGCCCACTCTAACGCCCATAACGCTTAAATCTGTCTACCGCCGATAGGTGGCGCATTTCAATCTCGCTTTGCCGCTTGCATATCTCCATTTCCCTTTGGTCCCTTTATCTGAGTAACGGGTATCTAATAGTCGAGGTACTCGACTATAGCGTTCTTCCTTGTTTACTACCTTAAAAGCTATATATCTTAATGCAGATAACAACATAATCATTCCACAAGCCCATAAAGGTATGCCATATCGAAATCCGAGTCCTTTTGACCAAGTTATGTGCTTTTAAAGATAGAGAGAAGGCCCATTTCTGTAAACCTTCGCAAAATTAAAATCAATGACATAAAAACGGTCAAATTTTTTACTACCTTTAAAGCTTTATATAATAATGCAGATAACAACATAATCATTCCACAAGCCCATAAAGGTATGCCATATCGAAATCCGAGCTCTTTTGACCAAGTTATGGGATTTTAAAGATCTGTAAACCTTCGCAAAATTAAAATCAATGACATAAAAACGGTCATATTTTTTACTTCCTTTGAAGTCATATATTGTTATGTAGATAGCAACATAAGCATTCTACAAGCCCATAAAGGTATGCCATATCGAAATCCAAGTCCTTTTGACCAAGTTATGGGCTTTTAAAGATGGAAAGAAGGCCAATTTTTGTAAGCCTCCGCAAAATTAAAATCAATGACATAAAAACGGTCGTATTTTTTACTACCTTTAAGGCTATATATTTTATTGCAGTTAACAACATAATTATTCCACAAGCCCATAAAGGTATGCCATATCGAAATCCGAGTCCTTTTGCCCAAGTTATGGACTTTTAAGGATGAAGAGAAGGCCCATTTCTGTAAACCTTCGCAAAATTAAAATCAATGACATAAAAACGGTCAAATTTTTTACTTCCTTTAAAGCTTTATATCTTAATGCAGATAACAACATGAGAAGGGTAGCTTTTCGAGTGGTGTAGGTTTATTTTAGGATAGTTGTGTTGGATATAAGGTTACATATAGAAATTATAACTATAAGTGTTCTGCGCACGTTCTGCTCTTGAGTACGACTCTGTCTCGACTACCTTACATTTGTAGAGTCTGGTAACATTATAAAAAAGGACTTATTCTACACTAATATTGAAGGTTTGGTATATACTATATTAGGCGCTGTTCACAGTCGGCCTCTCTTGACAAATCTCTGCGTCCTCGCAGGATTCATGGGGTGGATCATCTTCAAAGTCGTCATTTTCATCGGGCTCCTCCGGTGGCAGCTCACACCAGCGCTTCATCTTGTCGGACGAATACACCGACTTGTAGTGTCTCTGCTTTCTTTGTGCGTGAGGGATATCTTCTACAAGACATCTGTCGTTCGGCAGGACCTTGTTGATTATAAAAGGACCTTTGTAGCGCGGCTCCAATTTGCGTGATGTGCCCGTGCTGAATGGCTCATTCTCGACCAGCACAAGGTCTCCAAGGCTGTAAACAGTTGGCTTAGCATGTTTGGCATCGTAGCGTTTCTTGGCAGCAGCTCGGTGATCGTTGACAGTTGTCGCAGCATCTGCTCTAAGTTGATCGAATTCCGCATCGGTTAGCATCTTTTGGTCTTGGCTTTGAATGATGTTGGTTATCGCGTTCTTCAGGATATCTCGATGTTCATACCCGTACAGGAGCTGAAAGGGAGAGCATTTAGTAGTACTATTTACCGTGGTATTAATGCTCCACTGGATTGATCGGATATTTTCATCCCAACGCTTATCGATGTCATTGGAAGGCAACAACATTGACAAAATGATGCGATTTGTGCGCTCTGCGTGACGATTGGCTCTGGGTGTTCTTACAGCATTTAAAATGTGCTTAACATTGTTTGATTTACAGTACTTATCGAAATCTTTTGATGTAAATGCTGTACCACGATCTGTTACAATTCGATCTGGCATTCCCAGGTAGCTGGTTACATCTTGCAGGACATCCAGGACGTGTTTAGTGGCTGTACTTTTCACCGCTCGTACAATGGTGAACTTGGTGAATGCATCGACTATTACCAAAATATGCTCGTTTCTCTTGGAACTCTTTGGAAATGGCCCCAGGTGGTCCATGTGTATCGTGGAAAAGGGAATCGGCTTGATGTCATCGTAGTGGTACTGACCTTCCTGACGTCCACCTGGTGTTTTATAAAACGCACAGCCCACACAGGATTTGATGTAGCTTTTGACATAGTTTCGCATTCGGGGAAACCAAAATAAGTTTAGAATTCTTGCCATAGTCTTATCCGTGCTCATATGTCCAGCCTTATCGTGACATTCATGTAAAATGTGGAATCTCAACTGCTTCGGCACAACCCATAATAAATTGTTGCCATGTTTTCGAAACAAGCGATCTTGCTCGATCACATACTCGTCGCTCTCAAATTTCTTTTCAAATGTCATGTTTGCGACAATTTTCTGTATTTTCTCGTCCCGTAGTTGTATGGAAAATAGCTAGTCCTCTTCGTCGATTATCGTTTTTGCTATTTTCAGACTTGCGGTATCCATCTCTCGAGCATCTTCGAACGGAGCTCGACCGAGTGCGTCTACGTGGTTCATCTGTGTTCCTGCTCGATGAACGATATCTATGTCGAATTCTTGAATGCGTAACCACCATCTTGCAATCCGCGGTATCAGTTCTCGTTTCTCCATCGACGTCTTTAGGGCATTGCAGTCTGTAATAACCTTTATCTTCTTGCCATAGATGTAATATTTGAATCGCTCCAACGATTCCACGACGGCTAGAGCCTCAAGTTCGTAGCTGTGGTAATTTTTCTCCGGCTTAGAAGTAGCTCGGCTATAATAAGCGATTGGTTTCAGCTGGTCCTCCTCACGTTGTAGCAAAACTCCGGCTAAACCAACGGCGCTGGCATCGGTATGTAGTTCATGTTCTGCGTCTAGACGATAGCTGGTGACAACTGGATTTGATATTAGACATTTTTTTAATTCGTCGAAGGCTTCTTCTTGTGGCGCTTTCCACGAAAACGGCTGATCCTTGCGCAATAGGATTCTTAATGGCGCTGAAATGATGGCATATCCAGCAACGAATTTTTGGAAATAACCAGTGAGACCCAAAAACTCTCTCACATCGGTAATATTGGCTGGTTTCGGGAACATTCTGATGGCGTTCGTCTTAATTTCTCCAGGACTGATTCCTTCTGCGTGTATCTGGTGACCAAGGAATGTTATTGACTGCTTATATACCTCACATTTGTCCAGGTTTAGCGTTAATCCGCACTCCTTTAAAACTTTTAGGATCCTCTCAAGCTTCTCGTACAGCTATATATCTTAATGCAGATAACAACATAATCATTCCACAAGCCCATAAAGGTATGCCATATCGAAATCCGAGTCCTTTTGCCCAAGTTATGGGCTTTTAAGGATGGAGAGAAGGCCCATTTCTGTAAACCTTCGCAAAATTAAAATCAATGACATAAAAACGGTCAAATTTTTTACTTCCTTTAAAGCTTTATATCTTAATGCAGATAACAACATGAGAAGGGTAGCTTTTCGAGTGGTGTAGGTTTATTTTAGGATAGTTGTGTTGGATATAAGGTTACATATAGAAATTATAACTATAAGTGTTCTGCGCACGTTCTGCTCTTGAGTACGACTCTGTCTCGACTACCTTACATTTGTAGAGTCTGGTAACATTATAAAAAAGGACTTATTCTACACTAATATTGAAGGTTTGGTATATACTATATTAGGCGCTGTTCACAGTCGGCCTCTCCTGACAAATCTCTGCGTCCTCGCAGGATTCATGGGGTGGATCATCTTCAAAGTCGTCATTTTCATCGGGCTCCTCCGGTGGCAGCTCACACCAGCGCTTCATCTTGTCGGACGAATACACCGACTTGTAGTGTCTCTGCTTTCTTTGTGCGTGAGGGATATCTTCTACAAGACATCTGTCGTTCGGCAGGACCTTGTTGATTATAAAAGGACCTTTGTAGCGCGGCTCCAATTTGCGTGATGTGCCCGTGCTGAATGGCTCATTCTCGACCAGCACAAGGTCTCCAAGGCTGTAAACAGTTGGCTTAGCATGTTTGGCATCGTAGCGTTTCTTGGCAGCAGCTCGGTGATCGTTGACAGTTATCGCAGCATCTGCTCTAAGTTGATCGAATTCCGCATCGGTTAGCATCTTTTGGTCTTGGCTTTGAATGATGTTGGTTATCGCGTTCTTCAGGATATCTCGATGTTCATACCCGTACAGGAGCTGAAAGGGAGAGCATTTAGTAGTACTATTTACCATGGTATTAATGCTCCACTGGATTGATCGGATATTGTCATCCCAACGCTTATCGATGTCATTGGAAGGCAACAACATTGACAAAATGATGCGATTTGTGCGCTCTGCGTGACGATTGGCTCTGGGTGTTCTTACAGCATTTAAAATGTGCTTAACATTGTTTGATTTGCAGTACTTATCGAAATCTTTTGATGTAAATGCTGTACCACGATCTGTTACAATTCGATCTGGCATTCCCAGGTAGCTGGTTACATCTTGCAGGACATCCAGGACGTGTTTAGTGGCTGTACTTTTCACCGCTCGTACAATGGTGAACTTGGTGAATGCATCGACTATTACCAAAATATGCTCGTTTCTCTTGGAACTCTTTGGAAATGGCCCCAGGTGGTCCATGTGTATCGTGGAAAAGGGAATCGGCTTGATGTCATCGTAGTGGTACTGACCTTCCTGACGTCCACCTGGTGTTTTATAAAACGCACAGCCCACACAGGATTTGATGTAGCTTTTGACATAGTTTCGCATTCGGGGAAACCAAAATAAGTTTAGAATTCTTGCCATAGTCTTATCCGTGCTCATATGTCCAGCCTTATCGTGACATTCATGTAAAATGTGGAATCTCAACTGCTTCGGCACAACCCATAATAAATTGTTGCCATGTTTTCGAAACAAGCGATCTTGCTCGATCACATACTTGTCGCTCTCAAATTTCTTTTCAAATGTCATGTTTGCGACAATTTTCTGTATTTTCTCGTCCCGTATTTGTATGGAAAATAGCCAGTCCTCTTCGTCGATTATCGTTTTTGCTATTTTCAGACTTGCGGTATCCATCTCTCGAACATCTTCGAACGGAGCTCGACCGAGTGCGTCTACGTGGTTCATCTGTGTTCCTGCTCGATGAACGATATCTATGTCGAATTCTTGAATGCGTAACCACCATCTTGCAATCCGCGGTATCAGTTCTCGTTTCTCCATCGACGTCTTTAGGGCATTGCAGTCTGTAATAACCTTTATCTTCTTGCCATAGATGTAATATTTGAATCGCTCCAACGATTCCACGACGGCTAGAGCCTCAAGTTCGTAGCTGTGGTAATTTTTCTCCGGCTTAGAAGTAGCTCGGCTATAATAAGCGATTGGTTTCAGCTGGTCCTCCTCACGTTGTAGCAAAACTCCGGCTAAACCAACGGCGCTGGCATCGGTATGTAGTTCATGTTCTGCGTCTAGACGATAGCTGGTGACAACTGGATTTGATATTAGACATTTTTTTAATTCGTCGAAGGCTTCTTCTTGTGGCGCTTTCCACGAAAACGGCTGATCCTTGCGCAATAGGATTCTTAATGGCGCTGAAATGATGGCATATCCAGCAACGAATTTTTGGAAATAACCAGTGAGACCCAAAAACTCTCTCACATCGGTAATATTGGCTGGTTTCGGGAACATTCTGATGGCGTTCGTCTTAATTTCTCCAGAACTGATTCCTTCTGCGTGTATCTGGTGACCAAGGAATGTTATTGACTGCTTATATACCTCACATTTGTCCAGGTTTAGCGTTAATCCGCACTCCTTTAAAACTTTTAGGATCCTCTCAAGCTTCTCGTACAGCTATATATCTTAATGCAGATAACAACATAATCATTCCACAAGCCCATAAAGGTATGCCATATCGAAATCCGAGTCCTTTTGCCCAAGTTATGGGCTTTTAAGGATGGAGAGAAGGCCCATTTCTGTAAACCTTCGCAAAATTAAAATCAATGACATAAAAACGGTCAAATTTTTTACTTCCTTTAAAGCTTTATATCTTAATGCAGATAACAACATGAGAAGGGTAGCTTTTCGAGTGGTGTAGGTTTATTTTAGGATAGTTGTGTTGGATATAAGGTTACATATAGAAATTATAACTATAAGTGTTCTGCGCACGTTCTGCTCTTGAGTACGACTCTGTCTCGACTACCTTACATTTGTAGAGTCTGGTAACATTATAAAAAAGGACTTATTCTACACTAATATTGAAGGTTTGGTATATACTATATTAGGCGCTGTTCACAGTCGGCCTCTCCTGACAAATCTCTGCGTCCTCGCAGGATTCATGGGGTGGATCATCTTCAAAGTCGTCATTTTCATCGGGCTCCTCCGGTGGCAGCTCACACCAGCGCTTCATCTTGTCGGACGAATACACCGACTTGTAGTGTCTCTGCTTTCTTTGTGCGTGAGGGATATCTTCTACAAGACATCTGTCGTTCGGCAGGACCTTGTTGATTATAAAAGGACCTTTGTAGCGCGGCTCCAATTTGCGTGATGTGCCCGTGCTGAATGGCTCATTCTCGACCAGCACAAGGTCTCCAAGGCTGTAAACAGTTGGCTTAGCATGTTTGGCATCGTAGCGTTTCTTGGCAGCAGCTCGGTGATCGTTGACAGTTGTCGCAGCATCTGCTCTAAGTTGATCGAATTCCGCATCGGTTAGCATCTTTTGGTCTTGGCTTTGAATGATGTTGGTTATCGCGTTCTTCAGGATATCTCGATGTTCATACCCGTACAGGAGCTGAAAGGGAGAGCATTTAGTAGTACTATTTACCATGGTATTAATGCTCCACTGGATTGATCGGATATTGTCATCCCAACGCTTATCGATGTCATTGGAAGGCAACAACATTGACAAAATGATGCGATTTGTGCGCTCTGCGTGACGATTGGCTCTGGGTGTTCTTACAGCATTTAAAATGTGCTTAACATTGTTTGATTTACAGTACTTATCGAAATCTTTTGATGTAAATGCTGTACCACGATCTGTTACAATTCGATCTGGCATTCCCAGGTAGCTGGTTACATCTTGCAGGACATCCAGGACGTGTTTAGTGGCTGTACTTTTCACCGCTCGTACAATGGTGAACTTGGTGAATGCATCGACTATTACCAAAATATGCTCGTTTCTCTTGGAACTCTTTGGAAATGGCCCCAGGTGGTCCATGTGTATCGTGGAAAAGGGAATCGGCTTGATGTCATCGTAGTGGTACTGACCTTCCTGACGTCCACCTGGTGTTTTATAAAACGCACAGCCCACACAGGATTTGATGTAGCTTTTGACATAGTTTCGCATTCGGGGAAACCAAAATAAGTTTAGAATTCTTGCCATAGTCTTATCCGTGCTCATATGTCCGGCCTTATCGTGACATTCATGTAAAATGTGGAATCTCAACTGCTTCGGCACAACCCATAATAAATTGTTGCCATGTTTTCGAAACAAGCGATCTTGCTCGATCACATACTCGTCGCTCTCAAATTTCTTTTCAAATGTCATGTTTGCGACAATTTTCTGTATTTTCTCGTCCCGTAGTTGTATGGAAAATAGCTAGTCCTCTTCGTCGATTATCGTTTTTGCTATTTTCAGACTTGCGGTATCCATCTCTCGAGCATCTTCGAACGGAGCTCGACCGAGTGCGTCTACGTGGTTCATCTGTGTTCCTGCTCGATGAACGATATCTATGTCGAATTCTTGAATGCGTAACCACCATCTTGCAATCCGCGGTATCAGTTCTCGTTTCTCCATCGACGTCTTTAGGGCATTGCAGTCTGTGATAACCTTTATCTTCTTGCCATAGATGTAATATTTGAATCGCTCCAACGATTCCACGACGGCTAGAGCCTCAAGTTCGTAGCTGTGGTAATTTTTCTCCGGCTTAGAAGTAGCTCGGCTATAATAAGCGATTGGTTTCAGCTGGTCCTCCTCACGTTGTAGCAAAACTCCGGCTAAACCAACGGCGCTGGCATCGGTATGTAGTTCATGTTCTGCGTCTAGACGATAGCTGGTGACAACTGGATTTGATATTAGACATTTTTTTAATTCGTCGAAGGCTTCTTCTTGTGGCGCTTTCCACGAAAACGGCTGATCCTTGCGCAATAGGATTCTTAATGGCGCTGAAATGATGGCATATCCAGCAACGAATTTTTGGAAATAACCAGTGAGACCCAAAAACTTTCTCACATCGGTAATATTGGCTGGTTTCGGGAACATTCTGATGGCGTTCGTCTTAATTTCTCCAGGACTGATTCCTTCTGCGTGTATCTGGTGACCAAGGAATGTTATTGACTGCTTATATACCTCACATTTGTCCAGGTTTAGCGTTAATCCGCACTCCTTTAAAACTTTTAGGATCCTCTGAAGCTTCTCGTACATCTCATCAAATGTTTGACTGCCAATAAGGATGTCGTCCATGTAGTGTATCATGTCGCCTTTCTGCACTCTCTTTTGTAACTCTGCCATGAGTCGACTAAAAACCGCAGGTGCGTTCTTCAATCCGAACGGAAGTCGCTTGAATTCGTATAATCCATCTGTGGTAATGAAGGCAGTAAACTTTCGGCTCTCTGGGACTATCTCTATCTGATAGTATCCACTGTTGAGGTCTAGGGATGAGAAGTACTTAAACCTTTTCGCCTGCTGCAGACGTTCTTCGATGTTCGGCACTGGAAAATTCTCCTTCTTGATCAGCTTGTTTAGGCGGCGGTAATCGACGCACATTCGATCGCTACCATTCGGCTTCTTGATGAGCACCACCGGGCTGGCGTACTCTGATGTTGACAACGTGATGATGTCCTGCTTTAGCAGCTCGTCGACTATGCTGCTTACGATTTCTTTCTTTGGCTCGGATACTCGGTATGGGGCTTGTGCTACTACCTGATTGCTTTCGACGGTGATGTGTGCTTTGACCACGCTTGTCTTTCCTATGCCTTCCAATCCTGTCGAGAAAACATCGGCGAAGTTCTCCAGTAAGCTGCGCATCTGCTTACTTTCTTTGTCGTTCTGAAAATTTTCTAGCAGCTTCCCGATATTGGTGCTTACAGGGGTTGTCGGCTGATGGACTGCTCGTTTGATTTTAGAATCGCCTGACTCAAAGTTGAGCTCGAGATGAGCGGAGATGATGACGTCCTGTCCCAACAGAAAGTCCTCCTGCAATATATCGTTGTCTGCTTTATACACTTTCGCTGTAATCGTCTCCCTATCGATATCCATATCCACAGTCATCGCTTCTGTGAGGATACATGAACCTCCGCAAATGCCTCTAATCTTCATAGAGCACTTGTGGCGCTTGGCGTTTATTTGCTCGGCAACCGATTGTCGGATGAGACTGGCTTGACTACCCGTGTCGATGAAGGCGCTGTAATCGTGCGAGTGTACGCAGATTTTCCTCGTGAAAAGTTTGTCCTGATTTGCGGCTCCTAAACGCATGACATTGGTGGCTTGGCAACTTCCATTTGGCTCGTGGAACTTGTTGCATTTCGTACAACGTGACTTTTTCTTCTCCTTTGGACACGAATTGGCAAAGTGTCCTTTTTCTCCGCAGTTGTAGCATATAATGGATTCCTTTGTCCTTGGTGGTTTAACATCGCTGTCTGGTTTCTGCTCGAAGTTGCTGGCTTTCGGTGAATACTCTTTCTTGCTCGTATTTGGCCGACATCGATTAACGAAATACGATTCGGCTGCATCACGAAGCTGTTTCATTGTGGCGAAATGAATAGCTGCAATACTGTTTTGCAATTCACGATGCTGTAGACCTGCGCGAACATATCTGATGATCGCTGCCTCGCTGAGCTTGTAGCGCACCCCAAGGGCTGACATCCTGAAACAGTACTCCTTTACCGTCTCCTTTGATCGCCTGGTTGCATTGGCCATGTTGAAATGCACTCCTCCTTTATAGCTTCGGCGAAGTTTTTCCACGTAGTGTGTAGAATAGGTGATGAATCAAGCCACATCTTGGCTGGACCTTTAAGCTTTGTATAAATGGCGAGTAACAGGAACTTCTCGTCCCACTGGTAGGCATCAACCACTTTGTTGACACGATCGATGAACTGATTGACTGAAATGGCGTTGTCGTCGTTGGGATCAAATTCTGGCAAGGTGTTGGCAATTTCCTTGACTGAAGCTTGCCTCACGTTGTTCGTAGCCTGTACAGGAATGCTCTCGTTGTTAATCTCGTTGATATCCAAATCGATTATTTGGTGCTGTTGCTGACTTCCTGCATGTGCTGGTGCTGCGTTTCCCATTTGAACGGTAACTAATTGAGCTAACATGTCCTTTAGTTCCTTCATCTCGTTTTGCAATTGTGAAATTGCCGCTGACTGTGCTGACATCGCTTCTTCTTGCTGCATGTTGATACCCACTGCTGCTGGCAGTTCTACGTCCTCCGATTGTTCAAACGCTATTAATCTTTGAACCAATTCGGCCCTGGTGCCCGAAACTGACACGTTTCTAGATCTCAGCAGGAATCTTAACACGTCGCCTTTAAGATCTGCTATCTTTGGCATATTAATGTTGTTTTAGCGACTAGGTTGGCAGTCCTCTTTGCGAGCGAGACAACTATATGTACCTCACAAAGTTCTGCATCTGCTTTCTCCCTTGACCAATACACACAAACTCCTTGTATGCATGTATGTGCTCCGGCTTCTGGAAAATTCTGACTTGCATCGACTTGTAAAATTCACCAATACTCACAACCGCTTTGTGTGTATGTGCTTTGGCTTCTCTTGAGACTTCTGCTGCTCTTGAGACTTCTGCGGCCACAGGCTCACTAAGAATCCTGATCTAACTGATGTGCTTGACTCCACGGGTTCACTAAGATTCCCGATCTGCTTTCCTTGAATCCGCCTGCCACGTAGAACTGGAACACATCCGTAATTTGCAATTTTAGCTGTCACATAGACCTGTGAACACATCCCATTGCAAACTTTCCACGCCGACGATTCTTGCTGCTTTCCTTAGAGTTCTTGGCACAACTCCTGCGCTTCACACATATCCAACCACACTGATCCCACTTCTGAACTGAGAAGGGTAGCTTTTCAAGTGGTGTAGGTTTATTTTAGGATAGTTGTGTTGAATATAAGGTTGCATAAGAAATTATAACTATAAGTATTCTGCGCACGTTCTGCTCTTGAGTACGACTCTGTCTCGACTACCTTACATTTGTAGAGTCTGGTAACATTATAAAAAAGGACTTATTCTACACTAATATTGAAGGTTTGGTATATACTATATTAGGCGCTGTTCACAAACATAATCATTCCACAAGCCCATAAAGGTATGACATATCGAAATCCGAGTTCTTTTGACCAAGTTATGGGATTTTAAAGGTGGAGAGAAGGCCCCTTTCTGTAAACCTTCGCAAAATTAAAATCAATGACATAAAAACGGTCAAATTTTTTACTTCCTTTAAAGCTTTATATAATAATGCAGATAACAACATAATCATTCCACAAGCCCATAAAGGTATGCCATATCGAAATCCGAGTTCTTTTGACCAAGTTATGGGATTTTAAGGATGGAGAGAAGGCCCATTTCTGTAAACCTTCGCAAAATTAAAATCAATGACATAAAAACGGTAATATTTTTTACTTCCTTTGAAGTCATATATTGTTATGTAGATAGCAACATAATCATTCCACAAGCCCATAAAGGTATGCCATATCGAAATCCGAGTCCTTTTGACCAAGTTATGTGCTTTTAAAGATGGAGGGAATGACCATTTCTGTAAACTTTCGCAAAATTAAAATCAATGACATAAAAACGGTCATATTTATACCCGTTACTCGTAGAGTAAAAGGGTATACTAGATTCGTCGGAAAGTATGTAACAGGCAGAAGGAAGCGTTTCCGACCCCATAAAGTATATATATTCTTGATCAGGATCACTAGCCGAGTCGATCTAGCCATGTCCGTCTGTCCGTCTGTCCGTCTGTCCGTCTGTCTGTCCGTCCGGATGAACGCTGAGATCTTGGAAACTATAAGAGCTAGGCTATTGAGATTAGGCGTGCAGATTCCTGAGCTTCTTACGCAGCGCAAGTTTGTTTCAGCAGAGTGCCACGCCCACTCTAACGCCCACAAACCGCCCAAAACTGAGGCTCCTACAGTTTTCATGCTAGAATAAAAATTTTAACTGAAATGTATTGTTCTCATCAATACCTATCGATTGACCCAAAAAAAAGTTTGCCACGCCCACTTGAACGCCCACAAACCGCCCACAAACTTCAAAAAATATGAACGCAGATATCTCGGAAAATATCAAAGATAGAGAAATGGGAATTCAGATTTAGATTCCGTAGGCTTGAGCGCAGCGCAGGTTTGTCACGAGAATATGCCACGCCCACTCTAACGCCCACAAACCGCCCAAGCCTGTGGCTTTGTGTGCTAGATACAAAATTTTAACTGAAATGTATTGGTCTTGTCAATACCTATCGATTGATCCAAAAAAAACTTTGCCACGCCCACTCTAACGCCCACAACGCTTAAATCTGTCTACCGCCGGTAGGTGGCGCATTTCAACCTCGCTTTGCTGCATATCTCCATTTCCTTTGGTCCTTTTAGCTGAGTAACGGGTATCTGATAGTCGAGGTACTCGACTATAGCGTTCTTCCTTGTTTTTACTACCTTTAAAGCTATATATCTTAATGCAGATAACAACATAATCATTCCACAAGCCCATAAAGGTATGCCATATCGAAATCCGAGTCCTTTTGCCCAAGTTATGGGCTTTTAAGGATGGAGAGAAGGCCCATTTCTGTATACCTTCGCAAAATTAAAATCAATGACATAAAAACGGTCAAATTTTTTACTTCCTTTAAAGCTTTATATCTTAATGCAGATAACAACATAATCATTCCACAAGCCCATAAAGGTATGCCATATCGAAATCCGAGTCCTTATGACCAAGTTATGTGCTTTTAAAGATGGAGAGAAGGCCCATTTCTGTAAGCCTTCGCAAAATTAAAATCAATGGCATAAAAACGGTCATATTTTTTACTACCATTAAAGCTATATTTTTTAATGCAGATAACAACATAATCATTCCACAAGCCCTTAAAGGTGTTCCATATCGAAATCCGAGTCCTTTTGCCCAAGTTATGGGCTTTTAAAGATGGAGAGAAGGCCCATTTCTGTAAACCTTCGCAAAATTAAAATCAATGACATAAAAACGGGCATATTTTTTACTACGTTTAAAGCTACATATTTTAATGCAGATAACAACATAATCATTCCACAAGCCCATATAGGTATGCCATATCGAAATCCGAGTCCTTTTGACCAAGTTATGGGCTTTGAAGGATGGAGAGAAGGCCCATTTCTGTAAAACTTCGCAAAATTAAAATCAATGACATAAAAACGGCCATATTTTGTTTTACCTTTAAAGCTATATATTTAAATGCAGATAACAAATTAATCATTCCACAAGCCCATAAAGGTATGCCATATCGAAATCCGAGTCCTTTTGACCAAGTTATGGGCTTTTAAGGGTGGAGAGAAGGCCCATTTCTGTAAACCTTCGCAAAATTAAAATCAATGACATAAAAACGGTCATATTTTTTACTACCGTTAAAGCTATATATTTTAATGCAGATAACAACATAATCATTCCGCGAGCCCATAAAGGTATGCCATATCGAAATCCAAGTCCTTTTGACCAAGTAATGGGCTTTTGATGATGGAAAGAAGGCCAATTTCTGTAATCCTTCGCAAAATTAAAATCAATGACATAACAACGGTCATATTTTTTACTACCTTTAAAGCTATATTTTTTAATGCAGATAACAACATAATCATTCCACAAGCCTATAAAGGTATTCCATATCGAAATCCGAGTCCTTTTGACCAAGTTATGGGCTTTTAAAGATGGAGAGAAGGCCCATTTCTGTAAACCTTCGCAAAATTAAAATCAATGACATAAAAACGGGCATATTTTTTACTACGTTTAAAGCTACATATTTTAATGCAGATAACAACATAATCATTCCACAAGCCCATAAAGGTATGCCATATCGAAATCCGAGTCCTTTTGACCAAGTTATGGGCTTTGAAGGATGGACGGAAGGCCCATTTCTGTAAACCTTCGCAAAATTAAAATCAATGACATAAAAACGGTCATATTTTTTACTACCGTTAAGCTATATATTTTAATGCAGATAACAACATAATCATTCCACAAGCCCATAAAGGTATGCCATATCGAAATGCGAGTTCTTTTGACCAAGTTATGGGCTTTTAATGATGGAGAGAAGGCCCATTTCTGTAATCCTTCGCAAAATTAAAATCAATGACATAAAAACGGTCATACTTTTTACTACCCTTAAAGCTATATATTTTAATGCAGATAACAACATAATCATTCCACAAGCCCATAAAGGTATGCCATATCGAAATCCGAGTTCTTTTGACCAAGTTATGGGCTACTAAAGATGGAGAGAAGGCCCATTTCTGTAAATCTTCGCAAAATTAAAATCAATGACATAAAAACGGTCATATTTTTTACTTCCTTTGAAGTCATATATTGTAATGTAGATAGCAACATAATCATTCTACAAGCCCATAAAGGTATGCCATATCGAAATCCAAGTCCTTTTGACCAAGTTATGGGCTTTTAAGGATGGAGAGAAGACCCATTTCTGTAAACCTTCGCAAAATTAAAATCAATGACATAAAAACGGTCATATTTTTTACTACCTTTAAAGCTATATATTTTATTGCAGATAACAACATAATCATTCCACAAGCCCATAAAGGTATGCCATATCGAAATCCGAGTCCTTTTGACCAAGTTAAGTGCTTTTAAAGATGGAGAGAAGGCCCATTTCTGTAAACCTTCGCAAAATTAAAATCAATGACATAAAAACGGTCATATTTTTTACTACCTTTAAAGCTATATTTTTTAATGCAGATAACAACATAATCATTCCACAAGCCCATAAAGGTATTCCATATCGAAATCCGAGTCCTTTTGCCCAAGTTATGGGCTTTTAAAGATGGAGAGAAGGCCCATTTCTGTAAGCCTTCGCAAAATTAAAATCAATGACATAAAAACGGGCATATTTTTTACTACGTTTAAAGCTACATATTTTAATGCAGATAACAACATAATCATTCCACAAGCCCATAAAGGTATGCCATATCGAAATCCGAGTCCTTTTGACCAAGTTATGGGCTTTGAAGGATGGAGAGAAGGCCCATTTCTGTAAACCTTCGCAAAATTAAGTCAATGACATAAAAACGGTCATATTTTTTACTAACTTTTAAGCTATATTTTTGAATGCAGATAATAACATAATCATTCCACAAGCCCATAAAGGTATTCCATACCGAAATCCGAGTCCTTTTGCTAAGTTATGGGCTTTTAAAGATGGAGAGAAGGCCCTTCGCAAAATTAAAATCTATGACATATAAACGGTCAAATTTTTTACTTCCTTTAAAGCTTTATATAATAATGCAGATAACAGCATAATCATTCCACAAGCCCATGAAGGTATTCCATACCGAAATCCGAGTCCTTTTGCCCAAGTTATGGGCTTTTAAAGATGGAGAGAAGGCCCATTTCAGTAATCCTTCGCAAAATTAAAATCAATGACATAAGAACGGTCAAATTTTTTACTTCCTTTAAAGCTTTATATAATAATGCAGATAACAACATAATCATTCCACAAGCCCATAAAGGTATGCCATATCGAAATCCAAGTTCTTTTGACCAAGTTATGGGACTTTAAAGATGGAGAGAAGGCCCATTTCTGTAAACCTTCGCAAAATTAAAATCAATGACATAAAAACGGTCATATTTTTTACTTCCTTTGAAGTCATATATTGTAAGGTAGATAGCAACATAAGCATTCTACAAGCCTATAAATGTATGCCATATCGAAATTCGAGTCCTTTTGCCCAAGTTATGGGCTTTTAAAGATGGAGAGAAGGCCCATTTCTGTAAACCTTCGCAAAATTAAAATCAATGACATAAAAACGGTCATATTTTTTACTACCTTTAAAGCTATATATCTTAATGCAGATAACAACATAATCATTCCACAAGCCCATAAAGGTATGCCATATCGAAATCCGAGTCCTTTTGACCAAGTTAAGTGCTTTTAAAGATGGAGAGAAGGCCCATTTCTGTAAACCTTCACAAAATTAAAATCAATGACATAAAAACGGTCATATTTTTTACTACCTTTAAAGCTATATTTTTTAATGCAGATAACAACATAATCATTCCACAAGCCCATAAAGGTATTCCATATCGAAATCCGAGTCCTTTTGCCCAAGTTATGGGCTTTTAAAGATGGAGAGAAGGCCCATTTCTGTAAACCTTCGCAAAATTAAAATCAATGACATAAAAACGGGCATATTTTTTACTACGTTTAAAGCTACATATTTTAATGCAGATAACAACATAATCATTCCACAAGCCCATAAAGGTATGCCATATCGAAATCCGAGTCCTTTTGACCAAGTTATGGGCTTTGAAGGATGGAGAGAAGGCCCATTTCTGTAAACCTTCGCAAAATTAAGTCAATGACATAAAAACGGTCATATTTTTTACTAACTTTTAAGCTATATTTTTGAATGCAGATAATAACATAATCATTCCACAAGCCCATAAAGGTATTCCATACCGAAATCCGAGTCCTTTTGCTAAGTTATGGGCTTTTAAAGATGGAGAGAAGGCCCTTCGCAAAATTAAAATCTATGACATATAAACGGGCAAATTTTTTACTTCATTTAAAGCTTTATATAATAATGCAGATAACAGCATAATCATTCCACAAGCCCATAAAGGTATGCCATATCGAGATCCGAGTTCTTTTGACCAAGTTATGGGATTTTAAAGATGGAGAGAAGGCCCATTTCTGTAAACCTTCGCAAAATTAAAATCAATGACATAAAAACGGTCATATTTTTTACTTCCTTTGAAGTCATATATTGTAATGTAGATAGCAACATAATCATTCTACAAGCCCATAAAGGTATGCCATATCGAAATCCAAGTCCTTTTGACCAAGTTATGGGCTTTTAAAGATGGAAAGAAGGCCAATTTTTGTAAGCCTCCGCAAAATTAAAATCAATGACATAAAAACGGTCATATTTTGTACTACCTTTAAAGCTATATTTTGTAATGCAGATAACAACATAATCATTCCACAAGCCCATAAAGGTATGCCATATCGAAATCCGAGTCCTTTTGCCCAAGTTATGGGCTTTTAAGGATGGAGAGAAGACCCATTTCTGTAAACCTTCGCAAAATTAAGTCAATGACATAAAAACGTTCATATTTTTTACTAACTTTTAAGCTATATTTTATAATGCAAATAATAACATAATCATTCCACAAGCCCATAAAGGTATTCCATACCGAAATCCGAGTCCTTTTGCCTAAGTTATGGGCTTTTAAAGATGGAGAGAAGGCCAATTTCTGTAAACCTTCGCAAAATTAAAATCAATGACATAAAAACGGGCATATTTTTACTACGTTTAAAGCTACATATTTTAATGCAGATAACAACATAATCATTCCACAAGCCCATAAAGGTATGCCATATCGAAATCCGAGTCCTTTTGACCAAGTTATGTGCTTTTAAAGATGGAGAGAAGGCCCATTTCTGTAAACCTTCGCAAAATTAAAATCAATGACATAAAAACGGTCATATTTTGTACTACCTTTAAAGCTATATTTTGTAATGCAGATAACAACATAATCATTCCACAAGCCCATAAAGGTATTCCATATCGAAATCCGAGTCCTTTTGCCCAAGTTATGGGCTTTTAAAGATGGAGAGAAGGCCCATTTCTGTAAATCTTCGCAAAATTAAAATCAATGACATAAAAACGGGCATATTTTTTACTACGTTTAAAGCTACATATTTTAATGCAGATAACAACATAATCATTCCACAAGCCCATAAGGGTATGCCATATCGAAATCCGAGTCCTTTAGACCAAGTTATGTGCTTTTAAAGATGGAGAGAAGGCCCATTTCTGTAAACCTTCGCAAAATTAAAATCAATGACATAAAAACGGGCATATTTTTTACTACGTTTAAAGCTACATATTTTAATGCAGATAACAACATAATCATTCCACAAGCCCATAAAGGTATGCCATATCGAAATCCGAATCTTTTTGCCCAAGTTATGGGCCTTTAAGGATGGAGAGAAGGCCCATTTCTGTAAACCTTCGCAAAATTAAAATCAATGACATAAAATCGGGCATATTTTTTACTACGTTTACAGCTACATATTTTAATGCAGATAACAACATAATCATTCCACAAGCCCATAAAGGTATGCCATATCGAAATCCGAGTCCTTTTGACCAAGTTATGGGCTTTTAAGGGTGGAGAGAAGGTCCATTTCTGTAAACCTTCGCAAAATTAAAATCAATGACATAAAAACGGTCATATTTTGTACTACCTTTAAAGCTATATTTTGTAATGCAGATAACAACATAATCATTCCACAAGCCCATAAAGGTATGCCATATCGAAATCCGAGTCTTTTGCCCAAGTTATGGGCTTTTAAGGATGGAGAGAAGACCCATTTCTGTAAACCTTCGCAAAATTAAATCAATGACATAAAAACGTTCATATTTTTTACTTACTTTAAAGCTTAATATAATAATGCAGATAACAACATAATCATTCCACAAGCCCATAAAGGTATGCCATATCGAAATCCGAATTCTTTTGACCAAGTAATGGGATTTTAAGGATGGAGAGAAGGCCCATTTCTGTAAACCTTCGCAAAATTAAAATCAATGACATAAAAACGGTCATATTTTTTACTTCCTTTGAAGTCATATATTGTAATGTAGATAGCAACATAAGCATTCTACAAGCCCATAAGGGTATGCCATATCGAAATCCAAGTCCTTTTGACCAAGTTATGGGCTTTTAAAGATGGAAAGAAGGCCAATTTTTGTAAGCCTCCGCAAAATTAAAATCAATGACATAAAAACGGTCATATTTCTTACTACCTTTAAAGCTATATATTTTAATGCAGATAACAACATAATTATTCCACAAGCCCATGAAGGTATGCCATATCGAAATCCGAGTCCTTTTGCCCAAGCTATGGGCTTTTAAGGATGGAGAGAAGGCCCATTTCTGTAAACCTTCGCAAAATTAAAATCAATGACATAAAAACGGGCATATTTTTTACTACGTTTAAAGCTACATATTTTAATGCAGATAACAACATAATCATTCCACAAGTCCATAAAGGTATGCCATATCGAAATCCGAGTCCTTTTGACCAAGTTATGGGCTTTTAAGGGTGGAGAGAAGGCCCATTTCTGTAATTCTTCGCAAAATTAAAATCAATGACATAAAAACGGTCATACTTTTTACTACCTTTAAAGCTATATATTTTAATGCAGATAACAACATAATCATTCCACAAGCCCATAAAGGTATTCCATATCGAAATCCGAGTCCTTTTGACCAAGTTATGAGCTTTTAAAGATGGAGAGAAGGCCCATTTCTGTAATTCTTCGCAAAATTAAAATCAATGACATAAAAACGGTCATACTTTTTACTACCTTTAAAGCTATATATTTTAATGCAGATAACAACATAATCATTCCACAAGCCCATAAAGGTATTCCATATCGAAATCCGAGTCCTTTTGACCAAGTTATGAGCTTTTAAAGATGGAGAGAAGGCCCATTTCTGTAATTCTTCGCAAAATTAAAATCAATGACATAAAAACGGTCATATTTTTTACTACCTTTAAAGCTATATATTTTAATGCAGATAACAACATAATCATTCCACAAGCCCATAAAGGTATGCCATATCGAAATCCGAGTTCTTTTGACCAAGTTATGGGATTTTAAAGATGGAGAGAAGGCCCATTTCTGTAAACCTTCGCAAAATTAAAATCAATGACATAAAAACGGTCATATTTTTTACTTCCTTTGAAGTCATATATTGTAATGTAGATAGCAACATAAGCATTCTACAAGCCCATAAAGGTATGCCATATCGAAATCCAAGTCCTTTTGACCAAGTTATGGGCTTTTAAAGATGGAAAGAAGGCCAATTTTTGTAAGCCTCCGCAAAATTAAAATCAATGACATAAAAACGGTCATATTTCTTACTACCTTTAAAGCTATATATCCTAATGCAGATAACAACATAATCATTCCACAAGCCCATAAAGGTATGCCATATCGAAATCCGAGTCCTTTTGACCAAGTTATGGGCTTTGAAGGATGGAGAGAAAATTAAAATCAATGACATAAAAACGGTCATACTTTTTACTACCTTTAAAGCTATATATTTTAATGCAGATAACAACATAATCATTCCACAAGCCCATAAAGGTATTCCATATCGAAATCCGAGTCCTTTTGCCCAAGTTATGGGCTTTTAAAGATGGAGAGAAGGCCCATTTCTGTAAACCTTCGCAAAATTAAAATCAATGACATAAAAACGGTCATATTTTTTACTACCTTTAAAGCTATATATCCTAATGCAGATAACAACATAATCATTCCACAAGCCCATGAAGGTATGCCATATCGAAATCCGAGTCCTTTTGCCCAAGCTATGGGCTTTTAAGGATGGAGAGAAGGCCCATTTCTGTAAACCTTCGCAAAATTAAAATCAATGACATAAAAACGGTCATATTTTTTACTACCTTTAAAGCTATATTTTTTAATGCAGATAACAACATAATCATTCCACAAGCCCATATAGGTATTCCATATCGAAATCCGAGTCCTTTTGCCCAAGTTATGGGCTTTTAAAGATGGAGAGAAGGCCCATTTCTGTAAACCTTCGCAAAATTAAAATCAATGACATAAAAACGGGCATATTTTTTACTACGTTTAAAGCTACATATTTTAATGCAGATAACAACATAATCATTCCACAAGCCCATAAAGGTATGCCATATCGAAATCCGAGTCCTTTTGACCAAGTTATGGGCTTTGAAGGATGGAGAGAAAATTAAAATCAATGACATAAAAACGGTCATATTTTTTACTACCTTTAAAGCTATATTTTTTAATGCAGATAACAACATAATCATTCCACAAGCCCATAAAGGTATTCCATATCGAAATCCGAGTCCTTTTGCCCAAGCTATGGGCTTTTAAGGATGGAGAGAAGGCCCATTTCTGTAAACCATGCTAGATAACTTTTTTTTTAACTGAAATGTATTGGTCTTGTCAATACCTATCGATTGATTCAAAAAAAACTTTGCTACGCCCACTCTAACGCCCACAACGCTTAAATCTGTCTACCGCCGGTAGGTGGCGCATTTCAATCTCGCTTTGCTGCTTGCATATCTCCATTTTCCTTTGGTCCCTTTAGCTGAGTAACGGGTATCTCATAGTCGAGGTACTCGACTATAGCGTTCTTCCTTGTTTACTACCTTTAAAGCTATATATTTTAATGCAGATAACAACATAATCATTCCACAAGCCCATAAAGGTATGTCATATCGAAATGCGAGTTCCTTTGACCAAGTTATGGGCTTTTAAGGATGGAGAGAAGGCCCATTTCTGTAAACCTTCGCAAAATTAAAATCGATGACATAAAAACAGTCATACTTTTTACTACCTTTGAAGCTATATATTTTAATGCAGATAACAACATAATCATTCCACAACTTTTGACCAAGTTATGGGCTATTAAAGATGGAGAGAAGGCCCATTTCTGTAAACCTTTGCAAAATTAAAATCGATGACATAAAAACGGTCATATTTTTTACTACCTTTAAAGCTATATATTTTAATGCAGATAACAACATAATCATTCCACAAGCCCATAAAGGTATGCCACATCGAAATCCGAGTCCTTTTGACCAAGTTATGGGCTTTGAAGGATAAAGAGAAAGCCCATTTCTGTAAACCTTCGCAAAATTAAGTCAATGACATAACAACGGTCATATTTTTTACTAACTTTTAAGCTATATTTTTGAATACAGATAATAACATAATCATTCCGCAAGCCCATAAAGGTATTCCATACCGAAATCCGAGTCCTTTTGCCTAAGTTATAGGCCTTTAAAGATGGAGAGAAGGCCGATTTCTGTAAACCCTCTCAAAATTAAAATCATTGACATAAAAACGGTCATACTTTTTACTACGTTTAAAGCTACATATTTTAATGCAGATAACAACATAATCATTCCACAAGCCCATAAAGGTATGCCATATCGAAATCAGAGTCCTTTTGACCAAGTTATGCGCTTTTAAGAGTGGAAAGAAGGCCCATTTCTGTAATCCTTCGCAAAATTAAAATCAATGACATAAAAACGGTCATACTTTTTACTACCTTTAGAGCTATATATTTTAATGCAGATAACAACATAATCATTCCACAAGCCCATAAAGGTATGCCATATCGAAATCCGAGTCCTTTTGAAGGATGGAGAGAAGGCCCATTTCTGTAAACCTTCGCAAAATTAAAATCAATGACATAAAAACGGTCATACTTCTTACTACCTTTAAAGCTATATATTTTAATGCAGATAACAACATAATCATTCCACAAGCCCATAAAGGTATGCCATATCGAAATCCGAGTCCTTTTGCCCAAGTTATGGGCTTTTAAAGAGGAAGAGAAGGCCCATTTCTGTAAACCTTCGCAAAATTAAATCAATGACATAAAAACGGGCATATTTTTTACTACGTTTAAGCTTCATATTTTAATGCAGATAACAACATAATCATTCCACAAGCCCATATCGAAAATCTGAGTCCTTTTGACCAAGTTATGGGCTTTTAAGGGTGGAAAGAAGGCCCATTTCTGTAATCCTTCGCAAAATTAAAATCAATGACATAAAAACGGTCATACTTTTTACTAACTTTAAAGCTATATATTTTAATGCAGATAACAACATAATCATTCCACAAGCCCATAAAGGTATGCCATATCGAAATCCGAGTCCTTTTGACCAAGTTATGTGCTTTTAAAGATGGAGAGAAGGCCCATTTCTGTAAACCTTCGCAAAATTAAAATCAATGACATAAAAACGGTCACACTTTTTACTACCTTTAAAGCTATATATTTTAATGCAGATAACAACATAATCATTCCACAAGCCCATAAAGGTAGGCCATATTGAATTCCGAGTCCTTTAGACCAAGTTATGGGCTTTTAAAGATGGAGAGAAGGCCCATTTCTGTAAACCTTCGCAAAATTAAAATCAATGACATAAAAACGGTCATACTTTTTACTACCTTTAAAGCTATATATTTTAATGCAGATAACAACATAATCATTCCACAAGCCCATAAAGGTATGCCATATCGAAATCCGAGTCCTTTTGACCAAGTTTTGTGCTTTTAAAGATGGAGAGAAGGCCCATTTCTGTAAGCCTTCGCAAAATTAAAATCAATGACATATAAACGGTCATACTTTTTACTACCTTTAAAGCTATATATTTTAATGCAGATAACAACATAATCATTCCACAAGCCCATAAAGGTATGCCATATCGAAATCCGAGTCCTTTTGACCAAGTTATGGGCTTTGAAGGATAAAGAGAAGGCCCGTTTCTGTAAACCTTCGCAAAATTAAGTCAATGACATAAAAACGGTCATATTTTTTACTAACTTTTAAGCTATATTTTTGAATACAGATAATAACATAATCATTCCGCAAGCCCATAAAGGTATTCCATACCGAAATCCGAGTCCTTTTGCCTAAGTTATGGGCCTTTAAAGATGGAGAGAAGGCCGATTTCTGTAAACCGTCGCAAAATTAAAATCAATGACATAAAAACGGTCATACTTTTTACTACGTTTAAAGCTACATATTTTAATGCAGATAACAACATAATCATTCCACAAGCCCATAAAGGTATGCCATATCGAAATCAGAGTCCTTTTAAAGGATGGAGAGAAGGCCCATTTCTGTAATCCTTCGCAAAATTAAAATCAATGACATAAAAACGGTCATACTTTTTACTACCCTTAGAGCTATATATTTTAATGCAGATAACAACATAATCATTCCACAAGCCCATAAAGGTATGCCATATCGAAATCCGAGTCCTTTTGAAGGATGGAGAGAAGGCCCATTTCTGTAAACCTTCGCAAAATTAAAATCAATGACATAAAAACGGTCATACTTCTTACTACCTTTAAAGCTATATATTTTAATGCAGATAACAACATAATCATTCCACAAGCCCATAAAGGTATGCCATATCGAAATCCGAGTCCTTAAAAAAATTTATATTTTTGGTGTTTTTTAGCATATAAACTCCTAAGCTTGGAAATAACAATTTTTAAATAATTTTGAATTTTGAATTAAATTTTATCGAAATCGGACGACTATATCATATAGCTGCCATAGGAACGATCGGAAAATTTGTGGAAAAATAATATGAAAAAAATTATAGCTTCGGTGTTTTTCAACATATAACCTCCAACGCTTGGAAATAACATTTTTTAATTAGTTCTGAATTTCGTATTAAATTTTATTAAAATCGGACGACTATGTCATATAGCTGCCATAGGAACGATCGCAAAATTGGTAGGAAAATAATATGAAACAAATTATAGCTTCGGTGTTTTTAAACATATAACCTCCTACGCTTGGAAATAACATTTTTAATTTTATCAAAATCGGACGACTATATCATATAGCTGCCATAGGAACGATCGGAAAATTGGTAGGAAAATAATATGAAACAAATTATAGCTTCGGTGTTTTTTGACATATTATCTTATACTATTGGGAATATTATTATACCCTTGCAGAGGGTATAATGATTTCAGTCAGAAGTTTGCAACGCAGTGAAGGAGACGTTTCCGACCCCATAAAGTATATATATTCTTGATCAGCATCACTAGACGAGTCGATCTAGCCATGTCCGTCTGTCCGTCTGTCCGTCCGTTTCTACGCAAACTAGTCTCTCAGTTTTAAAGCTATCGGGCTGAAACTTTCCCAAAAGTCTTATATCTTTTGCAGGTAGTATATAAAATGACATAAAAACGGTCATACTTCTTACTACCTTTAAAGCTATATATTTTAATGCAGATAACAACATAATCATTCCACAAGCCCATAAAGGTATGCCATATCGAAATCCGAGTCCTTTTGCCCAAGTTATGGGCTTTTAAAGATGAAGAGAAGGCCCATTTCTGTAAACCTTCGCAAAATTAGAAATTAGAAATCAGAAGTTTGCAACGCAGTGAAGGAGACGTTTCCGACCCCATAAAGTATATATATTCTTGATCAGCATGACTCGCAAAATTGGTAGGAAAATAATATGAAACAAATTATAGCTTCGGTGTTTTTATACCCGTTACTCGTAGAGTAAAAGGGTATACTAGATTCGTCGGAAAGTATGTAACAGGCAGAAGGAAGCGTTTCCGACCCCATAAAGTATATATATTCTTGATCAGGATCACTAGCCGAGTCGATCTAGCCATGTCCGTCTGTCCGTCTGTCCGTCTGTCTGTCTGTCCGGATGAACGCTGAGATCTTGGAAACTATGAGAGCTAGGTTATTGAGGCTTGGGGAGCAGATTCCTGAGCTTCTTACGCAGCGCAAGTTTGTTTCAGTAGAGTGCCACGCCCACTCTAACGCCCACAAACCGCCCAAAACTGTGGCTTCTACAGTTTTGATGCTAGAGTAAAAATTTAAACTGAAATGAATTGTTCTCATCAATACCTATCGATTGACCCAAAAAAAGTTTGCCACGCCCACTTTAACGCCCAAAAACCGCCTACAAACTTCAAAAAATCGTAAATATGAACGCGGATATCTCGGAAACTATCAAAGATAGAGTATTGGGATTTCAGATTTAGATTCCGTAGCCTTGTACGCAGCGCACAACGCCCACAAGCTGCCCAAGCCTGTGGCGCCCACAATTTTTATGCTAGATTAAAAATTTTAACTGAAATGTATTGGTCTCGTCAATGCCTATCGATTGATCCAAAAAGAAATTTGCCACGCCTACCCTAACGCCCACAATGCTTAAATCTGTCTTCCGCCGGTAGGTGGCGCATTTAAATCTCGCTTTGCTGCTTGCATATCTCCATTTCCCTTTGACCCCTTTAGCTGAGTAACGGGTATCTGATAGTCGAGGTACTCGACTATAGCTTTCTTCCTTGTTTAACATATAACCTCCTACGCTTGGAAATAACATTTTTTAATTAGTTCTGAATTTCGAATTTAATTTTATCAAAATCGGACGACTATATCATATAGCTGCCATAGGAACGATCGGAAAATTGGTAGGAAAATAATATGAAACAAATTATAGCTTCGGTGTTTTTTGACATATTATCTTATACTATTGGGAATATCATTATACCCTTGCAGAGGGTATAATGATTTCAGTCAGAAGTTTGCAACGCAGTGAAGGAGACGTTTCCGACCCCATAAAGTATATATATTCTTGATCAGCATCACTAGACGAGTCGATCTAGCCATGTCCGTCTGTCCGTCTGTCCGTCTGTCCGTCTGTCCGTCCGTTTCTACGCAAACTAGTCTCTCAGTTTTAAAGCTATCGGGCTGAAACTTTCCCAAAAGTCTTATATCTTTTGCAGGTAGTATATAAGTCGGAACCAGCCGGATCGGACAACTATATCTTATAGCTCCCATAGGAATAATCGGAAAAAAAAATGTTTAAAAATTATATCTTTGGTGTTTTTTAACATATTACCTCCATATTTCCTTGGAAATAACATTTTTTAATTAGTCTTGAATTTCGAATTAAATTTTATCAAAATCGGAAGACTATATCATATAGCTGCCATAGGAACGATCGTAAAATTGGTGGGAAAATAATATAAAACAAATTATAGCTTCGGTGTTCCTTAACATATATCCTCCTACGCTTGGAAATAACATTTTTTAATTAGTTCTGAAATTCAAATTTAATTTTATCAAAATCGGACGACTATATCATATAGCTGCCATAGAAACGATCGTAAAATTGGTGGGAAAATAATATAAAACAAATTATAGCTTCGGTGTTCCTTAACATATAACCTCCTACGCTTGGAAATAACATTTTTTAATTAGTTCTGAATTTCGAATTAAATTTTATCAAAATCGGACGACTATATCATATAGCTGCCATAGGAACGATCGTAAAATCGGTGGAAAAATAATATGAAACAAATTATAACTTCTGTGTTTTTTCACATATAACCTCCTACGCTTGTATATAACATTTTTTAATTCATTCTGAATTTCGAATTTAGTTTTATCAAAATCGGACGACTATTTCACATAGCTGCCAAAGGAAAGATCGTAAAATTGGAAATACAATTTTTAATTAGCTCTGAATTTTTATACCCTTGCATAGGGTATATTGATTTCAGTCAGAAGTTTGCAACGCAGTGAAGGAGACGTTTCCGACCCCATAAAGTATATATATTCTTGATCAGCATGACTAGACGAGTCGATCTAGCCATGTCCGTCTGTCCGTCTGTCCGTCCGTTTCTACGCAAACTAGTCTCTCAGTTTTAAAGCTATCGGGCTGAAAATTTCCCAAAAGTCTTATATCTTTTGCAGGTAGTATATAAGTCGGAACCAGCCGGATCGGACAACTATATCTTATAGCTCCCATAGGAATAATCGGACAAAAAAATTAAAAAAATTTATATTTTTGGTGTTTTTTAGCATATAAACTCCTAAGCTTGGAAATAACAATTTTTAAATAATTTTGAATTTTGAATTAAATTTTATCGAAATCGGACGACTATATCATATAGCTGCCATAGGAACGATCGGAAAATTTGTGGAAAAATAATATGAAAAAAATTATAGCTTCGGTGTTTTTCAACATATAACCTCCAACGCTTGGAAATAACATTTTTTAATTAGTTCTGAATTTCGTATTAAATTTTATTAAAATCGGACGACTATGTCATATAGCTGCCATAGGAACGATCGCAAAATTGGTAGGAAAATAATATGAAACAAATTATAGCTTCGGTGTTTTTAAACATATAACCTCCTACGCTTGGAAATAACATTTTTAATTTTATCAAAATCGGACGACTATATCATATAGCTGCCATAGGAACGATCGGAAAATTGGTAGGAAAATAATATGAAACAAATTATAGCTTCGGTGTTTTTTGACATATTATCTTATACTATTGGGAATATTATTATACCCTTGCAGAGGGTATAATGATTTCAGTCAGAAGTTTGCAACGCAGTGAAGGAGACGTTTCCGACCCCATAAAGTATATATATTCTTGATCAGCATCACTAGACGAGTCGATCTAGCCATGTCCGTCTGTCCGTCTGTCCGTCCGTTTCTACGCAAACTAGTCTCTCAGTTTTAAAGCTATCGGGCTGAAACTTTCCCAAAAGTCTTATATCTTTTGCAGGTAGTATATAAGTCGGAACCAGCCGGATCGGACAACTATATCTTATAGCACCCATAGGAATAATCGGAAAAAAAAAAGTTAAAAAATTATATCTTTGGTGTTTTTTAACATATTACCTCCTTTCCTTGGAAATAACATATTTTAATTAGTCTTGAATTTCGAATTAAATTTTATCAAAATCGGAAGACTATATCATATAGCTGCCATAGGAACGATCGTAAAATTGGTGGGAAAATAATATAAAACAAATTATAGCTTCGGTGTTCCTTAACATATATCCTCCTACGCTTGGAAATAACATTTTTTAATTAGTTCTGAATTTCAAATTTAATTTTATCAAAATCGGACGACTATATCATATAGCTGCCATAGGAACGATCGTAAAATTGGTGGGAAAATAATATGAAACAAATTATAGCTTCGGTGTTCCTTAACATATAACCTCCTACGCTTGGAAATAACATTTTTTAATTAGTTCTGAATTTCAAATTAAATTTTATCAAAATCGGACGACTATATCATATAGCTGCCATAGGAACGATCGTAAAATCGGTGGGAAAATAATATGAAACAAATTATAACTTCTGTGTTTTTTCACATATAACCTCCTACGCTTGTATATAACATTTTTTAATTCATTCTGAATTTCGAATTTAGTTTTATCAAAATCGGTCGACTATTTCATATAGCTGCCAAAGGAAAGATCGTAAAATTGGAAATAAAATTTTTAATTAGCTCTGAATTTTTTTATTTGAATATAATTTTATCAAAATCGGACGACTATATCATATAGCTGCCATAGGGACGATCGGAAAATTGGTGGGAAAATAATATGAAACAAATTATAGCTTCGGTGTTTTTTTTTATACCCTTGCAGAGGGTATATTGATTTCAGTCAGAAGTTTGCAACGCAGTGAAGGAGACATTTCCGACCCCATAAAGTATATATATTCTTGATCAGCATGACTAGACGAGTCGATCTAGCCATGTCCGTCTGTCCGTCTGTCCGTCTGTCCGTCTGTCCGTCCGTTTCTACGCAAACTAGTCTCTCAGTTTTAAAGCTATCGGGCTGAAAATTTCCCAAAAGTCTTATATCTTTTGCAGGTAGTATATAAGTCGGAACCAGCCGGATCGGACAACTATATCTTATAGCTCCCATAGGAATAATCGGACGAAAAAATGAAAAAAAAAAATATATCTTTGGTGTTTTTTAGCATATAAACTCCTAAGCTTGGAAATAACAATTTTTAAATAATTTTGAATTTTGAATTAAATTTTATCGAAATCGGACGACTATATCATATAGCTGCCATAGGAACGATCGGAAAATTTGTGGAAAAAAAATATGAAAAAAATTATAGCTTCGGTGTTTTTCAACATATAACCTCCAACGCTTGGAAATAACATTTTTTAATTAGTTCTGAATTTCGAATTCAATTTTATCAAAATCGGACGACTATGTCATATAGCTGCCATAGGAACGATCGCAAAATTGGTAGGAAAATAATATGAAACAAATTATAGCTTCGGTGTTTTTTAACATATAACCTCCTACGCTTGGAAATAACATTTTTTAATTAGTTCTGAATTTCGAATTTAATTTTATCAAAATCGGACGACTATATCATATAGCTGCCATAGGAACGATCGGAAAATTGGTAGGAAAATAATATGAAACAAATTATAGCTTCGGTGTTTTTTGACATATTATCTTATACTATTGGGAATATCATTATTTGTGTTTTTAAATTTAATAATTATAGCTGCAAGGGTATATAAGCTTCGGCTTGCCGAAGCTAACTTCCTTTCTTGTTTTTACTACGTTTAAGCTTCATATTTTAATGCAGATAACAACATAATCATTCCACAAGCCCATATCGAAAATCCGAGTCCTTTTGACCAAGCTATGGGCTTTTAAGGGTGGAGAGAAGGCCCATTTCTGTAATCCTTCGCAAAATTAAAATCAATGACATAAAAACGGTCATACTGTTTACTACCTTTAAAGCTATATATTTTAATGCAGATAACAACATAATCATTCCACAAGCCCATAAAGGTATGCCATATCGAAATCCGAGTCCTTTTGACCAAGTTATGGGCTTTGAAAGATGGAGAGAAGGCCCGTTTCTGTAAACCTTCGCAAAATTATACATAAAACGGTCATACTTTTTACTACCTTTAAAGCTATATATTTTAATGCAGATAACAACATAATCATTCCACAATCCCATAAAGGTATTGTTACGTACGCCCTCCACATAGAAAGATTCACATAGAGAAACAACGACGAATCTTTAGACAGGAGGAGGGGTGCATGTGACTAACCAGACTCATACTGGTAAAGGCAGAAGAAAATGCAATTCGGCAATTCTCGGGTGTCGCGTGGCCAGAACAACAGCCACGATCAACCTACTGGTAACCATACTCCGGTAGCTAGCAAAGGGCAACAGCCGGCCGTTGACTCCCAAGATAGCAGATATCAAGAAACAGTAATCCTAGGTGGGAACACCTAGTTTATCCGATCCATACCGGCAGCCAAGTAAAAGCTCTAGTCTGGTATAAAACACCTTAGACAAATAGAGCTTAGGAGACAATCCATTTGTGTGTCTTGCTGACGGAAGCCGGCAGCTCCGAGGGAAGACGACTTTCCCTGGGGTAGTCGTCCACGGAGTCTTCTGCCACCAGGACCAGCCACCATATCCAACAGTCCTTGAGGAGGACACAAATCGCTGCTCGAAAGATCCTTATGTGTTGGACCAGCGCCGCCATTGTCATCAAAGAACGTGGAGAGGATCAACAATAAGGACGACATCTGTCATACTGTGATGTTTTGTAGCCGCAGTACCCGTGATCCCCATGCTCCTGAAAATTGTTTAGCTGTAGGAGCCATCCGTTCAGCGGCGTAGCGACCAATAGCATACGTCGGAAAAAGTTGTGATGCAACATAAATGTGTTAATCGAGCCAACCAAAGTGAACTCATGCATAACCAAAGACCAATATCCTCTAATAATACACTTGGAGAACAAGTGAAAATCAACAAAAAAACATTGGAAGCATTCAAACATGCACTGAAATACATTTAAAACCAACCGGAATCGATAGACAAAGTGCGAATCATGATAAACAGCCGTTGAAGAAGTCGCATGCCTCGGGAGTAATATAACTATATATTTTGTGTTTAAGTGAATTGGTATACTTAAGAAAAGCCGTATTTTGGTGCACGTATATTTATATATATATATATACCCAATATAATATTTTCCAAAGCCCAGGATCCGGAGCGTCGAGATCTCATCGCCCAGGATTTAAAGAGGGGGTAAGTTTGTCGGAACACGGTTCCTTTCTTATAAACATACATATATAAATATCCGTGCAGTATCCTACAGTTTTATAGACTACTGTAAATTTTCCAGCGGCGAGTATCAGCCTTGTTGTTGTATGTACAATTGCAAGAGCTCTCTGAGCGACGTTTTGTAGTCGTGAATAGTCAGCATTTTGCTGACTTGTGCACCTTCACAGGTGGTAAATTCGATACTCTCCGCTAGCCAAAAATTGTCAATTAGTTTAATTTCCATATGATTTAGCCAACATTATGTTATTCATCCACGGCACTCGCCGATATAAATATTATCCAATAAATTTGTAATGTAAAAGGATATCAAAACATGAAGTGCTAGAGCTCTATTAAGGGGGTGTGCTGACGCGAGAAGTGGAGTAGGTCAAGAACAATGACATAACTTTTGACGGACAACCTTGACAATAGGGGATCGTATTGCGCGGCCCGCGACGATCCATTGGCACACGAATGTGTGAAGGGGAGGGAATATGGCCAAAACACAGCCCGATCGTAATGCGATCAAGCGACAGCTAAGCTTGTGGGGCAGTGTGGACTGACGACCGACGAACTTTATGAAGTAATATTATTTTCCAGGCACTTTTAATATTTATTCTCGTTATGTTGGAGAGGAGAGAGGCTTACCAAGATCCCACGACCCGAATACGACGTAGCTTATGCCGGCAAATGGTGCCAGAATATCGGACGCCTCTCCCTCGGCCCAAGTCCTTGTCAGGACTCGGGCACTAATATGCCCACGTAACAGAATTGGCGCCCAACGTGGGGCTTTTCATATTCCTTAAGGAATTTTATTAGGGTCAACCATCTCGATGCCTGCGGTATCGGAGTGGATGCACCTAAGTATGGCAAAGCTTCCATCTTTATTTGCCATGAGTAATTTGACTATTTTATAGAGCAGGGAACTTAAATAATTTTAAATATGCACCTACTTATTTGTTTTTGTCTTTAAATTAATAACTGTAAAGTCCCCAACTTCTGTGACTGTCAGTGTTGAGTGGCCACTCAATCAGAACTTTGTCGCAGAATAGAGGCCTGACTTTGAAATGTTTTTAACCTTAGAAATTCTCTGTTTTGTTCATGGACAAATTTACCAGAACTTCCTTAAATCAAGAACTATGAGTTATCCTTTTTTATAATACTATACCTATAACTAAGTGTCGACGACTACTTGTTAAAATTACCGTAAATACAATTTATAGGTGCTTTCTGGCCGACGCCACACGACGTACTACGCATTTGCCCGGTCGTTTGAATTGGTTCGAGTCCAGAAAGAGCAGGAGCGCAAGCATTACGGTAACGCATTTAGCAGTTGCGGTGCGGGTCTACTGTTCGTTTGTCGATCCAGGACAGAATGGGGGTGGGGGAACTGACAGGAAACGCCAAAGCCGACGCCCTACAACGTACTGGGCATTTGTCCGGTCGTTTGATTGGTTCGAGTCTTTGCTGTTTCCCTTGACATATTTGGGCGGTGGACGATTTTAGTTTCTCTGGCCGACGCCCCACAACGTATTAGGCTAGTTGGTCAGGTCGTTTGCTTGGTTCGAGTCCAGAGAAATAGGAGACGGTTGTGGAGCCCGACAACTCGTTTTCCGACGACTGGCGGGAGGGGGTTTTTGGACAGATTCCTTATCTAGACACAGCCATTCCGTTTGGAACATTTGGGATGTCTAGAAAAAGGGAAAGTAAGGGCATGTTAGCTTAGCGGAACCGCGTTGTGTAGAAGCGGCTAACACCCCTAGTTAGGGAAATTTATTTTGTTTTTGTTTGGGGCTTGAATATCGGACGGTTCTTGACCGAAGAGAAACTTGAGAAGCAGAGAGAAGCACCCCCAGTTTATAAACATTTTTATTGTCGACTTATTCAGCGTATACATCGCTGACCGGGTGTTTTGAAAAGAATCACGTGAACCTTTTATACCAAAACGCAAAAAAAAGTGAAGACAAATTTTAGTGCGTGTATTAATTCGCACAAAGTGACAATCTATAAAAAGAAAGCGGAGGCCTTTAAAGAAGGTCAAATAATATAAATGAAGGGGGCCAAGAAGAAGGTCCTATTCCAACCCAGCACCGGAAGAGTGACCCGAGCAACAACGCGCGGAGACAACCACCAACCCCGGAGTGCGAGCGCGCCAAGGCTAGGAGACTCATCTGAAAGAGAGCCGTGGGAGCTCGCACAGAATCAGCCAGGACAGGTAGATACCCTGTCCGAAGAAAACAATTTGGACCAATATACTGAAATGGAAGGAGCCGCCGGAGGGGAGAATCTACCCCTAGGACCGCCGAAAGGAAAATCAAGTATGCTTCCCCAATTTCAGAGGCACGAGGAGGACAACTTAGAGGCTGCCGAGCGACGTGAACAAAGGTTGATGGAGCTCTTGAGACAGAGCAACGAAATGCAGCGTGGAATGAGTGCCCAGATAGAAGCGCTGAAAGCACAAATAACAGAATTGCAGTCTCCGATATCCAGGGGACCCGAACAGAAGGGACTGCCTTCGCCACCCCGAGCTGTTCCGAATCCAACGGACAGCTTCTTGATATACCAAGAGACCCCGCCTCTGGAACCAGTAACGCAGGACATGCTTAGTAGCCAGATGCACCGGTTAAGAACACCCAGGCGGATGGACACCCCGTCCCACAGGCAGTCCAGAACAAACGAGAGGGAGACGAGTCACCAACTGCATCCAGAGATCGATCGGAGCTCATCATTTCAGGGACCAAGACCAAAAGACGTCCGATTAGACAGATGGAACCTAAAGTTCGATGGAAGCGGTCGCGGGATGACAGTTGAAAGTTTCCTGTTCCGCGTAGACCGATTGCAAGAATTGTACGACCTCAGTCGCCGACAAGTCTTTCGTGAGTTCCATCTTCTGTTGGCAGGTGCAGCCACGAAATGGTATTGGCAGTTAATGGAGGACAAGGCCGAAGACTACGATTTTGACTACTACTCATTGACCCAAGAAATGAGACGGGCATTTTCCACTACCGGAAGTGACCTTATGAAAGTCAAGGAATTAATGGAACGCAAGCAAGGACAGCACGAAACCTTCAGCGATTATTGTAACGTGTAACGTTCGACTGAGTGACTAATTTTCGAAAGGATCTGTGATGGCGTGGCACGCTGTAGGTCCGGCGCTAGCTCGTGGCTTTGGGGTGGAGGTCTTGCTCTCACAGATTTAGTTACGATGCACACATTATTATTAACATCACAAGAAATTGAGCGTGCTTGCGACATTGAAAGGAGCTAGTCATATAAATCGGAAGAACGATAAACCAAATTCCAAAAAAAAAAGAGAAAGGAAAAAAAACAGCATGTAAAGCAAAGTTCAAAGAAAGAGGGATGTAACTATTTGCGTGGCCGCTGGTGTAATTGCGCCCGCTTATCGCCCACCCTACCTAGGTCGCCTTCCTCTAGAGCATGGCTCTGGTGACCCCTTTTTCCCTACGACCGTGGAATCATCAGCTCAGTTCAGCAACACGTTTCTTTTAAGTTTCCATTTTTAATGACAAAATTCAAAAGATCTTAATATTATCAAAGAAAATATAGTAAATCAGGTTTATAATAATAATATAGAGTGTAATAGTAATATAAGCAAAAAGAATAATTCATTATAATTTTTCAGTAAAAACATTTTCAGGTATAGGCATAAATTTCGTATGTATATAATTTTGGTGAGCGTGCTTAAAACCCAAGAATATGTTTAAGATATCAACTTCATTATCGGGGTTATTTTTTTTTTTTTTTTTTCATGTATAATCTTTTCCCACAATTTTCACAATTTTTTATAGGTTTAATTAGATTGGTTTAAATGACCCGAGTTAATTTCTTCTCAAGGTGTAGAATTGACGAACTACGAGTATTAATTTAAAATTGAAATATCTAGTAAAATATATTATAATTAATATTGTTGTCCTTTTCCTTATTTATTTGTTTTTTTTTTTTTTTTTTTTTGTAATTGGTGTCTACTAAATCTCGCCCAAGACCAAACAAAAGTTTCAACCATAGATTCAGATACCATTCAAATGCGAATGCAAATTAAACAAAGACAACTCACTCAGATTTCCATCGGCGAAAGATCGATCTTCCGTTCAACGTACATGCTGGAAAAAATCAGGCGTTTCATACCGCCCTATGGGTTAAAATACTTTCACTTTTCTTGGCGAGTGCAAACGATTGGAAGAAAACTTTTCTGATTATCATCCCGGCATTCTACATCGCGAATATCTCTCTCACACAAAAAAAAAATATGGCCTAGAATTTTCTATCTTGTGCAATTGGTTAACTGTCGGAAGTCGCTCTTCTTCTACACTAGTTGTCTGGGGCTAGTCGATCGTCCCTGGCACCAATGGGTCAAGCCCCAGTGGCTCACGCAATGACGACGCCAACCGGGGAATCTAAACGGCTCCTCTGACGGCTAAGCGAACGAGCGATGCGCGCGCCTCAGGCAGCGGTCTCTTGGGCACTTCTCCGGCGGGTGCTTCTCCGATGGGGCTGCTCCTACGGCAGGCTTCCTCTTTGGGCGGGGCTACTCCGGTGCGCGCTCCTCTGGCGTGCGCTCTGCGGCAGGGTGCTCCTCTGGCGGATGCTTCTCAGATGCGGCCAAAGAGGCTACTTTTCCGACGTGTGCTGTGTGGACAGGGTGCTCCTCTGGCGTGCGCTCTGCGGCAGGGTGCTCCTCTGGCGGATGCTTCTCAGATGCGGCCAAAGAGGCTACTTTTCCGACGTGTGCTGTGTGGACAGGGTGCTCCTCTGGCGTGCGCTCTGCGGCAGGGTGCTCCTCTGGCGTATGCTTCTCCGATTTGTTTGCTGCTCTGCGAAATTTGTATGGCCACTGTAAATTTTAGGTTTACCCACCTGGTGGTTTTGGGGTTCTTATGCCCCAAAAAAATGTTCCACAGATTTAAGAAAATGAATTCGCGATCGGACTTAGGGCCCTATCTCAGGGGCTTTCCTGCATCTCCTGCCTGAGCTACACGTGGGATGTTACCAATTTTATTGGAATAGAGAGTGAGTGCATCTGCACTCAATGACGGCTTGATTTGAAAAGACCGAATCAAAAATAGCGTGGCGTAACTGGGGCCATCGGCGGAAATGTTTCACAGCTGAGTCGAGCTTTCCAAAGACTCCCTGCGCCGGCTGACCTTCGATGAATTACCATTCTCATTGGTATTACCCCGATAACATTGCACCAAAATTTCGGATATGCAACGAAGCTCGGCTTACAGATACTGAAGTGGAGCATACTTCTAGGATGAACTAAAACGGCCTATTCAGTCGCCACTACAAAGCCCCCCCAAACAATCAGGCTAGGGTATACTATCCCTGGTACCCTAGACTGATACCGACGGAAGAGGCATTAATGCCGAATATCCTTGGCGTGATAGGTACCTACAAGTGTGCCTTGTAAGTCTTCCAGTTCATAATACGCGCTTCCCAGCTTCTTGCGAACTCTTGCCTTTACAAAGGAAGGTCCGAATTTGGCCGTGTATCCTGTCTGGAAGCAGCTTTGTTTGAAGTTCCGGAGATACACCTCTTGTCCTTCCACGAATATGACGTTTCGAGACCGAAGGTTATAGCGCTTCTCGTTTTCGGCGTGCTGTTCCAACATACGCTTACATGCTTTATCTCGGACAATCTCAAATGAGTCCTGACGATTGAATTTTAGTGAACGATCATCAAGTAAGTTTAGTTTCCTTAACAGTGAATACGTAGAACCGGATGTTATCATATGCTGTCCAAAAACCATGTAATATGGAGAAGTTCCCAAACTAGCATGAACGGAGGACCTCAATGCACAACATATCCTGTTTAGGTGTTCGTCCCAGTCCTTCTGGTCTGGTCGCACATATGCTCGGATCGCAGCAATCACGGAGCGATTAACACGTTCGGAAGCATTAGCTTGCGGTGAATGCACCGCCGTTAATGTGTGTGTGATGCCATACTGCTGCATCAATTTCCGAAAAGCGTGAGAACGAAATTGTGATCCGTTGTCTGACACCACGGTTTCCGGAGCTCCATATGCCATGATCAGTTCCCCTTCCAAGTATTTTGTGACCCCACTGGTGTCAATCTTCCTAACTGGTTTAAGGAATACGTATTTGGAAAAATGGTCTAGAACGATAAAAATTCCCACGTTCCCGCTTCTTGATCTAGGGTATGGCCCAAGAAAGTCTACGAACAATCTTTGGAAAAACCGTTGACTTTCCGGTGCTTTTCCTAATGGCGGTCGCAGTGTATAATTCGGCGCTTTTGTCGTTTTGCACACTTCGCAAGCGTTAATGTATGCCTTTACATCTGGCACCAGGCCAGGCCAAAAATAATAACGCCTCACTCTCTCTATGGTCTTATGTATGCCACCGTGGCAAGACATAGAACCATCGTGTGCTCTCTTAAGGATTTCTGGCACTAGTTCCTTCGGTATCCAGAGTTTTCACGCGTAATCATCGTGGATTTGTTCCCCTGTAGAATGCTCAGATTTCCGATACACATAGCCGTTATCTGTTTTGAGGTCAGGAAAGTTAGCTTGATTTGCTTTTACTTTTTCTACTAGATCCACATATTCTGCTTTCTTAAACTCTTCAGAATCCAAGTCCACCAGGAGTCCTTCCCGTAAATCTACAGCGGCTATCACGTCTTCGTTGACGCGAGACAACGAATCGGGAACAACGTTAAGGGAGCCTTTGCGATGCTCAATCTTAAAGTTGTACCTTTGCAAAGCCAACGCCCATCGTGCCAACCGGGAATTCAGGTCATGGTTGGACATTAACCACTTTAATGAGGCGTGATCCGTTATGATTGTGAATTCCATTCCTTCAACATATGCCCTGAAAATTTTGAGAGCTACGATGGCCGCTAAACATTCTTGCTCGGTTACAGTATAGTTGCGTTGGGCCTTGTTTAGCTTCTTGGAGATGAAGGCAATCGGACGTTCATCTCCTTCTTCGGATGTTTGTACAAGCACAGCGCCTACCCCCGTTTTACTCGCATCGCAGTGTATTGCGAACGGTTTCGAGAAATCGGGGCTACACAAAACTGGGGCTTCGCTTAGACGTTGCTTCAGTTCCTCGAAGGCTTTTTTAGCTTCGTCAGTTAGACTAAACTTTCGTTTTGTGGTCATTAAGTCGGTCAAAGGGGTAGCGAGTGTAGCAAAATTTGGCACAAACTTTCGATACCATCCACACAAGCCCATGAAACTTCTCAAGCTTCGCAGACTTTTAGGGACAGGAAAATTTTTGATTGCTGCCACCTTTTCGGGATCCGTCCGGATTCCACCGTCGCCTATGATGTGCCCTAAATATCGAACGCGTAGCATACAGAAATGACTTTTACCAATATTACCCGTTTAATTTGCAAGGCCAGTTCTCTCAGTACTTCGAGATGCCGTTCAAATGTGGAAGAAACTACTAATAAATCGTCAAGATAAATAAACACCTCATTGCGGAGATGGGCTGGTACCACCTTATCCATTAGTCGGGACATTGTGCTTGTGGCGTTACAAAGCCCGAACGGCATTACCTTAAATTGGTAGAGAGGTCTGCCTGGGACTGTGAATGCTGTTTTGTCGCGGGATGATTCCTCTAGAGGCACCTGCCAATAAGCATCCTTTAGATCCAGGCTTGAAATATACTCAGCTCTTGGTAACCGACTTAAGATCCCACTGATTTGAGGAAGTGGGTAAGCATCTTTCTCGGTGAAACTGTTCACCTTCCTACAGTCCAAACAAATCCTTACTTTGCCAGGTTTGGTTACCATTACGATAGGGGATGACCATGAACTTTCGGATTCTTCTATTACTCCCAATGCTATCATTCGGTCGATTTCGGTGTACATGGCCTTTTCGACCGCTGGGGAGACGGGGAAATGGCATTGTTTAATTGGTTTGGCCGTTCCCACATCAATCGAATGCGATATCAGGTTGGTCTTACCGAGCCCTTCTTGTTTAAATGACGGAAAACAATTTATTACATTCGCTAGCTTGGTTCGATCACTCTCAGACAATTTATGCTGATCAACCTCCGCTTTAGCGTTACTTTGCGACGATTCTAATTCAGATATGCTTATATTTTTAGGAAGCAAGTCATACAGCCTCCAGAAATCTATACCCAGATATAAATCCTGCTTCAGCGATGGTACCACATAAAGCTTTACGGTACTTTTCTTATCGATGTATTCTACTTCGACTTCCAAATGGCCCAGTATCTGCTGCGATCTTCCATCTGCCGTGGTAGCATGACCTTTTATCTTTTTATAATTACCGCTAGCTTTTATCTCCTCCGCTAACCTCCCACCAACACAACTAATCGAAGCTCCCGAGTCCAATAAGCCATAGACAGTACGATTGAACACTTGCACTGGTAAAAATGGGCGAGGATCCTTCTGCCCAGCCGGAATTGAATTAATGTACTGGACCCCAACGTTGCATATTTTTATGTTCTCCCAATACGCCTTTATCCGACGAGAACTTCGGGATCGACGTATCTTTGAGTCTGATTGAAAGTTGCATTCCGAGATATCTAGCTTCATTAAGTCAGGTATTTTTCTATGAAGTAACGAATTAATAGCCGGTCTTTGTTCGTCTGGGTTGGGGAGTGCTGCTACCATAGCTGCCTCCTGTATTAGTCGGTCATCGTTGCTTGGCTTCGAACGGCACTCGAGGGTTTCTGTTTGACAAGCGACCTCGAAGTGCCGGGTTTTGAGTTTTTTGAGCACTTGCTGCAACTAGGTTTATATGTATTGGCGGCTCCACAGCCGTAACAAAATATTCTTCTCTCGGTCACGCAGTCCTGATACCGGTGCCCTTCTTTGCGGCAATTCCGGCATGACAGTGCAAGCGCAGAGATATCCCCTTCGTTTTCAGATTCCGTTTCCTGAAGACTTTCTGAGGTTTCAGCAAACTCTGAAACGTCGCGCTTAAATGGCGTGTTTCTTATGTACCCCTGGTATCGCTTAGCATCAGCCAAAAAAACTTCGCGCCTTCGACAAATTTCTCTCAAGTCTGAAACTGTTTTAATATCCAGATTCAGGAGCTCATGCCTTATTTCTGTACGTAAGTTGTTCTTAAGGACTCTTACCAGTTTGTTAGGCGCCCACGGCTGCTCTAGCTGATCGACTAAATCAGATATATTGTCGTAAAAGCAATCGAAAGTATCATTCGGCTTTTGTTTTGTATTCCTGATTAACTCCTCGATATCCCCATCATCTCTATTTTGTCACCATGTGCTTTATGATATCGCCAATAGAACTCGTTGGCTTTTCCTTCAAACAGAACCGATGCGTTCTTACAGAGCACGAAAAAATTATTTCCTAACGTTTCCCTAGTCAGTGCTTCAACTCGGTAAATAAAATTGTCCACTGGCACTCCTCCTCCGGAATATTTAATCTTCCATCCGTTCAGAATATGTACCACTTTATCAGGACGGCTCAATAAATCGGATGTGGAACTTTGATGCGAAGCAGTTGAAACCGAAGTCATTCTGACATCCCGTAGATTATCATCAGTTCCCCTACTCGCGTTGGCCCTATTATTAACGTCTCTAATAGTCTGTTGAGAAGACTGCTCACTCTGGCTATTATTAGCCTCTGGGCTTTGAGTTGCTCTCACCCTGGTTACGATATCAGATACAGAACTTTGGATTAATTCCGCCATCCTTTCCGATAGAGTCGCTAGTAATCTGCGTTCCATTGCCAATAAGGTGATGGCATTAGCATTAATAACACTTGTATTGCTGTTGCCGCTGCTGTTGGTACTTGCATTAAGTCCTGACGTAGAGGCTGTGTTGTCCGCAACTTCTCTTTCAATATTCTCGACGAGTGGACGGTTCCTTTATTGACTACGCGTTTCCCGCTCCGCATTATCGGAGACCTTTGGGACTTTGGGCCTACAGGAACTTTTGCACACCGGACACTGTATACTTTTCTTCCAGTGACCCTCTATGCATCTCTTATGAAATTCATGTTGACACGCTGTTCTATAACCATCGACACCGCTAATCTCGCCTTTGCATATAGGACAGAGTGAATTTGAGCTGTTCTCAGCGTCCCTTTCCGGAGATCGGTCTAACCCCATTTTCTAGCGAGACTATCTCCTTGTCCGACCAAATGTATCCTAAAATAATCCGACCACAGTTAACTAACCGCAGTAATAAAATTAAAACGAAAAAAAATTTACAACGATCGTAACTTTGCGATAAGATAAAAATAAAAAATTTGTTTACTGAACTGATTGCTTGATGTCACACGAATCGAAGGGTATTTTTCTTGCTACCATCCTTAGAAATGAGAAAAGATATAGAAAGGCGCAATCCTGGCCTAAGGAGGGAGACGCTAATTTACTTTATTCCGGTATCGGACAGTGACTTTTCGGAAAACATCTCACATGTATTCCAGATCCCGAATAAATTATAGTGCCCCTGTGAAAGAATAATAATTGTCATAAACTACTTGTGGATGTGACGCTTCTCTCAAGCAACGCCGGCATTTTCCGTTTAGCTTAGTTTGTGATTTTATTTAAGTAAGTAAGTAATGGCATTTCAAACCGGGACAGAAATCGACCTAAGTGCGTATGTTTTCATCCCGTTTTCCTCAGCTTGTTAAGTACCATGTTTTCTCTGCTAAATTTAGGAAGGTTTCTTTGATAATTCTTGATTTTCGGTCAAAAAAAATAATGTTAATAATTATACAGTTTTGATTTCCGAGAAAAATTTAAAATTTACAAAAACCCTTGAGATGAGGAGAAGGAAAAAAACAAAAAAATGAAAAAGAGTCGAATTGGTTTATCCATGAGGCTTAATGAGTAAACTCACTAAGGCCCTAACGTTGGGCGCCATCTTTGATATTAATAATAATTAATTATAACTGTAACGTGTAACGTTCGACTGAGTGACTAATTTTCGAAAGGATCTGTGATGGCGTGGCACGCTGTAGGTCCGGCGCTAGCTCGAGGCTTTGGGGTGGAGGTCTTGCTCTCACAGATTTAGTTACGATGCACACATTATTATTAACATCACAAGAAATTGAGCGTGCTTGCGACATTGAAAGGAGCTAGTCATATAAATCGGAAGAACGATAAACCAAATTCCAAAAAAAAAGAGAAAGGAAAAAAAACAGCATGTAAAGCAAAGTTCAAAGAAAGAGGGATGTAACTATTTGCGTGGCCGCTGGTGTAATTGCGCCCGCTTATCGCCCACCCTACCTAGGTCGCCTTCCTCTAGAGCATGGCTCTGGTGACCCCTTTTTCCCTACGACCGTGGAATCATCAGCTCAGTTCAGCAACACGTTTCTTTTAAGTTTCCATTTTTAATGACAAAATTCAAAAGATCTTAATATTATCAAAGAAAATATAGTAAATCAGGTTTATAATAATAATATAGAGTGTAATAGTAATATAAGCAAAAAGAATAATTCATTATAATTTTTCAGTAAAAACATTTTCAGGTATAGGCATAAATTTCGTATGTATATAATTTTGGTGAGCGTGCTTAAAACCCAAGAATATGTTTAAGATATCAACTTCATTATCGGGGTTCTTTTTTTTTTTTTTTTTTCATGTATAATCTTTTCCCACAATTTTCACAATTTTTTATAGGTTTAATTAGATTGGTTTAAATGACCCGAGTTAATTTCTTCTCAAGGTGTAGAATTGACGAACTACGAGTATTAATTTAAAATTGAAATATCTAGTAAAATATATTATAATTAATATTGTTGTCCTTTTCCTTATTTATTTGTTTTTTTTTTTTTTTTTTTTTGTAATTGGTGTCTACTAAATCTCGCCCAAGACCAAACAAAAGTTTCAACCATAGATTCAGATACCATTCGAATGCGAATGCAAATTAAACAAAGACAACTCACTCAGATTTCCATCGGCGAAAGATCGATCTTCCGTTCAACGTACATGCTGGAAAAAATCAGGCGTTTCATACCGCCCTATGGGTTAAAATACTTTCACTTTTCTTGGCGAGTGCAAACGATTGGAAGAAAACTTTTCTGATTATCATCCCGGCATTCTACATCGCGAATATCTCTCTCACACAAAAAAAAAAATATGGCCTAGAATTTTCTATCTTGTGCAATTGGTTAACTGTCGGAAGTCGCTCTTCTTCTACACTAGTTGTCTGGGGCTAGTCGATCGTCCCTGGCACCAATGGGTCAAGCCCCAGTGGCTCACGCAATGACGACGCCAACCGGGGAATCTGAACGGCTCCTCTGACGGCTAAGCGAACGAGCGATGCGCGCGCCTCAGGCAGCGGTCTCTTGGGCACTTCTCCGGCGGGTGCTTCTCCGATGGGGCTGCTCCTACGGCAGGCTTCCTCTTTGAGCGGGGCTACTCCGGTGCGCGCTCCTCTGGCGTGCGCTCTGCGGCAGGGTGCTCCTCTGGCGGATGCTTCTCAGATGCGGCCAAAGAGGCTACTTTTCCGACGTGTGCTGTGTGGACAGGGTGCTCCTCTGGCGTGCGCTCTGCGGCAGGGTGCTCCTCTGGCGGATGCTTCTCAGATGCGGCCAAAGAGGCTACTTTTCCGACGTGTGCTGTGTGGACAGGGTGCTCCTCTGGCGTGCGCTCTGCGGCAGGGTGCTCCTCTGGCGTATGCTTCTCCGATTTGGCTGCTTCTCTGCAGCTCTGCGAAATTTGTATGGCCACTGTAAATTTTTAAGTGCGGGGAAAATCGAGCACAAGGTTTACCCACCTGGTGGTTTTGGGGTTCTTATGCCCCAAAAAAATGTTCCACAGATTTAAGAAAATGAATTCGCGATCGGACTTAGGGCCCTATCTCAGGGGCTTTCCTGCATCTCCTGCCTGAGCTACACGTGGGATGTTACCAATTTTATTGGAATAGAGAGTGAGTGCATCTGCACTCAATGACGGCTTGATTTGAAAAGACCGAATCAAAAATAGCGTGGCGTAACTGGGGCCATCGGCGGAAATGTTTCACAGCTGAGTCGAGCTTTCCAAAGACTCCCTGCGCCGGCTGACCTTCGATGAATTACCATTCTCATTGGTATTACCCCGATAACATTGCACCAAAATTTCGGATATGCAACGAAGCTCGGCTTACAGATACTGAAGTGGAGCATACTTCTAGGATGAACTAAAACGGCCTATTCAGTCGCCACTACATTATGTCTCCGGTATGCACAACTTGCATTTCAAACTGAAGCATAAAATCGCTCAAGATGAATTTGTTGAGCTTTTGAAAGACAACATGAACTCCCAGATGGGCGGCTTGCTGCTAACATCCCCATTAACTTCGTTAGCAGAGTTCAAAGTTCATGCCCAGCACTACAAAGCTTTCCTAATAGTACAAACGTTCTTACACCTTATAAACATATAAATCAAACATTTCTAATAAATGTGATTTAATCGGTCGTCAGTTAGATCAAAAGAGGAAACATCACAACCCAAATTCCATGCGCCAAGTTTATGAAAAATACTAGAGTACATAATATACCTTTAACATAAAGCAACAGCAGTGGAGATATCAGCCCGAACAGCTCAGCCGATAAAACATGAGACTCTTGATCAGAGAAGTGGGTCGAAGCCACAAGTGAATGGGCGCCTAAAAAGGAGAAGAAACACGGAACAGACAACGATGGTCGTACGCAGATTCCTTTTGCGAAGTCATTCCATGCGGTCCGCATCGATCACTTCGAGCCTGTTACGTACGCCCTCCACATAGAAAGATTCACATAGAGAAACAACGACGAATCTTTAGACAGGAGGAGGGGTGCATGTGACTAACCAGACTCATACTGGTAAAGGCAGAAGAAAATGCAATTCGGCAATTCTCGGGTGTCGCGTGGCCAGAACAACGGCCACGATCAACCTACTGGTAACCATACTCCGGTAGCTAGCAAAGGGCAACAGCCGGCCGTTGACTCCCAAGATAGCAGATATCAAGAAACAGTAATCCTAGGTGGGAACACCTAGTTTATCCGATCCATACCGGCAGCCAAGTAAAAGCTCTAGTCTGGTATAAAAGACCTTAGACAAATAGAGCTTAGGAGAGAATCCATTTGTGTGTCTTGCTGACGGAAGCCGGCAGCTCCGAGGGAAGACGACTTTCCCTGGGGTAGTCGTCCACGGAGTCTTCTGCCACCAGGACCAGCCACCATATCCAACCATCCTTGAGGAGGACACAAATCGCTGCTCGAAAGATCCTTATGTGTTGGACCAGCGCCGCCATTGTCATCAAAGAACGTGGAGAGGATCAACAATAAGGACGACATCTGTCATACTGTGATGTTTTGTAGCCGCAGTACCCGTGATCCCCATGCTCCTGAAAATTGTTTAGCTGTAGGAGCCATCCGTTCAGCGGCGTAGCGACCAATAGCATACGTCGGAAAAAGTTGTGATGCAACATAAATGTGTTAATCGAGCCAACCAAAGTGAACTCATGCATAACCAAAGACCAATATCCTCTAATAATACACTTGGAGAACAAGTGAAAATCAACAAAAAAACATTGGAAGCATTCAAACATGCATTGAAATACATTTAAAACCAACCGGAATCGATAGACAAAGTGCGAATCATGATAAACAGCCGTTGAAGCAGTCGCATGCCTCGGGAGTAATATAACTATATATTTTGTGTTTAAGTGAATTGGTATACTTAAGAAAAGCCGTATTTTGGTGCACGTATATTTATATATATATATACCCAATATAATATTTTCCAAGGCCCAGGATCCGGAGCGTCGAGATCTCATCGCCCAGGATTTAAAGAGGGGGTAAGTTTGTCGGAACACGGTTCCTTTCTTATAAACATACATATATAAATATCCGTGCAGTATCCTACAGTTTTATAGACTACTATAAATTTTCCAGCGGCGAGTATCAGCCTTGTTGTTGTATGTACAATTGCAAGAGCTCTCTGAGCGACGTTTTGTAGTCGTGAATAGTCAGCATTTTGCTGATTTGTGCACCTTCACAGGTGGTAAATTCGATACTCTCCGCTAGCCAAAAATTGTCAATTAGTTTAATTTCCATATGATTTAGCCAACATTATGTTATTCATCCACGGCACTCGCCGATATAAATATTATCCAATAAATTTGTAATGTAAAAGGATATCAAAACATGAAGTGCTAGAGCTCTATTAAGGGGGTGTGCTGACGCGAGAAGTGGAGTAGGTCAAGAACAATGACATAACTTTTGACGGACAACCTTGACAATAGGGGATCGTATTGCGCGGCCCGCGACGATCCATTGGCACACGAATGTGTGAAGGGGAGGGAATATGGCCAAAACACAGCCCGATCGTAATGCGATCAAGCGACAGCTAAGCTTGTGGGGCAGTGTGGACTGACGACCGACGAACTTTATGAAGTAATATTATTTTCCAGGCACTTTTAATATTTATTCTCGTTATGTTGGAGAGGAGAGAGGCTTACCAAGATCCCACGACCCGAATACGACGTAGCTTATGCCGGCAAATGGTGCCAGAATATCGGACGCCTCTCCCTCGGCCCAAGTCCTTGTCAGGACTCGGGCACTAATATGCCCACGTAACAGTATGCCATATCGAAATCCGAGACCTTTTGCCTAAGTTATGGGCTTTTAAAGATGGAGAGAAGGCCCATTTCTGTAAACCTTCGCAAAATTAAAATCAATGACATAAAAACGGGCATATTTTTTACTACGTTTAAAGCTACATATTTTAATGCAGATAACAACATAATCATTCCACAAGCCCATAAAGGTAGGCCATATCGAAATCCGAGTCCTTTTGACCAAGTTATGGGCTTTTAAGGGTGGAGAGAAGGCCCATTTCTGTAATCCTTCGCAAAATTAAAATCAATGACATAAAAACGGTCATACTTTTTACTACCTTTAAAGCTATATATTTTAATGCAGATAACAACATAATCATTCCACAAGCCCATAAAGGTATGCCATATCGAAATCCGAGTCCTTTTGACCAAGTTATGTGCTTTTAAAGATGGATAGAAGGCCCATTTCTGTAAATCTCGCAAAATTAAAATCAATGACATAAAAACGGTCATATTTTTTAATACCTTTAAAGCTACATTTTTTAATGCAGATAACAACATAATAATTCCACAAGCCCATAAAGGTATGCCATATCGAAATCCGAGTCCTTTTGCCCAAGTTATGGTCTTTTAAAGATGGAGAGAAGGCCACTTCTGTAAACCTTCGCAAAATTAAAATCAATGACATAAAAACGGGCATATTTTTTACTACGTTTAAAGCTACATATTTTAATGCATATAACAACATAATCATTCCACAAGCCCATAAAGGTATGCCATATCGAAATCCGAGTCCTTTTGACCAAGTTATGGGCTTTGAAGGATGGAGAAAAGGCCCATTTCTGTAAACCTTCGCAAAATTAAAATCAATGACATAAAAACGGTCATATTTTTTACTACCCTTAAAGCTATATATTTTAATGCAGATAACAAAATAATCATTCCACAAGCCCATAAAGTTATGCCATATCGAAATCCGAGTCCTTTTGACCAAGTTTTGGGCTTTTAAGGGTGGAGAGAAGGCGTATTTCTGTAAACCTTCGCAAAATTAAAATCAATGACATAAAAACGGTCATACTTTTTACTACCTTTAAAGCTATATATTTTAATGCAGATAACAACATAATAATTCCACAAGCCCATAAAGGTATGCCATATCGAAATCCGAGTCCTTTTGCTCAAGATATGGGCTTTTAAGGATGGAGAAAAGGCCCATTTCTGTAAGCCTTCGCAAAATTAAGTCAATGACATAAAAACGGTCATATTTTTTACTAACTTTGTGGGAGTCAGTATTTTCGGCTAAGTTGGCATTCCTAGTTAAGACATTACCCATGGTAATTAACATAAATAGCCCAGATGCAACCCTTCAGTTAGCAAGGATCCGCTCCTCGCCCGAATACCAAAAATACCATTTTGATGGATTTTAGGGATTTTGCGCATCCTAAGTCCACTCTAGACGCCATGATTTCCTCCTCTTTGTCGCAAGCTTCTCCCGAGATCGGTACGTTCCCTGCGTAAAGTGTTACAATTTTCAAACCCGTCCGCATCCATACATCCGCGTGTGAAATTCTTAGAGTTTTGACCAGTACGACCGGTTATCACTCCCAATATTGGTGGTAAGAGAATTGGGGACGATATATTGAAAGAATCTAATTGTAATTCCCGGAAAACAGCAGTGACCAGAGACACGTGCAAATTCTCGGAATTGACAGAAGCTTTACAGTCCTCCCTCTGCGCACAGCAAGGAGCAGGTGCCGCGTGCAGCGATTCATCAGTGGAACCATACATTTCTTCAGCGCCAGGCCATAATCGCCATTTGGGATTCTTATACAGCACACCGCGTGAAAGGAATCTGTCTTCTTTGCCACACCTGGATTAATTTCATCATCGGCAAACCATAAGCGGCTTTAAGGATCGCCGCAGTCAACCCGCGCGAGGTTTTGACCTTGCCAAGTCCGCACGACGATCTACAAGTCAGATCACGTTGCAGTTCGGGCGAAAAACGCACCGGCGCCGATTCGGCGTAATTCGGGCCAGACCGCTGAAGCAGATGCCGCATCCTAATTGGAATTTGAATTCCAATTCTGGTTTCCAGTTAATTTTGGCCGGGACTGCCAACTCGTTTTTTTTTTTGTATCGCTAAAGCGATTGTAGTTTAATTTTCTTATTCTAAATATTTGTATGACTAGTTTCTAATTTAATTTACGATTCCTATTTAGCCATTATACTTGCGTGTGTGCTTACGACATAGTATGACATATATACACCTAAATACAGCGCACATCGATCGTCATCAGGCCTGCTGACTTCGTTGGAGAGTTCGTAAGTACGGCATAGCCGTAAAGCATTTACATTTCTATATATATATATTCATTCTTGTCTGAGCCCTCACACTTTTGTTACTAGTATATACATGTAAATTTCCCACATTCGCGTATTGATAAATATTAAATAAGAATCGTTTGCTTTTATATAACTTAACGTAATCCGCCTAAGTGCTTTTCTGTAATTTTTGAATAAGTTTGCCGTATATCGATAAAATATGTAATCAGTTTCGTAATAATTTAACGTAAACAAAATATCCATTTCCTTTCCTATTTGATAATCTTGTATTGACACACGTTCATATAGAGAGTCTTTTGGCGTAAAGACTCTCTAAGTTTTAAGGTTTTAGTGTTAGGATTTGTAGTATTAAGAACCATGAACCATATTATCGTATTTGCCGTATTAAATGAAATTTAAGATGAATTAATTTGTGATCTTTTGAGGGCACCTTAGAGGATGTAGCGCAGCGGGTGTTTTAAGGGTGGAGTCTAATGAGACTTCACAGGTAGGGTGGGTATAGAAGGTGGCCAATAACATCTTGGCCTCCGTCTTCGATAGGTACAGTCTCTCGTCCGAATCTTAGCCGATTGGTTAAAAATCCTTATCGTTACCGTCTCTCTGTCTACTATTGTTAGTTCTGTGACACTCTTGTTTCATCTTAACACAAACCCACACCCATCTCCCTGAGCAGGCCGCACTATGGGGAATTAGCCCACTTTTTGTGACATTAATTAATAACTTAAAAACGAAGCATCATTTAAAAGATTTTTTTTTAAATTAAGTATATAAAATTTAAAGTAAGTAAGCTAAAAAAGATAAGCGTGGTCCAGCCTTTTTTTTAAGAAAAAAAATTGTTTTTCTTGTCATTCAAATAAAAAAATTTTTTTCTTAATTTATTTTTTATGAAATTCTAAACTGACTTAAAAAAATTGAGTTTTTTATTTCCCACTTTTTAAGTGAAATTGTAATTTTTTGATTTGTTATCACTATAATTCTTAACAAATATACAAAAATCCTTTATATCAACAATAAGTAAGTGAAATGATGTTGTAAAATAATTTTAAAATAATCGTTATTTAATAAGAAATATAATTGCACACTGTTTTTCTTAAGATAACATCGAAACTGACATTTACCAGACAAAAATGCTCGAAATATACCATATTAGGTAGAGGCCTTTAAAGCTAAATTTTAGAGAAAGTGCGCAAAAGTGCACTTTTATACTAACCTAGCTCAATGAGAACTAAATATTCTACAAAATAAAAAAGGTTTCAGAGGTGGAAACAGCTGGAATCAATTTGTAGCTCCATTTAAAAATACAAATTAACTTAAAGATTTTGGTTTTTTTGAGGTTAGAACTAGAACACGAATATACGAGCACCACAATCAACAAATACAATATAAAGGTCACAAACACAAGTTTCAAGTCCCTCTGATTGGATGGTATTTCAAAAACTTCAGTGATTTGTTTAGTTTTACACTTTTTGACAATTTAAACTATTAAGAATAATAGGCGATTTACCAGCGCTGCCACATCATTGAAATAAAAACAGGCTTTCACAGCTTATAACTTAACAGCGGTGCGCACTGTTAAGCTTTTCTGTTAGTAACATTAGATATTGATGTTATCGTGATGCATTCTAATAAACAAAACCAATTTTTAACGACTTTTAAAAAATGGGTTTTGGCCAAAAAATGTGGTCAAATTCCCCATAGTGGGCCGGTCAAAGCGTAGACAGAGGTGTTAGGGTGGACAACGCTCATAGAGTGTGTCGTTACAACTTTTAAGCCATATTTTTGAATGCAGATAATAACATAATCATTCCACAAGCCCATAAAGGTATTCCATACCGAAATCCGAGTCCTTTTGCCTAAGTTATGGGCTTTTAAAGATGGAGAGAAGGCCCATTTCTGTAAGGCTTCGCAAAATTAAAATCAATGACATAAAAACGGTCAAATTTTTTACTTCCTTTAAAGCTTTATATAATTATGCAGATAACAACATAATCATTCCACAAGCCCATAAAGGTATGCCATATCGAAATCCGAGTTCTTTTGACCAAGTTATGGGATTTTAAAGATGGAGAGAAGGCCCATTTCTGTAAACCTTCGCAAAATTAAAATCAATGACATAAAAACGGTCATATTTTTTACTTCCTTTGAAGTCATATATTGTAATGTAGATAGCAACATAAACATTCTACAAGCACATAAAGGTATGCCATATCGAAATCCAAGTCCTTTTGACCAAGTTATGGGCTTTTAAAGATGGAAAGAAGGCCAATTTGTGTAAGCCTCCGAAAAATCAATGACATAAAAACGGTCATATTTTTTACTACCTTTAAAGCTATACATTTTAATGCAGATAACAACATAATTATTCCACAAGCGCATATAGGTATGCCATATCGAAGTCCGAGTCCTTTTGCCCAAGTTATGGGCTTTTAAGGATGGGGAGAAGGCCCATTTCTGTAAACCTTCGCAAAATTAAAATCAATGACATAATAACGGTCATATTTTTTACTACCTTTAAAGCTATATTTTTTAATGCAGATAACAACATAATCATTCCACAAGCACATAAAGGTATTCCATATCGAAATCCGAGTCCTTTTGCCCAAGTTATGTGCTTTTAAAGATGGAGAGAAGGCCCATTTCAGTAAACCTTCGCAAAATTAAAATCAATGACATAAAAACGGTCATATTTTTTACTACCTTTAAAGCTATATATTTTAATGCAGATAACAAAATAATCATTCCACAAGCCCATAAAGTTATGCCATATCGAAATCCGAGTCCTTTTGACCAAGTTATGGGCTTTTGAGGGTGGAGAGAAGGCCCATTTCTGTAAGCCACCGCAAAATTAAAATCAATGACACAAAAACGGTCAAATTTTTTACTACCTTTAAAGCTATATATTTTAATGCAGATAACAACATAATCATTCCACAAGCCCATAAAGGTATGCCATATCGAAATCCGAGTTCTTTTGACCAAGTTATGGGCTATTAAAGATGGAGAGAAGGCCCATTTCTGTAAACCTTCGCAAAATTAAAATCAATGACATAAAAACGGTCATATTTTTTACTACCTTTAAAGCTATATATTTTAATGCAGATAACAACATAATAATTCCACAAGCTCATAAAGGTATGCCATATCGAAATCCGAGTCCTTTTGCCCAAGTTATGGGCTTTTAAGGATGGAGAGAAGGCCCATTTCTGTAAACCTTCGCAAAATTAAGTCAATGACATAAAAACGGTCATATTTTTTACTAACTTTTAAGCTATATTTTTGAATGCAGATAATAACATAATCATTCCACAAGCCCATAAAGGTATTCCATACCGAAATCCGAGTCCTTTTGCCTAAGTTATGGGCTTTTAAAGATGGAGAGAAGGCCCATTTCTGTAAACCTTCGCAAAATTAAAATCAATGACATAAAAACGGTCAAATTTTGTACTTCCTTTAAAGCTTTATATAATAATGCAGATAACAACATAAACATTCCACAAGCCCATAAAGGTATGCCATATCAAAATCCGAGTTCTTTTGACCAAGTTATGGGCTATTAAAGATGGAGAGAAGGCCCATTTCTGTAAACCTTCGCAAAATTAATATCAATGACATAAAAACGGTCATATTTTTTACTACCTTTAAAGCTATATATTTTAATGCAGATAACAACATAATAATTCCACAAGCTCATAAAGGTATGCCATATCGAAATCCGAATCCTTTTGCCCAAGTTATGGGCTTTTAAGGATGGAGAGGAGGCCCATTTCTGTAAACCTTTGCAAAATTAAGTCAATGACATAAAAACGGTCATATTTTTTACTAACTTTTAAGCTATATTTTTGAATGCAGATAATAACATAATCATTCCACAAGCCCATAAAGGTATTCCATACCGAAATCCGAGTCCTTTTGCCTAAGTTTTGGGCTTTTAAAGATGGAGAGAAGGCCCATTTCTGTAAACCTTCGCAAAATTAAAATCAATGACATAAAAACGGTCAAATTTTGTACTTCCTTTAAAGCTTTATATAATAATGCAGATAACAACATAATCATTCCACAAGCCCATAAAGGTATACCATATCGAAATCCGAGTTCTTTTGACCAAGTTATGGGATTTCAGAGATAAAGAGAAGGCCCATTTCTGTAAACCTTCGCAAAATTAAAATCAATGACATAAAAACGGTCATATTTTTTACTTCCTTTGAAGTCATATATTGTAATGTAGATAGCAACATAAGCATTATACAAGCCCATTAAGGTATGCCATATCGAAATCCAAGTCCTTTTGTCCAAGTTATGGGCTTTTAAAGATGGAAAGAAGGCCAATTTGTGTAAGCCTCCGCAAATTTAAAATCAATGACATAAAAACGGTCATATTTTTTACTACCTGTAAAGCTATATATTTTAATGTAGATAACAACATAATTATTCCACAAGCCCATATAGGTATGCCATATCGAAATCCGATTCCTTTTGCCCAAGTTATGGGCTTTTAAGGATGGAGAGAAGGCCCATTTCTGTAAACCTTCGCAAAATTAAAATCAATGACATAATCACGGTCATATTTTTTGCTACCTTTTAAGCTTTATATTTTAATGCAGATAACAACATGATCATTTCACAAGCCCATAAAGGTATGCCATATCGAAATCCGAGTCCTTTTGACCAAGTTATGGGCTTTGAAGGATGGAGAGAAGGCCCATTTTTTTTTTTATTTCTTGGACGTTGATGCACTATGGTCAGTACAAACAAGTGGCCCTACGACACCAAGCAAAGCTTGTTACGCGCGGAGCCCATCACCGTTTTGGGCGAGTAAACATAATCGCGGACAAAGAAAAAGACAATGTAACAATAGACAATTAAAAATACAGGTCAATATACGAATAGACAAAATACATCAAGTAAAACTAATTAGTTACTAGGGAGGATAGTATTATTGATTTAAAGATAGGAAGTGAGTCAGTAGTAGATATTAGATGATATAGTCTATTATAATCATTGCAAAGTACTCTAAAAGGTTCATGCATTGCGTAATTAGAGATACAGTGACTTAATACTAAAGGAATATAGTTTCTAGTGAATCTATTTGGCACATTAAAACGCAGGCGACCCAGTAACTCGGGACTCTCTACATCACAATGAATAAGATTTCTAATAAACGTAATACCAAGCATAGTTCTACGGTTAGCTAACGATGGTAAGTTAATTAGAAGTAGTCTACTAGAGTAGGATGGTAGTATTAGGCTTGTATCCCAGTTAAGTCTCCGTAAGGCAAATATTAAGAAGTTTTTTTGCACAGACTCAATCCGGTCTATATGCACCCCATATTGGGGACTCCAAACAGGAGCAAGGTCTTTGTGACATAGGGATCATCGAATTCCTTCGACCACCTTTTGATAAATGCAAGCACGCCCCTGGCTTTATTTACCATAGTAGTAATGTGATCGGAAAATTTAAGTCTAGGATCCATGTAGACTCCAAGGTCGTTAGCATGCGTTATCCTTTCTAACGCGCAACCACTTAAAGTATACGTTGAGTAGTGGGGGCTGACACGAAAAAAGGAATTAGTTTACACTTAGAACCATTTAAATTCAATTCATTATCCATGCACCATGTTTGAAATGCATTTAGATCCGATTGTAAAGCTAAACTTTGTGCGGGGTCATTATATTGCAGGCACAACTTAACGTCATCTGCGTACATAAGAACCCGTGACTTCGTTAAGACTAATGGAAAGTCATTTATAAATAATGTAAGCAGGAGCGGACCAAGATGACTTCCTTGTGGTACACCGGAAGTAACTCGGATTAGGAATGACAAAGAGTTTTTAAAAATGACCCTTTGAGTCCTATCATTCAAATAACTTAAAATCCACCTAAGAAGATCACCTGGAAACCCTAAAAGGTCCAATTTCCGGACTAAAATCGGGTGATTTACAGAATCAAACGCCTTACTAAAATCAGTGTAGACCACATCAGTCTGACGATTCTTTCTAAAACCTCCTATAACAAATGAAGTAAACTCCAAAAGGTTGGTTGTCGTTGACCTACGTTTTATAAATCCGTGTTGACAAGAGGAAATAAGGGACCTACAACTGTGTTGTAAATGAGGCGTAATAATGTTCTCAAAGAGCTTCGGTATAGCTGATAGCTTTGAAATACCTCTGTAATTACATGCGTTCAATTTACTCCCTTTTTTATGAAGCGGGATAACAAACGATTCCTTTCATCTGTGTGGGAAATCGGATGTTTCTAAAGACAAAGTAAACAGTTTGTGCAATGGTCTACACAAAGTCTCAGCGCAATACCTAAGCACACATCCAGGGACTCCGTCAGGACCCGAAGAGTAGACTGGTTTGACTCTTTGCAAATCTAAAAGAAGTGAGCTTTTACTTATAACAGGACAACAAATAAAGTTTGATTTAGGAATGACATATGGGTAAGACTGATCTGGAGGACTTGATGTTGAATAGGTGGTTTGAAAAAACTGTGCAAAAAGATCGGCTATGGCTTGATCAGTGCTAGCAGCCGAATTTTCAAATTTAAGTGATGATGGGTAACTAGAAGATTTACGTTTTGTGTTAACAAAATTATAAAACTGTTTTGGATCCAGTGTAAACTGGGTCTTGCAACGAGCTAAATAGTTTTTATAACACTGGGCGTTAAGCACGGTGAAATCAGACCGAGCACTTAAGTATCGGGAAAAGGCAGCTTGTGAACCTGAAGCTCTAAACTTTTTGTAGAGTCTAGACTTTACATTTTTAAGTCGTGCCAGCTCTTTGTTAAGCCACGGAGGTTGGTTTGAAATTTTAGGATAATACGTAGGAACGCATGTATCAAAAACTTCGTTTAATATGTTATAAAATATATTAACCGCTTCATTTATATTAGTACTTAAGTACAGATAAGACCAATCCGAGCAAGCTATAAGGCTATTAATGAGTGCAAAGTTCGCTCTACGAAAGCAGGGGATGCGTTTAGCTATTTTTTCAGATACTTCATACACTTTTGTACCCGTGTCAATAGTCAGCTCTAGCGTTGGGTGATAAAGGTCTTCTGGTAAAGTAATTGCAGAGGTTCTAGCTATGCAGACACAATCTGGACTGGAAACAAAGCATAGATCCAGTAATCGTCCTAAGAAATGTAATACATGATTTACTTGAGACAATGAAATATCAAGCAAACCGTCAAGAAAATCATGCTGCGTTGAAGGTAACAATATATTTGAGGTTTCGACGGTGGACCATGTCGCCCTAGGTATATTAAAGTCACCTAAAACTATTAACTGATCCCCATCTGATAGTTTACTTGAAATAAGCTGGATAGCGGACAGATGATTCGCATATGTCGGGGATTCCGATGATGGCGGAATATATGAACATGTTATGTATATAGAAATACCCGGAAGGGATAGTTTTATACACAGAAATTCAATGTCATATATTTCGTCGGACGTTATTACGATCAAGCCTGTAAGTTGTGTACTTACTTGGAAAAACTTCGGAACTTAGAACTTCCGGATTTAACCAGGTTTCAGTAAAAACAATAACATGGGAAGACAAGGAAAAACTATCAGTATACAATTTGGTCAACTTACTTTGTAAACCTCTTGTATTCTGATAATAAAGCTGAAGAAAAGAATCTAGTTTTTTGAGATAGATGAGGATGTAGATGTGGATGGCTCTTTAAAGGGATTTCCAACTTCCTTTGAACGAATTTTCTTTTTTTTTAGCTTCGTACTCTTTAACAAAAATGCCAACAGGCCAAAAATTGGCTGAGCACATAGTTGCAAAATGAACACAGGGAACACCGATCTTAAAAGGTGATACTTCCCTAGCATATGGAAAATTAAATCGTTCAACCTTTAGATCATCAATCTGAACTTTGTTACGTCCAGGGATGAAAGGTCAGGACTTAGCGAAAAAACAAAAATTTGTTTCCGCTGCGGTACACAGGTGACTGTTTTAGGTACCCCGCATGTGACAGGTCTTGGTACTACGGCATTTACGGCTGCACTACCAGTTTCAGTCGGTACTCCGGACGTTAAGTCAACATGCGGCGTTGGAATTATTAAAGTATTGTTTATAGCAGATTTTTCGGGCGTCTCATGCGGCAAAATCTCGCGTCCTTTGCATTCGGAAACCGAATCTTTTTTAGCTTTCGATCTCAGTACCATTTGTGCGGCGGCTGAGATCGACTGCTGTGCTGCAGACCCCGGATCGCCAGAGAGAGTTACACTAGCGGCTACCGTGGGTTGTCTATCGCCCGCGATCTTTTTACGCTTAGGAGAATCGGGCTCAGATAGCATACGGCTAGTGAGCTGCGACTCAAGCGCCACAAGCAGATCCGTATTTCTACGGCTGTTCCGGATTAATTCCGTAACAGTGCTTTTTGTAAGCCGCCTTATAGAGAGTGCCTGGGTTTCGTAAGCAATGCATTCATCACATAGTAGCGCAAGCCACTTCTCATGTCGATTGCATCGCGTACCAGGCCCGAATAGCCAAGGCATTTTGCATGAAAAATATTCTCACACGAATGGCACGGAATGCTCTGTTGTCCAGCCAAAATTAACGACTTGCATTTCTTTAAATTGCAGACAGCCATTATCGCGATATTCCGAACCACAGTGCCAAGAGAATAAAGCTACGCAAGTAAAAGAGAGAGTTAGAGAGCGGGAGAGAATGAGCGGGAGTAAGTAAGCTGGGGGAGCGTAAGTTTTAGATGTTCCAAAAACAAAGTTATAAGCGGGAGTGCGGGAGAGCGGGTAACTACCGTTTAGACACTTACCGCTCCAAACAGCGTTTGGAAGAAAAGAAGAAGGCAATTAGAAAAAAACAATAACAACAAACACTGCACAGAGATTAGACATGCAAACTAATTTTGTTAATTTAAACGCAAAACAATCACTATGCACTCGCGAAGCGAACGGATGTTGTTAGGGTCATACAAAGTTATGTAGACGTATGAAAATATGAACTAAACCCCGATGGTTTATGGACAAAAAGAACAAAAATTCGGAGCGCAAGACAAAAACACGACCGTTCACTGAAAGAGTAAGTTTCTGTAAACCTTCGCAAAATTAAAATCAATGACATATAAACGGTCATACTTTTTACTACCTTTAAAGCTATATATTTTAATGCAGATAACAAAATAATCATTCCACAAGCCCATAAAGGTATGCTATATCGAAATCCGAGTCCTTTTGACCAAGTTATGGGCTTTTAAGGGTGGAGAGAAGGCCCATTTCTGTAAGCCTTCGCAAAATTAAAATCAATGACATAATAACGGTCATATTTTTTACTACCGTTAAAGCTATATATTTTAATGCAGATAACAACATAATAATTCCACAAGCCCATAAAGGAATGCCATATCGAAATCCGAGTCCTTTTGCCCAAGCTATGGGCTTTTAAGGGTGGAGAGAAGGCCCATATCTGTAAACCTTCGCAAACTTAAAATCAATGACATGAAAACGTTCATATTTTTTACTACCTTTAAGGCTATATATCTTAATGCAGATAACAACATAATCATTCCACAAGCCCATAAAGGTATGCCATATCGAAATCCAAGTCCTTTTGACCAAGTTATGGGCTTTCGATGATGGAAAGAAGGCCAATTTCTGTAAGCCACCGGAAAATTAAAATCAATGACACAAAAACGGTCATATTTTTTACTACCTTTAAAGCTATATATTTTAATGCAGATAACAACATAATTATTCCACAAGCCCATATAGGTATGCCATATCGAAATGCGAGTTCTTTTGACCAAGTTATGGGCTTTTAAAGATGGAGAGAAGGCCCATTTCTGTAATCCTTCGCAAAATTAATATCAATGACATAAAAACGGTCATATTTTTTACTACCTTTAAAGCTATATATTTTAATGCAGATAACAACATCCCATAAAGGTATGCCATATCGAAATCCGAGTCCTTTTGCCCAAGCTATGGGCTTTTAAGGATGGAGAGAAGGCCCATTTCTGTAAACCTTCGCAAAATTAAAATCAATGACATAAAAACGGTCATATTTTTTACTACCTTTAAGTCTATATATCTTAATGCAGATAACAACATAATCATTCCACAAGCCCATAAAGGTATTCCATATCGAAATCCGAGTTCTTTTGACCAAGTTATTGGCTTTTAAGGATGGAGAGAAGGCCCATTTCTGTAAACCTTCGCAAAATTAAGTCAATGACATAAAAACGGTCATATTTTTTACTAACTTTTAAGCTATATTTTTGAATGCAGATATTAACATAATCATTCCACAAGCCCATAAAGGTATTCCATACCGAAATCCGAGTCCTTTTGCCTAAGTTATGGGCTTTTAAAGATGGAGAGAAGGCCCATTTCTGTAAACCTTCGCAAAATTAACATCAATGACATAGAAACGGTCATATTTTTTACTTCCTTTAAAGCTTTATATAATAATGCAGATAACAACATAATCATTCCACAAGCCCATAAAGGTATGCCATATCGAAATCCGAGTTCTTTTTACCAAGTTATGGGATTTTAAAGATGGAGAGAAGGCCCATTTCTGTAAGCCTTCGCAAAATTAAAATCAATGACATAAAAACGGTCATATTTTTTACATCCTTTGAAGTCATATATTGTAATGTAGATAGCAACATAAGCATTCTACAAGCCCATAAAGGTATGCCATATCGAAATCCAAGTCCTTTTGACCAAGTTATGGGCTTTTAAAGATGGAAAGAAGGCCAATTTTTGTAAGCCTTCGCAAAATTAAAATCAATGACATAAAAACGGTCATATTTTTTACTACCTTTATAGCTATATATCTTAATGCAGATAACAACATAATCATTCCACAAGCCCATAAAGGTATGCCATATCGAAATCCGAGTCCTTTTGACCAAGTTATGTGCTTTTAAAGATGGAGAGAAGGCCCATTTCTGTAACCCTTCGCAAAATTAAAATCAATGACATAAAAACGGTCATATTTTTTACTTCCTTTGAAGTCATATATTGTAATGTAGATAGCAACATAAGCATTCTACAGGCCCATAGAGGTATGCCATATCGAAATCCGAGTTCTTTTTACCAAGTAATGGGATTTTAAAGATGGAGAGAAGGCCCATTTCTGTAAGCCTTCGCAAAATTAAAATCAATGACATAAAAACGGTCATATTTTTTACTTCCTTTGAAGTCATATATTGTAATGTAGATAGCAACATAAGCATTTTACAAGCCCATGAAGGTATACCATATCGAAATCCAAGTCCTTTTGACCAAGTTATGGGCATTTAAAGATGGAAAGAAGGCCAATTTTTGTAAGTTTACGCAAAATTAAAATCAATGACATAAAAACGGTCATATTTTTTACTACCTTTAAAGCTATATATCTTAATGCAGATAACAACATAATCATTCCACAAGCCCATAAAGGTATGCCATATCGAAATCCGAGTCCTTTTGACCAAGTTATGTGCTTTTAAAGATGGAGAGAAGGCCCATTTCTGTAAGCCTTCGCAAAATTAAAATCAATGACATCAATGACCTTTAAATCTATATATTTTAATGCAGATAACAACATAATTATTCCACAAGCCCATAAAGGTATGCCATATCGAAATCCGAGTCCTTTTGCCCAAGTTATGGGCTTTTAAGGATGGAGAGAAGGCCCATTTCTGTAAACCTTCGCAAAATTAAAATCAATGACATAAAAACGGTCATATTTTTTACTATCCTTAAAGTCTTATATTTTAATGCAGATAGCAACATAATTATTCCACAAGCCCATAAAGGTATGCCATATCGAAATCCGAGTCCTCTTGCCCAAGTTATGGGCTTTTGATGATGGAAAGAAGGCCAATTTCTGTAAGCCACCGGAAAATTAAAATCAATGACACAAAAACGGTCATATTTTTTACTACCTTTAAAGCTATATATTTTAATGCAGATAACAACATAATTATTCCACAAGCCCATATAGGTATGCCATATCGAAATGCGAGTTCTTTTGACCAAGTTATGGGCTTTTAAAGATGGAGAGAAGGCCCATTTCTGTAATCCTTCGCAAAATTAAAATCAATGACATAAAAACGGTCATATTTTTTACTACCTTTAAAGCTATATATTTTAATGCAGATAACAACATCCCATAAAGGTATGCCATATCGAAATCCGAGTCCTTTTGCCCAAGCTATGGGCTTTTAAGGATGGAGAGAAGGCCCATTTCTGTAAACCTTCGCAAAATTAAAATCAATGACATAAAAACGGTCATATTTTTTACTACCTTTAAGGCTATATATCTTAATGCAGATAACAACATAATCATTCCACAAGCCCATAAAGGTATTCCATATCGAAATCCGAGTTCTTTTGACCAAGTTATTGGCTTTTAAGGATGGAGAGAAGGCCCATTTCTGTAAACCTTCGCAAAATTAAGTCAATGACATAAAAACGGTCATATTTTTTACTAACTTTTAAGCTATATTTTTGAATGCAGATAATAACATAATCATTCCACAAGCCCTTAAAGGTATTCCATACCGAAATCCGAGTCCTTTTGCCTAAGTTATGGGCTTTTAAAGATGGAGAGAAGGCCCATTTCTGTAAACCTTCGCAAAATTAACATCAATGACATAGAAACGGTCATATTTTTTACTTCCTTTAAAGCTTTATATAATAATGCAGATAACAACATAATCATTCCACAAGCCCATAAAGGTATGCCATATCGAAATCCGAGTTCTTTTTACCAAGTTATGGGATTTTAAAGATGGAGAGAAGGCCCATTTCTGTAAGCCTTCGCAAAATTAAAATCAATGACATAAAAACGGTCATATTTTTTACATCCTTTGAAGTCATATATTGTAATGTAGATAGCAACATAAGCATTCTACAAGCCCATAAAGGTATGCCATATCGAAATCCAAGTCCTTTTGACCAAGTTATGGGCTTTTAAAGATGGAAAGAAGGCCAATTTTTGTAAGCCTTCGCAAAATTAAAATCAATGACATAAAAACGGTCATATTTTTTACTACCTTTATAGCTATATATCTTAATGCAGATAACAACATAATCATTCCACAAGCCCATAAAAGTATGCCATATCGAAATCCGAGTCCTTTTGACCAAGTTATGTGCTTTTAAAGATGGAGAGAAGGCCCATTTCTGTAACCCTTCGCAAAATTAAAATCTATGACATAAAAACGGTCATATTTTTTACTTCCTTTGAAGTCATATATTGTAATGTAGATAGCAACATAAGCATTCTACAGGCCCATAGAGGTATGCCATATCGAAATCCGAGTTCTTTTTACCAAGTTATGGGATTTTAAAGATGGAGAGAAGGCCCATTTCTGTAAGCCTTCGCAAAATTAAAATCAATGACATAAAAACGGTCATATTTTTTACTTCCTTTGAAGTCATATATTGTAATGTAGATAGCAACATAAGCATTCTACAAGCCCATGAAGGTATACCATATCGAAATCCAAGTCCTTTTGACCAAGTTATGGGCATTTAAAGATGGAAAGAAGGACAATTTTTGTAAGTTTACGCAAAATTAAAATCAATGACATAAAAACGGTCATATTTTTTACTACCTTTAAAGCTATATATCTTAACGCAGATAACAGCATAATCATTCCACAAGCCCATAAGGGTATGCCATGTCGAGATCCGAGTCCTTTTGACCAAGTTATGGGCTTTTAAAGATGGAGAGAAGGCCCATTTCTGTAATCCTTCGCAAAATTAAAATCAATGACATAAAAACGGTCATATTTTTTACTACCTTTAAAGCTATATATTTTAATGCAGATAACAACATCCCATAAAGGTATGCCATATCGAAATCCGAGTCCTTTTGCCCAAGCTATGGGCTTTTAAGGATGGAGAGAAGGCCCATTTCTGTAAACCTTCGCAAAATTAAAATCAATGACATAAAAACGGTCATATTTTTTACTACCTTTAAGGCTATATATCTTAATGCAGATAACAACATAATCATTCCACAAGCCCATAAAGGTATTCCATATCGAAATCCGAGTTCTTTTGACCAAGTTATTGGCTTTTAAGGATGGAGAGAAGGCCCATTTCTGTAAACCTTCGCAAAATTAAGTCAATGACATAAAAACGGTCATATTTTTTACTAACTTTTAAGCTATATTTTTGAATGCAGATAATAACATAATCATTCCACAAGCCCTTAAAGGTATTCCATACCGAAATCCGAGTCCTTTTGCCTAAGTTATGGGCTTTTAAAGATGGAGAGAAGGCCCATTTCTGTAAACCTTCGCAAAATTAACATCAATGACATAGAAACGGTCATATTTTTTACATCCTTTGAAGTCATATATTGTAATGTAGATAGCAACATAAGCATTCTACAAGCCCATAAAGGTATGCCATATCGAAATCCAAGTCCTTTTGACCAAGTTATGGGCTTTTAAAGATGGAAAGAAGGCCAATTTTTGTAAGCCTTCGCAAAATTAAAATCAATGACATAAAAACGGTCATATTTTTTACATCCTTTGAAGTCATATATTGTAATGTAGATAGCAACATAAGCATTCTACAAGCCCATAAAGGTATGCCATATCGAAATCCAAGTCCTTTTGACCAAGTTATGGGCTTTTAAAGATGGAAAGAAGGCCAATTTTTGTAAGCCTTCGCAAAATTAAAATCAATGACATAAAAACGGTCATATTTTTTACTACCTTTATAGCTATATATCTTAATGCAGATAACAACATAATCATTCCACAAGCCCATAAAAGTATGCCATATCGAAATCCGAGTCCTTTTGACCAAGTTATGTGCTTTTAAAGATGGAGAGAAGGCCCATTTCTGTAACCCTTCGCAAAATTAAAATCTATGACATAAAAACGGTCATATTTTTTACTTCCTTTGAAGTCATATATTGTAATGTAGATAGCAACATAAGCATTCTACAGGCCCATAGAGGTATGCCATATCGAAATCCGAGTTCTTTTTACCAAGTTATGGGATTTTAAAGATGGAGAGAAGGCCCATTTCTGTAAGCCTTCGCAAAATTAAAATCAATGACATAAAAACGGTCATATTTTTTACTTCCTTTGAAGTCATATATTGTAATGTAGATAGCAACATAAGCATTCTACAAGCCCATGAAGGTATACCATATCGAAATCCAAGTCCTTTTGACCAAGTTATGGGCATTTAAAGATGGAAAGAAGGACAATTTTTGTAAGTTTACGCAAAATTAAAATCAATGACATAAAAACGGTCATATTTTTTACTACCTTTAAAGCTATATATCTTAACGCAGATAACAGCATAATCATTCCACAAGCCCATAAGGGTATGCCATGTCGAGATCCGAGTCCTTTTGACCAAGTTATGGGCTTTTAAAGATGGAGAGAAGGCCCATTTCTGTAATCCTTCGCAAAATTAAAATCAATGACATAAAAACGGTCATATTTTTTACTACCTTTAAAGCTATATATTTTAATGCAGATAACAACATCCCATAAAGGTATGCCATATCGAAATCCGAGTCCTTTTGCCCAAGCTATGGGCTTTTAAGGATGGAGAGAAGGCCCATTTCTGTAAACCTTCGCAAAATTAAAATCAATGACATAAAAACGGTCATATTTTTTACTACCTTTAAGGCTATATATCTTAATGCAGATAACAACATAATCATTCCACAAGCCCATAAAGGTATTCCATATCGAAATCCGAGTTCTTTTGACCAAGTTATTGGCTTTTAAGGATGGAGAGAAGGCCCATTTCTGTAAACCTTCGCAAAATTAAGTCAATGACATAAAAACGGTCATATTTTTTACTAACTTTTAAGCTATATTTTTGAATGCAGATAATAACATAATCATTCCACAAGCCCTTAAAGGTATTCCATACCGAAATCCGAGTCCTTTTGCCTAAGTTATGGGCTTTTAAAGATGGAGAGAAGGCCCATTTCTGTAAACCTTCGCAAAATTAACATCAATGACATAGAAACGGTCATATTTTTTACTTCCTTTAAAGCTTTATATAATAATGCAGATAACAACATAATCATTCCACAAGCCCATAAAGGTATGCCATATCGAAATCCGAGTTCTTTTTACCAAGTTATGGGATTTTAAAGATGGAGAGAAGGCCCATTTCTGTAAGCCTTCGCAAAATTAAAATCAATGACATAAAAGCGGTCATATTTTTTACATCCTTTGAAGTCATATATTGTAATGTAGATAGCAACATAAGCATTCTACAAGCCCATAAAGGTATGCCATATCGAAATCCAAGTCCTTTTGACCAAGTTATGGGCTTTTAAAGATGGAAAGAAGGCCAATTTTTGTAAGCCTTCGCAAAATTAAAATCAATGACATAAAAACGGTCATATTTTTTACTACCTTTATAGCTATATATCTTAATGCAGATAACAACATAATCATTCCACAAGCCCATAAAAGTATGCCATATCGAAATCCGAGTCCTTTTGACCAAGTTATGTGCTTTTAAAGATGGAGAGAAGGCCCATTTCTGTAACCCTTCGCAAAATTAAAATCTATGACATAAAAACGGTCATATTTTTTACTTCCTTTGAAGTCATATATTGTAATGTAGATAGCAACATAAGCATTCTACAGGCCCATAGAGGTATGCCATATCGAAATCCGAGTTCTTTTTACCAAGTTATGGGATTTTAAAGATGGAGAGAAGGCCCATTTCTGTAAGCCTTCGCAAAATTAAAATCAATGACATAAAAACGGTCATATTTTTTACTTCCTTTGAAGTCATATATTGTAATGTAGATAGCAACATAAGCATTCTACAAGCCCATGAAGGTATACCATATCGAAATCCAAGTCCTTTTGACCAAGTTATGGGCATTTAAAGATGGAAAGAAGGCCAATTTTTGTAAGTTTACGCAAAATTAAAATCAATGACATAAAAACGGTCATATTTTTTACTACCTTTAAAGCTATATATCTTAACGCAGATAACAGCATAATCATTCCACAAGCCCATAAGGGTATGCCATGTCGAGATCCGAGTCCTTTTGACCAAGTTATGGGCTTTTAAAGATGGAGAGAAGGCCCATTTCTGTAATCCTTCGCAAAATTAAAATCAATGACATAAAAACGGTCATATTTTTTACTACCTTTAAAGCTATATATTTTAATGCAGATAACAACATCCCATAAAGGTATGCCATATCGAAATCCGAGTCCTTTTGCCCAAGCTATGGGCTTTTAAGGATGGAGAGAAGGCCCATTTCTGTAAACCTTCGCAAAATTAAAATCAATGACATAAAAACTGTCATATTTTTTACTACCTTTAAGGCTATATATCTTAATGCAGATAACAACATAATCATTCCACAAGCCCATAAAGGTATTCCATATCGAAATCCGAGTTCTTTTGACCAAGTTATTGGCTTTTAAGGATGGAGAGAAGGCCCATTTCTGTAAACCTTCGCAAAATTAAGTCAATGACATAAAAACGGTCATATTTTTTACTAACTTTTAAGCTATATTTTTGAATGCAGATAATAACATAATCATTCCACAAGCCCTTAAAGGTATTCCATACCGAAATCCGAGTCCTTTTGCCTAAGTTATGGGCTTTTAAAGATGGAGAGAAGGCCCATTTCTGTAAACCTTCGCAAAATTAACATCAATGACATAGAAACGGTCATATTTTTTACTTCCTTTAAAGCTTTATATAATAATGCAGATAACAACATAATCATTCCACATGCCCATAAAGGTATGCCATATCGAAATCCGAGTTCTTTTTACCAAGTTATGGGATTTTAAAGATGGAGAGAAGGCCCATTTCTGTAAGCCTTCGCAAAATTAAAATCAATGACATAAAAACGGTCATATTTTTTACATCCTTTGAAGTCATATATTGTAATGTAGATAGCAACATAAGCATTCTACAAGCCCATAAAGGTATGCCATATCGAAATCCAAGTCCTTTTGACCAAGTTATGGGCTTTTAAAGATGGAAAGAAGGCCAATTTTTGTAAGCCTTCGCAAAATTAAAATCAATGACATAAAAACGGTCATATTTTTTACTACCTTTATAGCTATATATCTTAATGCAGATAACAACATAATCATTCCACAAGCCCATAAAAGTATGCCATATCGAAATCCGAGTCCTTTTGACCAAGTTATGTGCTTTTAAAGATGGAGAGAAGGCCCATTTCTGTAACCCTTCGCAAAATTAAAATCTATGACATAAAAACGGTCATATTTTTTACTTCCTTTGAAGTCATATATTGTAATGTAGATAGCAACATAAGCATTCTACAGGCCCATAGAGGTATGCCATATCGAAATCCGAGTTCTTTTTACCAAGTTATGGGATTTTAAAGATGGAGAGAAGGCCCATTTCTGTAAGCCTTCGCAAAATTAAAATCAATGACATAAAAACGGTCATATTTCTTACTTCCTTTGAAGTCATATATTGTAATGTAGATAGCAACATAAGCATTCTACAAGCCCATGAAGGTATACCATATCGAAATCCAAGTCCTTTTGACCAAGTTATGGGCATTTAAAGATGGAAAGAAGGCCAATTTTTGTAAGTTTACGCAAAATTAAAATCAATGACATAAAAACGGTCATATTTTTTACTACCTTTAAAGCTATATATCTTAATGCAGATAACAACATAATCATTCCACAAGCCCATAAAGGTATGCCATGTCGAAATCCGAGTCCTTTTGACCAAGTTATGTGCTTTTAAAGATGGAGAGAAGGCCCATTTCTGTAAACCTTCGCAAAATTAAAATCAATGACATAAAAACGGTCATATTTTTTACTACCTTTAAAGCTATATATTTTAATGCAGATAACAACATAATTATTCCACAAGCCCATAAAGGTATGCCATATCGAAATCCGAGTCCTTTTGCCCAAGTTATGGGCTTTTAAGGATGGAGAGAAGGCCCATTTCTGTAAACCTTCGTAAAATTAAAATCAATGACATAAAAACGGTCATATTTTTTACTACCTTTAAAGCTATATATCTTAACGCAGATAACAGCATAATCATTCCACAAGCCCATAAGGGTATGCCATGTCGAGATCCGAGTCCTTTTGACCAAGTTATGTGCTTTTAAAGATGGAGAGAAGACCCATTTCTGTAAACCTTCGCAAAATTAAAATCAATGACATAAAAACGGTCATATTTTTTACTACCTTTAAAGCTATATTTTTTAATGCAGATAACAACAGTATTCCATACCGAAATCCGAGTCCTTTTGCCTAAGTTATGGGCTTTTAAAGATGGAGAGAAAGCCCATTTCTGTAAACCTTCGCAAAATTAAAATCAATGACATAAAAACGGTCAAATTTTTTACTTCCTTTAAAGCTTTATATAATAATGCAGATAACAACATAATCATTCCACAAGCCCATAAAGGTATGCCATATCGAGATCCGAGTTCTTTTTACCAAGTTATGGGATTTTAAAGATGGAGAGAAGGCCCATTTCTGTAAGCCTTCGCAAAATTAAAATCAATGACATAAAAACGGTCATACTTTTTACTACCCTTAAAGCAATATATTTTAATGCAGATAACAACATAATCATTCCACAAGCCCATAAAGGTATTCCATACCGAAATCCGAGTCCTTTTGCCTAAGTTATGGGCTTTTAAAGATGGAGAGAAAGCCCATTTCTGTAAACCTTCTCAAAATTAAAACCAATGACATAAAAACGGTCAAATTTCTTACTTCTTTTAAAGCTTTATATAATAATGCAGATAACAACATAATCATTCCACAAGCCCATAAAGGTATGCCATATCGAGATCCGAGTTCTTTTTACCAAGTTATGGGATTTTAAAGATGGAGAGAAGGCCCATTTCTGTAAGCCTTCGCAAAATTAAAATCAATGACATAAAAACGGTCACATTTTTTACATCCTTTGAAGTCATATATGTAGCAGGATTGCTACGTCGTAGTATGTATGTATGTGTATGTTATTGTATTCCTTCTAGATCATTCATGTTAGTTCTAAGAATAAGTTGTTGTTGTTGTACGATGCCGCTCACTGTTCTCTAACTCTCTCTCTCAATCTCATCGCTCTCACACTCTCTCAATGAATCGGGGGTTGATGCGGATCGTGAGCTGAGAGCGAGGGCAGTTGAACGCCGACCGTGATCCTGAACATACCAAATTATCAAATAAAAGAAAAGACTAGAAGTATATATTTGTGTTGGTGTTTAACTTCAGGGGAATACGTTATACCCCTACAAAATCAGAAGTGGGCCGATCACGAGCCAATTAATTAAAGTAAAGACAAAATAAAATCAAAATGGAATTAAATAATGCTTCGATCGAACAATTAAAAAGGTGGTTGAGTGTGTTGAAGCTATCAACAACCGGAACGAAAAAGGAATTGATCTTGCGGTTAAATAAAGTACCAAAGGAAGTTCGTGGAAAAGTTGGTGAAATGGCGAAACAAAAAGATGATGAAGATGGCGACAAAAGTAAGGGCAATGACAGCAGCGACGAAATTTTCGAAGACGGCGGCGGAATTTTCCAGAAAGAAGGCGGCGACGGAAGTAACGGCAAAGACGGAGATAAAAGTAACGGCAAAGACGGCGGCATCCAGAGCTACGACGAAGAAGACGGCGACAAAAGTGACGGCGGCATTGAGAATTACATCGAAGAAGACGGCGAAACTAACGGCGAAGATGGTGCAGCGAATGACGAAGTGGCTGGCAGCATTCTCAGAATTAGAGGCAAACGGAGCAACGAAAAAGGCGGCGAACAAAACGAAGACGGTGGAAGGAACGACAATTACGCAGAAGACGGCATGCACAACCAGGCTGGAGAAAATTCTAGAAACGCAAAAAGCAGCGAACGTAAAGCGGTGGTGGAAAATTTTAACGAGAGCATCGACGTCTCGTTGGGCATGGCAACACAGGTATTGAGTGAGTTTTCTGGCGAGTCGTGTGCCCGCAAATGGACTACTCAGGTGCAGAATATCGCGACCATTTATGGAATAAGAGGAAAATTCGTAAAGATGCTAATGCTAAGCAAAATAAAGGGCAAAGCTTATGAGTGGCTGCACGCAGATTCTGACCGCGTGTTGCTACCGTTGGATGACCTAATGGCAGAGCTGATCTCAATGTTTGGAGAAAAATCATCGAAGTTGGAGATACGGAGCAAGTTCGAAGGGCGCAAATGGAAGCAAAGCGAAACTTTCGGGAGTTATGTCGACGACAAGATAATGCTTGCTCAGGGCCTTAATATTGATGCAGATGAAATGTTGAGCTACATCATCGAAGGTATCCCCAATCAAGGGCTACGCAATCAGGCGCATATTCAATGCTTTGTGGATGTTGGGCACATAAAGAGAGCGTTTGCGGATGTAAGCTTGCCAAAGCTATATGGAGTTGGCAGGCCGACGACATCAACGGATCCCAAGGACAGCAAGGAGACTCGTTGTTTCAATTGCAATGCAAAAGGGCATTGGGCGTACGAGTGCAGGAAGTCAAAGAGGGGGAAAGGATCGTGCCGCACGCATACGGTGAGATGGGACACTTTGTTGCGAAATGCTTGAAGAACAAAAACAAGAACGAGGGCGAAAACAAATATGTAAGATATGTTGAAATTAAGTTTGTAAACGATTCTAATACCAGGTTAATTGCAGAATGCCTCATAGATACAGGAAGCCCAATTTCATTTATTAAAATATCCAAAGTGCCAGAAGACATTTCGAAATTACCAGTTTTAAGTTCGTATTATGGTTTAAACAAAAGTTACCTGAAAACTTATGGAAAAATATTATGTTATGTTTTGAAAAATTTAAATAAAGTACATTTTAATTTAGTTATTGTGGCAAACGAAACTATGAGTCATGATGTAATCTTGGGACGAGATTTTATGGATGCTTGTAATCTAAATTTAAACCTTGACACTTTGAAAATGGTTACAGTTGAGAATATTGAAAATCCTTCTGATGTTAGTGATGAAAAGCAGATAGTTAGCGATGATGTTAGTGATGAAAAGCAGATAGTTAGCGATGATGTTAGTGATGAAAAGCAGATAGTTAGCGATGATGTTAGTGATGAAAAGCAGATAGTTAGCGATGATGTTAGTGATGAAAAGCAGATAGTTAGCCATGATGTTAGTGATGAAAGGCAAATAATTAGCGATGTTGTTAGTAATGTTAGGGATAAAAATAAAATTTTTAGCGATGTTAATCATGGAATTAGGGACAGCAGGGAAACAATTAAGGAAATTTTTAGTAAAATCAGGGATGAAGAAGAAGTTACGAATAAAAATTATGTTGAGCCGGAAATAAATCTTGTGGAAAAGGAATTATTTAATATAAATTTAACGGATGAAAGTGTAGAATACAAAGTTGGTGATCATGTGAATTATAATGTTAGGTGTCAGTTTGTTAGGATGGTAGAAAGTTGTTATGTAAATAAAGAAAAGCCAAAGGAACCGGAGGTTAGATGCGAAATGAAGTTAAGATTAGAGGACTCAAAACCATTCAGTTGTTCGCCCAGACGTTTAGCTTACACAGAGAAAGAAAAATTACAGGTGATATTAGACGAATACTTAAGTGAAGGAATTATAAGGCCAAGTGAATTTGAGTATGCATCTCCAATAGTGTTAGTTAAAAAGAAGTCAGGCGACTTACGACTATGTGTAGATTACCGAAAGCTTAACAAGACTATGGTGAAAGATAATTATCCGCTACCTTTGATTGACGATTTATTAGATACATTAGTAAATAAAACAATATTTTCAAAATTAGATTTAAAGCATGGCTACTTTCATGTGTTTGTGGATAGTGAATCGATAAAATATACCTCATTTATGACGCCTTTAGGACAATTTGAGTTTATGCGGATGCCAATGGGGCTGAAGAATGCACCAGCGGTGTTTCAACGATTTATCAATAAGATTTTTGCAGACATGATAAGGGATGGTAAGGTAGTTATATACATGGACGATATCATGATTGCGAGTAAAGAAATGCAAGAACATTTAAGTGTTCTTAGAGAAGTTTTTGATCGATTAGCAAGGAACAAACTAGAATTAAGAATGGACAAGTGTGAGTTTCTACAAGCAAGTGTACAATACTTAGGATTTTTGGTAACTAGCAAAGGAATACAGGCTAATGACAAAGGAATAGAAGCTGTTCGAGATTTTCCCGTTCCAGACAAAGTACACGGTGTTAGAAGCTTTCTGGGTTTGTGTTCGTATTTTAGAAGGTTCATTAAAGATTTTTCGATGATCGCTAAACCTCTATATGAATTGTTAAAAAAGGATAAAGAATTTGTATTTGAAGAAAAGGAATTGCAATGTTTTGAAATGCTTAAGAAAAAGTTGGTGGAAGCTCCAGTGTTAGGATTATATTATTACAAGGACGAGGTAGAATTGCATACAGACGCCAGTGCACAAGATTTGGAGCAGTGTTGCTGCAAAGAAAAGAGGATAAGAAGCTTCATCCAATATTTTATTTTTCGAAAGCAACAACAAAAGACGAAGCAAAGTATCATAGTTTTGAACTGGAGACGTTAGCAATAATTAACGCTCTTAGAAGATTTAGAATTTATGTGCAGGGTAGACGATTTAGAATAGTCACAGATTGTAACTCACTGACGTTGACGTTAAATAGAATTGAGTTAAACCCCCGTATTGCACGATGGGCATTAGAATTGCTAGAGTATGACTTTGAATTAGTCCACAAATCGGGGAAACTTATGCAACATGTTGACGCGTTAAGTAGAAATACAAACATAATGGTAGTTGAAAAGAATAGCTTTGAAGATAATTTAATTATTTGTCAAGCGAAAGATGAAAAATTTAAAGATGTTAGAAAAAAGTTAGAAAATGAGGAAGATAAAATGTTTGAGATGAGGAATGGAGTTATATATAGAAAGTCGAATAATGGAAAGCTGTTATTTTGTGTTCCAGAAGAAATGGAGGAAAAGATATTATACAAATATCACAATGAATTAGGTCATTTAGGAAGAGATAAAGTTATGGATGCTATTGTTAGGACGTATTGGTTTTCGAATATGAAAGAGAAAGTGGTTAGACATATTGAAAATTGTATAAGATGTGTAGCATATTCGCCAAAGTCAGGGAAAGGGGAAGGACTGTTGCACAGTATACCAAAAGGAAATGTGCCATTCGAAATTATACATATTGATCATTATGGACCGGTTGATAATGGAAGAGCAAAGAAACATCTATTTGTGGTTATAGACGGATTTACCAAATATGTTAGGCTATATGCAACAAAGACGACGAACACAAAGGAAGTTATTATAGCATTGAAAGACTACTTCAGGTCTTACAGCAGACCAACTTGTATAGTTTCGGATAGGGGAAGCTGTTTTACGTCGGAAGATTTTGGAAAATTTATGGAAGAATGTAATATTAAACATGTCAAAATTGCGACTGGGTCACCTCAAGCCAATGGACAAGTAGAAAGGATTAATAGAATTGTGGGACCAATGATAGCTAAATTAGCAGATCCAGAACAGAAAATGCATTGGGACACAGTTGTGGAAGATGTTGAGTTTTCATTAAACAACACGAAGCAAAGAAGCATAGCACAAATGCCAAGTAAAATGTTGTTTGGAATCGAGCAGAAAGGAAAAGTTATTGATGAATTGAGACAAAAGTTAGAAGAATAAGATAATGTTAGTGATGTTAGAGATTTAGACAAAATTAGAAAAGATGGTTTAGAAGCGCAAAGAAAATTACAAAAAGACAACGAACAGAGATACAATGAAAAAAGGACAAAGAGTTCGGAGTACAAAGTTGGAGACTATATTATGGTAAAAAATTTTGATAGCTCAGTAGGAGTTGCAAGAAAGCTAATACCTAAACACAAGGGTCCTTATGTTATAGATAAAGTTTTGAGAAATGATAGATACTTGATAAAAGATGTTGAAGGTTTTCAATTATCGCGTTGCCCTTATCAAGGTGTCTGGAGTAGCCAAAATATTAAGCATTGGATTGGAAAACGAAAATAAAGTTGTAAATATATCAAGAAATTTGTAAATAAAAAACTAAATTATAGAAACTAAGATAAATATAAGCCGAAATCAATTGTAAATTAACACAAGATCAGGGGATCTTAAAATGTCAGGACGGCCGAATTGTAGCAGGATTGCTACGTCGTAGTATGTATGTATGTGTATGTTATTGTATTCCTTCTAGATCATTCATGTTAGTTCTAAGAATAAGTTGTTGTTGTTGTACGATGCCGCTCACTGTTCTCTAACTCTCTCTCTCAATCTCATTGCTCTCACACTCTCGGGGGTTGATGCGGATCGTGAGCTGAGAGCGAGGGCAGTTGAACGCCGACCGTGATCCTGAACATACCAAATTATCAAATAAAAGAAAAGACTAGAAGTATATATTTGTGTTGGTGTTTAACTTCAGGGGAATACGTTATACCCCTACATATATTGTAATGTAGATAGCAACTTAAGCATTCTACAAGCCCATAAAGGTATGCCATATCGAAATCCAAGTCCTTTTGACCAAGTTATGGGCTTTTAAAGATGGAAAGAAGGCCAATTTTTGTAAGCCTCCGCAAAATTAAAATCAATGACATAAAAACGGTCATATTTTTTACTACCTTTATAGCTATATATTTTAATGCAGATAACAACATAATCATTCCACAAGCCCATAAAGGTATGCCATATCGAAATCCGAGTCCTTTTGACCAAGTTATGTGCTTTTAAAGATGGAGAGAAGGCCCATTTCTGTAAACCTTCGCAAAATTAAAATCAATGACATAAAAACGGTCATATTTTTTACTTCCTTTGAAGTCATATATTGTAATGTAGATAGCAACATAAGCATTCTACAAGCCCATAAAGGTATGCCATATCGAAATCCGAGTTCTTTTTACCAAGTTATGGGATTTTAAAGATGGAGAGAAGGCCCATTTCTGTAAGCCTTCGCAAAATTAAAATCAATGACATAAAAACGGTCATATTTTTTACTTCCTTTGAAGTCATATATTGTAATGTAGATAGCAACATAAGCATTCTACAAGCCCATAAAGGTATACCATATCGAAATCCAAGTCCTTTTGACCAAGTTATGGGCTTTTAAAGATGGAAAGAACGCCAATTTTTGTAATTTTACGCAAAATTAAAATCAATGACATAAAAACGGTCATATTTTTTACTACCTTTAAAGCTATATATCTTAATGCAGATAACAACATAATCATTCCACAAGCCCATAAAGGTATGCCATATCGAAATCCGAGTCCTTTTGCCCAAGTTATGGGCTTTTAAGGATGGAGAGAAGGCCCATTTCTGTAAACCTTCGCAAAATTAAAGTCAATGACATAAAAACGGTCATATTTTTTACTACCTTTAAAGCTATATTTTTTAATGCAGATAACAACATAATCATTCCACAAGCCCATAAAGGTATGCCATATCGAAATCCGAGTCCTTTTGACCAAGTTATGGGCTTTGAAGGATGGAGAGAAGGCCCATTTCTGTAAACCTTCGCAAAATTAAAATCAATGACACAAAAAGGGTCATATTTTTTACTACCTTTAAAGCTATATATTTTAATGCAGATAACAACATAATTATTCCACAAGCCCATATAGGTGTGCCATATCGAAATGCGAGTTCTTTTGACCAAGTTATGGGCTATTAAAGATGGAGAGAAGGCCCATTTCTGTAACCCTTCGCAAAATTAAAATCAATGACATAAAAACGGTCATACTTTTTAAACCTTTAAAGAAATTTTTTTAATGCAGATAACAACATAAACATTCCACAAGCCCATAAAGGTATACCATATCGAAATCCGAGTTCTTTTGACCAAGTTATGGGCTTTTAAGGATGGAGAGAAGGCCCATTGCTGTAAACCTTCGCAAAATTAAAATCAATGCCTTAAAAACGGTCATATTTTTTACTACCTTTAAAGCTATATATTTTAATGCAGATAACAACATAATAATTCCACAAGCCCATAGAGGTATGCCATATCGAAATCCGAGTCCTTTTGCCTAAGTTATGGGCTTTTAAAGATGGAGAGAAGGCCCATTTCTGTAAACCTTCGCAAAATTAAAAATCAATGACATAAAAACGGTCATATTTTTTACTACCTTTAAAGCTATATTTTTTAATGCAGATAACAACATAATCATTCCACAAGCCCATAAAGGTATGCCATATCGAAATCCGAGTCCTTTTAACCAAGTTATGGGCTTTGAAGGATGGAGAGAAGGCCCATTTCTGTAAACCTTCGCAAAATTAAAGTCAATGACATAAAAACGGTCATATTTTTTACTACCTTTAAAGCTATATATTTTAATGCAGATAACAACATAATCATTCCACAAGCCCATAAAGGTATGCCATATCGAAATCCAAGTCCTTTTGACCAAGTTATGGGCTTTTGATGATGGAAAGAAGGCCAATTTCTGTAAGCCAGCGCAAAATTAAAATCAATGACACAAAAAGGGTCATATTTTTTACTACTTTTAAAGCTATATATTTTAATGCAGATAACAACATAATTATTCCACAAGCCCATAAAGGTATGCCATATCGAAATCCGAGTTCTTTTTACCAAGTGATGGGATTTTAAAGATGGAGAGAAGGCCCATTTCTGTAAGCCTTCGCAAAATTAAAATCAATGACATAAAAACGGTCATATTTATACCCGTTACTCGTAGAGTAAAAGGGTATACTAGATTCGTCGGAAAGTATGTAACAGGCAGAAGGAAGCGTTTCCGACCCCATAAAGTATATATATTCTTGGTCAGGATCACTAGCCGAGTCGATCTAGCCATGTCCGTCTGTCCGTCTGTCCGTCTGTCCGTCTGTCCGTCTGTCCGTCTGTCCGTCTGTCCGTCTGTCCGTCTGTCTGTCCGGATGAACGCTGAGATCTTGGAAACTATGAGAGCTAGGCTATTGAGATTTGGCGAGCAGATTCCTGAGCTTCTTACGCAGCGCAAGTTTGTTTCAGTAGAGTGCCACGCCCACTCTAACGCCCACAAACCGCCCAAAACTGTGGCTTCTACAGTTTTGATGCTAGAGTAAAAATTTAAACTGAAATGAATTGTTCTCATCAATACCTATCGATTGACCCAAAAAAAAGTTTGCCACGCCCACTCTAACGCCCACAAACCGCCCACAAACTTCAAAAAATCGTAAATATGAACGCGGATATCTCGGAAACTATCAAAGATAGAGTATTGGGATTTCAGATTTAGATTCCGTAGCCTTGTGCGCAGCGCAAGTTTGTTACGCAAATATGCCACGCCCACTCTAACGCCCACAAACCGCCCAAGCCTGTGGCGCCCACAATTTGTATGCTAGATTAAAAATTTTAACTGAAATGTATTGGTCTCGTCAATGCCTATCGATTGATCCAAAAAAAAATTTGCCACGCCTACCCTAACGCCCACAATGCTTAAATCTGTCTTCCGCCGGTAGGTGGCGCATTTAAATCTCGCTTTGCTGCTTGCATATCTCCATTTCCCTTTGGTCCCTTTAGCTGAGTAACGGGTATCTGATAGTCGAGGTACTCGACTATAGCGTTCTTCCTTGTTTTTACTACCTTTAAGGCTATATATTTTAATGCAGATAACAACATAATCATTCCACAAGCCCATAAAGGTATGCCATATCGAAATCCGAGTCCTTTTGACCAAGTTATGTGCTTTTAAAGATGGAGAGAAGGCCCATTTCTGTAAACCTTCGCAAAATGAAAATCAATGACATAAAAACGGTCATATTTTTTACTTCCTTTGAAGTCATATATTGTAATGTAGATAGCAACATAAGCATTCTACAAGCTCATAAAGGTATGCCATATCGAAATCCAAGTCCTTTTGACCAAGTTATGGGCTTTTGATGATGGAAAGAAGGCCAATTTCTGTAAGCCACCGCAAAATTAAAATCAATGACATAAAAACGGTCATATTTTTAACTACCTTTAAAGCTATATTTTTTAATGCAGATAACAACATAATCATTCCACAAGCCCATAAAGGTATTCCATATCGAAATCCGAGTCCTTTTGCCCAAGTTATGGGCTTTTAAAAATGGAGAGAAGGCCCATTTCTGTAAACCTTCGCAAAATTAAAATCAATGACATAAAAACGGGCATATTTCTTACTACATTTAAAGCTACATATTTTAATGCAGATAACAACATAATCATTCCACAAGCCCATAAAGGTATGCCATATCGAAATCCGAGTCCTTTTGACCAAGTTATGGGCTTTGAAGGATGGAGAGAAGGCCCATTTCTGTAAACCTTCGCAAAATTAGAATCAATGACATAGAAACGGTCATATATTTTACTACGTTTAAAGCTACATATTTTAATGCAGATAACAACATAATAATTCCACAAGCCCATAAAGGTATGCCATATCGAAATCCGAGTCCTTTTGCCCAAGTTATGGGTTTTTAAGGATGGAGAGAAGGCCCATTTCTGTAAACCTTCGCAAAATTAAAATCAATGACATAAAAACGGTCATATTTTTTACTAACTTTTAAGCTATATTTTTGAATGCAGATAATAACATAATCATTCCACAAGCCCATAAAAGTATTCCATACCGAAGTCCGAGTCCTTTTGCCTAAGTTATGGGCTTTTAAAGATGGAGAGAAGGCCCATTTCTGTAAACCTTCGCAAAATTAAAATCAATGACATAAAAACGGTCAAATTTTTTACTTCCTTTAAAGCTATATTTTTTAATGCAGATAACAACATAATCATTCCACAAGCCCATAAAGGTATGCCATATCGAAATCCGAGTCCTTTTGACCAAGTTATGGGCTTTGAAGGATGGAGAGAAGGCCCATTTCTGTAAACCTTCGCAAAATTAAAGTCAATGACATAAAAACGGTCATATTTTTTACTACCTTTAAAGCTATATATTTTAATGCAGATAACAACATAATCATTCCACAAGCCCATAAAGGTATGCCATATCGAAATCCAAGTCCTTTTGACCAAGTTATGGGCTTTTGATGATGGAAAGAAGGCCAATTTCTGTAAGCCACCGCAAAATTAAAATCAATGACACAAAAAGGGTCATATTTTTTACTACTTTTAAAGCTATATATTTTAATGCAGATAACAACATAATTATTCCACAAGCCCATAAAGGTATGCCATATCGAAATCCGAGTTCTTTTTACCAAGTGATGGGATTTTAAAGATGGAGAGAAGGCCCATTTCTGTAAGCCTTCGCAAAATTAAAATCAATGACATAAAAACGGTCATATTTTTTACTACCTTTAAGGCTATATATTTTAATGCAGATAACAACATAATCATTCCACAAGCCCATAAAGGTATGCCATATCGAAATCCGAGTTCTTTTGACCAAGTTATGTGCTTTTAAAGATGGAGAGAAGGCCCATTTCTGTAAACCTTCGCAAAATTAAAGTCAATGACATAAAAACGGTCATATTTTTTACTACCTTTAAAGCTATATATTTTAATGCAGATAACAACATAATCATTCCACAAGCCCATAAAGGTATGCCATATCGAAATCCAAGTCCTTTTGACCAAGTTATGGGCTTTTGATGATGGAAAGAAGGCCAATTTCTGTAAGCCAGCGCAAAATTAAAATCAATGACACAAAAAGGGTCATATTTTTTACTACTTTTAAAGCTATATATTTTAATGCAGATAACAACATAATTATTCCACAAGCCCATAAAGGTATGCCATATCGAAATCCGAGTTCTTTTTACCAAGTGATGGGATTTTAAAGATGGAGAGAAGGCCCATTTCTGTAAGCCTTCGCAAAATTAAAATCAATGACATAAAAACGGTCATATTTATACCCGTTACTCGTAGAGTAAAAGGGTATACTAGATTCGTCGGAAAGTATGTAACAGGCAGAAGGAAGCGTTTCCGACCCCATAAAGTATATATATTCTTGGTCAGGATCACTAGCCGAGTCGATCTAGCCATGTCCGTCTGTCCGTCTGTCCGTCTGTCCGTCTGTCCGTCTGTCCGTCTGTCCGTCTGTCCGTCTGTCCGTCTGTCTGTCCGGATGAACGCTGAGATCTTGGAAACTATGAGAGCTAGGCTATTGAGATTTGGCGAGCAGATTCCTGAGCTTCTTACGCAGCGCAAGTTTGTTTCAGTAGAGTGCCACGCCCACTCTAACGCCCACAAACCGCCCAAAACTGTGGCTTCTACAGTTTTGATGCTAGAGTAAAAATTTAAACTGAAATGAATTGTTCTCATCAATACCTATCGATTGACCCAAAAAAAAGTTTGCCACGCCCACTCTAACGCCCACAAACCGCCCACAAACTTCAAAAAATCGTAAATATGAACGCGGATATCTCGGAAACTATCAAAGATAGAGTATTGGGATTTCAGATTTAGATTCCGTAGCCTTGTGCGCAGCGCAAGTTTGTTACGCAAATATGCCACGCCCACTCTAACGCCCACAAACCGCCCAAGCCTGTGGCGCCCACAATTTGTATGCTAGATTAAAAATTTTAACTGAAATGTATTGGTCTCGTCAATGCCTATCGATTGATCCAAAAAAAAATTTGCCACGCCTACCCTAACGCCCACAATGCTTAAATCTGTCTTCCGCCGGTAGGTGGCGCATTTAAATCTCGCTTTGCTGCTTGCATATCTCCATTTCCCTTTGGTCCCTTTAGCTGAGTAACGGGTATCTGATAGTCGAGGTACTCGACTATAGCGTTCTTCCTTGTTTTTACTACCTTTAAGGCTATATATTTTAATGCAGATAACAACATAATCATTCCACAAGCCCATAAAGGTATGCCATATCGAAATCCGAGTCCTTTTGACCAAGTTATGTGCTTTTAAAGATGGAGAGAAGGCCCATTTCTGTAAACCTTCGCAAAATGAAAATCAATGACATAAAAACGGTCATATTTTTTACTTCCTTTGAAGTCATATATTGTAATGTAGATAGCAACATAAGCATTCTACAAGCTCATAAAGGTATGCCATATCGAAATCCAAGTCCTTTTGACCAAGTTATGGGCTTTTGATGATGGAAAGAAGGCCAATTTCTGTAAGCCACCGCAAAATTAAAATCAATGACATAAAAACGGTCATATTTTTAACTACCTTTAAAGCTATATTTTTTAATGCAGATAACAACATAATCATTCCACAAGCCCATAAAGGTATTCCATATCGAAATCCGAGTCCTTTTGCCCAAGTTATGGGCTTTTAAAAATGGAGAGAAGGCCCATTTCTGTAAACCTTCGCAAAATTAAAATCAATGACATAAAAACGGGCATATTTCTTACTACATTTAAAGCTACATATTTTAATGCAGATAACAACATAATCATTCCACAAGCCCATAAAGGTATGCCATATCGAAATCCGAGTCCTTTTGACCAAGTTATGGGCTTTGAAGGATGGAGAGAAGGCCCATTTCTGTAAACCTTCGCAAAATTAGAATCAATGACATAGAAACGGTCATATATTTTACTACGTTTAAAGCTACATATTTTAATGCAGATAACAACATAATAATTCCACAAGCCCATAAAGGTATGCCATATCGAAATCCGAGTCCTTTTGCCCAAGTTATGGGTTTTTAAGGATGGAGAGAAGGCCCATTTCTGTAAACCTTCGCAAAATTAAAATCAATGACATAAAAACGGTCATATTTTTTACTAACTTTTAAGCTATATTTTTGAATGCAGATAATAACATAATCATTCCACAAGCCCATAAAAGTATTCCATACCGAAGTCCGAGTCCTTTTGCCTAAGTTATGGGCTTTTAAAGATGGAGAGAAGGCCCATTTCTGTAAACCTTCGCAAAATTAAAATCAATGACATAAAAACGGTCAAATTTTTTACTTCCTTTAAAGCTATATTTTTTAATGCAGATAACAACATAATCATTCCACAAGCCCATAAAGGTATGCCATATCGAAATCCGAGTCCTTTTGACCAAGTTATGGGCTTTGAAGGATGGAGAGAAGGCCCATTTCTGTAAACCTTCGCAAAATTAAAGTCAATGACATAAAAACGGTCATATTTTTTACTACCTTTAAAGCTATATATTTTAATGCAGATAACAACATAATCATTCCACAAGCCCATAAAGGTATGCCATATCGAAATCCAAGTCCTTTTGACCAAGTTATGGGCTTTTGATGATGGAAAGAAGGCCAATTTCTGTAAGCCACCGCAAAATTAAAATCAATGACACAAAAAGGGTCATATTTTTTACTACTTTTAAAGCTATATATTTTAATGCAGATAACAACATAATTATTCCACAAGCCCATAAAGGTATGCCATATCGAAATCCGAGTTCTTTTTACCAAGTGATGGGATTTTAAAGATGGAGAGAAGGCCCATTTCTGTAAGCCTTCGCAAAATTAAAATCAATGACATAAAAACGGTCATATTTTTTACTACCTTTAAGGCTATATATTTTAATGCAGATAACAACATAATCATTCCACAAGCCCATAAAGGTATGCCATATCGAAATCCGAGTTCTTTTGACCAAGTTATGTGCTTTTAAAGATGGAGAGAAGGCCCATTTCTGTAAACCTTCGCAAAATGAAAATCAATGACATAAAAACGGTCATATTTTTTACTTCCTTTGAAGTCATATATTGTAATGTAGATAGCAACATAAGCATTCTACAAGCTCATAAAGGTATGCCATATCGAAATCCAAGTCCTTTTGACCAAGTTATGGGCTTTGAAGGGTGGAGAGAAGGCCCATTTCTGTAAACCTTCGCAAAATTAAAATCAATGACATAAAAACGGTCATATATTTTACTACCTTTAAAGCTATATTTTTTAATGCAGATAACAACATAATTATTCCACAAGCCCATAAAGGTATGCCATATCGAAATCCGAGTTTTTTTGCCCAAGTTATGGGCTTTTAAGGATGGAGAGAAGGCCCATTTCTGTAAACCTTCGCAAAATTAAAATCAATGACATAAAAACGGTCATATTTTTTACTACCTTTAAAGCTATATATCTTAATGCAGATAACAACTTAATCATTTCACAAGCCCATAAAGGTATGCCATATCGAGATCCGAGTCCTTTTGACCAAGTTATGTGCTTTTAAAGATGGAGAGAAGGCCCATTTCTGTAAACCTTCGCAAAATTAAAATCAATGACATAAAAACGGTCATATTTTTTACTACCTTTAAAGCTATATTTTTTAATGCAGATAACAACATAATCATTCCACAAGCCCATAAAGGTATGCCATATCGAAATCCGAGTCCTTTTGACCAAGTTATGGGCTTTGAAGGATGGAGAGAAGGCCCATTTCTGTAAACCTTCGCAAAATTAAAGTCAATGACATAAAAACGGTCATATTTTGTACTACCTTTAAAGCTATATACTTTAATGCAGATAACAAAATAATCATTCCACAAGCCCATAAAGTTATGCCATATCGAAATCCGAGTCCTTTTGAAAAAAGTTATGGGCTTTTAAGGGTGGAGAGAAGGCCCATTTCTGTAAACCTTCGCAAAATTAAAATCAATGACATAAAAACGGTCATATTTTTTACTACCGTTAAAGCTATATATTTTAATGCAGATAACAACATAATCATTCCACAAGCCCATAAAGGTATGCCATATCGAAATCCAAGTCCTATTGACCAAGTTATGGGCTTTTGATGATGGAAAGAAGGCCAATTTCTGTAAGCCACCGCAAAATTAAAATCAATGACATAAAAACGGTCATATTTTTAACTACCTTTAAAGCTATATTTTTTAATGCAGATAACAACATAATCATTCCACAAGCCCATAAAGGTATTCCATATCGAAATCCGAGTCCTTTTGCCCAAGTTATGGGCTTTTAAAAATGGAGAGAAGGCCCATTTCTGTAAACCTTCGCAAAATTAAAATCAATGACATAAAAACGGGCATATTTCTTACTACATTTAAAGCTACATATTTTAATGCAGATAACAACATAATCATTCCACAAGCCCATAAAGGTATGCCATATCGAAATCCGAGTCCTTTTGACCAAGTTATGGGCTTTGAAGGATGGAGAGAAGGCCCATTTCTGTAAACCTTCGCAAAATTAGAATCAATGACATAGAAACGGTCATATATTTTACTACGTTTAAAGCTACATATTTTAATGCAGATAACAACATAATAATTCCACAAGCCCATAAAGGTATGCCATATCGAAATCCGAGTCCTTTTGCCCAAGTTATGGGTTTTTAAGGATGGAGAGAAGGCCCATTTCTGTAAACCTTCGCAAAATTAAAATCAATGACATAAAAACGGTCATATTTTTTACTAACTTTTAAGCTATATTTTTGAATGCAGATAATAACATAATCATTCCACAAGCCCATAAAAGTATTCCATACCGAAGTCCGAGTCCTTTTGCCTAAGTTATGGGCTTTTAAAGATGGAGAGAAGGCCCATTTCTGTAAACCTTCGCAAAATTAAAATCAATGACATAAAAACGGTCAAATTTTTTACTTCCTTTAAAGCTTTATATAATAACACAGATAACAACATAATCATTCCACAAGCCCATAAAGGTATGCCATATCGAAATCCGAGTTCTTTTTACCAAGTTATGGGATTTTAAAGATGGAGAGAAGGCCCATTTCTGTAAGCCTTCGCAAAATTAAAATCAATGACATAAAAACGGTCATATTTTTTACTTCCTTTGAAGTCATATATTGTAATGTAGATAGCAACATAAGCATTCTACAAGCCCATAAAGGTATGCCATATCGAAATCCAAGTCCTTTTGACCAAGTTATGGGCTTTTAAAGATGAAAAGAAGGCCAATTTTTGTAAGCCTCCGCAAAATTAAAATCAATGACATAAAAACGGTCATATTTTTTACTACCTTTAAAGCTATATATTTTAATGCAGATAACAACATAATTATTCCACAAGCCCATAAAGGTATGCCATATCGAAATCCGAGTCCTTTTGCCCAAGTTATAGGCTTTTAAGGATGGAGAGAAGGCCCATTTCTGTAAACCTTCGCAAAATTAAAATCAATGACATAAAAACGGTCATATTTTTTACTACCTTGAAAGCTATATATCTTAATGCAGATAACAACATAATCATTCCATAAGCCCATAAAGGTATGCCATATCGAAATCCGAGTCCTTTTGACCAAGTTATGTGCTTTTAAAGATGGAGAGAAGACCCATTTCTGTAAACCTTCGCAAAATTAAAATCAATGACATAAAAACGGTCATATTTTTTACTACCTTTAAAGCTATATTTTTTAATGCAGATAACAACATAATCATTCCACAAGCCCATAAAGGTATTCCATATCGAAATCCGAGTCCTTTTGCCCAAGTTATGGGCTTTTAAAGATAGAGAGAAAGCCCATTTCTGTAAACCTTCGCAACATTAAAATCAATGACATAAAAACGGGCATATTATCTACTACGTTTAAAGCTACATATTTTAATGCAGATAACAACATAATCATTCCACAAGCCCATAAAGTTATGCCATATCGAAATCCGAGTCCTTTTGACCAAGTTATAGGCTTTTAAGGGTGGAGAGAAGGCCCATTTCTATAAACCTTTAAAGCTATATATTTTTATGCAGATAACAACATAATCATTCCACAAGCCCACAAAGGTATGCCATATCGAAATCCGAGTCCTTTTAACCAAGTTATGGGCTTTGAAGGATGGAGAGAAGGCCCATTTCTGTAAACCTTCGCAAAATTAAATAATGACATAAAAACGGTCATATTTTTTACTACCTTTAAAGCTATATATTTTAATGCAGATAACAAAATAATCATTCCACAAGCCCATAAAGTTATGCCATATCGAAATCCGAGTCCTTTTGACCAAGTTATGGGCTTTTAAGGGTGGAGAGAAGGCCCATTTCTATAAACCTTTAAAGCTATATATTTTAATGCATATAACAACATAATCATTCCACAAGCCCATAAAGGTATGCCATATCGAAATCCAAATTCTTTTGACCAAGCTGTGGGCTATCAAAGATGGAGAGAAGGCCCATTTCTGTAAACCTTCGCAAAATTCAAATCAATGACATAAAAACGGTCATACTTTTTACTACCTTTAAAGCTATATATTTTAGTGCAGATAACAACATAATAATTCCACAAGCCAATAAAGGTATGCCATATCGAAATCCGAGTCCTTTTGCCCAAGTTATGGGCTTTTAAGGATGGAGAGAAGGCCCATTTCTGTAAACCTTCGCAAAATTAGGTCAATGACATAAAAACGGTCATATTTTTTACTAACTTTTAAGCTATATTTTTGAATGCAGATAATAACAAAATCATTCCACAAGCCCATAAAGGTATTCCATACCGAAATCCGAGTCCTTTTGCCTAAGTTATGGGCTTTTAAAGATGGAGAGAAGGCCCATTTCTGTAAACCTTCGCAAAATAAAATCAATGACATAAAAACGGTCAAATTTTTTACTTCCTTTAAAGCTTTATATAATAATGCAGATAACAACATAATCATTCCACAAGCCCATAAAGGTATGCCATATCGAAATCCGAGTTCTTTTGACCAAGTTATGGGATTTTAAAGATGGAGAGAAGGCCCATTTCTGTAAACCTTCGCAAATTTAAAATCAAGGACATAAAAACGGTCATATTTTTTACTTCCTTTGAAGTCATATATTGTAATGTAGATAGCAACATAAGCATTATACAAGCCCATAAAGGTATGCCATATCGAAATCCAAGTCATTTTGACCAAGTTATGGGCTTTTAAAGATTGAAAGAAGGCCAATTTTTGTAAGCCTCCGCAAAATTAAAATCAATGACATAAAAACGGTCATATTTTTTACTACCTTTAAATCTATATATTTTAATGCAGATAACAACATAATTATTCCACAAGCCCATAAAGGTATGCCATATCGAAATCCGAGTCCTTTTGCCCAAGTTATGGGCTTTTAAGGATGGAGAGAAGGCCCATTTCTGTAAACCTTCGCAAAATTAAAATCAATGACATAAAAACGGTCATATTTTTTCCTACCTTTAAAGCTATATTTTTTAATGCAGATAACAACATAATCATTCCACAAGCCCATAAAGGTATTCCATTTCGAAATCCGAGTCTTTTTGCCCAAGTTATGGGCTTTTAAAGATGGAGAGAAGGACCATTTCTGTAAACCTTCGCAAAATTAAAATCAATGACATAAAAACGGGCATATTTTTTACTACGCTTAAAGCTAGATATTTTAATGCAGATAACAACATAATCATTCGAGTCCTTTTGACCAAGTTATGGGCTTTGGAGGATGGAGAGAAGGCCCATTTCTGTAAGCCTTCGCAAAATTAAAATCAATGACATAAAAACGGTCATATTTTTTACTAACTTTTAAGCTATATTTTTGAATGCAGATAACAACATAATCATTCGAGTCCTTTTGACCAAGTTATGGGCTTTGGAGGATGGAGAGAAGGCCCATTTCTGTAAACCTTCGCAAAATAAAATCAATGACATAAAAACGGTCAAATTTTTTACTTCCTTTAAAGCTTTATATAATAATGCAGATAACAACATAATCATTCCACAAGCCCATAAAGGTATGCCATATCGAAATCCGAGTTCTTTTGACCAAGTTATGGGATTTTAAAGATGGAGAGAAGGCCCATTTCTGTAAACCTTCGCAAAATTAAAATCAAGGACATAAAAACGGTCATATTTTTTACTTCCTTTGAAGTCATATATTGTAATGTAGATAGCAGCATAAGCATTATACAAGCCCATAAAGGTATGCCATATCGAAATCCAAGTCCTTTTGACCAAGTTATGGGCTTTTAAAGATGGAAAGAAGGACAATTTTTGTAAGCCTCCGCAAAATTAAAATCAATGACATAAAAACGGTCATATTTTTTACTACCTTTAAATCTATATATTTAAATGCAGATAACAACATAATTATTCCACAAGCCCATAAAGGTATGCCATATCGAAATCCGAGTCCTTTTGCCCAAGTTATGGGCTTTTAAGGATGGAGAGAAGGCCCATTTCTGTAAACCTTCGCAAAATTAAAATCAATGACATAAAAACGGTCATATTTTTTCCTACCTTTAAAGCTATATTTTTTAATGCAGATAACAACATAACCATTCCACAAGCCCATAAAGGTATTCCATATCGAAATCCGAGTCTTTTTGACCAAGTTATGGGATTTTAAAGATGGAGAGAAGGCCCATTTCTGTAAACCTCGCAAAATTAAAATCAATGACATAAAAACGGGCATATTTTTTACTACGTTTAAAGCCAGATATTTTAATGCAGATAACAACATAATCATTCGAGTCCTTTTGACCAAGCTATGGGCTTTGGAGGATGGAGAGAAGGCCCATTTCTGTAAGCCTTCCCAAAATTAAAATCAATGACATAAAAACGGTCATATTTTTTACTACGTTTAAAGCTACATATTTTAATGCAGATAACAACATAATCATTCGAGTCCTCTTGACCAAGTTATGGGCTTTGGAGGATGGAGAGAAGGCCCATTTCTGTAAACCTTCGCAAAATTAAAATCAATGACATAAAACGGTCATATTTTTTACTACCTTTAAAGCTATATATTTTAATGCAGATAACAAAATAATCATTCCACAAGCACATAAAGGTATGCCATATAGAAATCCGAGTCCTTTTGACCAAGTTATGGGCTTTTGATGATGGAAAGAAGGCCAATTTCTTTAAGCCACCGCAAAATTAAAATCAATGACGCAAAAACGGTCATATTTTTTACTACCTTTAAAGCTATATATTTTAATGAAGATAACAATATAATCATTCCACAAGCCCATTAAGGTATGCCATATCGAAATGCGAGTTCTTTTGACCAAGTTATGGGCTTTTAAAGATGGAGAGAAGGCCCATTTCTGTAATCCTTCGCAAAATTAAAATCAATGACATAAAAACGGTCATACTTTTTACTACCTTTAAAGCAATATATTTTAATGCAGATAACAACATAATCATTCCACAAGCCCATAAAGGTATGCCATATCGAAATCCGAGTTCTTTTGACCAAGTTATGGGCTATTAAAAATGGAGAGAAGGCCCATTTCTGTAAACCTTTGCAAAATTAAAATCAATGACATAAAAACGGTCATAATTTTTACTACCTTTAAAGCTATATATTTTAATGCAGATAACAACATAATAATTCCACAAGCTCATAAAGGTATGCCATATCGAAATCCGAGTCCTTTTTCCCAAGTTATGGGCTTTTAAGGATGGAGAGAAGGCCCATTTCTGTAAACCTTCGCAAAATTAAGTCAATGACATAAAAACGGTCATATTTTTCATTAACTTTTAAGCTATATTTTTGAATGCAGATAATAACATAATCATTCCACAAGCCCAAAAAGGTATTCCATACCGAAATCCGAGTCCTTTTGCCTAAGTTATGGGCTTTTAAAGATGGAGAGAAGGCCCATTTCTGTAAACCTTCGCAAAAATAAAATCAATGACATAAAAACGGTCAAATTTTTTACTTCCTTTAAAGCTTTATATAATAATGCAGATAACATCATAATCATTCCACAAGCCCATAAAGGTATGCCATATCGAAATCAGAGTTCTTTTGACCAAGTTATGGGCTATTAAAGGTGGAGAGAAAGCCCATTTCTGTAAACCTTCGCAAAATTAAAATCAATGACATAAAAAGGGGCATATTTATACCCGTTACTCGTAGAGTAAAAGGGTATACTAGATTCGTCGGAAAGTATGTAACAGGCAGAAGGAAGCGTTTCCGACCCCATAAAGTATATATATTCTTGATCAGGGTCACTAGCCGAATCGATCTAGCCATGTCCGTCTGTCCGTCTGACCGTCTGTCCGTCTGTCTGTCCGTCCGGATGAACGCTGAGATCTCGGAAACTATAAGAGTTAGGCTATTAAGATTTGGCGTGCAGATTCCTGAGCTTCTTACGCAGCGCAAGTTTGTTTCAGCAGAGTGCCACGCCCACCCTAACGCCCACAAACCGGTCAAAACTGTGGCTCCTACAGTTTTGATGCTAGAATAACAATTTTAACTGAAATGTAGGGTTCTTATCAATACCTATCGATTGACCCAAAAAAAGTTTGCCACGCCTACTTTAACGCCCACAAACTTCAAAAAATCGTTAATATGAACGTAGATACCTCGAAAACTATCAAAGATAAAAAATTGGGATCTCAGATTTGGACTCTGTAGCCTTGTACGCAGCGCAAGTTTGCTACGCGAATATGCCACGCCCGCTCTTACGCCCACAAGCCGCCCAAATCTGTGGCGCCCACAATTTTCATGCTAAAAATGTATTGGTCTCGTCAATACCTATCGATTGATCCATAAAAAATTTTGCCACGCCCACTCTAACGCCCATAACGCTTCAATCTGTCTACCGCCGGTAGGTGGCGCATGTCAATCTCGCTTTGCTGCTTTCATATCTCCTTTTCCCTTTGGTCCCTTTAGCTGAGTAACGGGTATCTGATAGTCGAGGTACTCGACTATAACGTTCTTCCTTGTTTTTACTACGTTTAAAGCTACATATTTGAATGCAGATAACAACATAATCATTCCACAAGCCCATAAAGGTATGCCATATCGAAGTCCGAGTCCTTTTGGCCAAGTTATGGGCTTTTAAAGATGGAGAGGAGGCCCATTTCTGTAAACCTTCGCAAAATTAAAATTAATGACATAAAAACGGTTATATTTTTTAATACCTTTTAAGCTATATATTTTTATGCAGATAACAACATGATCATTCCACAAGCCCATAAAGGGATGCCATATCGAAATCCGAGTCTTTTTGACCAAGTTCTGGGCTTTTAAGGATGGAGAGAAGGCCCATTTCTGAAAACCTTCGCAAAATTATAATTAATGACATAAAAACGGTCATAATTTTTACTACCTTTAAAGCTATATATTTGAATGCAGATAACAAAATAATCATTCCACAAGCACATAAAGGTATGCCATATCGAAATCCGAGTCCTTTTGACCAAGCTATGGGCTTTGAAGGATGGAGAGAAGGCCCATTTCTGTAAACCTTCGCAAAATTAAAATCAATGACATAAAAACGGTCAAATTTTTTACTTCCTTTAAAGCTTTATATAATAATGCAGATAACAACATAATCATTCCACAAGCCCATAAAGGTATGCCATATCGAAATTCAAGTTCTTTTGACCAAGTTATGGGATTTTAAAGATGGAGAGAAGGCCCATTTCCGTAAACCTTCGCAAAATTAAAATCAATGACATTAAAACGGTCATATTTTTTACTTCCTTTGAAGTCATATATTGTAATGTAGATAGCAACATAAGCATTCTACAAGCCCATAAAGGTATGCCATATCGAAATCCAAGGCCTTTTGACCAAGTTATGGGCTTTTAAAGATGGAAAGAAGGCCAATTTTTGTAAGCCTCCGCAAAGTTAAAATCAATGACATAAAAACGGTCATATTTCTTACTACCTTTAAAGCTATATATTTTAATGCAGATAACAACATAATTATTCCATAAGCCCATAAAGGTATGCCATATCGAAATCCTAGCCCTTTTGCCCAAGTTATGGGCTTTTAAGGATGGAGAGAAGGACCATTTCTGTAAACCTTCGCAAAATTAAAATCAATGACATAAAAACGGTCATATTTTTTACTACCTTTAAAGCTATATTTCTTAATGCAGATAACAACATAATCATTCCACCAGCCCTTAAAGGTATGCCATATCGAAAACCGAGTCCTTTTGACCAAGCTATGGGCTTTGAAGGATGGAGAGAAGGCCCATTTCTGTAAACCTTCGCAAAATTTAAATCAATGACACAAAAACGGTCATATTTTTTACTACCTTTAAAGCTATATATTTTAATGCAGATAACAACATAATTATTCCACAAGCCCATAAAGGTATGCCATAACGAAATCCGAGTTCTTTTGACCATGTTATGGGCTATTAAAGGTGGAGAGAAAGCCCATTTCTGTAAACCTTCGCAAAATTAAAATTATACCCGTTACTCGTAGAGTAAAAGGGTATACTAGATTCGTCGGAAAGTATGTAACAGGCAGAAGGAAGCGTTTCCGACCCCATAATGTATCTATATTCTTGATCAGGGCCACTAGCCGAATCGATCTAGCCATGTCCGTCTGTCCGTCTGACCGTCTGTCCGTCTGTCTGTCCGTCCGGATGAACGCTGAGATCTCGGAAACTATAAGAGTTAGGCTATTAAGATTTGGCGTGCAGATTCCTGAGCTTCTTACGCAGCGCAAGTTTGTTTCAGCAGAGTGCCACGCCCACTCTAACTCCCACAAACTGGCCAAAACTGTGGCTCCTACAGTTTTGATGCTAGAATAAAAATTTTAACTGAAATGTAGGGTTCTTATCAATACCTATCGATTGACCCAAAAAAAAGTTTGCCACGCCTACTTTAACACCCACAAACTGCCCACAAACTTCAAAAAATCGTAAATATGAACGTAGATACCTCGAAAACTATCAGAGATAAAAAATTGGGATCTCAGATTTGGACTCTGTAGCCTTGTACGCAGCGCAAGTTTGCTACGCGAATATGCCACGCCCGCTCTTACGCCCACAAACCGCCCAAATCTGTGGCGCCCACAATTTTCATGCTAAAAATGTATTGGTCTCGTCAATACCTATCGATTGATCCATAAAAAATTTTGCCACGCCCACTCTAACGCCCATAACGATTCAATCTGTCTACCGCCGGTAGGTGGCGCATGTCAATCTCGCTTTGCTGCTTTCATATCTCCTCTTCTCTTTTTGGTCCCTTTAGCTGAGTAACGGGTATCTGATAGTCGAGGTACTCGACTATAACGTTCTTCCTTGTTTTTACTACGTTTAAAGCTACATATTTTAATGCAGATAACAACATAATCATTCCACAAGCCCATAAAGGTATGCCATATCGAAATCCGAGTCCTTTTGACCAAGTTATGGGCTTTGAAGGATGGAGAGAAGGCCCATTTCTGTAAACCTTCGCAAAATTAAAATCAATGACATAAAAAGGTCATATTTTTTACCATCTTTAAAGTTATGTATTTTAATGCAGATAACAACATTATCATTGCACAAGACCATTAATGTATTCCATATCGAAATCCGAGTTCTTTTGACCAAGATATAGGCTTTTAAAGATGGAGAGAAGGCCCATTTCTGTAAACCTTCGCAAAATTAAAATCAATGACATAAAAACGGTCATATTTTTTACCATCTTTAAAGTTATATATTTTAGTGCAGATAACAACATAATCATTCCAATACTACCCTTAAAGCTATATATTTTAATGCAGATAACAACATAATTATTCCACAAGCCCATATAGGTATGCCATATCGAAATCCGAGTCCTTTTGGCCAAGTTATGGGCTTTTAAAGATGGAGAGGAGGCCCATTTCTGTAAACCTTCGCAAAATTAAAATTAATGACATAAAAACGGATATATTTTTTAATACCTTTTAAGCTATATATTCTTATGCAGATAACAACATGATCATTCCACAAGCTCATAAAGGTATGCCATATCGAAATCCGAGTCCTTTTGACCAAGTTCTGGGCTTTTAAGGATGGAGAGAAGGCCCATTTCTGTAAACCTTCGCAAAATTAAAATTAATGACATAAAAACGGTCATAATTTTTACTACCTTTAAAGCTATATATCTTAATGCAGGTAACAACATAATCATTCCACAAGCCCATAAAGGTACGCCATATCGAAATCCGAGATCTTTTGACCAAGTTATGGGCTTTTAAAGATGGAGAGAAGGCCCATTTCTGTAAACCTTCGCAAAATTAAAATCAATGACATAAAAACGGTCAAATTTTGTACTTCCTTTGAAGTCATATATTGTAATGTAGATAGCAACATAAGCATTCTACAAGCCCATAAAAGTATGCCATATCGAAATCCAAGGCCTTTTGACCAAGTTATGGGCTTTTAAAGATGGGAAGAAGGCCAATTTTTGTAAGCCTCCGCAAAGTTAAAATCAATGACATAAAAACGGTCATTTTTTTTACTACCTTTAAAGCTATATATTTTAATGCAGATAACAACATAATTATTCCATAAGCCCATAAAGGTATGCCATATCGAAATCCTAGCCCTTTTGCCCAAGTTATGTGCTTTTAAAGATGGAGAGAAGGCCCATTTCTGTAAACCTTCGCAAAATTAAAATCAATGACATAAAAACGGTCATATTTTTTACTACCTTTAAAGCTATATTTTTTAATGCAGATAACAACATAATCATTCCACAAGCCCTTAAAGGTATGCCATATCGAAATCCGAGTCCTTTTGACCAAGCTATGGACTTTGAAGGATGGAGAGAAGGCCCATTTCTGTAAACCTTCGCAAAATTTAAATCAATGACACAAAAACGGTCATATTTTTTACTACCTTTAAAGCTATATATTTTAATGCAGATAACAACATAATTATTCCACAAGCCCATAAAGGTATGCCATAACGAAATCCGAGTTCTTTTGACCAAGCTATGGGATTTTAAAGATGGAGAGAAGGCCCATTTCTGTAATCCTTCGCAAAATTAAAATCAATGACATGACTACCTTTAAAGCTATATATTTTAATGCAGATGACAACATAATCATTCCACAAGCCCATAGAGGTATGCCATATCGAAATCAGAGTTCTTTTGACCAAGTTATGGGCTATTAAAGGTGGACAGAAAGCCCATTTCTGTAAACCTTCGTAAAATTAAAATCAATGACATAAAAACGGGCATATTTATACCCGTTACTCGTAGAGTAAAAGGGTATACTAGATTCGTCGGAAAGTATGTAACAGGCAGAAGGAAGCGTTTCCGACCCCATAAAGTATATATATTCTTGATCAGGGTCACTAGCCGAATCGATCTAGCCATGTCCGTCTGTCCGTCTGACCGTCTGTCCGTCTGTCTTTCCGTCCGGATGAACGCTGAGATCTCGGAAACTATAAGAGTTAGGCTATTAAGATTTGGCGTGCAGATTCCTGAGCTTCTTACGCAGCGCAAGTTTGTTTCAGCAGAGTGCCACGCCCACTCTAACGCCCACAAACCGGCCAAAACTGTGGCTCCTACAGTTTTGATGCTAGAATAAAAATTTTAACTGAAATGTAGGGTTCTTATCAATACCTATCGATTGACCCAAAAAAAAGTTTGCCACGCCTACTTTAACGCCCACAAACTGCCCACTAACTTCAAAAAATCGTAAGTATGAACGTAGATACCTCGAAAACTATCAAAGATAAAAAATTGGGATCTCAGATTTGGACTCTGTAGTCTTGTACGCAGCGCAAGTTTGCTACGCGAATATGCCACGCCCGCTCTTACGCCCACAAACCGCCCTAATCTGTGGCGCCCACAATTTTCAGGCTAGAAATGTATTGGTCTCGTCAATACCTATCGATTGATCCATAAAAAATTTTGGCACGCCCAATCTAACGCCCATAACGCTTCAATCTGTCTACCGCCGGTAGGTGGCGCATGTCAATCTCGCTTTGCTGCTTTCATATTGTAATAGGCAAATAAATGTACTCCGGCGATAGTTTCGGTTTAACTTCTTTATTTTATAATTTCACAACCGCTTTCCTTGAACGCATAACACAGAGTGCCGCAACGATTCTCCCTCTTCCTTATTCTCGCTCATCTGAGTGAGCGAGACAGGTATACTTATCTGCGATCTCTTATGCTGCAGTACTCGGTAGAAAGGGATGACAATATAACGTTTACAGTTAACTTAAACTAGGTTTCCCGCTTATTCTATAGTACAGTGGGTGTCGTATGAATATATTACATCATATGTCGTACAGTGGGCCATGTCAGTATATTTCCTACTACAACTCGGCCATCCTGACTGTATGATCCCCTGATCACTGTGAACATTAATTAAGTTTATTTATTCATTTACAAAATGTGTTGCAATTCTTATTAATTTTTCTTATAAGTAATGATTATTATATATAACATATTTTACAATGGTTTTTTTTTTTTTTTTCTATTTCTTTTTGGAACCTACCCAGTGTTTAATATTATTAATGCTCCATACACCTTGGTAAGGGTTGCGTGATACCTGGAATCCTTCAACATCTTTTAACAAAAATCGGTCATTTCTTAGTACTTTTGCAATTACATACGGGCCCTTATTCTTTGGAATTAACTTTCTAGAGACGCCAGTTGTGCTATCGAAATTCTTGACCATTACATAATCTCCTTTTTTATACTGTGACGGTTTTCTAGCTTTCTTATCATATTGCAGTTTATTGTATGCTTGTGCTTTTTCCTGACATTTTTCTGCTTTGATTCTAACGTTTTCCAGGTCTCTGTCTTCTGGTGCATTATCTAGTTCTTCAAGCTTTTCTTTTAATTCGTCTTCTACTTTTCCTCTTTGCTCTAAACCGAATAAGATTTTGCTTGGACTTTGTTTAATACTACGATGTTGGGTGTTATTTAGCACATGTTCTACTTTATCTATTACTAAGTCCCAGTATATACCTTTCTCTGGCTCAACCAGTTTGGCTATCATTGGTCCTAGACTTCTGTTTATTCTTTCTACCTGGCCATTTGCTTGAGGTGATCCTGTAGCTATTTTCATGTGCTTAATATCAAATTCTAACATAAAGTCGTCAAACTCTTTGGAAGTGAAACAGCTTCCTCTATCCGAAATAATACATTTGGGCTTGCTGTATGCTCTAAAATAATCCTTAAGGGCTATGATAACTTCTCGGGTATTTGTTGTCTTTGTGGTATATAAACGTACAAACTTAGTAAAACCGTCAACGACGACAAATATATGTTTCTTTGATCTTCCCGAATCGACTGGACCATAATGGTCAATGTGGATAAGTTCAAAGGGCTTACTACCTTTTGGAATTGAATGTAAAAATCCTTCTTTTCCTGTGTTGGGGGAAAATGCTACACATTTTAGGCAATTGTTTATATGGCTTACACACTTCTCCTTGGCGTTTGGAAACCAATAACTCTTTGCAATAATATCTAACATTTTGTCTCTCCCTATATGACCGATTTCATTGTGGTATTTGAAGAGTATATGCTCTTCCATATCAATAGGTACGTAAAATAACAATCTGTCATGGTTGCTCTTTCTATAGACTATTCCGTTTCTCATTTCGAATAATTTGTGCTCATGTTCCTCTAACTGTTTCTTTATGTTCTGAACTTTTGGGTCCTTGGCTTGGCAAATAACCAGATTGTCTTCAAATGAATTTGTTTCCACTATTAAAATGTTTGTACACCTGCTAAGGGCGTCAACGTGTTGCATTCTGTTTCCTTCCCTATGTATTAGATCGTAGTCATAATTTTGTAGCTCTAATGCCCATCTAGCTATACGCGGATTCAGTTCGACTTTATTAAGTGTTAACGTGAGCGAGTTACAGTCAGTAATAATACTGAAATGTCTACCAAATAAATATATCCTAAATCTACGCAATGCGTGAATAATGGCCATGGTTTCAAGCTCAAAACTATGGTATTTCGATTCAGCAATGCTTGTGCGTTTGGAAAAATAAAAGATGGGGTGCAATTTTCCATCTTCTTTCTTTTGGAGTAGTACGGCTCCGAAACCAAGAGAGCTGGCATCGCAATGTAGCTCTACCTCGTCTTTGTGGTTGTATAAGGCTAACACTGGTGCTTCAACTAACTTATTTTTAAGCATCATAAAGCAGCTCATTTCCTTTTCTCCAAAATGGAATTTCTCGTCTTTTCTCAAGAGATCATATAAAGGTTTGGATAGAGTCGAAAAATCTTTAATGAATCTACGGAAATAAGAACATAAGCCCAAAAAACTTTGAACATGTTGCGTTTTGTCTGGTATCGGAAAATTTTGGATTGCCTCTATTCCTTTATCATCAGCTTTGATGCCCTGGCCGTTTATAATGAAACCCAAATATTTAATACTCTGTTGTAGGAATTCACATTTATCCATACGTAGTTCCAACTTATTCTTAGCAAGTCTGAGAAACACCTCCTTTAAAATCTGAAAATGTTCATTAACATCTTTGCTGGCGATCATAATGTCGTCCATGTACATTCTTTCTAATAAGGTCATCGAAGATTTTATTTATAAACCTTTGAAAAACTGCTGAAGCCGTTTTCAGACCCATTGGCATTCTAAGAAATTCAAATTGGCCTAACGGTGTTACAAAAGAAGTATACTTAATTGATTCTTTATTGACAAAAACGTGAAAGTAACCGTTTTTTAGATCAAGTTTTGAAAATACTTTTTTATTAGCTAACTTGTCTAACAGGTCATCGATAAGCGGTATAGGGTAATTGTCTTTGATTAAAACCTTGTTAAGTTTTCTAAAATCTATGCAAAGTCGTATGTCTCCGGTTTTTTTCTTCACTAAAACTATAGGAGAAGCATATTCAGACTGGCTTGGTTGAATGATCCCGTTTTCTAAATAATCGTCCAAAAGTTTTTGCAGTTTTTCTTTTTCCGCATAGGCAAGCCGCCGCGGAGCACAACTAAACGGTTTCGAGTTTTCTAAATTAAGTTTTATCTCACTTTTAATAACCGGTTCCTTTGGTTTTTCTACCCTAATGTAATTGTGTTCAATTATCTCTTTTAATTGAGGTAAAAGATCTTGATTATCAATTGTACCGCATATGTAATCAGTGTCTTCGTCATCCATATAGTTTATGCTAAGCATTTCCCGAATCGTTATAGACATATTGCTTTCATTTTTGTTATTGACTATATCGCCCTCACTAACTTCGTCGATGGCAGCCGGACAGGTTGCCTTACTAATTATAGGGTTGTTTGTATCCCCGATCGAAACCCTTATTGTTTCAAAGTCTTTAAAACTAACTTTTTCAGTACCTGTATCACCAATTTCTTGTATAACTGTATCATCAACTGCTTTGCTTAAAAAATCATTAATCGAATTACTAAATGTATTACTAATTGTTTCTCTAACTCTATCACTAACTGAATCCTTTACTGTTTCTCTAGCCTTATCACTAATTGGTTTGCTAACTTTATCACTAACTGTTTCGCTAACTGTATCACTAACTGTATCTCTAACTGTATCACTAACTGTATCACTAACTGTTTCTCTAACTGTATCACTAACTGTTTCTCTAACTGTATCACTAACTGTATCACTAACTGTATCACTAACTGTTTCTCTAACTGTATCACTAACTGTTTCACTAACTGTATCACTAACTGTTTCGCTAACTGTATCACTAATTGTATCCTTCAGAATTTCGATAGCACTTTCCGGTTTCTTGCTAACATCTAAATTATGTGTTAGTTTAAATTCCCAGGCATTGCATATATTTCCATTGCAATCGGCATTCGCAGGCTCAATCGTGATCATTTTTAAGGTGCTTAAATCTAATTCTAAATTGCAAGCATCCATAAAATTCCGCCCAAGAACAACCTCATGACTCATAGACTCATTGGGCACAATATACAGGTAAAAATGACATTTTAATCGTTCTTTAATTATGTAACAAAGTATTCTTCCATAGATTTTCAGTTGGCTTTTATTCAGCCCAAAGTAGTTTTTAGAAACGAACTCCATCTTAATTTTAGAGGATATAACACCTGTTTTAGCGAATGATATTGGGCTGCCAGTGTCTATGAGGCATGCTGCAATTAATGGGGTTTTAGGACTGTTGTAAAAAAATATTTGTATGTATCTTACGTATTTGTTTGTATTTGCGCTCTTACGCTCAGGGCACTGACCCACAAAGTGTCCAAATTTGCCACATGCGTAGCACGATCCGGGCTCTCGTTTCGGTTTCTGGCAGTCCTTGGCGTAGTGGCCTTTTGAGTTGCAATTGGCGCAACGGAAGTCCTTTGTGTCTGCAACCTTTCCGGAAGAGCGCTGCGAAGAATTGACTTCCTGCTTTCGTTCAGGTAAACGGATTCCTGAGAAGGCTTCCAAAATCTGCCCAGGTTCGGCGAAACATTGTATGCGAGCTTGGTCGCGTAGCCCTGGTGCCGGAATTCCTTCGATGATGTTTTCGATTAGCTCCTCCTTGTCGATGTTTATATCGTTGGCCAGCATAATTTTCTCCTCGAATTAAGAAGCGAACCTTTCTCCTGAACGCCACTGTCGACTTTGGAACGCGTTCCTTAGCTCCCCCTTTGACATCTTAGATGCAAATGCTAGGATCAGCTGCTCACAAAGGCGGTCGGTTGGCTCCAAAATGCGTGTTGCGTTTGCGTGCAGCCAAATTTGGGCCTTTCCTTTTAGTTTGGCAATGAGGAGCAAACGAGTCCAAATTGTACACCTGCGCAATGTTTTGCAGTTGTGTGACCCAGTTACGGGCACACGAGTTGCCGTCGTAGTCCATTGTTACGTCCTTTGCCAGTGCGAGTGCTGTTGCTGGAGATTCTAACAATTTGTTTACATTTGTAAGCTGGCATTGATCAGCACTGTCTGTGGCGCGCTTTCCAACACTAAAATTATAAATATCGAAGCTATCCCTGGCGCTGTTAGCCCTGGCGCTGTTAGCGTTAACAGCGTCGATGCAAGCGAAACTGTAAAGGTTTCCAGAAGTTTCGATGTTGCTTTCGATGACGTCATGGACTTGCTGAGCATGATTTGGCTTGTCCCTGGTGACGTCAGCGATCTCCGCTTGAAGCTGTTGCAATATGGCCTTGTTTGCGTCGATTTCGTCGAGAATTTTCTGCAGCTTCACCCTTTCGATATCTACCAGAGAAACGTTCTCCGTGCGTATACCGTCCACTGCCTGTGACGTCATCGTACCAGAGTCGAACAAAGCTTCCTGTGCGCCTTCCAAATGTTGTTGCAGCGGAAATGATGCGGCTCCCTCTACTTCGGTTTCTGGCGGCTGCTGGCTGTTAAATGGAGCTCCATTTGGTGGATCACCACGTGCCTCTGATGATAGGGCCTGCAGACGCGCCATCAACTCTGCTTTCGAGCCTGAGGTTTGTAGCCCGAGCACATTTAGCCAGTTTTTTAACTGAACTACCGTAAATTGGTTTAAATTGATGTCAGGCATTTTGAGTCAGAACCACTTCTGATATTGTAATAGGCAAATAAATGTACTCCGGCGATAGTTTCGGTTTAACTTCTTTATTTTATAATTTCACAACCGCTTTCCTTGAACGCATAACACAGAGTGCCGCAACGATTCTCCCTCTTCCTTATTCTCGCTCATCTGAGTGAGCGAGACAGGTATACTTATCTGCGATCTCTTATGCTGCAGTACTCGGTAGAAAGGGATGACAATATAACGTTTACAGTTAACTTAAACTAGGTTTCCCGCTTATTCTATAGTACAGTGGGTGTCGTATGAATATATTACATCATATGTCGTACAGTGGGCCATGTCAGTATATTTCCTACTACAATATCTCCTTTTCCCTTTGGTCCCTTTAGCTGAGTAACGGGTATCTGATAGTCGAGGTACTCGACTATAACGTTCTTCCTTGTTTTTACTACGTTTAAAGCTACATATTTTAATGCAGATAACAACATAATCATTCCACAAGCCCATAAAGGTATGCCATATCGAAATCCGAGTCCTTTTGACCAAGTTATGGGCTTTGAATGGGATGGAGAGAAGGCCCATTTCTGTAAACCTTCGCAAAATTAAAATCAATGACATAAAAAGGTCATATTTTTTACCATCCTTAAAGTTATATATTTTAGTGCAGATAACAACATAATCATTCCAATACTACCCTTAAAGCTATATATTTTAATGCAGATAACAACATAATTATTCCACAAGCCCAAATAGGTATGCCATATCGAAATCCGAGTCCTTTTGGCCAAGTTATGGGCTTTTAAAGATGGAGAGGAGGCCCATTTCTGCAAACCTTCGCAAAATTAAAATTAATGACATAATAACGGTTATATTTTTTAATACCTTTTAAGCTATATATTTTTATGCAGATAACAACATGATCATTCCACAAGCCCATAAAGGTATGCCATATCGAAATCCGAGTCCTTTTGACCAAGTTCTGGGCTTTTAAGGATGGAGAGAAGGCCCATTTCTGTAAACCTTCCCAAAATTAAAATCAATGACATAAAAACGGTCATATTTTTTACCATCCTTAAAGTTATGTATTTTAATGCAGATAACAACATTATCATTCCACAAGAACATTAATGTATTCCATATCGAAATCCGAGTTCTTTTGACCAAGATATAGGCTTTTAAAGATGGACAGAAGGCCCATTTCTGTAAACCTTCGCAAAATTAAAATCAATGACATAAAAACGGTCATATTTTTTACCATCTTTAAAGTTATATATTTTAGTGCAGATAACAACATAATCATTCCAATACTACCCTTAAAGCTATATATTTTAATGCAGATAACAACAGCATCATTCCACAAGCCCATAAAGGTACGCCATATCGAAATCCGAGATCTTTTGACCAAGTTATGGGCTTTTAAAGATGGAGAGAAGGCCCATTTCTGTAAACCTTCGCAAAATTAAAATCAATGACATAAACACGCTCATATTTTTTACTACCTTTAAAGCTATATATCTTAATGCAGATAACAACATTATCATTCCTCAAGCTCATAATGGTATTCCATATCGAAATCCGTGTCCTTTTGGCCAAGTTATGGGCTTTTAAAGATGGAGAGAAGGCCCCATTTCTGTAAACCTTCGCAAAATTAAAATCAATGACATAAAAACGCTCAAATTTTTTACTACCTTTAAAGCTATATATCTTAATGCAGATAACAACATATTCATTCCACAAGCCCATAAGAGTATTCCATATCGAAATCCAAGTCCTTTTGACCAAGTTTTGGGTTCTTAAAGATGGCAAGAAGGCCAATTTCTGTAAACCTCCGCAAAATTAAAATCAATGACATAAAAACGGTCATATATTTTACTACCTTTAAAGCTATATATCTTAATGCAGATAACAACATTATCATTCCTCAAGCCCATAATGGTATTCCATATCCAAATCCAAGTCCTTTTGGCCAAGTTATGGGCTTTTAAAGATGGAGAGAAGGCCCCAGTTCTGTAAACCTTCGCAAAATTAAAATCAATGACTTATAAACGGTCATATTTTTTACTACCCTTAAAGCTATATATCTCAGTGCAGATAACAACATAATCAGTCCACAAGCCCATAAAGGTATGCCATATAGAAATCCGAGTTCTTTTGACCAAGTTATGGCCTTTTAAAGATGGAGAGAAGGCCCATTTCTGTAAACCTTCGCAAAATTAAAATCAATGACATAAAAACGCTCATATTTTTAACTACCTTTAAAGCTATACATTTTAAAACAGATAACAACATAATCATTCCACAAGCCCATAAAGGTATGCCATATCGAGATCCGAGTTCTTTTGACCAAGTTATGGGCTTTTAAAGATGGAGAGAAGGCCCATTTCTGTAAACCTTCGCAAAATTAAAATCAATGACATAAAAACGGTCATATTTTTTACTACCTTTAAAGCTATATATTTTAATGCAGATAACAACATTATTATTCCACAAGCCCATAAAGGTATGTCATATAGAAATCCGAGTTCTTTTGACCAAGTTATGGGCTTTTAAAGATTGAGAGAAGGCCCATTTCTGTAAGACTTCGCAAAATTAAAACCAATGACTTAAAAACGGTCACATTTTCTACTACCTTTTAAGCTATATATTTTAATGCAGATAACAACATGATCATTCTACAAGCCAATAAGGTAAGCCATATCGAAATCCGGGTTCTTTTGACCAAGTTATGGGCTTTTAAAGATGGAGAGAAGGCCCATTTCTGTAAAACTTCGCAAAATTAAAATCAATTACATAAAAACGGTCATATTTTGTACTACCTTTAAAGCTTTATATTTTAATGCAGATAACAACATTATCATTCCACAAGCCCATAAAGGTATGCCATATCGAAATCATAGTCCTTTTGCCCAAGTTATGGGCTTTGAATGGGATGGAGAGAAGGCCCATTTCTGTAAACCTTCGCAAAATTAAAATCAATGACATAAAAACGGTCATATTTTTTACTACCTTTAAAGCTATATATTTTTATGCAGATAACAACATGATCATTCCACAAACCCATAAAGGTATGCCATATCGAAATCCGAGTCCTTTTGACCAAGTTATGGGCTTTTAAGGATGGAGAGAAGGCCCATTTCTGTAAACCTTCGCAAAATTAAAATCAATGACATAAAAACGGTCATATTTTTTACTACCTTTAAAGCTATACATTTTAATGTAGATAACAACATTATCATTCCACAAGCCCATAAAGGCATGCCTTATCGAAATCCGAGTTCTTTTGACTAAGTTACGGGCTTTTAAAGATGGAGAGGAGGCCCATTTCTGTAAACCTTCGCAAAATTAAAATCAATGAAATAAAAACGGTTATATTTTTTAATACCTTTTAAGCTATATATTTTAATGCAGATAACAACATAATTATTCCATAAGCCCATAAAGGTATGCCATATCGAAATCATAGTCCTTTTGCCCAAGTTATGGGCTTTTAAGGATGGAGAGAAGGCCCATTTCTGTAAACCTTCGCAAAATTAAAATTAATGACATAAAAACGGTCATATTTTTTACTACCTTTAAAGCTATATATCTTAATGCAGATAACAACATAATCATTCCACAAACCCATAAAGGTATGCCATATCGAAATCCGAGTCCTTTTAACCAAGTTATGTGCTTTTAAAGATGAAGAGAAGGCCCATTTCTGTAAACCTTCGCAAAATTAAAATCAATGACATAAAAACGGTCATATTTTTTACTACCTTTAAAGCTATATATTTTAATGCAGATAACAACATAATCATTCCACAAGCCCATAAAGGTATGCCATATCGAAATCCGAGTCCTTTTGACCAAGTTATGGGCTTTGAAGGATGGAGAGAAGGCCCATTTCTGTAAACCTTCGCAAAATTTAAATCAATGACATAAAAACGGTCATATTTTTTACTACCTTTAAAGCTATATATTTTAATGCAGATAACAACATAATTATTCCACAAGCCCATAAAGGTATGCCATAACGAAATCCGAGTTCTTTTAACAAAGTTATGGGATTTTAAAGATGGAGAGAAGGCCCATTTCTGTAATCCTTCGCAAAATTAAAATCAATGACATAAAAACGGTCATTCATTTTACTACCTTTAAAGCTATATATTTTAATTCAGATAACAACATAATCATTCCACAAGCCCATAAAGGTATGCCATATCGAAATCAGAGTTCTTTTGACCAAGTTATGGGCTTTTAAAGATTGAGAGAAGGCCCATTTCTGTAAGACTTCGCAAAATTAAAACCAATGACTTAAAAACGGTCATATTTTCTACTACCTTTTAAGCTATATATTTTAATGCAGATAACAACATGATCATTCTACAAGCCAATAAGGTATGCCATATGAAATCCGGGTTCTTTTGACCAAGTTATGGGCTTTTAAAGATGGAGAGAAGGCCCATTTCTGTAAAACTTCGCAAAATTAAAATCAATTACATAAAAACGGTCATATTTTGTACTACCTTTAAAGCTATATATTTTAATGCAGATAACAACATTATCATTCCACAAGCCCATAAAGGTATGCCATATCGAAATCATAGTCCTTTTGCCCAAGTTATGGGCTTTGAATGGGATGGAAAGAAGGCCCATTTCTGTAAACCTTCGCAAAATTAAAATCAATGACATAAAAACGGTCATATTTTTTACTACCTTTAAGGCTATATATTTTTATGCAGATAACAACATGATCATTCCACAAATCCATAAAGGTATGCCATATCGAAATCCGTGTCCTTTTGACCAAGTTATGGGCTTTTAAGGATGGAGAGAAGGCCCATTTCTGTAAACCTTCGCAAAATTAAAATCAATGACATAAAAACGGTCATATTTTGTACTACCTTTAAAGCTATACATTTTAATGTAGATAACAACATTATCATTCCACAAGCCCATAAAGGCATGCCTTATCGAAATCCGAGTTCTTTTGACTAAGTTACGGGCTTTTAAAGATGGAGAGGAGGCCCATTTCTGTAAACCTTCGCAAAATTAAAATCAATGAAATAAAAACGGTTATATTTTTTAATACCTTTTAAGCTATATATTTTAATGCAGATAACAACATAATTATTCCATAAGCCCATAAAGGTATGCCATATCGAAATCATAGTCCTTTTGCCCAAGTTATGGGATTTTAAAGATGGAGAGAAGGCCCATTTCTGTAATCCTTCGCAAAATTAAAATCAATGACATAAAAACGGTCATTCTTTTTACTACCTTTAAAGCTATATATTTTAATTCAGATAACAACATAATCATTCCACAAGCCCATAAAGGTATGCCATATCGAAATCAGAGTTCTTTTGACCAAGTTATGGTCTATTAAAGTGGAGAGAAGGCCCATTTCTGTAAACCTTCGCAAAATTAAAATCAATGACATAAAAACGGTCATATTTTGTACTACCTTTAAAGCTATACATTTTAATGTAGATAACAACATTATCATTCCACAAGCCCATAAAGGCATGCCTTGTCGAAATCCGAGTTCTTTTGACTAAGTTACGGGCTTTTAAAGATGGAGAGGAGGCCCATTTCTGTAAACCTTCGCAAAATTAAAATCAATGAAATAAAAACGGTTATATTTTTTAATACCTTTTAAGCTATATATTTTAATGCAGATAACAACATAATTATTCCATAAGCCCATAAAGGTATGCCATATCGAAATCATAGTCCTTTTGCCCAAGTTATGGGCTTTTAAGGATGGAGAGAAGGCCCATTTCTGTAAACCTTCGCAAAATTAAAATCAACAAGGAAGAACGCTATAGTCGAGTACCTCGACTATCAGATACCCGTTACTCAGCTAAAGGGACCAAAGGGAAATGGAGATATGCAAGCAGCAAAGCGAGATTTAAATGCGCCACCTACCGGCGGAAGACAGATTTAAGCATTGTGGGCGTTAGGGTAGGCGTGGCAATTTTTTTTTGGATCAATCGATAGGCATTGACGAGACCAATACATTTCAGTTAAAATTTTTAATCTAGCATAAAAACTGTGGGCGCCACAGGCTTGGGCGGTTTGTGGGCGTTAGAGTGGGCGTGGCATATTCGCATAACAAACTTGCGCTGCGTACAAGGCTACGGAATCTAAATCTGAAATCCCAATACTCTATCTTTGATAGTTTCCGAGATATCCGCGTTCATATTTACGATTTTTGGAGGTTTGTGGGCGTTAAAGTGGGCGTGGCAAACTTTTTTTTGGATCAATCGATAGGTATTGATGAGAACAATTCATTTCAGTTTAAATTTTTACTCTAGCATCAAAACTGTAGAAGCCACAGTTTTGGGCGGTTTGTGGGCGTTAGAGTGGGCGTGGCACTCTACTGAAACAAACTTGCGCTGCGTAAAAAGCTCAGAAATCTGCTCGCCAAATCTCAATAGCCTAGCTCTCATAGTTTCCAAGATCTCAGCGTTCATCCGGACAGACGGACAGACGGACAGACGGACATGGCTAGATCGACTCGGCTAGTGATCCTGATTAAGAATATATATACTTTATGGGGTCGGAAACGCTTCCTTCTGCCTGTTACATACTTTCCGACAAATCTAGTATACCCTTTTACTCTACGAGTAACGGGTATAATGACATAAAAACGGGCATATTTATACCCGTTACTCGTAGAGTAAAAGGGTATACTAGATTCGTCGGAAAGTATGTAACAGGCAGAAGGAAGCGTTTCCGACCCCATAAAGTATATATATTCTTGATCAGGGTCACTAGCCGAATCGATCTAGCCATGTCCGTCTGTCCGTCTGACCGTCTGTCCGTCTGTCTGTCCGTCCGGATGAACGCTGAGATCTCGGAAACTATAAGAGTTAGGCTATTAAGATTTGGCGTGCAGATTCCTGAGCTTCTTACGCAGCGCAAGTTTGTTTCAGCAGAGTGCCACGCCCATCTAACGCCCACAAACCGGCCAAAACTGTGGCTCCTACAGTTTTGATGCTAGAATAAAAATTTTAACTGAAATGTATTGTTCTTATCAAAACCTATCGATTGACCCAAAAAAAGTTTGCCACGCCTACTTTAACGCCCACATACTGCCAACAAACTTCAAAAAATCGTAAATATGAACGTAGATATCTCGAAAACTATCAAAGATAAAAAATTGGGATCTCAGATTTGGACTCTGTAGCCTTGTACGCAGCGCAAGTTTGCTACGCGAATATGCCACGCCCGCTTTTAAAGATGGAGAGGAGGCCCATTTCTGTAAACCTTCGCAAAATTAAAATCAATGAAATAAAAACGGTTATATTTTTTAATACCTTTTAAGCTATATATTTTAATGCAGATAACAACATAATTATTCCATAAGCCCATAAAGTTATGCCATATCGAAATCATAGTCTTTTAAGGATGGAGAGAAGGCCCATTTCTGTAAACCTTCGCAAAATTAAAATCAATGACATAAAAACGGTCATATTTTTTACTACCTTTAAAGCTATATATCTTAATGCAGATAACAACATAATCATTCCACAAACCCATAAAGGTATGCCATATCGAAATCCGAGTCCTTTTTACCAAGTTATGTGCTTTTAAAGATGAAGAGAAGGCCCATTTCTGTAAACCTTCGCAAAATTAAAATCAATGACATAAAAACGGTCATATTTTTTACTACCTTTAAAGCTATATATTTTAATGCAGATAACAACATAATCATTCCACAAGCCCATAAAGGTATGCCTTTTTGAAATCCGAGTCCTTTTGACCAAGTTATGGGCTTTGAAGGATGGAGAGAAGGCCCATTTCTGTAAGCCTTCGCAAAATTTAAATCAATGACATAAAAACGGTCATATTTTTTACTACCTTTAAAGCTATATATTTTAATGCAGATAACAACATAATTATTCCACAAGCCCATAAAGGTATGCCATAACGAAATCCGAGTTCTTTTAACAAAGTTATGGGATTTTAAAGATGGAGAGAAGGCCCATTTCTGTAATCCTTCGCAAAATTAAAATCAATGACATAAAAACGGTCATTCTTTTTACTACCTTTAAAGCTATATATTTTAATTCAGATAACAACATAATCATTCCACAAGCCCATAAAGGTATGCCATATCGAAATCAGAGTTCATTTGACCAAGTTATGGTCTATTAAAGTGGAGAGAAGGCCCATTTCTGTAAACCTTCGCAAAATTAAAATCAATGACATAAAAACGGTCAAATTTTGTACTACCTTTAAAGCTATACATTTTAATGTAGAGAACAACATTATCATTCCACAAGCCCATAAAGGCATGCCTTATCGAAATCCGAGTTCTTTTGACTAAGTTACGGGCTTTTAAAGATGGAGAGGAGGCCCATTTCTGTAAACCTTCGCAAAATTAAAATCAATGAAATAAAAACGGTTATATTTTTTAATACCTTTTAAGCTATATATTTTAATGCAGTTAACAACATAATTATTCCATAAGCCCATAAAGGTATGCCATATCGAAATCATAGTCCTTTTGCCCAAGTTATGGGCTTTTAAGGATGGAGAGAAGGCCCATTTCTGTAAACCTTCGCAAAATTAAAATCAATGACATAAAAACGGTCATATTTTTTACTACCTTTAAAGCTATATATTTTAATGCAGATAACAACATAATCATTCCACAAGCCCATAAAGGTATGCCATATCGAAATCCGAGTCCTTTTGACCAAGTTATGGGCTTTGAAGGATGGAGAGAAGGCCCATTTCTGTAAACCTTCGCAAAATTTAAATCAATGACATAAAAACGGTCATATTTTGTACTACCTTTAAAGCTATATATTTTAATGCAGATAACAACATAATCATTCCACAAGCCCATAAAGGTATGCCATATCGAAATCCGAGTCCTTTTGACCAAGTTATGGGCTTTGAAGGATGGAGAGAAGGCCCATTTCTGTAAACCTTCGCAAAATTTAAATCAATGACATAAAAACGGTCATATTTTTTACTACCTTTAAAGCTATATATTTTAATGCAGATAACAACATAATTATTCCACAAGCCCATAAAGGTATGCCATAACGAAATCCGAGTTCTTTTAACCAAGTTATGGGATTTTAAAGATGGAGAGAAGGCCCATTTCTGTAATCCTTCGCAAAATTAAAATCAATGACATAAAAACGGTCATTCTTTTTACTACCTTTAAAGCTATATATTTTAATTCAGAAAACAACATAATCATTCCACAAGCCCATAAAGGTATGCCATATCGAAATCAGAGTTCTTTTGACCAAGTTATGGTCTATTAAAGTGGAGAGAAGGCCCATTTCTGTAAACCTTCGCAAAACTAAAATCAATGACATAAAAACGGTCATATTTTGTACTACCTTTAAAGCTATACATTTTAATGTAGATAACAACATTATCATTCCGCAAGCCCATAAAGGCATGCCTTATCGAAATCCGAGTTCTTTTGACTAAGTTACGGGCTTTTAAAGATGGAGAGGAGGCCCATTTCTGTAAACCTTCGCAAAATTAAAATCAATGAAATAAAAACGGTTTTATTTTTTAATACCTTTTAAGCTATATATTTTAATGCAGATAACAACATAATTATTCCATAAGCCCATAAAGGTATGCCATATCGAAATCATAGTCCTTTTGCCCAAGTTATGGGCTTTTAAGGATGGAGAGAAGGCCCATTTCTGTAGACCTTCGCAAAATTAAAATCAATGACATAAAAACGGGCATATTTATACCCGTTACTCGTAGAGTAAAAGGGTATACTAGATTCGTCGGAAAGTATGTAACAGGCAGAAGGAAGCGTTTCCGACCTCATAAAGTATATATATTCTTGATCAGGGTCACTAGCCGAATCGATCTAGCCATGTCCGTCTGTCCGTCTGACCGTCTGTCCGTCTGTCTGTCCGTCCGGATGAACGCTGAGATCTCGGAAACTATAAGAGTTAGGCTATTAAGATTTGGCGTGCAGATTCCTGAGCTTCTTACGCAGCGCAAGTTTGTTTCAGCAGAGTGCCACGCCCATCTAACGCCCACAAACCGGCCAAAACTGTGGCTCCTACAGTTTTGATGCTAGAATAAAAATTTTAACTGAAATGTATTGTTCTTATCAAAACCTATCGATTGACCCAAAAAAAGTTTGCCACGCCTACTTTAACGCCCACATACTGCCAACAAACTTCAAAAAATCGTAAGTATGAACGTAGATATCTCGAAAACTATCAAAGATAAAAAATTGGGATCTCAGATTTGGACTCTGTAGCCTTGTACGCAGCGCAAGTTTGCTACGCGAATATGCCACGCCCGCTCTTACGCCCACAAACCGCCCTAATCTGTGGCCCATTTCTGTAAGCATTCGCAAAATTAAAATCAATGACATAAAAACGGTCATATTTTTTACCATCTTTAAAGTTATATATTTTAGTGCAGATAACAACATAATCATTCCAATACTACCCTTAAAGCTATATATTTTAATGCAGATAACAACATAATTATTCCACAAGCCCATATAGGTATGCCATATCGAAATCCGAGTCCTTTTGACCAAGTTATGGGCTTTTAAGGATGGAGAGAAGGCCCATTTCTGTAAACCTTCGCAAAATTAAAATCAATGACATAATCACGGTCATATTTTTTACTACCTTTAAAGCTATATATTTTAATGCAGATAACAACATAATCATTCCACAAGCCCATAAAGGTATGCCATATCGAAATCCGAGTTCTTTTGACCAAGTAATGGGCTTTTAAAGATGGAGAGGAGGCCCATTTCTGTAAACCTTCGCAAAATTAAAATCAATGACATAAAAACGGTTATATTTTTTAATACCTTTTAAGCTATATATTTTTATGCAGATAACAACATTATCATTCCTCAAGCTCATAATGGTATTCCATATCGAAATCCGTGTCCTTTTGGCCAAGTTATGGGCTTTTAAAGATGGAGAGAAGGCCCCATTTCTGTAAACCTTCGCAAAATTAAAATCAATGACATAAAAACGCTCAAATTTTTTACTACCTTTAAAGCTAGATATCTTAATGCAGATAAAAACATAATCATTCCACAAGCCCATAAAGGTATGCCACATCGAAATCCAAGTCCTTTTGACCAAGTTATGGGCTTTTAAAGATGGAAAGAAGGCCAATTTCTGTAAACCTCCGCAAAATTAAAATCAATGACATAAAAACGGTCATATATTTTACTTCCTTTAAAGCTATATATCTAAATGCAGATAACAACATTATCATTCTTCAAGCTCATAATGGTATTCCATATCCAAATCCAAGTCCTTTTGGCCAAGTTATGGGCTTTTAAAGATGGAGAGAAGGCCCCAGTTCTGTAAACCTTCGCAAAATTAAAATCAATGACTTATAAACGGTCATATTTTTTACTACCTTTAAAGCTATATATCTTAATGCAGATAACAACATAATCATTCCACAAGCCCATAAAGGTATGCCATATCGAAATTCGAGTTCTTTTGACCAAGTTATGGCCTTTTAAAGATGGAGAGAAGGCCCATTTCTGTAAACCTTCGCAAAATTAAAATCAATGACATAAAAACGCTCATATTTTTAACTACCTTTAAAGCTAGACATTTTAACACAGATAACAACATAATCATTCCACAAGCCCATAAAGGTATGCCATATCGAGATCCGAGTTCTTTTGACCAAGTTATGGGCTTTTAAAGATGGAGAGCAGGCCCATTTCTGTAAACCTTCGCAAAATTAAAATCAATGACATAAAAACGGTCATATTTTTTACTACCTTTAAAGCTATATATTTTAATGCAGATAACAACATTAACATTCCACAAGCCCATAAAGGTATGTGATATAGAAATCCGAGTTCTTTTGACCAATTTATGGGCTTTTAAAAATTGAGAGAAGGCCCATTTCTGTAAGACTTCGCAAAATTAAAACCAATGACTTAAAAACGGTCATATTTTTTACTACCTTTTAAGCTATATATTTTAATGCAGATAACAACATGATCATTCTACAAGCCCATTAAGGTATGCCATATCGAAATCCGGGTTCTTTTGACAAAGTTATGGGCTTTTAAAGATGGAGAGAAGGCCCATTTCTGTAAAACTTCGCAAAATTAAAATCAATTACATAAAAACGGTCATATTTTTTACTACCTTTAAAGCTATATATTTTAATGCAGATAACAACATTATCATTCCACAAGATCAGTTTCCCCCCAGCATCCGTGTAGTACAGACGTGTGTTCGATAATCACCCAAGTAATACAGCTTAGGCCTCTTTACCGCTCGTGTGTACATCTTGCAAACGAAGTCTATTTTTAGCCACTGCAGTGGCTTGTACTTTATGTTTATGGTCGTCACAAGTTGGATTTGTTTGTGTTGTCCCTGTAATTGAGTGTTTTTTATAGTCGCTTTACGTGTATAAATTTACAATAAAAACTAACTTTAAATAGAGATATAAAGTGAGTTTCACCTAGTTTCACCTTAATATTTACACTGTGTTGTCGGTAGTTCAGTTCTTGTTCATATGAATGCTATCCTAAAGTGCACTTTTGCGCACTTTCGTCGCAATTTACCTTTTTAGGTCACAACCTCAGATTGGCCAATACAAAATTGTTTGGGACTTGGAGTTCTGGAGAGACAAAGCAGGCAATATTTGACAGATTTAGACCTTCGATATCTGGTTCAGATGCTTATGAGGATGTTTTAAAAAAACAAAGCGAAGCTTTTTGTCATAGATTGTCTTGCAAAATAAATTTGAGTCATTTCAAAAGAAAGTACTTAGCTTGGCTTACATCCCACATTGAGGCTTTCATAAATGGCAGGCCAAAATTGCTTTATTTGTTGCCGGGAGCAAGGGCTCAGAGAAGAGCAGCTTCAAATTTTATCACACCCACGGCTGGGAATATTAAATTATTAATAAATTCACCTAGTGGGGCTGCGCGTAAGGGCGGTAACATGTAAAAAATGGGCGGTGCCACACCTTTTTTCTAAATATATGTTCATTTTATCAATATAAATCCAAATCAAAAATATACACCTTTATATTAAGTTTTGTTTTTAGGGTAAGTATTTTCTTATCTATTTTTATATTATTTTTTATGATATAACAAGAAATTTCTCCAAAAAGGGGCGTTGCCACGCCTTTTTTCTGTTAATTTGCTAATTATAAGCCCAAATATAAGAACCGAACTCAAATATTTGGTTTTGCTTGAAGTTATTAATTTTGGCCACAAAAAGTGTTCAGCCAGCCTATAGTGCTTTGGACACAACTGACAGGATTTCGTTCCTGTTAATATATTTAACACCTTGCCGTCTATAAGTGTTAGGTGCCCATCAAATTTTACAAAAATTTCGGCTGATTGATAAGGATGCACGTATATATCCAGGTTTTTAATCTGATTGTCCAAGTTTTCATTTTCTTTTAATATAAGAGACGTTGTTTCTTTTACGTAAGCAATTTTCACAGGACGGCAAAATCTTATGGACTGAGGCGATTTATTTAACCAAATGACCCTTTGTTTCTGATCTATCATTTTTATAGGAATCATTGATGTAACAAAAAGAGAATCATCTAAGGATTGACCCTCTGCGATGCTAAATTTTTGCTTGTATAAACTGTGACCAGTAGACCCATCAAAACCATAGCTAACAAGGAAGAACGCTATAGTCGAGTACCTCGACTATCAGATACCCGTTACTCACCTTAAGGGACTAAAGGGAAATGGAGATATGCAAGCAGCAAAGCGATATTGAAATGCGCCACCTATCAGCGGTAGACAGATTTAAGCGTTATGGGCGTTAGAGTGGGCGTGGCCATTTTTTTTTCGGGTCAATCGATAGGTTTTGACGAGACCAATAAAGTTCAGTTAAAATTTTGTATCTAGCATGAAAATTGTGGGCGCCACAGGTTTGGGCGGTTTGTGGGCGTTAGAGTGGGCGTGGCATATTTGCGTGACAAACTTGCGCTGCGCACAAAGCTACGGAATCTAAATCTGAGATCCCAATTCTCTATCCTTGATAGTTTCCGAGATATCCACGTTCATATTTACGATTTTTTAAAGTTTGTGGGCGGTTTGTGGGCGTAGCATCAAAACTGTAGGAGCCACAGTTTTGGGCGGTTTGTGGGCGTTAGAGTGGGCGTGGCACTCTACTGAAACAAACTTGCGCTGCGTAAGAAGCTCAGGAATCTTCACGCCAAATCTCAATAGCCTAGCTCTCATAGTTTCCGAGATCTCAGCGTTCATCCGGACAGACAGACGGACAGACGGACAGACGGACAGACGGACATGGCTAGATCGACTCGGCTAGTGATCCTGATCAAGAATATATATACTTTATGGGGTCGGAAACGCTTCCTTCTGCCTGTTACATACTTTCCGACGAATCTAGTATACCCTTTTACTCTACGAGTAACGGGTATAAAAATAAGAGTACAATGAGTAACATCTGAAAGTACTTCACAAACTTCCTTTTGCATCAGTAATATTCGTGAAGTGGTATGGTTCAATAAGTTTTGCAAGGAAACTTTGGCTTCATTTTCGGTCCATGCTATTCCAGCAGGTCTACATTTTAATTTCTCCTCAGCTATTTTCGAATAAGGGGGGTAAATATCGCAGCCATGTTGTTTACTAATTTGTTTTACATTTATGTATTGCTGCTTAGTAAATCCATTTTCCATAAAAAAAGCGAATGCCTTTTCAGAAGTTATTGGACTCGGAGCCAGCGATTCAGTTCTATCACTTTTTTTAATAATTTCATTTTCTGTTGATTTTCTGGCGGAAATGTTAGCAGCGTGTAGTAACAAAGGAGTTGAATTTTCATTTTCTACCGCAAGTTCAGATGCCAACTTTATTTTGAGTCGTTTACCAGCAGCTTCATATGACAATTTTGGACGACCACCTTTCTTCTGTGGGGATTCATTTCTATCAGAAAGTATAGTCATATTACCGGCTAGCCACATAGCGTGTTTTTGTCTAAATCGCTTTATGTTTCGGCAGCATCGAGGCAAATGTTTATTTATGTAATTTATAAAGTTAGTAATTTTAGTTGATATTGTTTTTATTATTGTTTCATTTTGATGATCGGCATTCAATGTTTGTTGCTTTCCCAAACTGCAAGAAGAGCCCCGTGACCAATCACATATGTCTCTACATAAACGCAAGTTTAGCGAAAAGGAGCAAAAATGAGCAAAAACGGTTAGTTGTATGACAATAAGGACACTTTTGTAATCAATTTCTCGTTCTTACTCTTTTGCAAGTCTGTGCTATTAATAAGTTATACTCCACAAAACACAAACACAATTGTTAGTTCAAATCTATAAAGATACACATATAAAACAGTTCGCAGGTGGACAACAAGACACATAAAATCAAATGTTTAAGCTAATTTGCATTAATAAATACCTTTGCAAGGAATTTTCATTTTCATATTTATTAAAATTTTTTTTCACAGAAAACAACAAGCACGTAAAGTTTGCCAATTTTTCGCGCCAATTTAACGACATAGCAAAGCCTCTCGAACAGCTGACTTTGTTGGAGTGGCAACACTACAGAGTTGCCACCAAAAATTTTTGGAGGGCGGTTTTTTTGAGATGAAGATGTCTAGATTCGATTAGTATGGCCCATTCATAAAAATTAATTAAGAAAATAAATAGGTTTATGCACCAAAATCGGGTTTTTTACCCATAGTGCACTGCAAGCGGTGGCTGCTACTGTCGCGAAATCCAACAGCGATAAGCGAGACTTAAAGCGTGTTGCTTTTACCCCTCGCTCTGCGCGTTGCGTAAGCGTGAAGTTGTTTACAACTTATCATGCAGACTTTTGATTGTGTCCTGTGAATATCAATTTCTTTATACGTCATAAGTATAAAGACAATTGATATAATGGAAGAGTCATCTACTCACTCGCAGCCTAGCAATAGGAGCGATAAATTTGAGAAGATGAGAAGTATAGCTGGTGCAGACCCTGAAGAAATAAGATCCCTGGTGACAATTAGCAGTAACTCTACTACTAGTGTTACCTGCACCATTTCCAACGCTCTTGGGCGGTTCTTCTACATACACCGTGGCTGCAACTGCGGCTAGCAGCATTTGCTCGACCACGACTCCCCTGACAAATGTATTAACTTCGTTGGAGAATAAAGCAAGTAAATCTAAATGCCTGTTCCAAGCTCCTGACCGAAACGTCAGCCGAAAACGTAAGGGAGTGGCTCAGCTCTCTTTACCTGTACTCACTCCGCCCCCAATCCGCAAAACTAAGTTGCAGGCCACAATGCCGCTCAACAAGCCGGCCGATTCTTCTTCTGCAAAGGCATTGGGTAACAATCGATTCGCGATTCTGGCTGCTGAAGCAGAACAAATGGAACAGGATCTGGAGGATGCTGACTCTAACAATAGCGATACAGGTGTCCTTGGTGGAGATGTTCAATCTACAAAGTCTAACAAGACTCCTGCTATTTGTGTGCCGAACGTAAGCGATCCGGTCTTATTAGAAAAAGCTCTTGATCTTAGCATTGGCTCCTCAACCTACAACATCCGCACTTCCAAATTTGGTGTTTCCAGAATATATACATCCAGCTCAGACGCTTTTCAGGAAGCAGTAAAAACACTGACAACGCTTAACTGCCAATTTTGGCACCATCAGCTAAAAGAAGACAAAGCCTACAGAGTAGTGCTTAAAGGACTCCATACAAAAGTACCGAAATCACAGATAGAACAGGGGTTTACTGAAAACGGCTTTGAGGTACTTAACATATACTGCCCCAAAAAGACTGATTGGAAGAACATTCAGGTTAACGAGGATGATAACGAAGAAACAATAAATTATAAAACTAGGCAAAATTTATTTTATGTCAACCATAAGCAGGGTGCAAACGTAGCAGAGTCCCTAAAAATTACACAGCTTGGGAGATACAGAGTCACTGTCAAGCGTGCTTCCCGTAGAAAGGAATTACTCCAATGTCAACGATGCCAAATTTTTGGGCACTCTAAAAACTACTGTGTCCTGGACCCTGTTTGCGGTAAATGTGGTGGCCCTCATATTACTGGTTCTATGCTCTGTGTAAGCGATACATGCTTGTGCGTAAACTGTGGCGGTAACCACGTCTCGTCAGATAAAGGCTGCCCAGTCAGACTAGAAAAATATAAAAAACAAAAGCCGAGGCGCGCCTCGCGTGGATTCATACCAGCTGAGGCATTAAGAACGAATATAACGTATGCTGATATAGCTCGACCCAAGGATATGCAAGCAAGGACTGGCCCAGCCCTGCAGAGTGACGCAAACTCTCCTTCCGACCCTAGGCTCAGCCATAAGTTCACAGCGATAGACAATGCCATCCGCGACATCAATACCAAACTGGACACTCTTTTTAAGCTGATGCAGGAAAATGCAGAGTCCAATAAGGCTTTCAGAGAGCTGGTCCAGGTTCTCATTGCGCGATTGCCGAAATGACTCAACCAGCATTAAATATCGGATTGTGGAACGCTCGTGGACTAGTCAGAGTTTCTGAAGAGCTTCGACTACTCCTGAGCGCTCATAACATTGACATAATGCTTGCAACAGAAACTCACGTGCGCGATGGTCAGCGCATCTACTTACCAGGCTATCTTATCTACCATGCTTATCACCCCAGTGGCAACAGCAGAGGTGGCTCTGCAGTCATTATAAAGGATTCCCTTAGTCACAATCCCCTGCCCCCCGCCTCTAGCAACGACAGACAGATAGCGAGCGTCCAGTTAGAGACTTCAGAAGGGAATGTCACATTAGCGGCGATATATCTACCTCCAGCAGAAAGATGGACTCAATCAGAATTTGAATCCTTGCTGACCGGACTTGGAAGCAAATTTATTGCGGGCGGAGATTATAATGCCAAACATGCATGGTGGGGAAACTCACGAGCCTGCAGCAGGGGTAAGCAGTTGCAAGAAGTCGTTGCAAATGGGCATTACCAAGTACTTGCCACGGATGAACCCACTTTCTACTCGTATAACCCCCTGATAACACCGACAGCGCTTGACTTTTTCATAATCAATGGATACGCTATAGACAGGCTACTAGTAAGAACCCTCCATGAACTGTCCTCGGATCACACTCCTATCCTGGCCATACTGTATGCCACACCTGTGAAAAGACCACAGCGCTCACGACTAATTTCCATCGGTGCTAATATAAGCGCTTTCAAAGCCTACCTAGAACAGCTGAGCGAGGTTAACATACAAATCCAGGTACCTTCTGACATTGACAATGCCATCAACCTTTTCATGCGCATGATAAGCGAGGCTGCTGAGATAGCTGCACCCAGAAATCCCCAAAATACAGAGACCTCTAGACATCTCCTGCTACCACCCAGAATTGGGGCACTTCTCAACCTAAAGCGAAGAGTAAGAAGAGAATATGCAAGAACGGGAGACGCCCGAACCCATCAGATACATAATCGGCTGGCTAACTGTCTAAGCAAGGCGCTCGCTCGAAGAAAACAACAGTCTATAGACAGCTTTTTGGAAAATCTGGACACAGACGCTAGTTCTAACTACTCGCTGTGGCGTATCACAAGACGATACAAGGCTCAGCCCACCCCAAAATCAGCAATTAGAAACCCCTCAGGTGGCTGGTGCCGTACGAGCCTAGAGAAAGCTGAAGCTTTCGCTAACAACCTCGAGCAACGTTTCAAGCCTTACGACTATTCGCCTGAAAGCATACGTCGACAAGTTGAAGAGTTTCTGGAATCTCCATTTCAAATGAGCCTGCCTGTTAACCCAGTCTCACTGACAGAGGTGAAAGACCTTGTAGCTAAACTTTCACCGAAGAAAACTCCCGGTGAAGACCTTCTGGACAACAGGACGATTCGACTTTTACCGGATCAAGCCTTGCAATTCCTGGTGTCGTTATTCAACAGCGTCCTAACTCTAGGATACTTCCCGAAAGTTTGGGAATCGGCGAATATAATCATGATCCCAAAACCAGGAAAATCGCCGACTGACGTGAACTCATACAGGCCTATTAGTCTTCTACCATCCCTGGGAAAAATCATGGAAAGGCTGATCCTGAACAGGCTACTCACTTACGAGAATGTCACCAGTGCGATTCCGGAATTCCAGTTCGGCTTTCGTCTTCAACATGGAACTCCTGAGCAATTACACAGAGTTGTTAACTTTGCTTTAGAAGCCTTGGAGAAGAAGGAGTATGCAGTTGCTGCCTTCCTTGACATCCAGCAGGCTTTTGACAGAGGGTGGCACCCTGGGCTCCTGTACAAAGCCAAAAGTATTTTTACGCCACAGTTGTTCCAGCTCGTGAAAAGCTTCCTGGAAGAGCGCACTTTCCACGTCTCTGCCGATGGGTACAAGTCGTCCACCAAGCCGATTTCTGCCGGAGTTCCCCAAGGTAGCGTCCTCGGCCCTACTCTTTACTCAATTTATGCTTCAGATATGCCTACACAAACTCCAATCACTGAAGTTGAGGAACAAGACGTGCTAATTGCGACCTACGCCGATGACACTGCTGTCCTGACGAAAAGCAAAAGTATCGTGGCTGCCACATTTGCACTGCAAGAGTATCTGGACGCATTTCACCAATGGGCCATGAACTGGAACATTCGAGTAAACGCAGACAAATGTGCCAGTGTAACGTTTACCAACCGCCGAAGTAGCTGCCCTGGAGTCAGCCTCAACGAAAGTCCAATCAGAGTCCTTCCTGCATACAAGTACCTCGGTGTCACTTTGGACAAAAAACTCACTTTTGGCAGGCACATTACTTGTATACAACACTCCTTCAGGACCAAAGTTGCTCGGATGACTTGGCTTCTCGCACCACGCAACAAGCTCGCACTTGGCTGTAAAGTCCAAATTTATAAGTCCATACTAGCGCCAAGTCTATTCTATGGACTCCAGGTCTACGGCATCGCTGCAAAAACCAACCTCAAAAAAATTGCAAGCGAAAACACTTCGAAGGATCTCTGGAGCTCCGTGGTTTATGCGAACCAGAGACATCGAACGGGATCTCAATGTGCCCAAACTTGGAGACAAGCTGCAGGAACTTTCTCAAAAATATATGGAAAGGCTAAATGAGCACCCAAACAGCCTAGCCAGAAAACTTGGTACCGCTGCTATAAACAGCGCTGAACCAAGCAACCGAGTCAAAAGAAGACTAAAAAGACACCAGCCTCAAGACCTACCGGACCGGATTTTGACCTAGCAACGTCACCACCCTCAACATTAATATCAAAAAATAAAAATAACGAAATTATTTCTTGCCTTAAGCAACGCTTAGACTAAGTATTGTACTATTTTTGTAAAAACTGATTAGATTAAGTTGCCAGTTGGGTAGCAGTGTGCTAATCTTAAGAATAAAAAAATTTCCACATTAATTAATAATAAAAAAAAAAAAATCATTCCACAAGCCCATAAAGGTATGCCTTATCGAAATCCGAGTTCTTTTGACCAAGTTACGGGCTTTTAAAGATGGAGAGAAGGCCCATATCTGTAAACCTTCATATTTTGTACTACCTTTAAAGCTATATATTTTAATGCAGATAACAACATAATCATTCCACAAGCCCATAAAGGTATGCCATATCGAAATCCGAGTCCTTTTGACCAAATATGGGCTTTTAAGGATGGAGAGAAAGCCCATTTCTGTAAACCTTCGCAAAATTAAAATCAATGACATAAAAACGGTCATGTTATTTACTACCTTTAAAGCTATATATATTAATGCAGATAACAACATTAACATTCCACAAGCCCATAAAGATATTCCATATCGAAATCCGAGTCCTTTTGCCAAAGCTATGGGCTTTTAAAGATGGAGAGAAGGCCCATTTCTGTAAACCTTCGCAAAATTAAAATCAATGACATAAAAACGGTCATATTTTTTACAACCTTTAAAGCTATATATCTTAATGCAGATAACAACATTATCATTCCTCAAGCTCATAATGGTATTCCATATCGAAATCCGTGTCCTTTTGGCCAAGTTATGGGCTTTTAAAGATGGAGAGAAGGCCCCATTTCTGTAAACCTTCGCAAAAATAAAATCATTGACATAAAAACGCTAAAATTGTTAACTACCTTTAAAGCTATATATCTTAATGCAGATAACAACATAATCATTCCACAAGCCCATAAAGGTATGCCATATCGAAATCCAAGTCCTTTTGACCAAGCTATGGGCTTTTAAAGATGGAAAAAAGGCCAATTTTTGTAAACCTCCGCCAAATTAAAATCAATGACATAAACACGCTCATATTTTTTACTACCTTTAAAGCTATATATCTTAATGCAGATAACAACATAATAATTCCACAAGCCCATAAAGGTATGCCATATCGAAATCCAAGTCCTTTTGACCAAGTTATGGGCTTTTAAAGATGGAAAAAAGGCCAATTTCTGTAAGCCTTCGCAAAATTAAAATCAATGACTTATAAACGGTCACATTTTTTACTACCTTTAAAGCTATATGCCTTAATGCAGATAACAACATAATCATTCCACAAGCCCATAAAGGTATGCCATATCGAAATCCGAGTTCTTTTGACCAAGTTATGGCCTTTTAAAGATGGAGAGAAGGCCCATTTCTGTAAACCTTCGCAAAATTAAAATCAATGACATAAAAACGCTCATATTTTTAACTACCTTTCAAGCTATACATTTTAACACAGATAACAACATAATCATTCCACAAGCCCATAAAGGTATGCCATATCGAGATCCGAGTTCTTTTGACCAAGTTATGGGCTTTTAAAGATGGAGAGAAGGCCCATTTCTGTAAACCTTCGCAAAATTAAAATCAATGACATTAAAACGGTCATATTTTTTACTACCTTTAAAGCTATATATTTTAATGCAGATAACAACATTATCATTCCACAAGCCCATAAAGGTATGTCATATAGAAATCCGAGTTCTTTTGACCAAGTTATGGGCTTTTAAAGATTGAGAGAAGGCCCATTTCTGTAAGACTTCGCAAAATTAAAATCAATTACATAAAAACGGTCATATTTTTTACTACCTTTAAAGCTATATATTTTAATGCAGATAACAACATTATCATTCCACAAGCCCATAAAGGTATGCCTTATCGAAATCCGAGTTCTTTTGACCAAGTTACGGGCTTTTAAAGATGGAGAGAAGGCCCATATCTGTAAACCTTCATATTTTGTACTACCTTTAAAGCTATATATTTTAATGCAGATAACAACATAATCATTCCACAAGCCCATAAAGGTATGCCATATCGAAATCCGAGTCCTTTTGACCAAATATGGGCTTTTAAGGATGGAGAGAAGGCCCATTTCTGTAAACCTTCGCAAAATTAAAATCAATGACATAAAAACGGTCATATTTTTTACTACTTTTAAAGCTATATATATTAATGCAGATAACAACATTAACATTCCACAAGCCCATAAAGGTATTCCATATCGAAATCCAAGTCCTTTTGCCCAAGTTATGGGCTTTTAAAGATGGAGAGAAGGCCCATTTCTCTAAACCTTCGCAAAATTAAAATCAATGACATAAAAACTGTCATATTTTTTACTTCCTTTGAAGTCTTATATTTTAATGTAGATAGCAACATAAGCATTCTACAAGCCCATAAAGGTATTCCATATCGAAATCCGAGTCCTTTTGCCCAAGTTATGGGCTTTTAAAGATGGAGAGAAGGCCCATTTCTCTAAACCTTCGCAAAATTAAAATCAATGACATAAAAACGGTCATATTTTTTACTTCCTTTGAAGTTTTATATCTTAATGCAGATAACAACATTAACATTCCACAAGCCCATAAAGGTATTCCATATCGAAATCCGTGTCCTTTTGGCCAAGTTATGGGCTTTTAAAGATGGAGAGAAGGCCCCATTTCTGTAAACCTTCGCAAAATTAAAATCAATGACATAAAAACGCTCAAATTGTTTACTACCTTTAAAGCTATATATCTTAATGCAGATAACAACATAATAATTCCACAAGCCCATAAAGGTATGCCATATCGAAATCCAAGTCCTTTTGACCAAGTTATGGGCTTTTAAAGATGGAAAAAAGGCCAATTTCTGTAAGCCTTCGCAAAATTAAAATCAATGACTTATAAACGGTCATATTTTTTACTACCTTTAAAGCTATATATCTTAATGCAGATAACAACATAATCATTCCACAAGCCCATAAAGGTATGCCATATCGAAATCCGAGTTCTTTTGACCAAGTTATGGCCTTTTAAAGATGGAGAGAAGGCCCATTTCTGTAAACCTTCGCAAAATTAAAATCAATGACATAAAAACGCTCATATTTTTAACTACCTTTCAAGCTATACATTTTAACACAGATAACAACATAATCATTCCACAAGCCCATAAAGGTATGCCATATCGAGATCCGAGTTCTTTTGCCCAAGCTATGGGCTTTTAAAGATGGAGAGAAGGCCCATTTCTGTAAACCTTCGCAAAATTAAAATCAATGACTTATAATCGGTCATATTTTTTACTACCTATAAAGCTATATATCTTAATGCAGATAACAACATAATCATTCCACAAGCCCATAAAGGTATGCCATATCGAAATCCGAGTTCTTTTGCCCAAGCTATGGGCTTTTAAAGATGGAGAGAAGGCCCATTTCTGTAAACCTTCGCAAAATTAAAATCAATGACATAAAAACGGTAATATTTTTTACAACCTTTAAAGCTATATATCTTAATGCAGGTAACAACATAATCATTCCACAAGCCCATAAAGGTACGCCATATCGAAATCCGAGTTCTTTTGACCAAGTTATGGGCTTTTAAAGATGGAGAGAAGGCCTATTTCTGTAAACCCTCGCAAAATTAAAATCAATGACATAAACACGCTCATATTTTTTACTACCTTTAAAGCTATATATCTTAATGCAGATAACAACATTATCATTCCTCAAGCTCATAATGGTATTCCATATCGAAATCCGTGTCCTTTTGGCCAAGTTATGGGCTTTTAAAGATGGAGAGAAGGCCCCATTTCTGTAAACCTTCGCAAAAATAAAATCAATGACATAAAAACGCTCAAATTGTTAACTACCTTTAAAGCTATATATCTTAATGCAGATAACAACATAATCATTCCACAAGCCCATAAAGGTATGCCATATCGAAATCCAAGTCCTTTTGACCAAGCTATGTGCTTTTAAAGATGAAAAAAAGGCCAATTTCTGTAAACCTCCGCAAAATTAAAATCAATGACATAAACACGCTCATATTTTTTACTACCTTTAAAGCTATATATCTTAATGCAGATAACAACATTATCATTCCTCAAGCTCATAATGGTATTCCATATCGAAATCCGTGTCCTTTTGGCCAAGTTATGGGCTTTTAAAGATAGACAGAAGGCCCCATTTCTGTAAACCTTCGCCAAAATAAAATCAATGACATAAAAACGCTCAAATTGTTAACTACCTTTAAAGCTATATATATTAATGTAGATAACAACATTAACATTCCACAAGCCCATAAAGGTATTCCATATCGAAATCCGAGTCCTTTTGCCCAAGCTATGGGCTTTTAAAGATGGAGAGAAGGCCCATTTCTGTAAACCTTCGCAAAATTAAAATCAATGACATAAAAACGGTAATATTTTTTACAACCTTTAAAGCTATATATCTTAATGCAGGTAACAACATAATCATTCCACAAGCCCATAAAGGTACGCCATATCGAAATCCGAGTTCTTTTGACCAAGTTATGGGCTTTTAAAGATGGAGAGAAGGCCTATTTCTGTAAACCCTCGCAAAATTAAAATCAATGACATAAACACGCTCATATTTTTTACTACCTTTAAAGCTATATATCTTAATGCAGATAACAACATTATCATTCCTCAAGCTCATAATGGTATTCCATATCGAAATCCGTGTCCTTTTGGCCAAGTTATGGGCTTTTAAAGATGGAGAGAAGGCCCCATTTCTGTAAACCTTCGCAAAAATAAAATCAATGACATAAAAACGCTCAAATTGTTAACTACCTTTAAAGCTATATATCTTAATGCAGATAACAACATAATCATTCCACAAGCCCATAAAGGTATGCCATATCGAAATCCAAGTCCTTTTGACCAAGCTATGTGCTTTTAAAGATGAAAAAAAGGCCAATTTCTGTAAACCTCCGCAAAATTAAAATCAATGACATAAACACGCTCATATTTTTTACTACCTTTAAAGCTATATATCTTAATGCAGATAACAACATTATCATTCCTCAAGCTCATAATGGTATTCCATATCGAAATCCGTGTCCTTTTGGCCAAGTTATGGGCTTTTAAAGATGGAGAGAAGGCCCCATTTCTGTAAACCTTCGCAAAATTAAAATCAATGACATAAAAACGCTCAAATTGTTTACTACCTTTAAAGCTATATATCTTAATGCAGATAACAACATAATAATTCCACAAGCCCATAAAGGTATGCCATATCGAAATCCAAGTCCTTTTGACCAAGTTATGGGCTTTTAAAGATGGAAAAAAGGCCAATTTCTGTAAGCCTTCGCAAAATTAAAATCAATGACTTATAAACGGTCATATTTTTTACTACTTATAAAGCTATATATCTTAATGCAGATAACAACATAATCATTCCACAAGCCCATAAAGGTATGCCATATCGAAATCCGAGTCCTTTTGACCAAATATGGGCTTTTAAGGATGGAGAGAAGGCCCATTTCTGTAAACCTTCGCAAAATTAAAATCAATGACATAAAAACGGTCATATTTTTTACTACTTTTAAAGCTATATATATTAATGCAGATAACAACATTAACATTCCACAAGCCCATAAAGGTATTCCATATCGAAATCCAAGTCCTTTTGCCCAAGTTATGGGCTTTTAAAGATGGAGAGAAGGCCCATTTCTCTAAACCTTCGCAAAATTAAAATCAATGACATAAAAACTGTCATATTTTTTACTTCCTTTGAAGTCTTATATTTTAATGTAGATAGCAACATAAGCATTCTACAAGCCCATAAAGGTATTCCATATCGAAATCCGAGTCCTTTTGCCCAAGTTATGGGCTTTTAAAGATGGAAAAAAGGCCAATTTCTGTAAGCCTTCGCAAAATTAAAATCAATGACTTATAAACGGTCATATTTTTTACTACCTTTAAAGCTATATATCTTAATGCAGATAACAACATAATCATTCCACAAGCCCATAAAGGTATGCCATATCGAAATCCGAGTTCTTTTGACCAAGTTATGGCCTTTTAAAGATGGAGAGAAGGCCCATTTCTGTAAACCTTCGCAAAATTAAAACTAATGACATAAAAACGCTCATATTTTTAACTACCTTTCAAGCTATACATTTTAACACAGATAACAACATAATCATTCCACAAGCCCATAAAGGTATTCCATATCGAAATCCGAGTCCTTTTGCCCAAGCTATGGGCTTTTAAAGATGGAGAGAAGGCCCATTTCTGTAAACCTTCGCAAAATTAAAATCAATGACATAAAAACGGTAATATTTTTTACAACCTTTAAAGCTATATATCTTAATGCAGGTAACAACATAATCATTCCACAAGCCCATAAAGGTACGCCATATCGAAATCCGAGTTCTTTTGACCAAGTTATGGGCTTTTAAAGATGGAGAGAAGGCCTATTTCTGTAAACCCTCGCAAAATTAAAATCAATGACATAAACACGCTCATATTTTTTACTACCTTTAAAGCTATATATCTTAATGCAGATAACAACATTATCATTCCTCAAGCTCATAATGGTATTCCATATCGAAATCCGTGTCCTTTTGGCCAAGTTATGGGCTTTTAAAGATGGAGAGAAGGCCCCATTTCTGTAAACCTTCGCAAAAATAAAATCAATGACATAAAAACGCTCAAATTGTTAACTACCTTTAAAGCTATATATCTTAATGCAGATAACAACATAATCATTCCACAAGCCCATAAAGGTATGCCATATCGAAATCCAAGTCCTTTTGACCAAGCTATGTGCTTTTAAAGATGAAAAAAAGGCCAATTTCTGTAAACCTCCGCAAAATTAAAATCAATGACATAAACACGCTCATATTTTTTACTACCTTTAAAGCTATATATCTTAATGCAGATAACAACATTATCATTCCTCAAGCTCATAATGGTATTCCATATCGAAATCCGTGTCCTTTTGGCCAAGTTATGGGCTTTTAAAGATGGAGAGAAGGCCCCATTTCTGTAAACCTTCGCAAAATTAAAATCAATGACATAAAAACGCTCAAATTGTTTACTACCTTTAAAGCTATATATCTTAATGCAGATAACAACATAATAATTCCACAAGCCCATAAAGGTATGCCATATCGAAATCCAAGTCCTTTTGACCAAGTTATGGGCTTTTAAAGATGGAAAAAAGGCCAATTTCTGTAAGCCTTCGCAAAATTAAAATCAATGACTTATAATCGGTCATATTTTTTACTACCTATAAAGCTATATATCTTAATGCAGATAACAACATAATCATTCCACAAGCCCATAAAGGTATGCCATATCGAAATCCGAGTTCTTTTGACCAAGTTATGGCCTTTTAAAGATGGAGAGAAGGCCCATTTCTGTAAACCTTCGCAAAATTAAAATCAATGACATAAAAACGCTCATATTTTTAACTACCTTTTAAGCTATACATTTTAACACAGATAACAACATAATCATTCCACAAGCCCATAAAGGTATGCCATATCGAGTTCCGAGTTCTTTTGACCAAGTTATGGGCTTTTAAAGATGGAGAGAAGGCCCATTTCTGTAAACCTTCGCAAAATTAAAATCAATGACATTAAAACGGTCATATTTTTTACTACCTTTAAAGCTATATATTTTAATGCAGATAACAACATAATCATTCCACAAGCCCATAAAGGTATGCCATATCGAAATCCGAGTCCTTTTGACCAAATATGGGCTTTTAAGGATGGAGAGAAGGCCCATTTCTGTAAACCTTCGCAAAATTAAAATCAATGACATAAAAACGGTCATATTATTTACTACCTTTAAAGCTATATATATTAATGCAGATAACAACATTAACATTCCACAAGCCCATAAAGGTATTCCATATCGAAATCCGAGTCCTTTTGCCCAAGCTATGGGCTTTTAAAGATGGAGAGAAGGCCCATTTCTGTAAACCTTCGCAAAATTAAAATCAATGACATAAAAACGGTCATATTTTTTACAACCTTTAAAGCTATATATCTTAATGCAGGTAACAACATAATCATTCCACAAGCCCATAAAGGTACGCCATATCGAAATCCGAGTTCTTTTGACCAAGTTATGGGCTTTTAAAGATGGAGAGAAGGCCTATTTCTGTAAACCTTCGCAAAATTAAAATCAATGACATAAACACGCTCATATTTTTTACTACCTTTAAAGCTATATATCTTAATGCAGATAACAACATTATCATTCCTCAAGCTCATAATGGTATTCCATATCGAAATCCGTGTCCTTTTGGCCAAGTTATGGGCTTTTAAAGATGGAGAGAAGGCCCCATTTCTGTAAACCTTCGCAAAAATAAAATCAATGACAAAAAACGCTCAAATTGTTAACTACCTTTAAAGCTATATATCTTAATGCAGATAACAACATAATCATTCCACAAGCCCATAAAGGTATGCCATATCGAAATCCAAGTCCTTTTGACCAAGCTATGGGCTTTTAAAGATGGAAAAAAGGCCAATTTCTGTAAACCTCCGCATAATTAAAATCAATGACATAAACACGCTCATATTTTTTACTACCTTTAAAGCTATATATCTTAATGCAGATAACAACATTATCATTCCTCAAGCTCATAATGGTATTCCATATCGAAATCCGTGTCCTTTTGGCCAAGTTATGGGCTTTTAAAGATGGAGAGAAGGCCCCATTTCTGTAAACCTTCGCAAAATTAAAATCATAATCATAATCATAATCATAAAGGTATGCCATATCGAAATCCGAGTTCTTTTGACCAAGTTATGGCCTTTTAAAGATGGAGAGAAGGCCCATTTCTGTAAACCTTCGCAAAATTAAAGTCAATGACATAAAAACGCTCATATTTTTAACTACCTTTCAAGCTATACATTTTAACACAGATAACAACATAATTTTTCCACAAGCCCCTAAAGGTATGCCATATCGAGATCCGAGTTCTTTTGACCAAGTTATGGGCTTTTAAAGATGGAGAGAAGGCCCATTTCTGTAAACCTTCGCAAAATTAAAATCAATGACATTAAAACGGTCATATTTTTTACTACCTTTAAAGCTATATATTTTAATGCAGATAACAACATTATCATTCCACAAGCCCATAAAGGTATGTCATATAGAAATCCGAGTTCTTTTGACCAAGTTATGGGCTTTTAAAGATTGAGAGAAGGCCCATTTCTGTAAGACTTCGCAAAATTAAAATCAATTACATAAAAACGGTCATATTTTTTACTACCTTTAAATCAATATATTTTAATGCAGATAACAACATTATCATTCCACAAGCCCATAAAGGTATGCCTTATCGAAATCCGAGTTCTTTTGACCAAGTTACGGGCTTTTAAAGATGGAGAGAAGGCCCATATCTGTAAACCTTCATATTTTGTACTACCTTTAAAGCTATATATTTTAATGCAGATAACAACATAATCATTCCACAAGCCCATAAAGGTATGCCATATCGAAATCCGAGTCCTTTTGACCAAATATGGGTTTTTAAGGATGGAGAGAAGGCCCATTTCTGTAAACCTTCGCAAAATTAAAATCAATGACATAAAAACGGTCATATTTTTTACTACTTTTAAAGCTATATATATTAATGCAGATAACAACATTAACATTCCACAAGCCCATAAAGGTATTCCATATCGAAATCCGAGTCCTTTTGCCCAAGTTATGGGCTTTTAAAGATGGAGAGAAGGCCCATTTCTCTAAACCTTCGCAAAATTAAAATCAATGACATAAAAACGGTCATATTTTTTACTTCCTTTGAAGTCTTATATTTTAATGTAGATAGCAACATAAGCATTCTACAAGCCCATAAAGGTATTCCATATCGAAATCCGAGTCCTTTTGCCCAAGTTATGGGCTTTTAAAGATGGAGAGAAGGCCCATTTCTCTAAACCTTCGCAAAATTAAAATCAACGACATAAAAACGGTCATATTTTTTACTTCCTTTGAAGTTTTATATCTTAATGCAGATAACAACATAATCATTCCACAAGCCCATAAAGGTATGCCATATCGAAATCCGAGTTCTTTTGACCAAGTTATGGGCTTTTAAAGATGGAGAGAAGGCCCATTTCTGTAAACTTTCGCAAAATTAAAATCAATGACATAAAAACACTTTCATTTTTTACTACCCTTAAAGCTATACATTTTAACACAGATAACAACATAATCATTCCACAAGCCCATAAAGGTATGCCATATCGAAATCCGAGTCCTTTTGCCCAAGTTATGGGCCTTTAAAGATGGAGAGAAGGCCCATTTCTGTAAACCTTCGCAAAATTAAAATCAATGACATAAAAACGGTCATATTTTTTACCATCTTTAAAGTTATATATGTTAGTGCAGATAACAACATAATCATTCCACAAGCCCATAAAGGTATGCCATATCGAAATCCGAGTCCTTTTGCCAAGTTATGGGCTTTTAAGGATGGAGAGAAGGCCCATTTCTGTAAACCTTCGCAAAATTAAATCAATGACATAAAAACGGTCACATTTTTTAATAACTTTATAGCTATATTTTTTAATGCAGATAATAACATAATCATTCCACAAGCTCATAAAAGAATTCCATATCGAAATCCGAGTCCTTTTGCCCAAGTTATGGGCTTTTAAAGATGGAGAGAAGGCCCATTTCTGTATTCCTTCGCAAAATTAAAATCAATGACATAATAACGGTCATATTTTTTACCATCTTTAAAGTTATATATTTTAATGCAGATAACAACATTATCATTACACAAGACCTTAAATGTATTCTTTATCGAAATCCGAGTTCCTTTGACCAAGATATAGGCTTTTAAAGATGGAGAGAAGGCCCATTTCTGTACACCTTCGAAAAATTAAAATCAATGACATAAAAACGGTCATATTTTTTACCATCTTTAAAGTTATATATTTTAGTGCAGATAACAACATAATCATTCCACAAGCCCATAAAGGTATGCCATATCGAAATCCGAGTCCTTTTGCCCAAGTTATGGGCTTTTAAGGATGGAGAGAAGGCCCATTTCTGTAAACCTTCGCAAAATTAAATCAATGACATAAAAACGAGTCCTTTAGTTTCTCTAAACCTTCGCAAAATTAAAATCAATGACATAAAAACGGTCATATTTGTTACTACCTTTAAAGCTATATATTTTAATGCAGATAACAACATTATCATTCCACAAGCCCATAAAGGTATGTCATATAGAAATCCGAGTTCTTTTGACCAAGTTATGGGCTTTTAAGGATTGAGAGAAGGCCCATTTCTGTAAGACTTCGCAAAATTAAAACCAATGACTTAAAAACGGTCATATTTTTTACTACATTTCAAGCTTTATATTTTAATGCAGATGTTACGTACGCCCTCCCCCATACCAAGATTAACCCCGGCAAAACAACTGCCATTAGTTGAGGGTAGAGGCCGTAATGACTAACCACACTGCGATTGACAAAAAGCAAAAACAGCAATTACAATTCGACAACTCATGGGTGTCGCGTGGCCAGAACAACGACCACGATCGACCTACTCGTAACCATATTCCAGTAAGGTGGCAAAGTGCACCAGCCGGCCATTGACTCCTAAAATAGGGGAAATGGAGAAACAGTACCCCTAGGTGGGAACACCTAGTTAATTCATCCAATATGGGGGGCTAGCGAAAGCTCTAGTCCGGTATAAAAGACCCCAGCCAAATGGAGAAGAGACAGAAATTGTTCTGATCTCTCCCTGACGGTGGTCTAGAAGTACAACTCCCATCGACACAGACCACGACTGGAAGAAAGCTGGTGTCCAGAAGGATGTCTTGACGTTTCCCTAGGATCTACTTCACCCAGGAGAAAGTCCCGATAACCGGTCCTGCGATCGACCACAATCTGGAGGAAGTCAACCAGCAAAATTCCGAAGGACGAAAATAACTAGTAAACCAAGTGAATGGCCTAAAGACCCCAAGATGGGTAGCAAAACGTCCAAGGTGACTGGCAGCACCGCCAATGTGATTAACACCGTAGAGATCGTTGACCACCAAGATGATATTCAAGATGTCAACAAAACCATGAAGCTCATCGTTGGACTACTACTGGTTATATTGATCCTTAAAGTGGTCAAGATGTACAAGCGCTCTGTTCAGAGACGCCGCGACCAACATCATGCCCTAGAGAAAGTGGTGACCCACATTGGAGCATAAGCCGAGCCGATACCGTGAAGTGAAACCCCAAAAAGACAATAAAAGCAGCAAGAAGACAATAGAAACAGTACAAATAATAATAAATAAATCGCACTCCAATATTATAAACAAAAAAGTGAATCGCCCAAACAATCAAAAACAATTTGCGAGTACATGCATTTCTGAATGCAAGTGTAAACAGAATCCCCAATTACATACGCTGAACAAGAAATTGGAGCTGCACCGACCAGCCCAGCCCGAGCATTGGAACTGACGTGTGCCTCAGTGGAACTCTCATACAATGCATACATACATACATATCTATACAGCGATAGTGTTATTTTTTTTGTGTAACGTAATTTTTGTGTTTTGTTTTTGTAAGCCACCATCAAGTCTTGCACGTATATATATGTATAAACCAATTCTAAAATCTCCCAAAGCCCAGGATCCGGAGCGTCGAGATCTCATCGCCCAGGATTAAAAAGAGGGTAAGTTTGTCGGAACACGGTTCCTTTTTCTTATACATACATATATATATCCGTGCGCCATGATTACATCAGAAGCTTTAGCAAAAACAATAGACTCCGATCCACAATTTAACGTAAGAATTTTATACTTGTTATCCAAAGCCAAACTGCCAATAACAGTGAGTGAATTAGAGTACTTATATATTGAGACCTTCCGTCTAGATTTTTCACCACTTGTCCACTGTAATAAGACACAAAAGGCTATCATTATCTCAACCGTTCCAACGGTCATTGTTCTCTCCCGTCTGGATAAGAATTTGTTTTTGGGCAATATTAATACTTTTCTAGTTAAGACAAAGAATTAATCTGTTAGGAATACATGTAATAATATATAATATCCACATATAATAATTATTTCATATATATAATCATTTAGATATACTTTTCTTTTTATACCTTTTTTTATACATAATAATTAAATGTTAATTTTTCAGCGGCGAGTATCAGCCTTGTAATTGTATGACAATTGCAAGAGCCCTCTGAGCGACGTTTGTAGTCGTGAATAGTCAGCATTTTTGCTGATGTGTGCACCTTCACAGGTGGTCAAATCGATACTCTCCGCTAAAACAAATATTGTCAATTAATTTAATTTCCATATGATTTAGCCAACATTATGTTATTCATTCACGGCACTCGCCGATATAAATATTATCCAATAAATTTGTAATGTAAAAGAATATCAAAACATGAAGTGCTAGAGCTTTATTAAGGGGGTGTGCTGACGCGAGAAGTGGAGTAGGTCAAGAACAATGACATAACTTTTGACGGACAACCTTGACAATAGGGGATCGTATTGCGCGGCCTGCGACGATCCATTGGCACACGAATGTGTGAAGGGGAGGGAATATGGCCAAAACACAGCCCGATCGTATTGCGATCAAGCTACAGCTAAGCTTGTGGGGCAGTGTGGACTGACGACTGACGAACTTTATGAACTGATATTATTTTCCAGGCACTTTTAATATTTATTCTCGTTATGTTGGAGAGGAGAGAGGCTTACCAAGATCCCACGACCCGAATACGACGTAGCTTATGCCGGCAAATGGTGCCAGAATATCGGACGCCTCTCCCTCGGCCCAAGTCCTTGTCAGGACTCGGGCACTAATATGCCCACGTAACAGAATTGGCGCCCAACGTTAGGATTTTTCATATTCCTTAAGGAATTTTATAAGGGTCAACCATCTCGATGCCTGCGGTATCGGAGTGGATGCACCTAAGTATGGCAAAGCTTTCATCTTCATTTGCCATGAGTAATTTGACTATTTTATAGAGCAGGGAACTTAAATAATTTTAAATATGCACCTACTTATTTGTTTTTGTCTTTAAATTAATAACTGTAAAGTCCCCAACTTCTGTGACTGTCAGTGTTGAGTGGCCACTCAATCAGAACTTTGTCGCAGAATAGAGGCCTGACTTTGAAATGTTTTTAACCTTAGAAATTCTCTGTTTTGTTCATGGACAAATTTACCAGAACTTCCTTAAATCAAGAACTATGAGTTATCCTTTTTTATAATACTATACCTATAACTAAGTGTCGACGACTACTTGTTAAAATTAACGTAAATACAATTTATAGGTGCTTTCTGGCCGACGCCACACGACGTACTACGCATTTGCCCGGTCGTTTGAATTGGTTCGAGTCCAGAAAGAGCAGGAGCGCAAGCATTACGGTAACGCATTTAGCAGTTGCGGTGCGGGTCTACTGTTCGTTTGTCGATCCAGGACAGAATGGGGGTGGGGGAACTGACAGGAAACGCAAAGCCGACGCCCTACAACGTACTAGGCATTTGTCCGGTCGTTTGCTTGGTTCGAGTCTTTGCTGTTTCCCTTGACATATTTGGGCGGTGGACGATTTTTAGTTTCTCTGGCCGACGCCCCACAACGTATTAGGCTAGTTGGTCAGGTCGTTTGCTTGGTTCGAGTCCAGAGAAATAGGAGACGGTTGTGGAGCCCGAGAACGATCGGTCAAACAACTCGTTTTCCGACGACTGGCGGGAGGGGGTTTTTGGACAGATTCCTTATCTAGACACAGCCATTCCGTTTGGAACATTTGGGATGTCTAGAAAAAGGGAAAGTAAGGGCATGTTAGCTTAGCGGAACCGCGTTGTGTAGAAGCGGCTAACACCCCTAGTTAGGGAAATTTATTTTGTTTTTTTTTGGGGCTTAAATATCGGACGGTTCTTGACCGAAGAGAAACTTGAGAAGCAGAGAGAAGCACCCCCAGTTTATAAACATTTTTATTGTCGACTTATTCAGCGTATCCGTCGCTGACCGGGTGTTTTGAAAAGAATCACGTGAACTTTTTATACCAAAACGCAAAAAAGGTGAAGACAAATTTTAGTGCGTGTCTTAATTCGCACAAAGTGACAATCTATAAAAAGAAAGCGGAGGCCTTTAAAGAAGGTCAAATAATATAAATGAAGGGGGCCAAGAAGAAGGTCTTATTCCAACCCAGCACCGGAAGAGTGACCCGAGCAACAACGCGCGGAGACAATCACCAACCCCGGAGTGCGAGCGCGCCAAGGCTAGGAGACTCATCTGAAAGAGAGCCGTGGGAGCTCGCACAGAATCAGCCAGGACAGGTAGATACCCTGTCCGAAGAAAACAATTTGGACCAATATACTGAAATGGAAGGAGCCGCCGGTGGGGAGAATCTACCCCTAGGACCGCCGAAAGGAAGATCAAGTATGCTTCCCCAATTTCAGAGGCACGAGGAGGACAACTTAGAGGCTGCCGAGCGACGTGAACAAAGGTTGATGGAGCTCTTGAGACAGAGCAACGAAATGCAGCGTGGAATGAGTGCCCAGATAGAAGCGCTGAAGGCACAGATAACAGAATTGCAGTCTCCGACATCCAGGAAACCCGAACAGAAGGGACTGCCTTCGCCACCCCGAACTGTTCCGAATCCAACGGACAGCTTCTTGATATACCAAGAGACCCCGCCTCTGGAACCAGTAACGCAGGACATGCTTAGTAGCCAGATGCACCGGTTAAGAACACCCAGGCGGGTGGACACCCCGTCACACAGGCAATCCAGAACAAATGAAAGAGAGACGAGTCACCAACTGCACCCAGAGATCGATCGGAACTCATCGTTTCAGGGACCAAGACCAAAAGACGTCAGATTGGACAGATGGAACCTAAAGTTCGATGGAAGCGGTCGCGGCATGACAGTTGAAAGTTTCCTGTTCCGCGTAGACCGATTGCAAGAATTGTACGACCTCAGTCGCCAACAAGTCTTTCGTGAGTTCCATCTTCTGTTGGCAGGTGCAGCCACGAAATGGTATTGGCAGTTGATGGAGGACAAGGCAGAAGATTACGATTTTGACTACTACTCATTGACCCAAGAAATGAGACGGGCATTTTCCACTACCGGGAGTGACCTTATGAAAGTCAAGGAACTGATGGAAAGGAAGCAAGGGCCACACGAAACCTTTAGCGATTATGTCTCGGATATGCATAACTTGCATTTCAAGCTCAAGCACAAAATCGCTGAAGATGAATTCGTTGAGCTCTTAAAGGACAACATGAACTCCCAGATGGGGGGATTGCTGCTAACATCCCCAATAACCTCATTAGCGGAGCTCAAACGAGAGGGTCTCAGAGTTGATCGCTGGCTGAGAAGTACTGGAAGAAACCTGCGCAGCCGAGCTGCAGTCAACGAAATAGAGGAATTCCAGACACTGGAGGACTTGCCGGACGCGGTCACGGTGGAGGAATTCAACCGGCAGCGGAAAGATACGCGAGGGCGTTACGAGGATGGACAAGGATGCCGAGGCCCATTACACGCGCTCGTGTGTTATAAGTGTGGCAAAGGAGCAGACTTCTACAGGAAGCAGCCTTCGAAGGAAGAATCCTGCCCGATCAAATTCCACGATGCCACTTGCAGGTTCTGCGAGAAAGTCGGGACGGATGCAGATGCTAACCAAGCGGCTTTTGCGCGGAGTCCGTCAGGCAAGACCGGGATAGCCGGGCGGACCAGGACCAACCCTTTCCGGTAAGAACACCGAAGCCCAACCAAATCTCCCCCCATAAGAGCCTAGAACAACGAGAGAGGGAGTACGAACTTGCTCGTGAACGTATCTTCACTGGCTCGGAAGATGCAGACAACGAGACACGAACAACACGGAAAATACTTAAATTATATGATGCCCGAGCAGACTATCGCCGGCTCAAGCAAAAAGTGGTGGACACGGTGGTGAGCGTGCAAAATGACAACCGTTTCTTTGCTAAAACGAAGGTCGATGGAGAAGAGATACTCGCATTGCTGGACACAGGCGCCAGTGCGAACTGTATTGGCAGAGGAGCACACGCTTTCTTGGAAAACCGGACGCGGCCGATAAGGAAGCTAAGCGAAGAATGCGTACGCACAGCAAGCGGTGGTGAGACCCAAGTAACCGGAGCCATAACGTTACCTGTGGAATGGGAAGGAGAAACCAAGGACCTAGAGTTTTTAATAGTGCCAGGTCTGACACAGCGATTTTATTTCGGAATTAATTTCTGGGATACGTTCGGCCTCACCTTCCTCGGTAAGGGTAGACGCGAGGTTGCCGCCGTTGAAACAACACCGGATTTCGACCTTATGACCGGCGACCTAGACATGAACAATACGCTCAAGCCCGAGACCGCCTATACCCCACATCAGCTTACCTCAGAACAACATTGTAAGCTGCAGCAAGTGATAGACACATATCCCTCTTGTCTAGAAAAAGGACTAGGAAAGACGAGCTTAGAGCAACATGTAATTGAAGTGACCAACGAGGACCTACCAATCAAGCAGCGACATTACCCGATATCCCCAGCTAAACAGAAGCTGGTGTACGCCGAACTAGATCGCATGTTAGGTCTAGGCGTGATCGAGGAGAGCAATAGCAGCTGGAGTTCACCAGTAACTCTGGTGCAAAAAGGGCCGAAAAATCGCCTATGCCTCGATGCGCGTAAAGTAAATTCCCGGACAATCAAAGATGCGTATCCACTACCACATATTGAGGGTCTGTTGAGCCGACTACAGGAAACGTATTACATTTCCGCAATTGACTTAAAAGACGCCTTTTGGCAAATACCTCTCGAAACCAAAAGTAGAGAGAAAACCGCGTTCACAGTGCCCGGCAGGCCACTGTATCAGTTTACAGTCATGCCGTTCGGCTTGTGCAATGCCGCGCAGCGAATGTGCCGACTAATGGATAAAGTTATACCAGCGGCGCTACGCGAGAATGTATTTGTGTATCTGGATGACTTACTGGTCTGTTCACCTACATTTGAAGCCCACATGGATATGTTGAGCCAGGTCAGTGCCTGCTTACAGCGGGCAGAGCTAACGATAAATGTAGACAAGAGCAAGTTTTGCTACAGCCAGGCAAGATATTTAGGATATGTAGTTGGGGGAGGATGCATCCGAACGGATGACACGAAAATACAATCGATACAGGAATTTCCCCAGCCTAGCTCCGCCAAACAGATGCGGAGGTTCCTGGGAATGACAGGCTGGTACAGGAGGTTCATCCAAAACTACGCCCAGACAGCGGCACCGCTTCACGACTGTTTGAAGAAAGACCGCATAAAGAAATTTGAGTTGTCAGAAGAGGCAATCAAGGCGTTTGAACTTTTAAAAACCAGCATGGCAACAGCACCTGTACTCGTCACACCGGATTTTAAGAAACCATTTACCATCCAATGTGATGCCTCGACCACTGGAGTGGGGGGAGTTTTGTTCCAAACAGATGACGAGGGCGGAGAACATCCAATCGCCTATATGTCCGCCAAATTGAACAAAGCACAGCGGAATTACAGCATAACCGAGTTGGAGTGCTATGCCGCTATCCTCAGCATTACCAAATTCCGTGCCTACGTAGATGGGATGCCCTTCAAAGTGATCACTGACCACGCTAGTCTAAAATGGCTGATGAGTCAGAAAGACTTATCAGGCAGGCTTGCGCGATGGAGTTTGAAGCTACAAGCATTTGACTTCACCATAGAACACAGGAAAGGGTCACTAAATGTAGTCCCAGATGCGCTCTCACGAGTTCACATGGACGAGCTACAGAAGGCTGGGGCGGAAGAACTGGACATACACATCAACCTCGATTCGACAGCGTTCCAGTCATCGGATTATGTCAACCTAGTGCAGGCGGTGGACGAAAATTTAGGTAAAAGTCCAGACCTTCAAACATCAGAAGGCTATGTATATAAACGGATGGGATTCTGCCTAAATGACGCTGTGGATGAAGCCCGAGCATGGAAGCTCTGGGTTCCCGCCGAGCTGCGTCCTGATTTAGTCTGGAGAGCACATCATGCCATAACCGCAGGGCATGGGGGGTTGCACAAATCGCTAGCCAAATTGAGACAGTTTTACTATTGGCCAGGCATGGCTGTAGATGTCCAAAAGGTAGTGAAGGAATGCGACGTCTGTAAGATCACCAAGACCGCCAACAAAAATGACCGACCACCCATGGGAGAACAGCGAGTTACGGAGCGGGCTGGCCAAAGGTTGTTCATCGACTTTATGGGACCATACCCGAGGACCAAAGCTGGGAACTCGGTGATTTTTGTATGCCTAGACCATTTCTCCAAATTTGTCTGGCTGCAGCCGATGAGACATGCAGTAGCTGCAGAAGTCATCAAATTCCTTGAGACAAAGATTTTCCATCAATTTGAAGTCCCCGAGTTTGTACACTCAGACAACGGCAAACAGTTTGTGTCACAAATTTTTGGCGAGCTAATGACCCGCTACGGTATTCGACACGTAAAGACTGGACTTTACTCCCCGCAAGCGAACGCGGCTGAGAGGGTAAACCGATCTGTACTCCAAATTTTGCGAGCGACAATTGCCACCGATCAGCGAAATTGGGATACCCAACTAAGTCGAATAGAGTGTGCCCTTAGGAATGGCCTACACGAATCAATAGGCATGGAACCATATTACGCAATGTTCGGCACGCGGATGGTTACCCATGGAACAGCCTACCCGATCCTACGGAAACTAGGGGGAATACAGGCAGGAGATCCACAGATAAGTCTCCCAGACAAAATGGAACTTATCCGACAAAAAGTGACCCAAGGATTAAACCGAACTCATGAACGCGCAGAAAAGGCATATAACACCCGTAGCAAGCTCGTAGAGTTTTCCGTAGGACAAGTTGTCTATAGGAAAAACTACAAGCAGAGTAACAAAGCTGACGGATATAATGCCAAACTTGGCCCGAATCGAATTCGCTGTGTGGTACTCCAGCGTAAGGGCAAAGCGCTATATGAGCTGGGCAATGCAGTAGGGAAAAGTGTCGGGGTATTCCATGCTAAAGACCTGTATGTCGCCTAAACCTCTGAACGTAATCCGACGACTCCAAAAGGCGACGAACTCAGAACTGCGGGATTGCACTACTTGATAGAAGCTCCCGATCACATGATGGGTAGAACAGTCATCAGAACTGCCCCGGTTCTGCTATAAAAGCCACAACCAGGGACCGACCAGTCACCAGACATGATGCAGTCCTCCAACACTTATAACCAAGCCATCCGAGCTGCCCGCCGGCTTCGTCGGCTACAGGTTAGGTACGGGGACCAGGCATCATATCTGGCGCTCCTCGTCGAGTGGATGAACGGGCTTTGCCATACCATCCGCTTGAACGAGGACCATATCCAGCAATGCTGGATACACCGATACCAGTCGGAAGATGAAGAGCTGGCATGTGAACTAGAGCAAGAGATCCGGCACCGGAGCCGAGATCAAGAGGAGGACCAACACCAGTTGCTCCGAGTCCAGGAGCAACTAACAAGGAGCCAAGCACACGTCGCCCGGATACAACGGGAAACATGGAAAATGAGCCGGCGGATGAACCGCGCGGTCAGAAGACTTTACATTCGAAGCCCTCCACTTGGTATCCAGGCGAGGCGAGAAGTAGCAGCCATTATGAAAGAGCCGCTAAACTTAGATTAAAACATTGTACAATAATCAATATAATATGTTAAACATATAAAAATAAAAATAAAAAAAAAAATAAAAAAAAACAATTCTCATACTTTTTAATATATTTTTCTTCGGGAAATGGGAAAACTTTTCACTTTTCAGCTGAGTAGCCCCGGTCAAAAACCGTGGTTACGGCACACTCAGCAATTTTATTCTCAACTTTGTAGCTTTTACTCATTTCTGATTTTTATATATATTTATATATTATTTTTTTTTCTCATTAAAACTATATTATATATGTTATTATGAGCCATATTTTTATTTACAGGTATAAATATGTATGTATGTATGTTTCCGTGCGAGGCCGGAAAGCTTTTCTTTTTCAGCATATATAATAATAAAATAAACAAGTATATAATAAAACAATAAAGTAATAAGCCCGACTAGCTCATCTGAGACTGGGTTGAGGTAGTGGGTCGAAGCCACACGTAAATGGGCGCTTAAGAAGAGAAAAAAGGAGAAGAAGGAGATCTAAAGAGATGGCCGTACGAAGATTTCTTTTGCGAAGTCATTCCATGCGAAGCCGCATCGATCACTTCGAGCCTGTTACGTACGCCCTCCCCCATACCAAGATTAACCCCGGCAAAACAACTGCCATTAGTTGAGGGTAGAGGCCGTAATGACTAACCACACTGCGATTGACAAAAAGCAAAAACAGCAATTACAATTCGACAACTCATGGGTGTCGCGTGGCCAGAACAACGACCACGATCGACCTACTCGTAACCATATTCCAGTAAGGTGGCAAAGTGCACCAGCCGGCCATTGACTCCTAAAATAGGGGAAATGGAGAAACAGTACCCCTAGGTGGGAACACCTAGTTAATTCATCCAATATGGGGGGCTAGCGAAAGCTCTAGTCCGGTATAAAAGACCCCAGCCAAATGGAGAAGAGACAGAAATTGTTCTGATCTCTCCCTGACGGTGGTCTAGAAGTACAACTCCCATCGACACAGACCACGACTGGAAGAAAGCTGGTGTCCAGAAGGATGTCTTGACGTTTCCCTAGGATCTACTTCACCCAGGAGAAAGTCCCGATAACCGGTCCTGCGATCGACCACAATCTGGAGGAAGTCAACCAGCAAAATTCCGAAGGACGAAAATAACTAGTAAACCAAGTGAATGGCCTAAAGACCCCAAGATGGGTAGCAAAACGTCCAAGGTGACTGGCAGCACCGCCAATGTGATTAACACCGTAGAGATCGTTGACCACCAAGATGATATTCAAGATGTCAACAAAACCATGAAGCTCATCGTTGGACTACTACTGGTTATATTGATCCTTAAAGTGGTCAAGATGTACAAGCGCTCTGTTCAGAGACGCCGCGACCAACATCATGCCCTAGAGAAAGTGGTGACCCACATTGGAGCATAAGCCGAGCCGATACCGTGAAGTGAAACCCCAAAAAGACAATAAAAGCAGCAAGAAGACAATAGAAACAGTACAAATAATAATAAATAAATCGCACTCCAATATTATAAACAAAAAAGTGAATCGCCCAAACAATCAAAAACAATTTGCGAGTACATGCATTTCTGAATGCAAGTGTAAACAGAATCCCCAATTACATACGCTGAACAAGAAATTGGAGCTGCACCGACCAGCCCAGCCCGAGCATTGGAACTGACGTGTGCCTCAGTGGAACTCTCATACAATGCATACATACATACATATCTATACAGCGATAGTGTTATTTTTTTTGTGTAACGTAATTTTTGTGTTTTGTTTTTGTAAGCCACCATCAAGTCTTGCACGTATATATATGTATAAACCAATTCTAAAATCTCCCAAAGCCCAGGATCCGGAGCGTCGAGATCTCATCGCCCAGGATTAAAAAGAGGGTAAGTTTGTCGGAACACGGTTCCTTTTTCTTATACATACATATATATATCCGTGCGCCATGATTACATCAGAAGCTTTAGCAAAAACAATAGACTCCGATCCACAATTTAACGTAAGAATTTTATACTTGTTATCCAAAGCCAAACTGCCAATAACAGTGAGTGAATTAGAGTACTTATATATTGAGACCTTCCGTCTAGATTTTTCACCACTTGTCCACTGTAATAAGACACAAAAGGCTATCATTATCTCAACCGTTCCAACGGTCATTGTTCTCTCCCGTCTGGATAAGAATTTGTTTTTGGGCAATATTAATACTTTCCTAGTTAAGACAAAGAATTAATCTGTTAGGAATACATGTAATAATATATAATATCCACATATAATAATTATTTCATATATATAATCATTTAGATATACTTTTCTTTTTATACCTTTTTTTATACATAATAATTAAATGTTAATTTTTCAGCGGCGAGTATCAGCCTTGTAATTGTATGACAATTGCAAGAGCCCTCTGAGCGACGTTTGTAGTCGTGAATAGTCAGCATTTTTGCTGATGTGTGCACCTTCACAGGTGGTCAAATCGATACTCTCCGCTAAAACAAATATTGTCAATTAATTTAATTTCCATATGATTTAGCCAACATTATGTTATTCATTCACGGCACTCGCCGATATAAATATTATCCAATAAATTTGTAATGTAAAAGAATATCAAAACATGAAGTGCTAGAGCTTTATTAAGGGGGTGTGCTGACGCGAGAAGTGGAGTAGGTCAAGAACAATGACATAACTTTTGACGGACAACCTTGACAATAGGGGATCGTATTGCGCGGCCTGCGACGATCCATTGGCACACGAATGTGTGAAGGGGAGGGAATATGGCCAAAACACAGCCCGATCGTATTGCGATCAAGCTACAGCTAAGCTTGTGGGGCAGTGTGGACTGACGACTGACGAACTTTATGAACTGATATTATTTTCCAGGCACTTTTAATATTTATTCTCGTTATGTTGGAGAGGAGAGAGGCTTACCAAGATCCCACGACCCGAATACGACGTAGCTTATGCCGGCAAATGGTGCCAGAATATCGGACGCCTCTCCCTCGGCCCAAGTCCTTGTCAGGACTCGGGCACTAATATGCCCACGTAACACAGATAACAACATGATCATTCCACAAGCCCATAAAGGTATGCCATATCGAAATCCGAGACCTTTTGACCAAGTTACGGGCTTTTAAAGATGAAGAGAAGGCCCATTTCTGTAAACCTTCGCAAAATTTAAATCAATGACTTAAAAACAATCATATTTTTTACTACCTTTAAAGCTACATATTTTAATGCAGATAACAACATAATCATTCCACATGCCCATAAAGGTATGCCATATCGAAATCCGAGTCCTTTTGACCAAGTTATGGGCTTTTAAAGATGGAGAGAAGGCCTATTTTTGTAAACCTTCGGAAAATTAAAATCAATGACATAATCACGGTCATATTTTTTAATACCTTTAAAGCTTTATATTTTAATGCAGATAACAACATGATCATTCCACAAGCCCATAAAGGTATGCCATATCGAAATCCGAGACCTTTTGACAAAGTTACGGGCTTTTAAAGATGAAGAGAAGGCCCATTTCTGTAAACCTTCGCAAAATTTAAATCAATGACTTAAGAACGGTCATATTTTTTACTACCTTTAAAGCTATATATTTTAATGCAGATAACAACATAATCATTCCACAAGCCCATAAAGGTATGCCATATCGAAATCCGAGTCCTTTTGACCAAGTTATGGGCTTTTAAAGATGGAGAGAAGGCCCATTTCTGTAAACCTACGCAAAATTAAATTAAATGACATAAAAACGGTCATATTTTTTACTACCTTGAAAGCTATATATTTTAATGCAGATAACAACATGATCATTCCACAAGCCCATAAAGTTGCGCCATATCGAGATCCGAGTCCTTTTGCCCAAGTTATGGGCTTTTAAAGATGGAGAGAAGGCCCATTTCTGTAAACCTTCGCAAAATTAAATTCAATGACATAAAAACGGTCATATTTCTTACCATCTTTAAAGTTATATATTTAAGTGCAGATAACAACATAATCATTCCACAACCCCATAAAGGTATGCCATATAAAAATCCGAGTCCTTTTGCCCAAGTTATGGGCTTTTAAAGATGGAGAGAAGGCCCATTTCTGTAAACCTTCGCAAAATTAAAATCAATGACATAAAAACGGTCATATATTTTACTACCCTTAAAGCTACATATTTTAATGCAGATAACAACATAATTATTCCACAAGCCCATATAGGTATGCCATATCGAAATCCGAGTCCTTTTGACCAAGTTATGGGCTTTTAAGGATGGAGAGAAGGCCCATTTCTGTTAACCTTCGCAAAATTAAAATTAAAATATATCTTAATGCAGGTAACAACATAATCATTCCACAAGCCCATAAAGGTACGCCATATCGAAATCCGAGTTTTTTTGACCAAGTTATGGGCTTTTAAAGATGGAGAGAAGGCCCATTTCTGTAAACCTTTGCAAAACTAAAATCAATGACATAAAAACGGTCATATTTTGTACTACCTTTAAAGCTATATATTTTAATGCAGATAACAACATAATCATTCCACAAGCCCATAAAGGTATGCCATTTCGAAATCCGAGTCCCTTTGACCAAGTTATGGGCTTTTAAAGATGGAGAGAAGGCCCATATCTGTACACCTACGCAAAATTAAAATCAATGACATAAAAACGGTCATATTTTTTACTACCTTTTAAGTCTTATATTTTAATGTAGATAGCAACATAAGCATTCTACAAGCCCAAAAAGGTATGCAATATCGAAATCCGAGTCCTTTTGACCAAGTTATGGGCTTTTAAGGATGGAGAGAAGGCCCATTTCTGTAAACCTTCGCAAAATTAAAATCAATGACATAATCACGGTCATATTTTTTACTACCTTTAAAGATATATATTTTAATGCAGATAACAACATAATCATTCCACAAGCCCATAAAGGTATGCCATATCGAAATCCAAGTCCTTTTGACCAAGTTATGGGCTTTAAAGATGGAGAGAAGGCCCATTTCTTTAAACCTTTGCAAAATTAAAATCAATGACATAATCACGGTCATATTTTTTACTACCTTTAAAGCTATATATTTTAATGCAGATAACAACATAATCATTCCACAAGCCCATAAAGGTATGCCATATCGAAATCCGAGTTCTGTTGACCAAGTAATGGGCTTTTAAAGATGTAGAGGAGGCCCATTTCTGTAAACCTTCGCAAAATTAAAATCAATGACATAAGAACGGTTATATTTTTTAATACCTTTTAAGCTATATATTTTTATGCAGATAACAACATGATCATTCCACAATCCCATAAAGGTATGCCATATCGAAATCCGAGTTCTTTTGACCAAGTTATGGGCTTTTAAAGATGGAGAAAAGGCCCCATTTCTGTAAACCTTCGCAAAATTAAAATCAATGACATAAAAACGGTCAAATTTTTTACTACCTTTAAAGCTATATATCTTAATGCAGATAACAACATAATCATTCCACAAGCCCATAATGGTATGCCATATCGAAATCCAAGTCCTTTTGACCAAGTTATGGGCTTTTAAAGATGGAAAGAAGGCCAATTTCTGTAAACCTCCGCAAAATTAAAATCAATGACATAAAAACGGTCATATATTTTACTACCCTTAAAGCTATATATTTTAATGCGGATAACAACATAATTATTCCACAAGCCCATATAGGTATGCCATATCGAAATCCGAGTCCTTTTGACCAAGTTATGGGCTTTTAAGGATGGAGAGAAGGCCCATTTCTGTAAGCCTTCGCAAAATTAAAATCAATGACATAAAAACGGTAATATTTTTTACTACCTTTAAAGCTATATATCTTAATGCAGGTAACAACATAATCATTCCACAAGCCCGTTAAGGTACGCCATATCGAAATCCGAGTTCTTTTGACCAAGTTATGGGCTTTTAAAGATAGAGAGAAGGCCCATTTCTGTAAACCTTCGCAAAACTAAAATCAATGACATAAAAACGCTCATATTTTTTAATACCTTTAAAGCTATACATTTTAACACAGATAACAACATAATCATTCCACAATCCCATAAAGGTATGCCATATCGAGATCCGAGTTCTTTTGACCAAGTTATGGGCTTTTAAAGAGGGAGAGAAGGCCGATTTCTGTAAACCTTCGCAAAATTAAAATCAATGACATAAACACGCTCATATTTTTTACTACCTTTAAAGCTATATATCTTAATGCAGATAACAACATTATCATTCCTCAAGCTCATAATAGTATTCCATATCGAAATCCGAGACCTTTTGGCCAAGTTATGGACTTTTAAAGATGGAGAGAAGGCCCCATTTCTGTAAACCTTCGCAAAATTAAAATCAATGACTTATAAACGGTCATATTTTTTACTACCTTTAAAGATATATATCTTAATACAGATAACAACATAATCATTCCACAAGCCCATAAAGATATGCCATATCGAAATCGGAGTTCTTTTGACCAAGTTATGGGCTTTTAAAGATGGAGAGAAGGCCCATTTCTGTAAACCTTCGCAAAATTAAAATCAATGACATAAAAACGCTCATATTTTTTACTACCTTTAAAACTATACATTTTAACACAGATAACAACATAATCATTCCACAAGCCCATAAAGGTATGCCATATCCAGGTCCGAGTTCTTTTGACCAAGTTATGGGCTTTTAAAGATGGAGAGAAGGCCCATTTCTGTAAAACTTCGCAAAATTAAAATCAATTACATAAAAACGGTCATATTTTGTACTACCTTTAAAGCTATATATTTTAGTGCAGATAACAACATTATCATTCCACAAGCCCATAAAGGTATGCCTTATCGAAATCCGAGTTCTTTTGACCAAGTTACGGGCTTTTAAAGATGGAGAGAAGGCCCATATCTGTAAACCTTCTTATTTTGTACTACCTTTAAAGCTATATATTTTAATGCAGATAACAACATTATCATTCCACAAGCCCATAAAGGTATGCCATATCGAAATCCGAGTCCTTTTGACCAAATATGGGCTTTTAAGGATGGAGAGAAGGCCCATTTCTGTAAACCCTCGCAAAAGCAATGACATTAAAACGGTCATATTTTTTAGTACCTTTAAAGCTATATATATTAATGCAGATAACAAAATTAACATTCCACAAGCCCGTAAAGGTATTCCATATCGAAATCCGAGTCCTTTTGCCCAAGTTTTGGGCTTTTAAAGATGGTGAGAAGGCCCATTTCTGTAAAACTTCGCAAACTTAAAATCAATGACTTAAAAACGGTCATATTTTTTACTACCTTTTAAGCTATATATTTTAATGCAGATAACAACATGATCATTCCACAAGCCCATAAAGGAATGCCATATCGAAATCCGAGTCCTTTTGACCAAGTTATGGGCTTTTAAAGATGGAGAGAAGGCCCATTTCTGTAAACCTTCGCAAAATTAAAATCAATGACATAAAAACGGTCATATTTTTTACTACCTTTAAAGCTATATATTTTAATGCAGATAACAACATAAGCATTCTACAAGCCCATAAAGGTATGCCATATCGAAATCCGAGTCCTTTTGACCAAGTTATGGGCTTTTAAAGATGGAGAGAAGGCCCATTTCTGTAAACCTCCGCAAAATTATAATCAATGACATAAAAACGGTCATATTTTGTACTACCTTTAAAGCTATATATTTTAATGCAGATAACAACATAATCATTCCACAAGCCCATAAAGGTATGCAATATCGAGATCCGAGTTTTTTTGACCAAGTTATGGGCTTTTAAGGATGGAGAGAAGGCCCATTTCTGTAAACCTTCGCAAAATTAAAATCAATGACATAATCACGGTCATATTTTTTACTACCTTTAAAGCTCTATATTTTAATGCAGATACCAACATAATCATTCCACAAGCCCGTAAAGGTATTCCATATCGAAATCCGAGTTCTTTTGACCAAGTTATGGGCTTTTAAGGATGGAGAGAAGGCCCATTTCTGTAAACCTTCGCAAAATTAAAATCAATGACATAATCACGGTCATATTTTTTACTACCTTTTAAGCTATATATTTTAATGCAGATAACAACATGATCATTCCACAAGCCCATAAAGGAATGCCATATCGAAATCCGAGTCCTTTTGACCAAGTTATGGGCTTTTAAAGATGGAGAGAAGGCCCATTTCTGTAAACCTTCGCAAAATTAAAATCAATGACATAAAAACGGTCATATTTTTTACTACCTTTAAAGCTATATATTTTAATGCAGATAACAACATGATCATTCCACAAGCCCATAAAGGAATGCCATATCGAAATCCGAGTCCTTTTGACCAAGTTATGGGCTTTTAAAGATGGAGAGAAGGCCCATTTCTGTAAACCTTCGCAAAATTAAAATCAATGACATAAAAACGGTCATATTTTTTACTACCTTTAAAGCTCTATATTTTAATGCAGATAACAACATAAGCATTCTACAAGCCCATAAAGGTATGCCATATCGAAATCCGAGTCCTTTTGACCAAGTTATGGGCTTTTAAAGATGGAGAGAAGGCCCATTTCTGTAAACCTCCGCAAAATTATAATCAATGACATAAAAACGGTCATATTTTGTACTACCTTTAAAGCTATATATTTTAATGCAGATAACAACATAATCATTCCACAAGCCCATAAAGGAATGCCATATCGAAATCCGAGTCCTTTTGACCAAGTTATGGGCTTTTAAAGATGGAGAGAAGGCCCATTTCTGTAAACCTTCGCAAAATTAAAATCAATGACATAAAAACGGTCATATTTTTTACTACCTTTAAAGCTATATATTTTAATGCAGATAACAACATAAGCATTCTACAAGCCCATAAAGGTATGCCATATCGAAATCCGAGTCCTTTTGACCAAGTTATGGGCTTTTAAAGATGGAGAGAAGTATCATTTCTGTAAACCTTCGCAAAATTAAAATCAATGACATAAAAACGGTCATATTTTTTACTACCTTTAAAGCTATATATTTTAATGCAGATAACAACATAATCATTCCACAAGCCCATAAAGGTATGCCATATCGAAATCCGAGTCTTTTTGACCAAGTTATGGGCTTTTAAAGATGGAGAGAAGGCCCATTTCTGTAAACCTTCGCAAAATTAAAATCAATGACATAATCACGGTCATATTTTTTACTACCTTTTAAGCTTTATATATAAATGCAGATAACAACATGATCATTCCACAACCCCATAAAGGTATGCCATATCGAAATCCGAGACCTTTTGACCAAGTTACGGGCTTTTAAAGATGACGAGAAGGCCCATTTCTGTAAACCTTCGGAAAATTAAAATCAATGTCATAATCACGGTCATATTTTTTACTACCTTTGAAGCTTTATATTTTAATGCAGATAACAACATAATCATTCCACAAGCCCATAAAGGTATGCCATATCGTAATCCGAGTTCATTTGACCAAGTTATGGACTTTTAAAGAATGAGAGGAGGCCCTTTTCTGTAAACCTTCGCAAAATTAAAATCAATGACATAAAACGGTCATATTTTTTACTACCTTTTGTGATATATATTTTTATGCAGATAACAACATGATCATTCCACAAGCCCATAAAGGTATGCCATATCGAAATCCGAGTCCTTTTGACCCAGTTATGGGCTTTTTAAGATGGAGAGAAGGCCCATTTCTGTAAACCTTCGCAAAATTAAAATCAATGACATAAACACGCTCATATTTTTTACTACCTTTAAAGCTATATATCTTAATGCAGATAACAACATTATCATTCCCCAAGCTCATAATAGTATTCCATATCGAAATCCGAGTCCTTTTGGCCAAGTTATGGACTTTTAAAGATGGAGAGAAGGCCCCATTTCTGTAAACCTTCGCAAAATTAAAATCAATGACTTATAAACGGTCATATTTTTTACTACCTTTAAAAATATATATCTTAATACAGATAACAACATAATCATTCCACAAGCCCATAAAGGTATGCCATATCGAAATCGGAGTTCTTTTGACCAAGTTATGGGCTTTTAAAGATGGAGAGAAGGCCCATTTCTGTAAACCTTCGCAAAATTAAAATCAATGACATAAAAACGCTCATATTTTTTACTACCTTTAAAGCTATACATTTTAACACAGATAACAACATAATTATTCCACAAGCCCATAAAGGTATGCCATATCCAGGTCCGAGTTCTTTTGACCAAGTTATGGGCTTTTAAAGATGGAGAGAAGGCCCATTTCTGCAAAACTTCGCAAAATTAAAATCAATTACATTAAAACGGTCATATTTTGTACTACCTTTAAAGCTATATATTTTAATGCAGATAACAACATTATCATTCCACAAGCCCATAAAGGTATGCCATATCCAGGTCCGAGTTCTTTTGACCAAGTTATGGGCTTTTAAAGATGGAGAGAAGGCCCATTTCTGTAAAACTTCGCAAAATTAAAATCAATTACATAAAAACGGTCATATTTTGTACTACCTTTAAAGCTATATATTTTAATGCAGATAACAACATTATCATTCCACAAGCCCATAAAGGTATGCCTTATCGAAATCCGAGTTCTTTTGACCAAGTTACGGGCTTTTAAAGATGGAGAGAAGGCCCATATCTGTAAACCTTCTTATTTTGTACTACCTTTAAAGCTATATATATTAATGCAGATAACAACATTAACATTCCACAAGCCCGTAAAGGTATTCCATATCGAAATCCGAGTCAATTTGCCCAAGTTTTGGGCTTTTAAAGATGGAGAGAAGGCCCATTTCTGTAAAACTTCGCAAACTTAAAATCAATGACTTAAAAACGGTCATATTTTTTACTACCTTTTAAGCTATATATTTTAATGCAGATAACAACATGATCATTCCACAAGCCCATAAAGGAATGCCATATCGAAATCCGAGTCCTTTTGACCAAGTTATGGGCTTTTAAAGATGGAGAGAAGGCCCATTTCTGTAAACCTTCGCAAAATTAAAATCAATGACATAAAAACGGTCATATTTTTTACTACCTTTAAAGCTATATATTTTAATGCAGATAACAACATAAGCATTCTACAAGCCCATAAAGGAATGCCATATCGAAATCCGAGTCCTTTTGACCAAGTTATGGGCTTTTAAAGATGGAGAGAAGGCCCATTTCTGTAAACCTTCGCAAAATTAAAATCAATGACATAAAAGCGGTCATATTTTTTACTACCTTTAAAGCTATATATTTTAATGCAGATACCAACATAATCATTCCACAAGCCCATAAAGGTATTCCATATCGAAATCCGAGTTCTTTTGACCAAGTTATGGGCTTTTAAAGATGGATAGAAGTATCATTTCTGTAAACCTTCGCAAAATTAAAATCAATGACATAAAAACGGTCATATTTTTTACTACCCTTAAAGCTATATATTTTAATGCAGATAACAACATAATCATTCCACAATCCCAGAAAGGTATGCCATATCGAAATCCGAGTCCTTTTGACTAAGTTATGGGCTTTTAAAGATGGAGAGAAGGCCCATTTCTGTAAACCTTCGGAAAATTAAAATCAATGTCATAATCACGGTCATATTTTTTACTACCTTTAAAACTATATATTTTAATGCAGATAACAACATAAGCATTCTACAAGCCCATAAAGGAATGCCATATCGAAATCCGAGTCCTTTTGACCAAGTTATGGGCTTTTAAAGATGGAGAGAAGGCCCATTTCTGTAAACCTTCGCAAAATTAAAATCAATGACTTAAAAGCGGTCATATTTTTTACTACCTTTAAAGCTATATATTTTAATGCAGATACCAACATAATCATTCCACAAGCCCATAAAGGTATTCCATATCGAAATCCGAGTCCTTTTGACCAAGTTATGGGCTTTTAAAGATGGAGAGAAGGCCCATTTCTGTAAACCTTCGCAAAATTAAAATCAATGACATAAAAACGGTCATATTTTTTACTACCTTTAAAGCTATATATTTTAATGCAGATAACAACATAAGCATTCTACAAGCCCATAAAGGAATGCCATATCGAAATCCGAGTCCTTTTGACCAAGTTATGGGCTTTTAAAGATGGAGAGAAGGCCCATTTTTGTAAACCTTCGCAAAATTAAAATCAATGACATAAAAGCGGTCATATTTTTTACTACCTTTAAAGCTATATATTTTAATGCAGATACCAACATAATCATTCCACAAGCCCATAAAGGTATTCCATATCGAAATCCGAGTTCTTTTGACCAAGTTATGGGCTTTTAAAGATGGATAGAAGTATCATTTCTGTAAACCTTCGCAAAATTAAAATCAATGACATAAAAACGGTCATATTTTTTACTACCCTTAAAGCTATATATTTTAATGCAGATAACAACATAATCATTCCACAATCCCAGAAAGGTATGCCATATCGAAATCCGAGTCCTTTTGACTAAGTTATGGGCTTTTAAAGATGGAGAGAAGGCCCATTTCTGTAAACCTTCGGAAAATAAAAATCAATGTCATAATCACGGTCATATTTTTTACTACCTTTAAAACTTTATATTTTAATGCAGATAACAACATAATCATTCCACAAGCCCATAAAGGTATGCCATATCGAAATCCGAGTCCTTTTGACCAAGTTATGGGCTTTTAAATATGGAGAGAAGGCCCATTTCTGTAAACCTTCGGAAAATAAAAATCAATGTCATAATCACGGTCATATTTTTTACTACCTTTAAAACTTTATATTTTAATGCAGATAACAACATAATCATTCCACAATCCCAGAAAGGTATGCCATATCGAAATCCGAGTCCTTTTGACTAAGTTATGGGCTTTTAAAGATGGAGAGAAGGCCCATTTCTGTAAACCTTCGGAAAATAAAAATCAATGTCATAATCACGGTCATATTTTTTACTACCTTTAAAACTTTATATTTTAATGCAGATAACAACATAATCATTCCACAATCCCAGAAAGGTATGCCATATCGAAATCCGAGTTCATTTGACTAAGTTATGGACTTTTAAAGAATGAGAGGAGGCCCTTTTCTGTAAACCTTCGCAAAATTAAAATCAATGACATAAAACGGTCATATTTTTTACTACCTAAGTTATGGACTTTTAAAGAATGAGAGGAGGCCCTTTTCTGTAAACCTTCGCAAAATTAAAATCAATGACATAAAACGGTCATATTTTTTACTACCTTTTGAGATATATATTTTTATGCAGATAACAACATGATCATTCCACAAGCCCATAAAGGTATGCCATATCGAAATCCGAGTCCTTTTGACCCAGTTATGGGCTTTTTAAGATGGAGAGAAGGCCCATTTCTGTAAACCTTCGCAAAATTTAAATCAATGACTTAAAAACGGTCATATTTTTTACTACCTTTAAAGCTATATATTTTAATGCAGATAACAACATAATCATTCCACAAGCCCATAAAGGTATGCCATATCGAAATCCGAGTCCTTTTGACCAAGTTATGGGCTTTTAAATATGGAGAGAAGGCCCATTTCTGTAAACCTTTGCAAAACTAAAATCAATGACATAAAAACGGTCATATTTTTTACTACCTTTAAAGCTATATATTTTAATGCAGATAAAAACATAATCATTCCACAAGCCCATAAAGGTATGCCATATCGAAATCCGAGTTCATTTGACCAAGTTATGGACTTTTAAAGAATGAGAGGAGGCCCTTTTCTGTAAACCTTCGCAAAATTAAAATCAATGACATAAAACGGTCATATTTTTACTACCTTTTGAGATATATATTTTTATGCAGATAACAACATGATCATTCCACAAGCCCATAAAGGTATGCCATATCGAAATCCGAGTCCTTTTGACCAAGTTATGGGCTTTTAAAGATGGAGAGAAGGCCCATTTCTTTACACCTACGCAAAATTAAAATCAATGACATAAAAACGGTCATATTTTTTACTACCTTTGAAGTCTTATATTTTAATGTAGATAGCAACATAAGCATTCTACAAGCCCATAAAGGTATGCAATATCGAAATCCGAGTCCTTTTGACCAAGTTATGGGCTTTTGAGGATGGAGAGAAGGCCCATTTCTGTAAACCTTCGCAAAATTAAAATCAATGACATAATCACGGTCATATTTTTTACTACCCTTAAAGCTATATATTTTAATGCAGATAACAACATAATCATTCCACAAGCCCATAAAGGTATGCCATATCGAAATCCGAGTCCTTTTGACCAAGTTATGGGCTGTTAAAGATGGAGAGAAGGCCCATTTCTTTAAACCTTCGCAAAATTAAAATCAATGACATAATCACGGTCATATTTTTTACTACCTTTAAAGCTATATATTTTAATGCAGATAACAACATAATCATTCCACAAGCCCATAAAGGTATGCCATATCGAAATCCGAGTTCTTTTGACCAAGTAATGGGCTTTTAAAGATGTAGAGGAGGCCCATTTCTGTAAACCTTCGCAAAATTAAAATCAATGACATAAGAACGGTTATATTTTTTAATACCTTTTAAGCTATATATTTTTATGCAGATAACAACATGATCATTCCACAAGCCCATAAAGGTATGCCATATCGAAATCCGGGATCTTTTGACCAAGTTATGGGCTTTTAAAGATGGAGAAAAGGCCCCATTTCTGTAAACCTTCGCAAAATTAAAGTCAATGACATAAAAACGGTCAAATTTTTTACAACCTTTAAAGCTATATATCTTAATGCAGATAACAACATAATCATTCCACAAGCCCATAAAGGTATGCCATATCGAAATCCCAGTCCTTTTGACCAAGTTATGGGCTTTTAAAGATGGAAAGAAGGCCAATTTCTGTAGACCTCCGCAAAATTAAAATCAATGACATAAAAACGGTCATATTTTTTACTACCTTTTAAGCTATATATTTTTATGCAGATAACAACATGATCATTCCACAAGCCCATAAAGGTATGCCATATCGAAATCCGAGTTCTTTTGACCAAGTTATGGGCTTTTAAAGATGGAGAAAAGGCCCCATTTCTGTAAACCTTCGCAAAATTAAAATCAATGACATAAAAACGGTCATATTTTTTACTACCTTTAAAGCTATATATCTTAATGCAGGTAACAACATAATCATTCCACAAGCCCGTAAAGGTACGCCATATCGAAATCCGAGTTCTTTTGACCAAGTTATGGGCTTTTAAAGATAGAGAGAAGGCCCATTTCTGTAAACCATCGCAAAACTAAAATCAATGACATAAAAACGCTCATATATTTTACTACCTTTAAAGCTATACATTTTAACACAGATAACAACATAATCATTCCACAATCCCATAAAGGTATGCCATATCGATTTCCGAGTTCTTTTGACCAAGTTATGGGCTTTTAAAGATGGAGAGAAGGCCGATTTCTGTAAACCTTCGCAAAATTAAAATCAATGACATAAACACGCTCATATTTTTTACTACCTTTAAAGCTATATATCTTAATGCAGATAACAACATGATCATTCCACAAGCCCATAAAGGTATGCCATATCGAAATCCGAGTTCTTTTGACCAAGTTATGGGCTTTTAAAGATGGAGAAAAGGCCCCATTTCTGTAAACCTTCGCAAAATTAAAATCAATGACATAAAAACGGTCATATTTTTTACTACCTTTAAAGCTATATATCTTAATGCAGGTAACAACATAATCATTCCACAAGCCCGTAAAGGTACGCCATATCGAAATCCGAGTTCTTTTGACCAAGTTATGGGCTTTTAAAGATAGAGAGAAGGCCCATTTCTGTAAACCATCGCAAAACTAAAATCAATGACATAAAAACGCTCATATTTTTTACTACCTTTAAAGCTATACATTTTAACACAGATAACAACATAATCATTCCACAATCCCATAAAGGTATGCCATATCGATTTCCGAGTTCTTTTGACCAAGTTATGGGCTTTTAAAGATGGAGAGAAGGCCGATTTCTGTAAACCTTCGCAAAATTAAAATCAATGACATAAACACGCTCATATTTTTTACTACCTTTAAAGCTATATATCTTAATGCAGATAACAACATTATCATTCCTCAAGCTCATAATAGTATTCCATATCGAAATCCGAGTCCTTTTGGCCAAGTTATGGACTTTTAAAGATGGAGAGAAGGCCCCATTTCTGTAAACTTTCGCAAAATTAAAATCAATGACTTATAAACGGTCATATTTTTTACTACCTTTAAAGCTATATATCTTAATACAGATAACAACATAATCATTCCACAAGCCCATAAAGGTATGCCATATCGAAATCGGAGTTCTTTTGACCAAGTTATGGGCTTTTAAAGATGGAGAGAAGGCCCATTTCTGTAAACCTTCGCAAAATTAAAATCAATGACATAAGAACGGTTATATTTTTTAAGACCTTTTAAGCTATATATTTTTATGCAGATAACAACATGATCATTCCACAAGCCCATAAAGGTATGCCATATCGAAATCCGAGTTCTTTTGACCAAGTTATGGGCTTTTAAAGATGGAGAAAAGGCCCAATTTCTGTAAACCTTCGCAAAATTAAAATCAATGACATAAAAACGGTCATATTTTTTACTACCTTTAAAGCTATATATCTTAATGCAGGTAACAACATAATCATTCCACAAGCCCGTAAAGGTACGCCATATCGAAATCCGAGTTCTTTTGACCAAGTTATGGGCTTTTAAAGATAGAGAGAAGGCCCATTTCTGTAAACCATCGCAAAACTAAAATCAATGACATAAAAACGCTCATATTTTTTACTACCTTTAAAGCTATACATTTTAACACAGATAACAACATAATCATTCCACAATCCCATAAAGGTATGCCATATCGAGATCCGAGTTCTTTTGACCAAGTTATGGGCTTTTAAAGATGGAGAGAAGGCCGATTTCTGTAAACCTTCGCAAAATTAAAATCAATGACATAAACACGCTCATATTTTGTACTACCTTTAAAGCTATATATCTTAATGCAGATAACAACATTATCATTCCTCAAGCTCATAATAGTATTCCATATCGAAATCCGAGTCCTTTTGGCCAAGTTATGGACTTTTAAAGATGGAGAGAAGGCCCCATTTCTGTAAACCTTCGCAAAATTAAAATCAATGACTTATAAACGGTCATATTTTTTACTACCTTTAAAGCTATATATCTTAATACAGATAACAACATAATCATTCCACAAGCCCATAAAGGTATGCCATATCGAAATCGGAGTTCTTTTGACCAAGTTATGGGCTTTTAAAGATGGAGAGAAGGCCCACTTCTGTAAACCTTCGCAAAATTGACATCAATGACATAAAAACGCTCATATTTTTTACTACCTTTAAAGCTATACATTTTAACACAGATTACAACATAATCATTCCACAAGCCCATAAAGGTATGCCATATCCAGGTCCGAGTTCTTTTGACCAAGTTATGGGCTTTTAAAGATGGAGAGAAGTCCCATTTCTGTAAAACTTCGCAAAATTAAAATCAATGACATAATCACGGTCATATTTTTTACTACCTTTAAAGCTATATATTTTAATGCAGATAACAACATAATCATTCCACAAGCCCATAAAGGTATGCCATATCGAAATCCGAGTTCTTTTGACCAAGTAATGGGCTTTTAAAAATGTAGAGGAGGCCCATTTCTGTAAGCCTTGGCAAAATTAAAATCAATGACATAAGAACGGTTATATTTTTTAAGACCTTTTAAGCTATATATTTTTATGCAGATAACAACATGATCATTCCACAAGCCCATAAAGGTATGCCATATCGAAATCCGAGTCCTTTTGACCCAGTTATGGGCTTTTTAAGATGGAGAGAAGGCCCATTTCTGTAAACCTTCGCAAAATTTAAATCAATGACTTAAAAACGGTCATATTTTTTACTACCTTTAAAGCTATATATTTTAATGCAGACAACAACATAATCATTCCACAAGCCCATAAAGGTATGCCATATCGAAATCCGAGTCCTTTTGACCAAGTTATGGGCTTTTAAAGATGGAGAGAAGGCCCATTTCTGTAAACCTACGCAAAATTAAAATCAATGACATAAAAACGGTCATATATTTTACTACCCTTAAAGCTATATATTTTAATGCAGATAACAACATAATTATTCCACAAGCCCATATAGGTATGCCATATCGAAATCCGAGTCCTTTTGACCAAGTTATGGGCTTTTAAAGATGGAGAGAAGGCCCATTTCTGTATTCCTTCGCAAAATTAAAATCAATGACATAAAAACGCTCATATTTTTTACTACCTTTAAAGCTATACATTTTAACACAGATTACAACATAATCATTCCACAAGCCCATAAAGGTATGCCATATCCAGGTCCGAGTTCTTTTGACCAAGTTATGGGCTTTTAAAGATGGAGAGAAGTCCCATTTCTGTAAAACTTCGCAAAATTAAAATCAATGACATAATCACGGTCATATTTTTTACTACCTTTAAAGCTATATATTTTAATGCAGATAACAACATAATCATTCCACAAGCCCATAAAGGTATGCCATATCGAAATCCGAGTTCCTTTGACCAAGTAATGGTCTTTTAAAAATGTAGAGGAGGCCCATTTCTGTAAGCCTTGGCAAAATTAAAATCAATGACATAAGAACGGTTATATTTTTTAAGACCTTTTAAGCTATATATTTTTATGCAGATAACAACATGATCATTCCACAAGCCCATAAAGGTATGCCATATCGAAATCCGAGTCCTTTTGACCCAGTTATGGGCTTTTTAAGATGGAGAGAAGGCCCATTTCTGTAAACCGCAAAATTTAAATCAATGACTTAAAAACGGTCATATTTTTTACTACCTTTAAAGCTATATATTTTAATGCAGATAACAACATAATCATTCCACAAGCCCATAAAGGTATGCCATATCGAAATCCGAGTCCTTTTGACCAAGTTATGGGCTTTTAAAGATGGAGAGAAGGCCCATTTCTGTAAACCTACGCAAAATTAAAATCAATGACATAGAAACGGTCATATATTTTACTACCCTTAAAGCTATATATTTTAATGCAGATAACAACATAATTATTCCACAAGCCCATATAGGTATGCCATATCGAAATCCGAGTCCTTTTGACCAAGTTATGGGCTTTTAAAGATGGAGAAAAGGCCCCATTTCTGTAAACCTTCGCAAAATTAAAATCAATGACATAAAAACGGTCATATTTTTTACTACCTTTAAAGCTATATATTTAATGCAGATAACAACATAATCATTCCACAAGCCCATAAAGGTATGCCATATCGAAATACGAGTTCTTTTGACCAAGTAATGGGCTTTTAAAGATGTAGAGGAGGCCCATTTCTGTAAACCTTCGCAAAATTAAAATCAATGACATAAGAACGGACATATTTTTTATACCTTTTAAGCTATATATTTTTATGCAGATAACAACATGATCATTCCACAAGCCCATAAAGGTATGTTATATCGAAATCCGAGTTCTTTTGACCAAGTTATGGGCTTTTAAAGATGGAGAAAAGGCCCATTTCTGTAAACCTTCGCAAAATTAAAATCAATGACATAAAAACGGTCATATTTTTTACTACCTTTAAAGCTATATATCTTAATGCAGGTAACAACATAATCATTCCACAAGCCCGTAAAGGTACGCCATATCGAAATCCGAGTTCTTTTGACCAGGTTATGGGCTTTTAAAGATAGAGAGAAGGCCCATTTCTGTAAACCATCGCAAAACTAAAATCAATTACATAAAAACGTTCATATTTTTTACTACCTTTAAAGCTATACATTTTAACACAGATAACAACATAATCATTCCACAATCCCATAAAAGTATGCCATATCGAGATCCGAGTTCTTTTGACTAAGTTATGGGCTTTTAAAGATGGAGAGAAGGCCGATTTCTGTAAACCTTCGCAAAATTAAAATCAATGACATAAACACGCTCATATTTTTAACTACCTTTAAAGCTATATATCTTAATGCAGATAACAACATTATCATTCCTCAAGCTCATAATAGTATTCCATATCGAGATCCGAGTCCTTTTGGCCAAGTTATGGACTTTTATAGATGGAGAGAAGGACCCATTTCTGTAAACCTTCGCAAAATTAAAATCAATGACTTATAAACGGTCATATTTTTTACTACCTTTAAAGCTATATATCTTAATACAGATAACAACATAATCATTCCACAAGCCCATAAAGGTATGCCATATCGAAATCGGAGTTCTTTTGACCAAGTTATGGGCTTTTAAAGATGGAGAGAAGGCCCATTTCTGTAAACCTTCGCAAAATTAAAATCAATGACATAAAAACGCTCATATTTTTTACTACCTTTAAAGCTATACATTTTAACACAGATAACAACATAATCATTCCACAAGCCCATAAAGGTATGCCATATCCAGGTCCGAGTTCTTTTGACCAAGTTATGGGCTTTTAAAGATGGAGAGAAGGCCCATTTCTGTAAAACTTCGCAAAATTAAAATCAATGACATAATCACGGTCATATTTTTTACTACCTTTAAAGCTATATATTTTAATGCAGATAACAACATAATCATTCCACAAGCCCATAAAGGTATGCCATATCGAAATCCGAGTTCTTTTGACCAAGTAATGGGCTTTTAAAAATGTAGAGGAGGCCCATTTCTGTAAACCTTCGCAAAACTAAAATCAATGACATAAGAACGGTTATATTTTTTAATACCTTTTAAGCTATATATTTTTATGCAGATAACAACATGATCATTCCACAAGCCCATAAAGGTATGCCTTATCGAAATCCGAGTTCTTTTGACCAAGTTATGGGCTTTTAAAGATGGAGAAAAGGCCCCATTTCTGTAAACCTTCGCAAAATTAAAATCAATGACATAAAAACGGTCAAATATGCCTTATCGAAATCCGAGTTCTTTTGACCAAGTTATGGGCTTTTAAAGATGGAGAGAAGGCACATTTCTGTAAACCTTCGCAAAATTAAAATCAATGACATATTTTTTACTACCTTTAAAGCTATATATCTTAATGCAGATAACAACATGATCATTCCACAAGCCCATAAAGGTATGCCAAAAAAATAAGGCCCATTTCTGTAAACCTTTGCAAAATTAAAATCAATGACATAAAAACGGTCATATTTTGTACTACCTTTAAAGCTATATATTTTAATGCAGATAACAACATAATCATTCCACAAGCCCATAAAGTTATGCCATATAAAATTCCGAGGTTTTTTGACCAAGTTTTGGGCTTTTAAAGATGGAGAGAAAGCCCAGTTCTGTAAAACTTCGCAAACTTAAAATCAATGACTTAAAAACGGTCATATTTTTTACTACCTTTTAAGCTATATATTTTAATGCAGATAACAACATGATCATTCCACAAGCCCATAAAGGAATGCCATATCGAAATCCGAGTCCTTTTGACCAAGTTATGGGCTTTTAAAGATGGAGAGAAGGCCCATTTCTGTAAACCTCGCAAAATTAAAATCAATGACACAAAAACGGTCATATTTTTTACTACCTTTGAAGTCTTATATTTTAATGTAGATAGCAACATAAGCATTCTACAAGCCCATAAAGGTATGCCATATCGAAATCCGAGTCCTTTTGACCAAGTTATGGGCTTTTAAAGATGGAGAGAAGGCCCATTTCTGTAAGCCTTCGCAAAAGTAAAATCAATGACATAAAAACGGCCATATTTTTTACTACCGTTAAAGCTATTTATTTTAATGCAGATAACAACATAATCATTTCACAAGCCCACAAAGGTATGCAATATCGAGATCCGAGTCCTTTTGACCAAGTTATGGGCTTTTAAGGATGGAGAGAAGGCCCATTTCTGTAAACCTTCGCAAAATTAAAATCAATGACATAAAAACGGTCATATTTTTTACTACCTTTAAAGCTATATATTTTAATGCAGATACCAACATAATCATTCCACAAGCCCATAAAGGTATTCCATATCAAAATCCGAGTTCTTTTGACCAAGTTATGGGCTTTTAAAGATGGAGAGAAGTATCATTTCTGTAAACCTACGGAAAATTAAAATCAATATCATAATCACGGTCATATTTTTTACTACCTTTAAAGCTTTATATTTTAATGCAGATAACAACATAATAATTCCACAAGCCCATAAAGGTATGCCATATCGAAATCCGAGTTCATTTGACCAAGTTATGGGCTTTTAAAGATGGAGAGGAGGCCCATTTCAGTAAACCTTCGCAAAATTAAAATCAATGACATAAAAACGGTCATATTTTTTACTACCTTTTAAGATATATATTTTTATGCAGATAACAACATGATCATTCCACAAGCCCATAAAGGTATGCCATATCGAAATCCGAGTCCTTTTGACCCAGTTATGGGCTTTTAAAGATGGAGAGAAGGCCCATTTCTGTAAACCTTCGCAAAATTAAAATCAATGACATAATCACGGTCATATTTTTTACTACCTTTTAAGCTTTATATTTTAATGCAGATAACAACAAGATCATTCCACAAGCCCATAAAGGTATGCCATATCGAAATCCGAGACCTTTTGACCAAGTTACGGGCTTTTAAAGATGAAGAGAAGGCCCATTTCTGTAAACCTACGGAAAATTAAAATCAATATCATAATCACGGTCATATTTTTTACTACCTTTAAAGCTTTATATTTTAATGCAGATAACAACATAATAATTCCACAAGCCCATAAAGGTATGCCATATCGAAATCTGAGTTCATTTGACCAAGTTATGGGCTTTTAAAGATGGAGAGGAGGCCCATTTCAGTAAACCTTCGCAAAATTAAAATCAATGACATAAAAACGGTCATATTTTTTACTACCTTTTAAGATATATATTTTTATGCAGATAACAACATGATCATTCCACATGCCCATAAAGGTATGCCATATCGAAATCCGAGTCCTTTTGACCCAGTTATGGGCTTTTAAAGATGGAGAGAAGGCCCATTTCTGTAAACCTTCGCAAAATTTAAATCAATGACTTAAAAATGGTCATATTTTTTACTACCTTTAAAGCTATATATTTTAATGCAGATAACAACATAATCATTCCACAAGCCCATAAAGGTATGCCATATCGAAATCCGAGTCCTTTTGACCAAGTTATGGGCTTTTAAAGATGGAGAGAAGGCCCATTTCTGTAAACCTTCGGAAAATTAAAATCAATGACATAATCACGGCCATATTTTTAACTACCTTTAAAGCTTTATATTTTAATGCAGATAACAACATAATCATTCCACAAGCCCATAAAGGTATGCCTTATCGAAATCCGAGTTCTTTTGACCAAGTTATGGGCTTTTAAAGATGGAGAAAAGGCCCCATTTCTGTAAACCTTCGCAAAATTAAAATCAATGACATAAAAACGGTCAAATATGCCTTATCGAAATCCGAGTTCTTTTGACCAAGTTATGGGCTTTTAAAGATGGAGAGAAGGCACATTTCTGTAAACCTTCGCAAAATTAAAATCAATGACATATTTTTTACTACCTTTAAAGCTATATATCTTAATGCAGATAACAACATGATCATTCCACAAGCCCATAAAGGTATGCCAAAAAAATAAGGCCCATTTCTGTAAACCTTTGCAAAATTAAAATCAATGACATAAAAACGGTCATATTTTTTACTACCTTTTAAGATATATATTTTTATGCAGATAACAACATGATCATTCCACAAGCCCATAAAGGTATGCCTTATCGAAATCCGAGTTCTTTTGACCAAGTTATGGGCTTTTAAAGATGGAGAGAAGGCACATTTCTGTAAACCTTCGCAAAATTAAAATCAATGACATATGTTGTACTACCTTTAAAGCTATATATTTTAATGCAGATAACAACATAATCATTCCACAAGCCCATAAAGTTATGCCATATAAAATTCCGAGGTTTTTTGACCAAGTTTTGGGCTTTTAAAGATGGAGAGAAAGCCCAGTTCTGTAAAACTTCGCAAACTTAAAATCAATGACTTAAAAACGGTCATATTTTTTACTACCTTTTAAGCTATATATTTTAATGCAGATAACAACATGATCATTCCACAAGCCCATAAAGGAATGCCATATCGAAATCCGAGTCCTTTTGACCAAGTTATGGGCTTTTAAAGATGGAGAGAAGGCCCATTTCTGTAAACCTCGCAAAATTAAAATCAATGACACAAAAACGGTCATATTTTTTACTACCTTTGAAGTCTTATATTTTAATGTAGATAGCAACATAAGCATTCTACAAGCCCATAAAGGTATGCCATATCGAAATCCGAGTCCTTTTGACCAAGTTATGGGCTTTTAAAGATGGAGAGAAGGCCCATTTCTGTAAGCCTTCGCAAAAGTAAAATCAATGACATAAAAACGGCCATATTTTTTACTACCGTTAAAGCTATTTATTTTAATGCAGATAACAACATAATCATTTCACAAGCCCACAAAGGTATGCAATATCGAGATCCGAGTCCTTTTGACCAAGTTATGGGCTTTTAAGGATGGAGAGAAGGCCCATTTCTGTAAACCTTCGCAAAATTAAAATCAATGACATAAAAACGGTCATATTTTTTACTACCTTTAAAGCTATATATTTTAATGCAGATACCAACATAATCATTCCACAAGCCCATAAAGGTATTCCATATCAAAATCCGAGTTCTTTTGACCAAGTTATGGGCTTTTAAAGATGGAGAGAAGTATCATTTCTGTAAACCTACGGAAAATTAAAATCAATATCATAATCACGGTCATATTTTTTACTACCTTTAAAGCTTTATATTTTAATGCAGATAACAACATAATAATTCCACAAGCCCATAAAGGTATGCCATATCGAAATCCGAGTTCATTTGACCAAGTTATGGGCTTTTAAAGATGGAGAGGAGGCCCATTTCAGTAAACCTTCGCAAAATTAAAATCAATGACATAAAAACGGTCATATTTTTTACTACCTTTTAAGATATATATTTTTATGCAGATAACAACATGATCATTCCACAAGCCCATAAAGGTATGCCATATCGAAATCCGAGTCCTTTTGACCCAGTTATGGGCTTTTAAAGATGGAGAGAAGGCCCATTTCTGTAAACCTTCGCAAAATTAAAATCAATGACATAATCACGGTCATATTTTTTACTACCTTTTAAGCTTTATATTTTAATGCAGATAACAACATGATCATTCCACAAGCCCATAAAGGTATGCCATATCGAAATCCGAGACCTTTTGACCAAGTTACGGGCTTTTAAAGATGAAGAGAAGGCCCATTTCTGTAAACCTACGGAAAATTAAAATCAATATCATAATCACGGTCATATTTTTTACTACCTTTAAAGCTTTATATTTTAATGCAGATAACAACATAATAATTCCACAAGCCCATAAAGGTATGCCATATCGAAATCCGAGTTCATTTGACCAAGTTATGGGCTTTTAAAGATGGAGAGGAGGCCCATTTCAGTAAACCTTCGCAAAATTAAAATCAATGACATAAAAACGGTCATATTTTTTACTACCTTTTAAGATATATATTTTTATGCAGATAACAACATGATCATTCCACAAGCCCATAAAGGTATGCCATATCGAAATCCGAGTCCTTTTGACCCAGTTATGGGCTTTTAAAGATGGAGAGAAGGCCCATTTCTGTAAACCTTCGCAAAATTTAAATCAATGACTTAAAAATGGTCATATTTTTTACTACCTTTAAAGCTATATATTTTAATGCAGATAACAACATAATCATCCCACAAGCCCATAAAGGTATGCCATATCGAAATCCGAGTCCTTTTGACCAAGTTATGGGCTTTTAAAGATGGAGAGAAGGCCCATTTCTGTAAACCTTCGGAAAATTAAAATCAATGACATAATCACGGCCATATTTATACCCGTTACTCGTAGAGTAAAAGGGTATACTAGATTCGTCGGAAAGTATGTAACAGGCAAAAGGAAGCGTTTCCGACCCCATAAAGTATATATATTCTTGATCAGGATCACTAGCCGAGTCGAACTAGCCATGTCCGTCTGTCCGTCTGTCCGTCTGTCCGTCTGTCCGTCTGTCTGTCCGGATGAACGCTGAGATCTTGGAAACTATGAGAGCTAGGCTATTGAGATTTGGCGAGCATATTCCTGAGCTTCTTACGCAGCGCAAGTTTGTTTCAGTAAAGTGCCACGCCCACTCTAACGCCCACAAACCGCCCAAAACTGTGGCTTCTACAGTTTTGATGCTAGAGTAAAAATTTAAACTGAAATGAATTGTTCATAGCAATACCTATCGATTGACCCAAAAAAAAGTTTGCCACGCCCACTTGGACGCCCACAAACCGCCCACAAACTTCAAAAAATCGTAAATATGAACGCGGATATCTCGGAAACTATCAAAGATAGAGTATTGGGATTTCAGATTTAGATTCCGTAGCTTTGTACGCAGCGCAGGTTTGTTATGCGAATATGCCACGCCCACTCTACCGCCCACAAACCGCCCAAGCCTGTGGCGCTCAAAATTTTTATGCTAGATAAAAAATTTTAACTGAAATGTATTGGTCTGCCCATAAAGGTATGCCATATCGAAATCCGAGTCCTTTTGACCCAGTTATGGGCTTTTAAAGATGGAGAGAAGGCCCATTTCTGTAAACCTTCGCAAAATTTAAATCAATGACTTAAAAATGGTCATATTTTTTACTACCTTTAAAGCTATATATTTTAATGCAGATAACAACATAATCATTCCACAAGCCCATAAAGGTATGCCATATCGAAATCCGAGTCCTTTTGACCAAGTTATGGGCTTTTAAAGATGGAGAGAAGGCCCATTTCTGTAAACCTTCGGAAAATTAAAATCAATGACATAATCACGGCCATATTTTTAACTACCTTTAAAGCTTTATATTTTAATGCAGATAACAACATAATCATTCCACAAGCCCATAAAGGTATGCCTTATCGAAATCCGAGTTCTTTTGACCAAGTTATGGGCTTTTAAAGATGGAGAAAAGGCCCCATTTCTGTAAACCTTCGCAAAATTAAAATCAATGACATAAAAACGGTCAAATATGCCTTATCGAAATCCGAGTTCTTTTGACCAAGTTATGGGCTTTTAAAGATGGAGAGAAGGCACATTTCTGTAAACCTTCGCAAAATTAAAATCAATGACATATTTTTTACTACCTTTAAAGCTATATATCTTAATGCAGATAACAACATGATCATTCCACAAGCCCATAAAGGTATGCCAAAAAAATAAGGCCCATTTCTGTAAACCTTTGCAAAATTAAAATCAATGACATAAAAACGGTCATATTTTTTACTACCTTTTAAGATATATATTTTTATGCAGATAACAACATGATCATTCCACAAGCCCATAAAGGTATGCCTTATCGAAATCCGAGTTCTTTTGACCAAGTTATGGGCTTTTAAAGATGGAGAGAAGGCACATTTCTGTAAACCTTCGCAAAATTAAAATCAATGACATATGTTGTACTACCTTTAAAGCTATATATTTTAATGCAGATAACAACATAATCATTCCACAAGCCCATAAAGTTATGCCATATAAAATTCCGAGGTTTTTTGACCAAGTTTTGGGCTTTTAAAGATGGAGAGAAAGCCCAGTTCTGTAAAACTTCGCAAACTTAAAATCAATGACTTAAAAACGGTCATATTTTTTACTACCTTTTAAGCTATATATTTTAATGCAGATAACAACATGATCATTCCACAAGCCCATAAAGGAATGCCATATCGAAATCCGAGTCCTTTTGACCAAGTTATGGACTTTTAAAGATGGAGAGAAGGCCCATTTCTGTAAACCTCGCAAAATTAAAATCAATGACACAAAAACGGTCATATTTTTTACTACCTTTGAAGTCTTATATTTTAATGTAGATAGCAACATAAGCATTCTACAAGCCCATAAAGGTATGCCATATCGAAATCCGAGTCCTTTTGACCAAGTTATGGGCTTTTAAAGATGGAGAGAAGGCCCATTTCTGTAAGCCTTCGCAAAAGTAAAATCAATGACATAAAAACGGCCATATTTTTTACTACCGTTAAAGCTATTTATTTTAATGCAGATAACAACATAATCATTTCACAAGCCCACAAAGGTATGCAATATCGAGATCCGAGTCCTTTTGACCAAGTTATGGGCTTTTAAGGATGGAGAGAAGGCCCATTTCTGTAAACCTTCGCAAAATTAAAATCAATGACATAAAAACGGTCATATTTTTTACTACCTTTAAAGCTATATATTTTAATGCAGATACCAACATAATCATTCCACAAGCCCATAAAGGTATTCCATATCAAAATCCGAGTTCTTTTGACCAAGTTATGGGCTTTTAAAGATGGAGAGAAGTATCATTTCTGTAAACCTACGGAAAATTAAAATCAATATCATAATCACGGTCATATTTTTTACTACCTTTAAAGCTTTATATTTTAATGCAGATAACAACATAATAATTCCACAAGCCCATAAAGGTATGCCATATCGAAATCCGAGTTCATTTGACCAAGTTATGGGCTTTTAAAGATGGAGAGGAGGCCCATTTCAGTAAACCTTCGCAAAATTAAAATCAATGACATAAAAACGGTCATATTTTTTACTACCTTTTAAGATATATATTTTTATGCAGATAACAACATGATCATTCCACAAGCCCATAAAGGTATGCCATATCGAAATCCGAGTCCTTTTGACCCAGTTATGGGCTTTTAAAGATGGAGAGAAGGCCCATTTCTGTAAACCTTCGCAAAATTAAAATCAATGACATAATCACGGTCATATTTTTTACTACCTTTTAAGCTTTATATTTTAATGCAGATAACAACATGATCATTCCACAAGCCCATAAAGGTATGCCATATCGAAATCCGAGACCTTTTGACCAAGTTACGGGCTTTTAAAGATGAAGAGAAGGCCCATTTCTGTAAACCTACGGAAAATTAAAATCAATATCATAATCACGGTCATATTTTTTACTACCTTTAAAGCTTTATATTTTAATGCAGATAACAACATAATAATTCCACAAGCCCATAAAGGTATGCCATATCGAAATCCGAGTTCATTTGACCAAGTTATGGGCTTTTAAAGATGGAGAGGAGGCCCATTTCAGTAAACCTTCGCAAAATTAAAATCAATGACATAAAAACGGTCATATTTTTTACTACCTTTTAAGATATATATTTTTATGCAGATAACAACATGATCATTCCACAAGCCCATAAAGGTATGCCATATCGAAATCCGAGTCCTTTTGACCCAGTTATGGGCTTTTAAAGATGGAGAGAAGGCCCATTTCTGTAAACCTTCGCAAAATTTAAATCAATGACTTAAAAATGGTCATATTTTTTACTACCTTTAAAGCTATATATTTTAATGCAGATAACAACATAATCATCCCACAAGCCCATAAAGGTATGCCATATCGAAATCCGAGTCCTTTTGACCAAGTTATGGGCTTTTAAAGATGGAGAGAAGGCCCATTTCTGTAAACCTTCGGAAAATTAAAATCAATGACATAATCACGGCCATATTTATACCCGTTACTCGTAGAGTAAAAGGGTATACTAGATTCGTCGGAAAGTATGTAACAGGCAAAAGGAAGCGTTTCCGACCCCATAAAGTATATATATTCTTGATCAGGATCACTAGCCGAGTCGAACTAGCCATGTCCGTCTGTCCGTCTGTCCGTCTGTCCGTCTGTCCGTCTGTCTGTCCGGATGAACGCTGAGATCTTGGAAACTATGAGAGCTAGGCTATTGAGATTTGGCGAGCATATTCCTGAGCTTCTTACGCAGCGCAAGTTTGTTTCAGTAAAGTGCCACGCCCACTCTAACGCCCACAAACCGCCCAAAACTGTGGCTTCTACAGTTTTGATGCTAGAGTAAAAATTTAAACTGAAATGAATTGTTCATAGCAATACCTATCGATTGACCCAAAAAAAAGTTTGCCACGCCCACTTGGACGCCCACAAACCGCCCACAAACTTCAAAAAATCGTAAATATGAACGCGGATATCTCGGAAACTATCAAAGATAGAGTATTGGGATTTCAGATTTAGATTCCGTAGCTTTGTACGCAGCGCAGGTTTGTTATGCGAATATGCCACGCCCACTCTACCGCCCACAAACCGCCCAAGCCTGTGGCGCTCAAAATTTTTATGCTAGATAAAAAATTTTAACTGAAATGTATTGGTCTCGTCAATACCTATCGATTGATCCAAAAAAAAATTTGCCACGCCTACCCTAACGCCCACAATGCTTAAATCTGTCTTCCGCCGGTAGGTGGCGCATTTAAATCTCGCTTTGCTGCTTGCATATCTCCATTTACCTTTGGTCCCTTTAGCTGAGTAACGGGTATCTGATAGTCGAGGTACTCGACTATAGCGTTCTTCCTTGTTTTTACTACCTTTTAAGCTTTATATTTTAATGCAGATAACAACATGATCATTCCACAAGCCCATAAAGGTATGCCATATCGAAATCCGAGACCTTTTGACCAAGTTACGGGCTTTTAAAGATGAAGAGAAGGCCCATTTCTGTAAACCTTCGGAAAATTAAAATCAATGTCATAATCAAGGTCATATTTTTTACTACCTTTAAAGCTTTATATTTTAATGCAGATAACAACATAATAATTCCACAAGCCCATAAAGGTATGCCATATCGAAATCCGAGTTTATTTGACCAAGTTATGGGCTTTTAAAGATGGAGAGGAGGCCCATTTCTGTAAACCTTCGCAATATAAAACTCAATGACATAAAAACGGTCATATTTTTTACTACCTTTTAGGATATATATTTTTATGCAGATAACAACATAATCATTCCACAAGCCCATAAAGGTATGCCATATCGAAATCCGAGTCCTATTGACCCAGTTATGGGCTTTTAAAGATGGAGAGAAGGCCCATTTCTGTAAACCTTCGCAAAATTTAAATCAATGACTTAAAAACGGTCATATTTTTTACTACCTTTAAAGCTATATATTTTAATGCAGGTAACAACATAATCATTCCACAAGCCCATAAAGGTATGCCATATCGAAATCCGAGTCCTTTTGACCAAGTTATGGGCTTTTAAAGATGGAGAGAAGGCCCATTTCTGTAAACCTTCGGAAAATTAAAATCAATGACATAATCACGGTCATATTTTTAACTACCTTTAAAGCTTTATATTTTAATGCAGATAACAACATAATCATTCCACAAGCCCATAAAGGTATGCCATATCGAAATCCGAGTTTATTTGATCAAGTTATGGGCTTTTAAAGATGGAGAGGAGGCCCATTTCTGTAAACCTTCGGAAAATTAAAATCAATGTCATAATCACGGTCATATTTTTTACTACCTTTAAAGCTTTATATTTTAATGCAGATAACAACATAATAATTCCACAAGCCCATAAAGGTATGCCATATCGAAATCCGAGTTCATTTGACCAAGTTATGGGCTTTTAAAGATGGAGAGGAGGCCCATTTCTGTAAACCTTCGCAAAATTAAACTCAATGACATAGAAACGGTCATATTTTTTACTACCTTTTAAGATATATATTTTTATGCAGATAACAACATGATCATTCCACAAGCCCATAAAGGTATGCCATATCGAAATCCGAGTCCTTTTGACCCAGTTATGGGCTTTTAAAGATGGAGAGAAGGCCCATTTCTGTAAACCTTCGCAAAATTTAAATCAATGACTTAAAAACGGTCATATTTTTTACTACCTTTAAAGCTATATATTTTAATGCAGGTAACAACATAATCATTCCACAAGCCCATAAAGGTATGCCATATCGAAATCCGAGTTCATTTGATCAAGTTATGGGCTTTTAAAGATGGAGAGGAGGCCCATTTCTGTAAACCTTCGCAAAAATAAAATCAATGACAATAAACGGTCATATTTTTTACTACCTTTTAAGCTATATATTTTAATGCAGATAACAACATGATCATTCCACAAGCCCATAAAGGTATGCCATATCGAAATCCGAATCCTTTTGACCAAGTTATGGGCTTTTAAAGATGGAGAGAAGGCCCATTTCTGTAAACCTTCGCAAAATTAAAATCACTACCTTTAAAGCTATATATTTTAATGCAGATAACAACATTATCATCCCAAAAGCCCACAAAGGTATGCCATATCGAAATCCGAGTTCTTTTGACCAAGTTATGGGCTTTTAAAGATGGAGAGAAGGCCCATTTCTGTAAGCCTTCGCAAAAGTAAAATCAATGACATAAAAACGGTCATATTTTCTACTACCTTTTAAGCTATATATTTTAATGCAGATAACAACATGATCGTTCCACAAGCCCATAAAGGTATGCCATATCGAAATCCGAGTCCTTTTGACCAAGTAATGGGCTCTTAAAGATGGAGAGAAGGCCCATTTCTGTAAACCTTCGCAAAATTAAAATCAATGACATAATCATGGTCAAATTTTTTACTACCTTTTAAGCTATATATTTTAGTGCAGATAACAACATGATCATTCCACAAGCCCGTAAAGGTATGTCATATCGAAATCCGAGTCCTTTTGACTAAGTTATGGGCTTTTAAAGATGGAGAGAGGACCCATTTCTGTAAACCTTCGCAAAATTAAAATCAATGACATAAAAACGGTCATATTTTTTACTTCCTTTGAAGTCTTATATCTTAATGCAGATAACAACATGATCATTCCACAAGCCCATAAAGGTATGCCATATCGAAATCCGAGACCTTCTGACCAAGTTACGGGCTTTTAAAGATGAAGAGAAGGCCCATTTCTGTAAACCTTCGCAAAATTAAAATCAATGTCATAAAAACGGTCATATTTTTTACTACCTTTAAAGCTATATATTTTAATGCAGATAACAACATAATCATTCCACAAGCCCATAAAGGTATGCCATATCGAAATCCGAGTCCTTTTGACCAAGTTATGGGCTTTTAAAGATGGAGAGAAGGCCCATTTCTGTAAACCTTCGAAAATTCAAATCAATGACATAATCACGGTCATATTTTTTACTACCTTTAAAGCTTTATATTTTAATGCAGATAACAACATAATCATTCCACAAGCCCATAAAGGTATGGCATATCGAAATCCGAGTCCTTTTGACCAAGTTATGGGCTTTTAAAGATGGAGAGAAGGCCCATTTCTGTAAACCTTCGGAAAATTTAAATCAATGACATAATCACGGTCATATTTTTTACTACCTTTAAAGCTATATATTTTAAAGCAGATAACAACATAATCATTCCGAAAGCCCATAAAGGTATGCCATATCGAAATCCGAGTCCTTTTGACCCAGTTATGGGCTTTTAAAGATGGAGAGAAGGCCCATTTCTGTAAACCTTCGGAAAATTAAAATCAATAACATAATCACGGTCATATTTTTTACTACCTTTAAAGCTTTATATTTTAATGCAGATAACAACATAATCATTCCACAAGCCCATAAAGGTATGGCATATCGAAATCCGAGTCCTTTTGACCAAGTTATGGGCTTTTAAAGATGGAGAGAAGGCCCATTTCTGTAAACCTTCGGAAAATTTAAATCAATGACATAATCACGGTCATATTTTTTACTACCTTTAAAGCTATATATTTTAAAGCAGATAACAACATAATCATTCCACAAGCCCATAAAGGTATGCCATATCGAAATCCGAGTCCTTTTGACTAAGTTATGGGCTTTTAAAGATGGAGAGAAGGCCCATTTCTGTAAACCTTCGCAAAATTTAAATCAATGACATAATCATAATCATATTTTTTACTACCTTTTAAGCTATATATTTTAGTGCAGATAACAACATGATCATTCCACAAGCCCACAAAGGTATGCCATATCGAAATCCGAGTCCTTTTGACCAAGTTATGGGCTTTTAAAGATGGAGAGAAGGCCCATTTCTGTAAACCTTCGCAAAATTAAAATCAATGACATAATCACGGTCATATTTTTTACTACTTTTAAAGCTATATCTTTTGATGCAGGTAACAACATAATCAATCCACAAGCCCATAAAGGTATGCCATATAGAAATGCGAGTTCGTTTGACCAAGTTATGGGCTTTTAAAGATGGAGAGAAGGCCCATTTCTGTAAAACTTCGCAAAATTAAAATCAATGACTTAAAAACGGTCATATTTTTTACTACCTTTTAAGCTATATATTTTAATGCAGATAACAACATGATCATTCCACAAGCCCATAGAGGTATGCCATATCGAAATCCGAGTCTTTTTGACCAAGTTATGGGCTTTTAAAGATGGAGAGAAGGCCTATTTCTGTAAACCTTCGCAAAATTAAAATCAATGACATAATCACGGTCATATTTTTTACTACCTTTGAAGCTATATATTTTAATGCAGATAACAACATTATCATTCCAAAAGCCTACAAAGGATGGAGAGAAGGCCCATTTCTGTAAACCTTCGCAAAATTAAAATCAATGACATAAAAACAGTCATATTTTTTACTACCTTTAAAGCTATATATTTTAATGCAAATAACAACATTAACATTCCACAAGCCCATAAAGGTATTCCATATCGAAATCCGAGTCCTTTTGCCCAAGTATGGGCTTTTAAAGATGGAGAGAAGGCCCATTTCTCTAAACCTTCGCAAAATTAAAATCAATGAATCCTTTGAAGTCTTATATTTTAATGTATATAGCAACATAAGCATTCTACAAGCCCATAAAGGTATGCCTTATCAAAATTCGAGTTCTTTTGACCAAGTTATGGGCTTTAAAAGATGGAGAGAAGGCCCATTTCTGTAAGCCTTCGCAAAATTAAAATCAATGACATAATCACGGTCATATTTTTTACTACCTTTAAAGCTATATATCTTAATGCAGATAACAACATAATCATTCCACAAGCCCATAAAGGTATGCCATAAAGGTAAGGCCCATTTCTGTAAGCCTTCGCAAAATTAAAATCAATGACATAAAAACGGTCATATTTTTTACTACCGTTGAAGTCTTATATTTTAATGTAGATAGCAACATAAGCATTCTACAAGCCCATAAAGGTATGCCATATCGAAATCCGAGTCCTTTAGACCAAGTTATGGGCTTTTAAAGATGGAGAGAAGGCCCATTTCTGTAAACCTCCGCAAAAATATAATCAATGACATAAGAACGGTCATATTTTGTACTACCTTTAAAGCTATATATTTTAATGCAGATAACAACATAATCATTCCACAAGCCCATAAAGGTATGCAATATCTAAATCCGAGTCCTTTTGACCAAGTTATGGGCTTTTAAGGATGGAGAGAAGGCCCATTTCTGTAAACCTTCGCAAAATTAAAATCAATGACATAAAAACGGTCATATTTTTTACTACCTTTAAAGCTATATATTTTAATGCAGATACCAACATAATCATTCCACAAGCCCATAAAGGTATTCCATATCGAAATCCGAGTTCTTTTGACCAAGTTATGGGCTTTTAAAGATGGAGAGAAGTCCCATTTCTGTAAACCTTCGCAAAATTAAAATCAATGACATATAAACGGTCATATTTTTTTTCTACCTTTAAAGCTACATATCTTAATGCAGATAACAACATAATCATTCCACAAGCCCATAAAGGTATGCCATAAAGGTAAGGCCCATTTCTGTAAACCTTCGCAAAATTAAAATCAATGACATAAAAACGGTCATATTTTGTACTACCTTTAAAGCTATATATTTTAATGCAGATAACAACATAATCATTCCACAAGCCCATAAAGGTATGCCATATCGAAATCCGAGTCCTTTTGACCAAGTTATGGGCTTTTAAAGATGGAGAGAAGGCCCATTTCTGTAAACCTTCGCAAAATTAAAATCAATGACATAATCACGGTCATATTTTTTACTACCTTTAAAGCTATATATTTTAATGCAGATAACAACATAATCATTTCATAAGCCCATAAAGGTATGCCATATCGAAATCCGAGTTCTTTTGGCCAAGTAATGGGCTTTTAAAGATGGAGAGGAGGCCAATTTCTGTAAACCTTCGCAAAATTAAAATCAATGACATAAAAACGGTTATATTTTTTAATACCTTTTAAGCTATATATTTTTATGCAGATAACAACATGATCATGCCACAACCCCATAAAGGTATGCCATATCGAAATCCGAGTCCTTTTGACCCAGTTATGGGCTTTTAAAGATGGAGAGAAGGCCCATTTCTGTAAACCTTCGCAAAATTAAAATCAATGACATAATCACGGTCATATTTTTTACTACCTTTTAAGCTTTATATTTTAATGCAGATAACAACATGATCATTCCATAAGCCCATAAAGGTATGCCATATCGAAATCCGAGACCTTTTGACCAAGTTACGGGCTTTAAAAGATGAAGAGAAGGCCCATTTCTGTAAACCTTCGCAAAATTTAAATCAATGACTTAAAAACGGTCATATTTTTTACTACCTTTAAAGCTATATATTTTAATGCAGATAACAACATAATTATTCCACAAGCCCAGAAAGGTATTCCATATCGAAATCCGAGTCCTTTTGACCAAGTTATGGGCTTTTAAAGATGGAGAGAAGGCCATTTCTGTAAACCTTCGGAAAATTAAAATCAACGACATAATCACGGTCATATTTTTTACTACCTTTAAGGCTTTTTATTTTAATGCAGATAACAACATAATCATTCCACAAGCCCATAAAGGTATGCCATATCGAAATCCGAGTTCATTTGACCAAGTTATGGGCTTTTAAAGATGGGGAGGAGGCCCATTTCTGTAAACCTTCGCAAAATTATAATCAATGACATAAAAACGGTCATATTTTGTACTACCTTTTAAGCTATATATTTTAATGCAGATAACAACATGATCATTCCACAAGCCCATAAAGGTATGCCATATTGAAATCCGAATCCTTTTGACCAAGTTATGGGCTTTTAAAGATGGAAAGAAGGCCCATTTCTGTAAACCTACGCAAAATTAAAATCACTACCTTTAAAGCTATAAATTTTAATGCAGATAAGAACATTATCATTCCAAAAGCCCACAAAGGTATGCCATATCGAAATTTGAGTTCTTTTGACCAAGTTGTGGGCTTTTAAAGATGGAGAGAAGGCCCATTTCTGTAAGCCTTCGCAAAAGTAAAATCAATGACATAAAAACGGCCATATTTTTTACTACCTTTAAAGCTATATATTTTAAGGCAGATGACAACATAATCATTCCACAAGCCCACAAAGGTATGCCATATCGAAATCCGAGTCCTTTTGACCAAGTTATGGGCTTTTAAGGATGGAGAGAAGGCCCATTTCTGCAAACCTTCGCAAAATTAAAATCAATGACATAAAAACGGTCATATTTTTTACTACCTTTAAAGCTATATATTTTAATGCAGATAACAACATAATCATTCCACAAGCCCATAAAGGTATGCCATAAAGTTAAGGCCCATTTCTGTAAACCTTCGCAAAATTAAAATCAATGACATAAAAACGGTCATATTTTTTACTACCTTTGAAGTCTTATATTTTAATGTAGATAGCAACATAAGCATTCTACAAGCCCATAAAGGTATGCCATATCGAAATCCGAGTCCTTTAGACCAAGTTATGGGCTTTTAAAGATGGAGAGAAGGCCCATTTCTGTAAACCTCCGCAAAATTATAATCAATGACATAAAAACGGTCATATTTTGTACTACCTTTTAAGCTATATATTTTAATGCAGATAACAACAAAATCATTCCACAAGCCCATAAAGGTATGCAATATCTAAATCCGAGTCCTTTTGACCAAGTTATGGGCTTTTAAGGATGGAGAGAAGGCCCATTTCTGTAAACCTTCGCAAAATTAAAATCAATGACATAATCACGGTCATATTTTTTACTACCTTTAAAGCTATATATTTTAATGCAGATAACAACATAATCATTCCTTAAGCCCATAAAGGTATGCCATATCGAAATCCGAGTTCTTTTGACCAAGTAATGGGCTTTTAAAGATGGAGAGGAGGCCAATTTCTGTAAACCTTCGCAAAATTAAAATCAATGACATAAAAACGGTTATATTTTTTAATACCTTTTAAGCTATATATTTTTATGCAGATAACAACATGATCATTCCACAAGCCCATAAAGGTATGCCATATCGAAATCCGAGTCCTTTTGACCCAGTTATGGGCTTTTAAAGATGGAGAGAAGGCCCATTTCTGTAAACCTTCGCAAAATTAAAATCAATGACATAATCACGGTCATATTTTTTACTACCTTTTAAGCTTTATATTTTAATGCAGATAACAACATGATCATTCCACAAGCCCATAAAGGTATGCCATATCGAAATCCGAGACCTTTTGACCAAGTTACGGGCTTTTAAAGATGAAGAGAAGGCCCATTTCTGTAAACCTTCGCAAAATTTAAATCAATGACTTAAAAACGGTCATATTTTTTACTACCTTTAAAGCTATATATTTTAATGCAGATAACAACATAATCATTCCACAAGCCCAGAAAGGTATGCCATATCGAAATCCGAGTCCTTTTGACTAAGTTATGGGCTTTTAAAGATGGAGAGAAGGCCCATTTCTGTAAACCTTCGCAAAATTAAAATCAATGACATAATCACGGTTATGGGCTTTTAAAGATGGAGAGAAGGCCCATTTCTGTAAACTTTCGCAAAATTAAAATCAATGACATAATCACGGTCATATTTTTTACTACCTTTTAAGCTTTATATTTTAATGCAGATAACAACATGATCATTCCAAAAGCCCATAAAGGTATGCCATATCGAAATCCGAGACCTTTTGACCAAGTTACGGGCTTTTAAAGATGAAGAGAAGGCCCATTTCTGTAAACCTTCGCAAAATTAAAATCAATGACATGAAAACGGTCATATTTTTTACTACCTTTAAAGCTATATATTTTAATGCAGATACCAACATAATCATTCCACAAGCCCATAAAGGTATGCCATATCGAAATCCGAGTCCTTTTGACCAAGTTATGGGCTTTTAAAGATGGAGAGAAGGCCCATTTCTGTAAACCTTCGGAAAATTAAAATCAATGACATAATCACGGTCATACTTTTTACTACATTTAAGGCTTTTTATTTTAATGCAGATAACAACATAATCATTCCACAAGCCCATAAAGGTATGCCATATCGAAATCCGAGACCTTTTGACCAAGTTACGGGCTTTTAAAGATGAAGAGGAGGCCCATTTCTGTAAACCTTCGCAAAATTATAATCAATGACATAAAAACGGTCATATTTTTTACTACCTTTTAAGCTATATATTTTAATGCAGATAACAACATGATCATTCCACAAGCCCATAAAGGTATGCCATATTGAAATCCGAATCCTTTTGACCAAGTTATGGGCTTTTAAAGATGGAGAGAAGGCCCATTTCTGTAAACCTTCGCAAAATTAAAATCACTACCTTTAAAGCTATATATTTTAATGCAGATAAGAACATTATCATTCCAAAAGCCCACAAAGGTATGCCATATCGAAATCCGAGTTCTTTTGACCAAGTTATGGGCTTTTAAAGATGGAGAGAAGGCTAATTTCTGTAAGCCTTCGCAAAAGTAAAATTAATGACATAAAAACGGCCATATTTTTTACTACCTTTAAAGCTATATATTTTAAGGCAGATGACAACATAATCATTCCACAAGCCCACAAAGGTATGCCATATCGAAATCCGAGTCCTTTTGACCAAGTTATGGGCTTTTAAGGATGGAGAGAAGGCCCATTTCTGCAAACCTTCGCAAAATTAAAATCAATGACATAAAAACGGTCATATTTTCTACTACCTTTTAAGCTATATATTTTAGTGCAGATAACAACATGATCATTCCACAAGCCCATAAAGGTATGCCTTATCGAAATTCGAGTTCTTTTGACCAAGTTATGGGCTTTTAAAGATGGAGAGGAGGCCAATTTCTGTAAACCTTCGCAAAATTAAAATCACATAATGACATAAAAACGGTTATATTTTTTAATACCTTTTAAGCTATACATTTTTATGCAGATAACAACATGATCATTCCACAAGCCCATAAAGGTATGCCATATCGAAATCCGAGTCCTTTTGACCAAGTTATGGGCTTTAAAAGATGGAGAGAAGGCCCATTTCTGTAAGCCTTCGCAAAATTAAAATCAATGACATAATCACGGTCATATTTTTTACTACCTTTAAACCTATATATCTTAATGCAGATAACAACATAATCATTCCACAAGCCCATAAAGGTATGCCATATCGAAATCCGAATCCTTTTGACCAAGTTATGGGCTTTTAAAGATGGAGAGAAGGCCCACTTCTGTAAACCTTCGGAAAATTAAAATCAATGACATAATCACGGTCATATTTTTTACTACCTTTTAAGCTTTATATTTTAATGCAGATAACAACATGATCATTCCACAAGCCCATAAAGGTATGCCATATCGAAATCCGAGACCTTTTGACCAAGTTACGGGCTTTTAAAGATGAAGAGAAGGCCCATTTCTGTAAACCTTCGCAAAATTTAAATCAATGACTTAAAAACGGTCATATTTTTTACTACCTTTAAAGCTATATATTTTAATGCAGATAACAACATAATCATTCCACAAGCCCAGAAAGGTATGCCATATCGAAATCCGAGTCCTTTTGACTAAGTTATGGGCTTTTAAAGATGGAGAGAAGGCCCATTTCTGTAAACCTTCGCAAAATTAAAATCAATGACATAATCACGGTTATGGGCTTTTAAAGATGGAGAGAAGGCCCATTTCTGTAAACTTTCGCAAAATTAAAATCAATGACATAATCACGGTCATATTTTTTACTACCTTTTAAGCTTTATATTTTAATGCAGATAACAACATGATCATTCCAAAAGCCCATAAAGGTATGCCATATCGAAATCCGAGACCTTTTGACCAAGTTACGGGCTTTTAAATATGAAGAGAAGGCCCATTTCTGTAAACCTTCGCAAAATTAAAATCAATGACATAAAAACGGTCATATTTTTTACTACCTTTAAAGCTATATATTTTAATGCAGATACCAACATAATCATTCCACAAGCCCATAAAGGTATGCCATATCGAAATCCGAGTCCTTTTGACCAAGTTATGGGCTTTTAAAGATGGAGAGAAGGCCCATTTCTGTAAACCTTCGGAAAATTAAAATCAATGACATAATCACGGTCATACTTTTTACTACATTTAAGGCTTTTTATTTTAATGCAGATAACAACATAATCATTCCACAAGCCCATAAAGGTATGCCATATCGAAATCCGAGACCTTTTGACCAAGTTACGGGCTTTTAAAGATGAAGAGGAGGCCCATTTCTGTAAACCTTCGCAAAATTATAATCAATGACATAAAAACGGTCATATTTTTTACTACCTTTTAAGCTATATATTTTAATGCAGATAACAACATGATCATTCCACAAGCCCATAAAGGTATGCCATATTGAAATCCGAATCCTTTTGACCAAGTTATGGGCTTTTAAAGATGGAGAGAAGGCCCATTTCTGTAAACCTTCGCAAAATTAAAATCACTACCTTTAAAGCTATATATTTTAATGCAGATAAGAACATTACCATTCCAAAAGCCCACAAAGGTATGCCATATCGAAATCCGAGTTCTTTTGACCAAGTTATGGGCTTTTAAAGATGGAGAGAAGGCTAATTTCTGTAAGCCTTCGCAAAAGTAAAATTAATGACATAAAAACGGCCATATTTTTTACTACCTTTAAAGCTATATATTTTAAGGCAGATGACAACATAATCATTTCACAAGCCCACAAAGGTATGCCATATCGAAATCCGAGTCCTTTTGACCAAGTTATGGGCTTTTAAGGATGGAGAGAAGGCCCATTTCTGCAAACCTTCGCAAAATTAAAATCAATGACATAAAAACGGTCATATTTTCTACTACCTTTTAAGCTATATATTTTAGTGCAGATAACAACATGATCATTCCACAAGCCCATAAAGGTATGCCTTATCGAAATTCGAGTTCTTTTGACCAAGTTATGGGCTTTTAAAGATGGAGAGGAGGCCAATTTCTGTAAACCTTCGCAAAATTAAAATCACATAATGACATAAAAACGGTTATATTTTTTAATACCTTTTAAGCTATACATTTTTATGCAGATAACAACATGATCATTCCACAAGCCCATAAAGGTATGCCATATCGAAATCCGAGTCCTTTTGACCAAGTTATGGGCTTTAAAAGATGGAGAGAAGGCCCATTTCTGTAAGCCTTCGCAAAATTAAAATCAATGACATAATCACGGTCATATTTTTTACTACCTTTAAACCTATATATCTTAATGCAGATAACAACATAATCATTCCACAAGCCCATAAAGGTATGCCATATCGAAATCCGAATCCTTTTGACCAAGTTATGGGCTTTTAAAGATGGAGAGAAGGCCCACTTCTGTAAACCTTCGGAAAATTAAAATCAATGACATAATCACGGTCATATTTTCTACTACCTTTAAGGCTTTTTATTTTAATGCAGATAACAACATAATCATTCCACAAGCCCATAAAGGTATGCCATGTCGAAATCCGAGTCCTTTTGACCAAGTTATGGGCTTTTAAGGATGGAGAGAAGGCCCATTTCTGTAAACCTTCGCAAAATTAAAATCAATGACATAATCATGGTCATATTTGTGTAGGGGTATGATATATTCCCCCAAAGTTAAACACCAACACACATATATGTGGCCCCATTAATTCCGCAGTGATGCAAATGTTCTTGGGACAACGACGTGTTCAATTATTATGTGTAATGTTTATTTTATATTATTATTTGGAATCAGGAATACAAAAACTTAAGTTGTAGTGTTACATTTGATGATGTACAAAGGGTATGCTTATTGGCATGCGTAGCGCGTGAGATCTTGGCACCGACTGACTTTATTAGAGTTTTATTCTCTCTCGCGCTCTCTGGATCATTAAAAACGACGACCACTCCTGGTCTCTCTGATTGCTTGCTCTTCTGGTATTTTTCGACCATCCCTGTTTCCTACATTCGGCCCTCCTGACGTGGTGTTCGTCCCGAACTCCTTCATAAACTCAGCCACAGTGGATGTTTTCAAAGGTCCTTCGCTATCTCCAACTTTCTCTACATCATACCTGCCATGATTGTGAATCTTAACTATTTTGTATGGTCCAAGATACTTTCCCTTTAGCTTTAGGCCCACTCCGTACTGGGTACGCCTGATCGCAACTAAATCGTTTACCTTGTAACGCTTTTCACCCTTTCTTTTCAAATCAAAAGATCGCTTGTTTTCCTCTTGAAGAGCTTGAATGTTTTCTCGGGCTTTTTTGCGTAACTGATCTCTCTCGTGGTTTAACTCTTCTACCAAAGACTGCTGTACCTGCTCTGTAAGATTTGACACTTGGTCCAATTGATCTTCAACCCATGCTGCTCTGCTACTCGAAGCACTTTCTCGAGCTTTTCCACTCCTTGAACAACGTCCTTGCTAGGGATGATAATGTCATCCATGTAGACAACTGCGTCACCGTTATTAATAAGGTCCCTAAGAACTGCCATTATAAAACGGGTAAAAACTGCCGGTGAGTTTGAAATGCCAAAGGGCACGTACAAGAACTCGAATTGTCCATTCTGTGTAACAAATGAAGTATACTTTTGTGAGTCAACTTCTACTGGTACATGAAAAAACCCGTTTGTTAAATCTAGTGTTGTGAAAATACTCGCGCCCTGTAACTTCTCTATAACGCTGTCCATTTGTACCATTGGAAAGTTATCCCTCACAATTTTCTCGTTCAATTTGCGGTAATCGCAACACAACCGTTTCTGTCCGTTCTTTTTTGCTACAAGTACGATCGGAGAAGCGAACTCTGAAGTACTCGGCTTGATAATATTCTGTTCGAGCCACTCTTGAACCTGCGCATCTACTACCTTCTGTTCGGTGTAAGGAATACGTCGAGGATGTTGAAATACTGGAGATTCATCAGTGAGTATAATCTTCATCTCGACAGGGCAATGAATATTTCTCTTCGGCTTGTATTCGTCTATCATCCGCTTGACGATACCTCTCTGAGAGTGTGGCAAGTGAGATAGTTCTATATCTTTCTTAGTTTCTGTCTGCTCTAAAGTGATCATACACAAGCTCCCAAACTCAGCCAACAACTCTGTGCATGAACTTCTGTCTTGTTCTTGAACGTAGCGCTTTTGTGCTGTGACCACCTGATTCTCTGCTCTGCGAACCAGTTCTGTTCCGTTTTTGGTTATCTTCATATCGACGCTGTCTAAGAGAGTTCGACCCAAAATAGCTTCAAAAGCCATGTCCTCGTCCGATATGATGTGGAACTCTACCTGAAGGTTAATACCATCAATCTGTACTGGAATTGTCAGACTTCCAAAAGTCACAATCTGGCTTTCTCCTATTCCAGTCAAACATTTTTGGTCACCTGTCAATTTATCTACTCCAAGCTTTAAGAAAATACTGCGCCGCATTAAACACAAATCCGCTCCCGTATCTATCAACCCTTTAAAGATAACTTTTCCGAACGAAATGTACTTCAATTCCAGTCCCGAAGACGTAAACGTGCTTGTTGGCATCGCCCTGCCTTCCATCTGTACAAGATTTGTTGTCTTTTCCTGCTTCGCTACCATTTCGACCTTGCACTGAGCTGCTCTGTGTCCTGGCTGGTTGCATCTGAAGCATTTGTAGTCCCTCTTTGGGCAATCTCGTTTGATATGACCCTCGTCTCCACAGTTGAAACATTTCCTAACTTTTTCCACTGCCCTTACTGACTCTTTCTCACTTTTATTGAAATGAGTGTCATACCTAACTTGTTTTCCTGATCCTCGCATCTTCTGATATGCCTCTATTTGTACTTTCAACTGTCTCATGCTTTTTGCTTGGTAGAGTAAAGCCTTGTTCACCCTGGAGTCTGGAATACCGTCGACAAAGTATTCGATCAAGCTCTCGTCATCAAGATCAATTGGCTTTGCCAATTCCATTAACGCGTAGAGGTACTCATGCAACGATTCAGTTTTCTTTTGCTGCCGTTTGCCAAGTCTACGATGAACCTCTGCTGATGACACCCTCACACCGAATTCGTCGAGCAATATGTTTTTCAACGATCTCCAATCCCGAACATCTCGCTGACTACGGACAAAAAGTTTGGCCGCTCCACTGAGCAATTGTTTAGCAAAAATAAAGATCTGTAATTGGCTCCATTCCACCGTCAGTGCACACTCTTCTAGTTCCTCAATCCACTGATTAATGTCAGGTGAATTAGTTCCTGAAAACTGTGACACACTTCCCTCCACATCCTTCAATGTAAACCACGACCTACCTGAAGCTGAATTTACTGTCTGAAGGTTCTGCCCTTCTACGACTGCATTTCTTTCGGACCTACCACCTGCCTGCCTATTATTGGAATGTACGGATTCGAAAGAGCCCTCATCATCCTCATCCACTTCGATGCCTTCATTGTCTTCATCAGCTTGCAAACCATAGTGAGCAAGCAGTCTATTTTGCAACTCAGGTTTTCTTCCATTTGTGCTGAGTCCCAGCTCTGTTAACTTTTCGCGTAAATCTGCTACAAGCAGTGCCAAAACCTGTTGCCTGTTCATATTGAAACTTAAATATACTTATACAATATAGGAGTAATATAGATATAGTAATATAGATTAATATAGATAATATAGATAAGCAGTAATATCAAATATAAAATACACAGCCAAATTACTGCTTTACGGTATACGTTACGTTAAATCAAAAGCTTTATGCCCTGCTTGAAATTTGCTACGTTATATACGAAAGTACTTCTTGACTCTCTTCTTGTTGTTGGAATTCGTCTCGCCGCTCTCTTCGTAGTTAATTTTCGCCATCCAAAATTGCCTGAATTCTTGTCTCCTCTTGTCGCCTTCAGCCAATTTTTCTGCCACTCACCAAGAATTTCATCAGAACGAACCGTCTGCCGTCTCACACATACAGCTCCAGAATGATGTACTCGCTGCCTCACAAATACAGCTCCAGAATGATGTACTCGCTGCCTCACAAATACAGCTTTGAATTCGTCTTCCAGCCGCCAAAAATTCACCACCAATACAGTTCCAAAATTGACTTCTCTTTGCTCGCCAACTATTGGTACTTCTCCAGATCTTCCTGCCCCTTCTTCGGCGATCTCCTCCTGTACCAGTTCCAGCTTCCTTCGTCTTGACCAGCCTCCTGAACACCGCTTTCTTCGCCTTGACCAGCCTCCTGAACACAGGTTCCTTGTGTTCTCCTGACGCACAGCTTCTGTGATCCGCCTGTTACCGTAACTGCTCCACGCCTTATTTTGTGTCCAGATGACCACCGCCAACGATCCTGCCTTCCGCTGGTTGACGTTCACCACAAAATTTTTGCGCTGCTCCCAGATTCGGTACTCGCTGATTTTTTCGCTTTCTTTTTTGTTACGCCAGTCGCCTTTGAGTCGGTTTTTCTTTTGCGTTGCAAAAATTGAATTTCACAACATTTTCTTCTCGTTGTCACGCACTCTGTTTCTTGCTAAATTTTGTCTTCTATTGCGCAGCGATTTTTGATTTTTGGCAACTGCTACTACCACCGCAATGCACAAGTTTATACCACTTTTAAACTCACAACTTATTAGTTTAATGACTGTAGTTTGTATTTGATCCAAATTTATTCCCGGATGAGCCCCCAAAATTGTGGCCCCATTAATTCCGCAGTGATGCAAATGTTCTTGGGACAACGACGTGTTCAATTATTATGTGTAATGTTTATTTTATATTATTATTTCTAATCAGGAATACAAAAACTTAAGTTGTAGTGTTACATTTGATGATGTACAAAGGGTATGCTTATTGGCATGCGTAGCGCGTGAGATCTTGGCACCGACTGACTTTATTAGAGTTTTATTCTCTCTCGCGCTCTCTGGATCATTAAAAACGACGACCACTCCTGGTCTCTCTGATTGCTTGCTCTTCTGGTATTTTTCGACCATCCCTGTTTCCTACATATATATGTACTTCTAGTCTTTATTTTATAATTTCGTCTGTTCAGGATCACGGTCGGCGTTCAACTGCTCTCGCTCTCAGCTCACGATCCGCATCAACCCCCGATTCATTGAGAGAGTGTGAGAGCGATGAGATTGAGAGAGAGAGTTAGAGAACAGTGAGCGGCATCGTACAACAACAACAACTTATTCTTAGAACTAACATGAATGATCTAGAAGGAATACAATAACATACACATACATACATACTACGACGTAGCAATCCTGCTACAATTCGGCCGTCCTGACATTTTAAGATCCCCTGATCTTGTGTTAACTTACAATTGATTTCGGCTTATATTTATCTTAGTTTCTATAATTTAGTTTTTTATTTACAAATTTCTTGATATATTTACAACTTTATTTTCGTTTTCCAATCCAATGCTTAATATTTTGGCTACTCCAGACACCTTGATAAGGGCAACGCGATAATTGAAAACCTTCAACATCTTTTATCAAGTATCTATCATTTCTCAAAACTTTATCTATAACATAAGGACCCTTGTGTTTAGGTATTAGCTTTCTTGCGACTCCTACTGAGCTATCAAAATTTTTTACCATAATGTAGTCTCCCACTTTGTACTCCGAACTCTTTGTCCTTTTTTCATTATATCTCTGTTCGTTGTCTTTTTGTAATTTTCTTTGCGCTTCTGAACCATCTTTTCTAATTTTGTCTAAATCTCTAACATCACTAACATTATCTAATTCTTCTAACTTTTGTCTCAATTCATCAATAACTTTTCCTTTCTGCTCGATTCCAAACAACATTTTGCTTGGCATTTGTGCTATGCTTCTTTGCTTCGTGTTGTTCAATGAAAACTCAACATCTTCCACAACTGTGTCCCAATGCATTTTCTCTTCTGGATCTGCTAATTTAGCTATCATTGGTCCCACAATTCTATTAATCCTTTCTACTTGTCCATTGGCTTGAGGTGACCCAGTCGCAATTTTGACATGTTTAATATTACATTCTTCCATAAATTTTCCAAAATCTTCCGACGTAAAACAGCTTCCCCTATCCGAAACTATACAAGTTGGTCTGCTGTAAGACCTGAAGTAGTCTTTCAATGCTATAATAACTTCCTTTGTGTTCGTCGTCTTTGTTGCATATAGCCTAACATATTTGGTAAATCCGTCTATAACCACAAATAGATGTTTCTTTGCTCTTCCATTATCAACCGGTCCATAATGATCAATATGTATAATTTCGAATGGCACATTTCCTTTTGGTATACTGTGCAACAGTCCTTCCCCTTTCCCTGACTTTGGCGAAAATGCTACACATCTTATACAATTTTCAATATGTCTAACCACTTTCTCTTTCATATTCGAAAACCAATACGTCCTAACAATAGCATCCATAACTTTATCTCTTCCTAAATGACCTAATTCATTGTGATATTTGTATAATATCTTTTCCTCCATTTCTTCTGGAACACAAAATAACAGCTTTCCATTATTCGACTTTCTATATATAACTCCATTCCTCATCTCAAACATTTTATCTTCCTCATTTTCTAACTTTTTTCTAACATCTTTTAATTTTTCATCTTTCGCTTGACAAATAATTAAATTATCTTCAAAGCTATTCGTTTCAACTACCATTATGTTTGTATTTCTACTTAACGCGTCAACATGTTGCATAAGTTTCCCCGATTTGTGGACTAATTCAAAGTCATACTCTAGCAATTCTAATGCCCACCGTGCAATACGGGGGTTTAACTCAATTCTATTTAACGTCAACGTCAGTGAGTTACAATCTGTGACTATTCTAAATCGTCTACCCTGCACATAAATTCTAAATCTTCTAAGAGCGTAAATTATTGCTAACGTTTCCAGTTCAAAACTATGATACTTCGCTTCGTCTTTTGTTGTTGCTTTCGAAAAATAAAATATTGGATGAAGCTTTTTATCCTCTTTTCTTTGCAGCAAAACTGCTCCAAAACCTTGTGCACTGGCGTCTGTATGCAATTCTACCTCGTCCTTGTAATAATATAATCCTAACACTGGAGCTTCCACCAACTTTTTCTTAAGCATTTCAAAACATTGCAATTCCTTTTCTTCAAATACAAATTCTTTATCCTTTTTTAACAATTCATATAGAGGTTTAGCGATCATCGAAAAATCTTTAATGAACCTTCTAAAATACGAACACAAACCCAGAAAGCTTCTAACACCGTGTACTTTGTCTGGAACGGGAAAATCTCGAACAGCTTCTATTCCTTTGTCATTAGCCTGTATTCCTTTGCTAGTTACCAAAAATCCTAAGTATTGTACACTTGCTTGTAGAAACTCACACTTGTCCATTCTTAATTCTAGTTTGTTCCTTGCTAATCGATCAAAAACTTCTCTAAGAACACTTAAATGTTCTTGCATTTCTTTACTCGCAATCATGATATCGTCCATGTATATAACTACCTTACCATCCCTTATCATGTCTGCAAAAATCTTATTGATAAATCGTTGAAACACCGCTGGTGCATTCTTCAGCCCCATTGGCATCCGCATAAACTCAAATTGTCCTAAAGGCGTCATAAATGAGGTATATTTTATCGATTCACTATCCACAAACACATGAAAGTAGCCATGCTTTAAATCTAATTTCGAAAATATTGTTTTATTTACTAATGTATCTAATAAATCGTCAATCAAAGGTAACGGATAATTATCTTTCACCATAGTCTTGTTAAGCTTTCGGTAATCTACACATAGTCGTAAGTCGCCTGACTTCTTTTTAACTAACACTATTGGAGATGCATACTCAGATTCACTTGGCCTTATAATTCCTTCACTTAAGTATTCGTCTAATATCACCTGTAATTTTTCTTTCTCTGTGTAAGCTAAACGTCTGGGCGAACAACTGAATGGTTTTGAGTCCTCTAATCTTAATTTCATTTCGCATCTAACCTCCGGTTCCTTTGGCCTTTCTTTATTTACATAACAACTTTCTACCATCCTAACAAACTGACATCTAACATTATAATTCACATGATCACCAACTTTGTATTCTACACTTTCATCCGTTAAATTTATATTAAATAATTCCTTTTCCACAAGATTTATTTCCGGCTCCACATAATTTTTATTCGTAACTTCTTCTTCATCCCTGATTTTACTAAAAATTTCTTTAATTGTTTCCCTGCTGTCCCTAATTCCATGATTAACATCGCTAAAAATTGTATTTTTATCCCTAACATTACTAACAACATCGCTAATTATTTGCTTTTCATCACTAACATCATCGCTAACTATCTGTTTTTCATCACTAATATCATCGCTAATTATCTGCTTTTCATCACTAACATCATCGCTAACTATCTGCTTTTCATCACTAACATCATCGCTAACTATCTGCTTTTCATCACTAACATCAGAAGGATTTTTAATATTCTCAACTGTAACCATTTTCAAAGTGTCAAGGCTTAAATTTAGATTACAAGCATCCATAAAATCTCGTCCCAAGATTACATCATGACTCATAGATTCGTTTGCCACAATAACTAAATTAAAATGTATTTTATCTAAATTTTTAATAACATAACATAATACTTTTCCATGCGTTTTTAGGTAACTTTTGTTTAAACCGTAATATGAACTTAAAACTGGTAATTTTGAAATGTCTTTGGGTACTTTGGATATTTTGATAAATGAAATCGGACTTCCTGTATCTATGAGGCATTCTGCAATTAACCTGGTATTTGATTCGTCTACAAAATTAATTTCAACATATCTTACATAATTATTTTTGCCCTCGTTCATGTTTTTATTGTTCAAGCATTTCGCAACAAAATGTCCCCTCTTACCGCACGCATAGCACGATCCTTTCTCCCGCTTCGACTTCCTGCACTCGTATGCCCAATGCCCTTTTGCATTGCAATTGAAACAGCGAGTCTTCTTGCTGTCCTTGGGACCCGTTGATGTCGTCGGCCTGCCAACTCCATATGATTTTGGCAAGCTTACACCCGCAAACGCTCTCTTAATGTGCCCAATATCCACAAAGCATTGAATATGCGCCTGATTACGTAGCTCTTGATTGGGAATTCCTTCGATGATGCAGCTCAACATTTCATCAGCATCAATATTAATACCTTGAGCAAGCATTATCTTGTCGTCGACATAACTCCCAAAAGTTTCGCTTTGTTTCCATTTGCGACCTTCGAATTTGCGTCTTATCTCCAACTTCGATGATTTTCCGCCAAACGTTGAAATCAGCTCTGCAGTCAAGCCATCCAACGGTAGCAACACGCGGTCTGAATTTGCGTGCAGCCACTCATAAGCTTTTCCTTTAATTTTGCTCACCATTAGCATTTTCTCGAATTTTCCACCTATTCCATAAATCTTCGCGATATTATGCATTTGAGTAGTCCATTTGCATGCACACGACTCGCCAGCAAACTCTCTCAACACCTGTGTTGCCATACTCAACGAGACGCCGATGCTCTCGTTAAAGTTTTCCACCACCGCAACGTTGCCGTTTTTCACCTTACGTTCGCTGCTCTTTGTGTTCCTAGAATTCTCTCCAGCCTGGTTGTGCATGTCGTCTTCTGTATAGTTTTCGTTCCGTTTGCTTCTAATTCTGAGAATGCTGCCAGCAATTTCGTCATTCCTTTCACCATCTTCGCCTTTAATTTCGCCGTCTTCTTCGTCGTAATTCTCAATGCTGCCGTCTTCGCCGTTACTTTTGTCGCCGTCTTCTTCGTTGTAACTCTGGATGCCGCCGTCTTTGCCGTTACTTTCGTCTCCGTCTTTGCTGTTACTTTTGTCGCCGCCTTCTTTCTGGATAGTTCCGCCGCCGTCTTCGAAATTCTCGTCGCCGCTGTCTTCGCCTTTACTTTTGTCGCCGTCTTCTTCGTTGTAACTCTGGATGCCGCCGTCTTTGCCGTTACTTTCGTCTCCGTCTTTGCTGATACTTTTGTCGCCGCCTTCTTTCTGGATAGTTCCGCCGCCGTCTTCGAAATTCTCGTCGCCGCTGTCTTCGCCTTTACTTTTGTCGCCGTCTTTGTCTCCTTTTTGTCTCGCCATTTCGTCATACTTTTCTCGAATTTCCTTCGGTATATTATTTAATCTCAAGATCAATTGTCTCTTTGTTCCGGTTGTTGATAACTTCAATACACTCAACCACCTTTTTAATTGTTCAATCGACTCGTTGTTTAAATCCATTTTGATTTTCTTTGTACTAACGATTTAATTACTTGGCTCGTGATCGGCCCACTTCTGATTTTGTAGGGGTATGATATATTCCCCCAAAGTTAAACACCAACACACATATATATGTACTTCTAGTCTTTATTTTATAATTTCGTCTGTTCAGGATCACGGTCGGCGTTCAACTGCTCTCGCTCTCAGCTCACGATCCGCATCAACCCCCGATTCATTGAGAGAGTGTGAGAGCGATGAGATTGAGAGAGAGAGTTAGAGAACAGTGAGCGGCATCGTACAACAACAACAACTTATTCTTAGAACTAACATGAATGATCTAGAAGGAATACAATAACATACACATACATACATACTACGACGTAGCAATCCTGCTACATTTGTTACTACCTTTTAAGGTATATATTTTAGTGCAGATAACAACATGATCATTCCACAAGCCCGTAAAGGTATGTCATATCGAAATCCGAGTCCTTTTGACTAAGTTATGGGCTTTTAAAGATGGAGAGAAGACCCATTTCTGTAAACCTTCGCAAAATTAAAATCAATGACATAATCATGGTCATATTTTTTACTACCTTTTAAGCTATATATTTTAATGCAGATAACAACATGATCGTTCCACAAGCCCATAAAGGTATGCCATATCGAAATCCGAGTCCTTTTGACCAAGTAATGGGCTTTTAAAGATGGAGAGAAGGCCCATTTCTGTAAACCTTCGCAACATTAAAATCACTACCTTTAAAGCTATATATTTTAATGCAGATAAGATCATTATCATTCCAAAAGCCCACAAAGGTATGCCATATCGAAATCCGAGTTCTTTTGACCAAGTTATGGGCTTTTAAAGATGGAGAGAAGGCCCATTTCTGTAAGCCTTCGCAAAAGTAAAATCAATGACATAAAAACGGCCATATTTTTTACTACCTTTAAAGCTATATATTTTAAGGCAGATGACAACATAATCATTCCACAAGCCCACAAAGGTATGCCATATCGAAATCCGAGTCCTTTTGACCAAGTTATGGGCTTTTAAGGATGGAGAGAAGGCCCATTTCTGCAAACCTTCGCAAAATTAAAATCAATGACATAAAAACGGTCATATTTTCTACTACCTTTTAAGCTATATATTTTAGTGCAGATAACAACATGATCATTCCACAAGCCCATAAAGGTATGCCTTATCGAAATTCGAGTTCTTTTGACCAAGTTATGGGCTTTAAAAGATGGAGAGAAGGCCCATTTCTGTAAGCCTTCGCAAAATTAAAATCAATGACATAATCACGGTCATATTTTTTACTACCTTTAAACCTATATATCTTAATGCAGATAACAACATAATCATTCCACAAGCCCACAAAGGTATGCCATAAAGGTAAGGCCCATTTCTGTAAACCTTCGCAAAATTAAAATCAATGACATAAAAACGGTCTTATTTTTTACTACCTTTTAAGGTATATATTTTAGTGCAGATAACAACATGATCATTCCACAAGCCCGTAAAGGTATGTCATATCGAAATCCGAGTCCTTTTGACTAAGTTATGGGCTTTTAAAGATGGAGAGAAGGCCCATTTCTGTAAACCTTCGCAAAATTAAAATCAATGACATAATCACGGTCATATTTTTTACTACCTTTAAAGCTATATATTTTAATGCAGATAACAACATGATCATTCCACAAGCCCGTAAAGGTATGTCATATCGAAATCCGAGTCCTTTTGACTAAGTTATGGGCTTTTAAAGATGGAGAGAAGGCCCATTTCTGTAAACCTTCGCAAAATTAAAATCAATGACATAATCACGGTCATATTTTTTACTACCTTTAAAGCTATATATTTTAATGCAGATAACAACATAATCATTCCACAAGCCCATAAAGGTATGCCATATCGAAATGCGAGTTCGTTTGACCAAGTTATGGGCTTTTAAAGATGGAGAGAAGGCCCATTTCTGTAAAACTTCGCAAAATTAAAATCAATGACTTAAAAACGGTCATATTTATACCCGTTACTCGTAGAGTAAAAGGGTATATTAGATTCGTCGGAAAGTATGTAACAGGCAGAAGGAAGCGTTTCCGACCCCATAAAGTATATATATTCTTGATCAGGATCACTAGCCGAGTCGATCTAGCCATGTCCGTCTGTCCGTCTGTCCGTCTGTCCGTCTGTCCGTCTGTCTGTCCGTCCGGATGAACGCTGAGATCTTGGAAACTATAAGAGCTAGGCTATTGAGATTAGGCGTGCAGATTCCTGAGCTTCTTACGCAGCGCAAGTTTGTTTCAGCAGAGTGCCACGCCCACTCTAACGCCCACAAACCGCCCAAAACTGAGGCTCCTACAGTTTTCATGCTAGAATAAAAATTTTAACTGAAATGTATTGTTCTCATCAATACCTATCGATTGACCCAAAAAAAAGTTTGCCACGCCCACTTGAACGCCCACAAACCGCCCACAAACTTCAAAAAATCGTAAATATGAACGCAGGTATCTCGGAAAATATCAAAGATAGAGAAATGGGATTTCAGATTTAGATTCCGTAGGCTTGAGCGCAGCGCAAGTGTGTCACGCGAATATGCCACGCCCACTCTAACGCCCACAAACCGCCCAAGCCTGTGGCGCCCACAATATTCATGCTAAATAAAAAATTTTAACTGAAATGTATTGGTCTTGTCAATACCTATCGATTGATCCAAAAAAAACTTTGCCACGCCCACTCTAACGCCCACAACGCTTAAATCTGTCTACCGCCGGTAGGTGGCGCATTTCAGTCTTGCTTTGCTGCTTGCTTATCTCCATTTCCCTTTGGTCCCTTTATCTGAGTAACGGGTATCTGATAGTCGAGGCACTCGACTATAGCATTCTTCCTTGTTTTTACTACCTTTTAAGCTATATATTTAAATGCAGATAACAACATGATCATTCCACAAGCCCATAAAGGTATGCCATATCGAAATCCGAGTTCTTTTGACCAAGTAATGGGCTTTTAAAGATGGAGAGGAGGCCAATTTCTGTAAACCTTCGCAAAATTAAAATCACATAATGACATAAAAACGGTTATATTTTTTAATACCTTTTAAGCTATACATTTTTATGCAGATAACAACATGATCATTCCACAAGCCCATAAAGGTATGCCATATCGAAATCCGAGTCCTTTTGACCCAGTTATGGGCTTTTAAAGATGGAGAGAAGGCCCATTTCTGTAAACCTTCGAAAATTAAAATCAATGACATAATCACGGTCATATTTTTTACTACCTTTTAAGCTTTATATTTTAATGCAGATAACAACATGATCATTCTACAAGCCCATAAAGGTATGCCATATTGAAATCCGAGACCTTTTGACCAAGTTACGGGCTTTTAAAGATGAAGAGAAGGCCCATTTCTGTAAACCTTCGCAAAATTTAAATCAATGACTTAAAAACGGTCATATTTTTTACTACCTTTAAAGCTATATATTTTAATGCAGATAACAACATAACCATTCCACAAGCCCAGAAAGGTATGCCATATCGAAATCCGAGTCCTTTTGACTAAGTTATGGGCTTTTAAAGATGGAGAGAAGGCCCATTTCTGTAAACCTTCGAAAAATTAAAATCAATGACATAATCACGGTCATATTTTTTACTACTTATAAAGCTATATCTTTTGATGCAGATAACAACATAATCATTCCACAAGCCCATAAAGGTATGCCATATAGAAATGCGAGTTCGTTTGACCAAGTTATGGGCTTTTAAAGATGGAGAGAAGGCCCATTTCTGTAAAACTTCGCAAAATTAAAATCAATGACTTAAAAACGGTCATATTTTTTACTACCTTTTAAGCTATATATTTAAATGCAGATAACAACATGATCATTCCACAAGCCCACAAAGGTATGCCATATCGAAATCCGAGTCCTTTTGACCAAGTTATGGGCTTTTAAGGATGGAGAGAAGGCCCATTTCTGCAAACCTTCGCAAAATTAAAATCAATGACATAAAAACGGTCATATTTTCTACTACCTTTTAAGCTATATATTTTAGTGCAGATAACAACATGATCATTCCACAAGCCCATAAAGGTATGCCTTATCGAAATTCGAGTTCTTTTGACCAAGTTATGGGCTTTTAAGGATGGAGAGAAGGCCCATTTCTGTAAGCCTTCGCAAAATTAAAATCAATGACATAATCACGGTCATATTTTTTACTACCTTTAAACCTATATATCTTAATGCAGATAACAACATAATCATTCCACAAGCCCATAAAGGTATGCCATAAAGGTAAGGCCCATTTCTGTACACCTTCGCAAAATTAAAATCAATGACATAAAAACGGTCATATTTTTTACTACCTTTGAAGTCTTATATTTTAATGTAGATAGCAACATAAGCATTCTACAAGCCCATAAAGGTATGCCATATCGAAATCCGAGTCCTTTAGACCAAGTTATGGGCTTTTAAAGATGGAGAGAAGGCCCATTTCTGTAAACCTCCGCAAAATTATAATCAATGACATAAAAACGGTCATATTTTGTACTACCTTTTAAGCTATATATTTTAATGCAGATAACAAGAAAATCATTCCACAAGCCCATAAAGGTATGCAATATCTAAATCCGAGTCCTTTTGACCAAGTTATGGGCTTTTAAGGATGGAGAGAAGGCCCATTTCTGTAAACCTTCGCAAAATTAAGATCAATGACATAATCACGGTCATATTTTTTACTACCTTTAAAGCTATATATTTTAATGCAGATAACAACATAATCATTCCATAAGCACATAAAGGTATGCCATATCGAAATCCGAGTTCTTTTGACCAAGTAATGGGCTTTTAAAGATGGAGAGGAGGCCAATTTCTGTAAACCTTCGCAAAATTAAAATCACATAATGACATAAAAACGGTTATATTTTTTAATACCTTTTAAGCTATACATTTTTATGCAGATAACAACATGATCATTCCACAAGCCCATAAAGGTATGCCATATCGAAATCCGAGTCCTTTTGACCCAGTTATGGGCTTTTAAAGATGGAGAGAAGGCCCATTTCTGTAAACCTTCGCAAAATTAAAATCAATGACATAATCACGGTCATATTTTTTACTACCTTTTAAGCTTTATATTTTAATGCAGATAACAACATGATCATTCCACAAGCCCATAAAGGTATGCCATATCGAAATCCGAGACCTTCTGACCAAGTTACGGGCTTTTAAAGATGAAGAGAAGGCCCATTTCTGTAAAACTTCGCAAAATTAAAATCAATGACTTAAAAACGGTCATATTTTTTACTACCTTTTAAGCTATATATTTAAATGCAGATAACAACATGATCATTCCACAAGCCCATAAAGGTATGCCATATTGAAATCCGAATCCTTTTGACCAAGTTATGGGCTTATAAAGGTGGAGAGAAGGCCCATTTCTGTAAACCTTTGCAAAATTAAAATCAATGACATAATCACGGTCATATTTTTTACTACCTTTAAGGCTTTTTATTTTAATGCAGATAACAACATAATCATTCCACAAGCCCATAAAGGTATGCCATATCGAAATCCGAGTTCATTTGACCAAGTTATGGGCTTTTAAAGATGGAGAGGAGGCCCATTTCTGTAAACCTTCGCAAAATTATAATCAATGACATAAAAACGGTCATATTTTTTACTACCTTTTAAGCTATATATTTAAATGCAGATAACAACATGATCATTCCACAAGCCCATAAAGGTATGCCATATTGAAATCCGAATCCTTTTGACCAAGTTATGGGCTTTTAAAGATGGAGAGAAGGCCCATTTCTGTAAACCTTCGCAAAATTAAAATCAATGACATAATCACGGTCATATTTATACCCGTTACTCGTAGAGTAAAAGGGTATACTAGATTCGTCGGAAAGTATGTAACAGGCAGAAGGAAGCGTTTCCGACCCCATAAAGTATATATATTCTTGATCAGGATCACTAGCCGAGTCGATATAGCCATGTCCGTCTGTCCGTCTGTCCGTCTGTCCGTCTGTCCGTCTGTCCGTCTGTCCGGATGAACGCTGAGATCTCGGAAACTATGAGAGCTAGGCAATTGAGATTTGGCGAGCAGATTCCTGAGCTTCTTACGCAGCGCAAGTTTGTTTCAGTAGAGTGCCACGCCCACTCTAACGCCCACAAACCGCCCAAAACTGTGGCTCCTACAGTTTTGATGTTAGATAGAAAATTTTAACTGAAATGTATTAGTCTTGTCCATACCTATCGATTGACCCAAAAAAAATTTTTCTACACCCACTCTAACGCCCACAAACCTCTCAAGAAAAAAAGCTATGACGTCAGAGGCAGACAGTGCGAAATGTTTTTACGCGTGTATGTGTGTGTATGTAAATAGTTGCCGGCCGAACTTAGCGGCAAAGAGAAAAGCACTGCCGGCGCTCAGAGAGAGCAAAGTGCGCGGCTAACTTATTCTATTGAACAATGAATTTGTCACGCCTACCCTAACGCACACAACGCTTAAATCTGTCTTCCGCCGGTAGGTGGCGCATTTAAATCTCGCTTTGCTGCTTGCATATCTCCATTTCCCTTTGGTCGCTTAAGCTGAGTAACGGGTATCTGATAGTCGAGGTACTCGACTATAGCGTTCTCCCTTGTTTTTACTACCTTTTAAGCTTTATATTTTAATGCAGATAACAAAATGATTATTCCACAAGCCCATAAAGGTATGCCATATCGAAATCCGAGACCTTTTGACCAAGTTACGGGCTTTTAAAGATGAAGAGAAGGCCCATTTCTGTAAACCTTCGCAAAATTTAAATCAATGACTTAAAAACGGTCATATTTTTTACTACCTTTAAAGCTATATATTTTAATGCAGATAAAAACATAATCATTCCACAAGCCCAGAAAGGTATGCCATATCGAAATCCGAGTCCTTTTGACCAAGTTATGGGCTTTTAAATATGGAGAGAAGGCCCATTTCTGTAAACCTTCGGAAAATTAAAATCAATGACATAATCACGGTCATATTTTTTACTACCTTTTAAGCTATATATTTTAATGCAGATAACAACATGATCATTCCACAAGCCCATAAAGGTATGCCATATTGAAATCCGAATCCTTTTGACCAAGTTATGGGCTTTTAAAGATGGAGAGAAGGCCCATTTCTGTAAACCTTCGCAAAATTAAAATCACTACCTTTAAAGCTATATATTTTAATGCAGATAAGAACATTATCATTCCACAAGCCCACAAAGGTATGCCATATCGAAATCCGTGTTCTTTTGACCAAGTTATGGGCTTTTAAAGATGGAGAGAAGGCCCATTTCTTTAAGCCATATTTTTTACTACCTTTAAAGCTATATATTTTAAGGCAGATGACAACATAATCATTCCACAAGCCCACAAAGGTATGCCATATCGAAATCCGAGTCCTTTTGACCAAGTTATGGGCTTTTAAGGATGGAGAGAAGGCCCATTTCTGCAAACCTTCGCAAAATTAAAATCAATGACATAAAAACGGTCATATTTTCTACTACCTTTTAAGCTTTATATTTTAGTGCAGATAACAACATGATCATTCCACAAGCCCATAAAGGTATGCCTTATCGAAATTCGAGTTCTTTTGACCAAGTTATGGGCTTTAAAAGATGGAGAGAAGGCCCATTTCTGTAAGCCTTCGCAAAATTAAAATCAATGACATAATCACGGTCATATTTTTTACTACCTTTTAAGCTTTATATTTTAATGCAGATAACAACATGATCATTCCACAAGCCCGTAAAGGTATGTCATATCGAAATCCGAGTCCTTTTGACTAAGTTATGGGCTTTTAAAGATGGAGAGAAGACCCATTTCTGTAAACCTTCGCAAAATTAAAATCAATGACATAATCATGGTCATATTTTTTACTACCTTTTAAGCTATATATTTTAATGCAGATAACAACATGATCGTTCCACAAGCCCATAAAGGTATGCCATATCGAAATCCGAGTCCTTTTGACCAAGTAATGGGCTTTTAAAGATGGAGAGAAGGCCCATTTCTGTAAACCTTCGCAACATTAAAATCACTACCTTTAAAGCTATATATTTTAATGCAGATAAGATCATTATCATTCCAAAAGCCCACAAAGGTATGCCATATCGAAATCCGAGTTCTTTTGACCAAGTTATGGGCTTTTAAAGATGGAGAGAAGGCCCATTTCTGTAAGCCTTCGCAAAAGTAAAATCAATGACATAAAAACGGCCATATTTTTTACTACCTTTAAAGCTATATATTTTAAGGCAGATGACAACATAATCATTCCACAAGCCCACAAAGGTATGCCATATCGAAATCCGAGTCCTTTTGACCAAGTTATGGGCTTTTAAGGATGGAGAGAAGGCCCATTTCTGCAAACCTTCGCAAAATTAAAATCAATGACATAAAAACGGTCATATTTTCTACTACCTTTTAAGCTATATATTTTAGTGCAGATAAAAACATGATCATTCCACAAGCCCATAAAGGTATGCCTTATCGAAATTCGAGTTCTTTTGACCAAGTTATGGGCTTTAAAAGATGGAGAGAAGGCCCATTTCTGTAAGCCTTCGCAAAATTAAAATCAATGACATAATCACGGTCATATTTTTTACTACCTTTAAACCTATATATCTTAATGCAGATAACAACATAATCATTCCACAAGCCCACAAAGGTATGCCATAAAGGTAAGGCCCATTTCTGTAAACCTTCGCAAAATTAAAATCAATGACATAAAAACGGTCATATTTTTTACTACCTTTGAAGTCTTATATTTTAATGTAGATAGCAACATAAGCATTCTACAAGCCCATAAAGGTATGCCATATCGAAATCCGAGTCCTTTAGACCAAGTTATGGGCTTTTAAAGATGGAGAGAAGGCCAATTTCTGTAAACCTCCGCAAAATTATAATCAATGACATAAAAACGGTCATATTTTGTACTTCCTTTTAAGGTATATATTTTAGTGCAGATAACAACATGATCATTCCACAAGCCCGTAAAGGTATGCCATATCGAAATCCGAGTCCTTTTGACTAAGTTATGGGCTTTTAAAGCTGGAGAGAAGGCCCATTTCTGTAAACCTTCGAAAAATTAAAATCAATGACATAATCACGGTCATATTTTTTACTACTTTTAAAGCTATATCTTTTGATGCAGATAACAACATAATCATTCCACAAGCCCATAAAGGTATGCCATATAGAAATGCGAGTTCGTTTGACCAAGTTATGGGCTTTTAAAGATGGAGAGAAGGCCCATTTCTGTAAAACTTCGCAAAATTAAAATCAATGACTTAAAAACGGTCATATTTTTTACTTCCTTTAAAGCTATATATTTAAATGCAGATAACAACATGATCATTCCACAAGCCCACAAAGGTATGCCATATCGAAATCCGAGTCCTTTTGACCAAGTTATGGGCTTTTAAGGATGGAGAGAAGGCCCATTTCTGCAAACCTTCGCAAAATTAAAATCAATGACATAAAAACGGTCATATTTTCTACTACCTTTTAAGCTATATATTTTAGTGCAGATAACAACATGATCATTCCACAAGCCCATAAAGGTATGCCTTATCGAAAGTCGAGTTCTTTTGACCAAGTTATGGGCTTTAAAAGATGGAGAGAAGGCCCATTTCTGTAAGCCTTCGCAAAATTAAAATCAATGACATAATCACGGTCATATTTTTTACTACCTTTAAACCTATATATCTTAATGCAGATAACAACATAATCATTCCACAAGCCCATAAAGGTATGCCATAAAGGTAAGGCCCATTTCTGTAAACCTTCGCAAAATTAAAATCAATGACATAAAAACGGTCATATTTTTTACTACCTTTGAAGTCTTATATTTTAATGTAGATAGCAACATAAGCATTCTACAAGCCCGTAAAGGTATGCCATATCGAAATCCGAGTCTTTTAGATCAAGTTATGGGCTTTTAAAGATGGAGAGAAGGCCCATTTCTGTAAACCTCCGCAAAATTATAATCAATGACATAAAAACGGTCATATTTTGTACTACCTTTTAAGCTATATATTTTAATGCAGATAACAACAAAATCATTCCACAAGCCCATAAAGGTATGCAATATCTAAATCCGAGTCCTTTTGACCAAGTTATGGGCTTTTAAGGATGGAGAGAAGGCCCATTTCTGTAAACCTTCGCAAAATTAAAATCAATGACATAATCACGGTCATATTTTTTACTACCTTTAAAGCTATATATTTTAATGCAGATAACAACATAATCATTCCATAAGCTCATAAAGGTATGCCATATCGAAATCCGAGTTCTTTTGACCAAGTAATGGGCTTTTAAAGATGGAGAGGAGGCCAATTTCTGTAAACCTTCGCAAAATTAAAATCACATAATGACATAAAAACGGTTATATTTTTTAATACCTTTTAAGCTATACATTTTTATGCAGATAACAACATGATCATTCCACAAGCCCATAAAGGTATGCCATATCGAAATCCGAGTCCTTTTGACCCAGTTATGGGCTTTTAAAGATGGAGAGAAGGCCCATTTCTGTAAACCTTCGCAAAATTAAAATCAATGACATAATCACGGTCATATTTTTTACTACCTTTTAAGCTTTATATTTTAATGCAGATAACAACATGATCATTCCACAAGCCCATAAAGGTATGCCATATCGAAATCCGAGACCTTTTGACCAAGTTACGGGCTTTTAAAGATGAAGAGAAGGCCCATTTCTGTAAAACTTCGCAAAATTAAAATCAATGACTTAAAAACGGTCATATTTTTTACTACCTTTTAAGCTATATATTTAAATGCAGATAACAACATGATCATTCCACAAGCCCATAAAGGTATGCCATATTGAAATCCGAATCCTTTTGACCAAGTTATGGGCTTATAAAGGTGGAGAGAAGGCCCATTTCTGTAAACCTTTGCAAAATTAAAATCAATGACATAATCACGGTCATATTTTTTACTACCTTTAAGGCTTTTTATTTTAATGCAGATAACAACATAATCATTCCACAAGCCCATAAAGGTATGCCATATCGAAATCCGAGTTCATTTGACCAAGTTATGGGCTTTTAAAGATGGAGAGGAGGCCCATTTCTGTAAACCTTCGCAAAATTATAATCAATGACATAAAAACGGTCATATTTTTTACTACCTTTTAAGCTATATATTTAAATGCAGATAACAACATGATCATTCCACAAGCCCATAAAGGTATGCCATATTGAAATCCGAATCCTTTTGACCAAGTTATGGGCTTTTAAAGATGGAGAGAAGGCCCATTTCTGTAAACCTTCGCAAAATTAAAATCACTACCCTTAAAGCTATATATTTTAATGCAGATAAGAACATTATCATTCCAAAAGCCCACAAAGGTATGCCATATCGAAATCCGAGTTCTTTTGACCAAGTTATGGGCTTTTAAAGATGGAGAGAAGGCCTATTTCTGTAAGCCTTCGCAAAAGTAAAATCAATGACATAAAAACGGCCATATTTTTTACTACCTTTAAAGCTATATATTTTAAGGCAGATGACAACATAATCATTCCACAAGCCCACAAAGGTATGCCATATCGAAATCCGAGTCCCTTTGACCAAGTTATGGGCTTTTAAGGATGGAGAGAAGGCCCATTTCTGCAAAAAGGTATGCCATATCGAAATCCGAGTTCTTTTGACCAAGTTATGGGCTTTTAAAGATGGAGAGAAGGCCCATTTCTGTAAACCTTCGCAAAATTAATATCAATGACATAATCACGGTCATATGCAGATAACAACATAATCATTCCACAAGCCCATAAAGGTATGCCATAAAGGTAAGGCCCATTTCTGTAAACCTTCGTAAAATTAAAATCAATGACATAAAAACGGTCATATTTTTTACTACCTTTGAAGTCCTATATTTTAATGTAGATAGCAACATAAGCATTCTACAAGCCCATAAAGGTATGCCATATTGAAATCCGAGTCCTTTAGACCAAGTTATGGGCTTTTAAAGATGGAGAGAAGGCCCATTTCTGTAAACCTCCGCAAAATTATAATCAATGACATAAAAACGGTCATATTTTGTACTACCTTTTAAGCTATATATTTTAATGCAGATAACAACAAAATCATTCCACAAGCCCATAAAGGTATCCAATATCTAAATCCGAGTCCTTTTGACCAAGTTATGGGCTTTTAAGAATGGAGAGAAGGCCCATTTCTGTAAACCTTCGCAAAATTAAAATCAATGACATAATCACGGTCATATTTTTTACTACCTTTAAAGCTATATATTTTAATGCAGATAACAACATAATCATTCCATAAGCCCATAAAGGTATGCCATATCGAAATCCGAGTTCTTTTGACCAAGTAATGGGCTTTTAAAGATGGAGAGGAGGCCAATTTCTGTAAACCTTCGCAAAATTAAAATCAATGACATAAAAACGGTTATATTTTTTAATACCTTTTAAGCTATATATTTTTATGCAGATAACAACATGATCATTCCACAAGCCCATAAAGGTATGCCATATCGAAATCCGAGTTCTTTTGACCCAGTTATGGGCTTTTAAAGATGGAGAGAAGGCCCATTTCTGTAAACCTTCGCAAAATTAAAATCAATGACATAAAAACGGTCATATTTTTTACTACCTTTTAAGCTTTATATTTTAATGCAGATAGCAACATGATCATTCCACAAGCCCATAAAGGTATGCCATATCGAAATCCGAGACCTTTTGACCAAGTTACGGGCTTTTAAAGATGAAGAGAAGACCCATTTCTGTAAACCTTCGCAAAATTTAAATAAATGACTTAAAAACGGTCATATTTTTTACTACCTTTAAAGCTATATATTTTAATGCAGATAACAACATAATCATTCCACAAGCCCAGAAAGGTATGCCATATCGATATCCGAGACCTTTTGACTAAGTTATGGGCTTTTAAAGATGGAGAGAAGGCCCATTTCTGTAAACCTTCGCAAAATTAAAATCAATGACATAATCACGGTTATGGGCTTTTAAAGATGGAGAGAAGGCCCATTTCTGTAAACCTTCGCAAAATTAAAATCAATGACATAATCACGGTCATATTTTTTACTACCTTTTAAGCTTTATATTATAATGCAGATAACAAAATGATCATTCCACAAGCCCATAAAGGTATGCCATATCGAAATCCGAGACCTTTTGACCAAGTTACGGGCTTTTAAAGATGAAGAGAAGGCCCATTTCTGTAAACCTTCGCAAAATTTAAATCAATGACTTAAAAACGGTCATATTTTTTACTACCTTTAAAGCTATATATTTTAATGCAGATAACAACATAATCATTCCACAAGCCCAGAAAGGTATGCCATATCGAAGTCCGAGTCCTTTTGACCAAGTTATGGGCTTTTAAAGATGGAGAGGAGGCCAATTTCTGTAAACCTTCGCAAAATTAAAATCACATAATGACATAAAAACGGTTATATTTTTTAATACCTTTTAAGCTATACATTTTTATGCAGATAACAACATGATCATTCCACAAGCCCATAAAGGTATGCCATATCGAAATCCGAGACCTTTTGACCAAGTTACGGGCTTTTAAAGATGAAGAGAAGGCCCATTTCTGTAAAACTTCGCAGAATTAAAATCAATGACTTAAAAACGGTCATATTTTTTACTACCTTTTAAGCTATATATTTAAATGCAGATAACAACATGATCATTCCACAAGCCCATAAAGGTATGCCATATTGAAATCCGAATCCTTTTGACCAAGTTATGGGCTTATAAAGGTGGAGAGAAGGCCCATTTCTGTAAACCTTTGCAAAATTAAAATCAATGACATAATCACGGTCATATTTTTTACTACCTTTAAGGCTTTTTATTTTAATGCAGATAACAACATAATCATTCCACAAGCCCATAAAGGTATGCCATATCGAAATCCGAGTTCATTTGACCAAGTTATGGGCTTTTAAAGATGGAGAGGAGGCCCATTTCTGTAAACCTTCGCAAAATTATAATCAATGACATAAAAACGGTCATATTTTTTACTACCTTTTAAGCTATATATTTAAATGCAGATAACAACATGATCATTCCACAAGCCCATAAAGGTATGCCATATTGAAATCCGAATCCTTTTGACCAAGTTATGGGCTTTTAAAGATGGAGAGAAGGCCCATTTCTGTAAGCCTTCGCAAAATTAAAATCACTACCCTTAAAGCTATATATTTTAATGCAGATAAGAACATTATCATTCCAAAAGCCCACAAAGGTATGCCATATCGAAATCCGAGTTCTTTTGACCAAGTTATGGGCTTTTAAAGATGGAGAGAAGGCCCATTTCTATAAGCCTTCGCAAAAGTAAAATCAATGACATAAAAACGGCCATATTTTTTACTACCTTTAAAGCTATATATTTTAAGGCAGATGACAACATAATCATTCCACAAGCCCACAAAGGTATGCCATATCGAAATCCGAGTCCCTTTGACCAAGTTATGGGCTTTTAAGGATGGAGAGAAGGCCCATTTCTGCAAACCTTCGCAAAATTAAAGTCAATGACATAAAAACGGTCATATTTTCTACTACCTCTTAAGCTATATATTTTAGTGCAGATAACAACATGATCATTCCACAAGCCCATAAAGGTATGCCATATAGATGTGCGAGTTCGTTTGACCAAGTTATGGGCTTTTAAAGATGGAGAGAAGGCCCATTTCTGTAAAACTTCGCAAAATTAAAATCAATGACTTAAAAACGGTCATATTTTTTACTACCTTTTAAGCTATATATTTTAATGCAGATAACAACATGATCATTCCACAAGCCCATAGAGGTATGCCATATCGAAATCCGAGTCTTTTTGACCAAGTTATGGGCTTTTAAAGATGGAGAGAAGGCCCATTTCTCTAAACCTTCGCAAAATTAAGATCAATGAATCCTTTGAAGTCTTATATTTTAATGTAGATAGCAACATAAGCATTCTACAAGCCCATAAAGGTATGCCTTATCGAAATCCGAGTTCTTTTGACCAAGTTATGGGCTTTTAAAGATGGAGAGAAGGCCCATTTCTGTAAACCTTCGCAAAATTAATATCAATGACATAATCACGGTCATATGCAGATAACAACATAATCATTCCACAAGCCCATAAAGGTATGCCATAAAGGTAAGGCCCATTTCTGTAAACCTTCGCAAAATTAAAATCAATGACATAAAAACGGTCATATTTTTTACTACCTTTGAAGTCTTATATTTTAATGTAGATAGCAACATAAGCATTCTACAAGCCCATAAAGGTATGCCATATTGAAATCCGAGTCCTTTAGACCAAGTTATGGGCTTTTAAAGATGGAGAGAAGGCCCATTTCTGTAAACCTCCGCAAAATTATAATCAATGACATAAAAACGGTCATATTTTGTACTACCTTTTAAGCTATATATTTTAATGCAGATAACAACAAAATCATTCCACAAGCCCATAAAGGTATGCAATATCTAAATCCGAGTCCTTTTGACCAAGTTATGGGCTTTTAAGGATGGAGAGAAGGCCCATTTCTGTAAACCTTCGCAAAATTAAAATCAATGACATAATCACGGTCATATTTTTTACTACCTTTAAAGCTATATATTTTAATGCAGATAACAACATAATCATTCCATAAGCCCATAAAGGTATGCCATATCGAAATCCGAGTTCTTTTGACCAAGTAATGGGCTTTTAAAGATGGAGAGGAGGCCAATTTCTGTAAACCTTCGCAAAATTAAAATCAATGACATAAAAACGGTTATATTTTTTAATACCTTTAAGCTATATATTTTTATGCAGATAACAACATGATCATTCCACAAGCCCATAAAGGTATGCCATATCGAAATCCGAGTCCTTTTGACCCAGTTATGGGCTTTTAAAGATGGAGAGAAGGCCCATTTCTGTAAACCTTCGCAAAATTAAAATCAATGACATAAAAACGGTCATATTTTTTACTACCTTTTAAGCTTTATATTTTAATGCAGATAGCAACATGATCATTCCACAAGCCCATAAAGGTATGCCATATCGAAATCCGAGACCTTTTGACCAAGTTACGGGCTTTTAAAGATGAAGAGAAGGCCCATTTCTGTAAACCTTCGCAAAATTTAAATAAATGACTTAAAAACGGTCATATTTTTTACTACCTTTAAAGCAATATATTTTAATGCAGATAACAACATAATCATTCCACAAGCCCAGAAAGGTATGCCATATCGATATCCGAGTCCTTTTGACTAAGTTATGGGCTTTTAAAGATGGAGAGAAGGCCCATTTCTGTAAACCTTCGCAAAATTAAAATCAATGACATAATCACGGTTATGGGCTTTTAAAGATGGAGAGAAGGCCCATTTCTGTAAACCTTCGCAAAATTAAAATCAATGACATAATCACGGTCATATTTTTTACTACCTTTTAAGCTTTATATTATAATGCAGATAACAAAATGATCATTCCACAAGCCCCTAAAGGTATGCCATATCGAAATCCGAGACCTTTTGACCAAGTTACGGGCTTTTAAAGATGAAGAGAAGGCCCATTTCTGTAAACCTTCGCAAAATTTAAATCAATGACTTAAAAAAGGTCATATTTTGTACTACCTTTAAAGCTATATATTTTAATGCAGATAACAACATAATCATTCCACAAGCCCAGAAAGGTATGCCATATCGAAATCCGAGTTCTTTTGACCAAGTTATGGGCTTTTAAAGATGGAGAGAAGGCCCATTTCTGTAAACCTTCGCAAAATTAAAATCAATGACATAATCACGGTCATATTTTTTACTACCTTTTAAGCTTTATATTATAATGCAGATAACAAAATGATCATTCCACAAGCCCCTAAAGGTATGCCATATCGAAATCCGAGACCTTTTGACCAAGTTACGGGCTTTTAAAGATGAAGAGAAGGCCCATTTCTGTAAACCTTCGCAAAATTTAAATCAATGACTTAAAAAAGGTCATATTTTGTACTACCTTTAAAGCTATATATTTTAATGCAGATAACAACATAATCATTCCACAAGCCCAGAAAGGTATGCCATATCGAAATCCGAGTTCTTTTGACCAAGTTATGGGCTTTTAAAGATGGAGAGAAGGCCCATTTCTGTAAACCTTCGCAAAATTAAAATCAATGACATAATCACGGTCATATTTTTTACTACCTTTTAAGCTTTATATTTTAATGCAGATAACAAAATGATCATTCCACAAGCCCATAAAGGTATGCCATATCGAAATCCGAGACCTTTTGACCAAGTTACGGGCTTTTAAAGATGAAGAGGAGGCCCATTTCTGTAAACCTTCGCAAAATTTAAATCAATGACTTAAAAACGGTCATATTTTTTACTACCTTTAAAGCTATATATTTTAATGCAGATAACAACATAATCATTCCACAAGTCCAGAAAGGTATGCCATATCGAAATCCGAGTCCTTTTGACCAAGTTATGGGCTTTTAAAGATGGAGAGAAGGCCCATTTCTGTAAACCTTCGGAAAATTAAAATCAATGACATAATCACGGTCATATTTTTTACTACCTTTTAAGCTATATATTTTAATGCAGATAACAACATGATCATTCCACAAGCCCATAAAGGTATGCCATATTGAAATCCGAATCCTTTTGACCAAGTTATGGGCTTTTAAAGATGGAGAGAAGGCCCATTTCTGTAAACCTTCGCAAAATTAAAATCACTACCTTTAAAGCTATATATTTTAATGCAGATAAAAACATTATCATTCCCCAAGCCCACAAAGGTATGCCATATCGAAATCCGAGTTCTTTTGACCAAGTTATGGGCTTTTAAAGATGGAGAGAAGGCCCATTTCTGTAAGCCATATTTTTTACTACTTTTAAAGCTATATATTTTAAGGCAGATGACAACATAATCATTCCACAAGCCCACAAAGGTTTGCCATATCGAAATCCGAGTCCGTTTGACCAAGTTATGGGCTTTTAAGGATGGAGAGAAGGCCCATTTCTGCAAACCTTCGCAAAATTAAAATCAATGACATAAAAACGGTCATATTTTCTACTACCTTTTAAGCTTTATATTTTAGTGCAGATAACAACATGATCATTCCACAAGCCCATAAAGGTATGCCTTATCGAAATTCGAGTTCTTTTGACCAAGTTATGGGCTTTAAAAGATGGAGAGAAGGCCCATTTCTGTAAGCCTTCGCAAAATTAAAATCAATGACATAATCACGGTCATATTTTTTACTACCTTTAAAGCTATATATCTTAATGCAAATAACAACATAATCATTCCACAAGCCCATAAAGGTATGCCATAAAGGTAAGGCCCATTTCTGAAAACCTTCGCAAAATTAAAATCAATGACATAAAAACGGTCATATTTTTACTACCTTTGAAGTCTTATATTTTAATGTAGATAGCAACATAAGCATTCTACAAGCCCATAAAGGTATGCCATATCGAAATCCGAGTCCTTTAGACCAAGTTATGGGCTTTTAAAGATGGAGAGAAGGCCCATTTCTGTAAACCTCCGCAAAATTATAATCAATGACATAAAAACGGTCATATTTTGTACTACCTTTTAAGCTATATATTTTAATGCAGATAACAACAAAATCATTCCACAAGCCCATAAAGGTATGCAATATCTAAATCCGAGTCCTTTTGACCAAGTTATGGGCTTTTAAGGATGGAGAGAAGGCCCATTTCTGTAAACCTTCGCAAAATTAAAATCAATGACATAATCACGGTCTTATTTTTTACTACCTTTAAAGCTATATATTTTAATGCAGATAGCAACATAATCATTCCATAAGCCCATAAAGGTATGCCATATCGAAATCCGAGTTCTTTTGACCAAGTTACGGGCTTTTAAAGATGAAGAGGAGGCCCATTTCTGTAAACCTTCGCAAAATTTAAATCAATGACTTAAAAACGGTCATATTTTTTACTACCTTTAAAGCTATATATTTTAATGCAGATAACAACATAATCATTCCACAAGTCCAGAAAGGTATGCCATATCGAAATCCGAGTCCTTTTGACCAAGTTATGAGCTTTTAAAGATGGAGAGAAGGCCCATTTCTGTAAGCCATATTTTTTACTACTTTTAAAGCTATATATTTTAAGGCAGATGACAACATAATCATTCCACAAGTCCAGAAAGGTATGCCATATCGAAATCCGAGTCCTTTTGACCAAGTTATGGGCTTTTAAGGATGGAGAGAAGGCCCATTTCTGTAAACCTTCGGAAAATTAAAATCAATGACATAATCACGGTCATATTTTTTACTACCTTTTAAGCTATATATTTTAATGCAGATAACAAAATGATCATTCCACAAGCCCATAAAGGTATGCCATATCGAAATCCGAGACCTTTTGACCAAGTTACGGGCTTTTAAAGATGAAGAGGAGGCCCATTTCTGTAAACCTTCGCAAAATTATAATCAATGACATAAAAACGGTCATATTTTGTACTACCTTTTAAGCTATATATTTTAATGCAGATAACAACAAAATCATTCCATAAGCCCATAAAGGTATGCAATATCTAAATCCGAGTCCTTTTGACCAAGTTATGGGCTTTTAAGGATGGAGAGAAGGCCCATTTCTGTAAACCTTCGCAAAATTAAAATCAATGACATAATCACGGTCATATTTTTTACTACCTTTTAAGCTTTATATTATAATGCAGATAACAAAATGATCATTCCACAAGCCCCTAAAGGTATGCCATATCGAAATCCGAGACCTTTTGACCAAGTTACGGGCTTTTAAAGATGAAGAGAAGGCCCATTTCTGTAAACCTTCGCAAAATTTAAATCAATGACTTAAAAAAGGTCATATTTTGTACTACCTTTAAAGCTATATATTTTAATGCAGATAACAACATAATCATTCCACAAGCCCAGAAAGGTATGCCATATCGAAATCCGAGTTCTTTTGACCAAGTTATGGGCTTTTAAAGATGGAGAGAAGGCCCATTTCTGTAAACCTTCGCAAAATTAAAATCAATGACATAATCACGGTCATATTTTTTACTACCTTTTAAGCTTTATATTTTAATGCAGATAACAAAATGATCATTCCACAAGCCCATAAAGGTATGCCATATCGAAATCCGAGACCTTTTGACCAAGTTACGGGCTTTTAAAGATGAAGAGGAGGCCCATTTCTGTAAACCTTCGCAAAATTTAAATCAATGACTTAAAAACGGTCATATTTTTTACTACCTTTAAAGCTATATATTTTAATGCAGATAACAACATAATCATTCCACAAGTCCAGAAAGGTATGCCATATCGAAATCCGAGTCCTTTTGACCAAGTTATGGGCTTTTAAAGATGGAGAGAAGGCCCATTTCTGTAAACCTTCGGAAAATTAAAATCAATGACATAATCACGGTCATATTTTTTACTACCTTTTAAGCTATATATTTTAATGCAGATAACAACATGATCATTCCACAAGCCCATAAAGGTATGCCATATTGAAATCCGAATCCTTTTGACCAAGTTATGGGCTTTTAAAGATGGAGAGAAGGCCCATTTCTGTAAACCTTCGCAAAATTAAAATCACTACCTTTAAAGCTATATATTTTAATGCAGATAAAAACATTATCATTCCCCAAGCCCACAAAGGTATGCCATATCGAAATCCGAGTTCTTTTGACCAAGTTATGGGCTTTTAAAGATGGAGAGAAGGCCCATTTCTGTAAGCCATATTTTTTACTACTTTTAAAGCTATATATTTTAAGGCAGATGACAACATAATCATTCCACAAGCCCACAAAGGTTTGCCATATCGAAATCCGAGTCCGTTTGACCAAGTTATGGGCTTTTAAGGATGGAGAGAAGGCCCATTTCTGCAAACCTTCGCAAAATTAAAATCAATGACATAAAAACGGTCATATTTTCTACTACCTTTTAAGCTTTATATTTTAGTGCAGATAACAACATGATCATTCCACAAGCCCATAAAGGTATGCCTTATCGAAATTCGAGTTCTTTTGACCAAGTTATGGGCTTTAAAAGATGGAGAGAAGGCCCATTTCTGTAAGCCTTCGCAAAATTAAGATCAATGACATAATCACGGTCATATTTTTTACTACCTTTAAAGCTATATATCTTAATGCAAATAACAACATAATCATTCCACAAGCCCATAAAGGTATGCCATAAAGGTAAGGCCCATTTCTGAAAACCTTCGCAAAATTAAAATCAATGACATAAAAACGGTCATATTTTTACTACCTTTGAAGTCTTATATTTTAATGTAGATAGCAACATAAGCATTCTACAAGCCCATAAAGGTATGCCATATCGAAATCCGAGTCCTTTAGACCAAGTTATGGGCTTTTAAAGATGGAGAGAAGGCCCATTTCTGTAAACCTCCGCAAAATTATAATCAATGACATAAAAACGGTCATATTTTGTACTACCTTTTAAGCTATATATTTTAATGCAGATAACAACAAAATCATTCCACAAGCCCATAAAGGTATGCAATATCTAAATCCGAGTCCTTTTGACCAAGTTATGGGCTTTTAAGGATGGAGAGAAGGCCCATTTCTGTAAACCTTCGCAAAATTAAAATCAATGACATAATCACGGTCTTATTTTTTACTACCTTTAAAGCTATATATTTTAATGCAGATAGCAACATAATCATTCCATAAGCCCATAAAGGTATGCCATATCGAAATCCGAGTTCTTTTGACCAAGTTACGGGCTTTTAAAGATGAAGAGGAGGCCCATTTCTGTAAACCTTCGCAAAATTTAAATCAATGACTTAAAAACGGTCATATTTTTTACTACCTTTAAAGCTATATATTTTAATGCAGATAACAACATAATCATTCCACAAGTCCAGAAAGGTATGCCATATCGAAATCCGAGTCCTTTTGACCAAGTTATGAGCTTTTAAAGATGGAGAGAAGGCCCATTTCTGTAAGCCATATTTTTTACTACTTTTAAAGCTATATATTTTAAGGCAGATGACAACATAATCATTCCACAAGTCCAGAAAGGTATGCCATATCGAAATCCGAGTCCTTTTGACCAAGTTATGGGCTTTTAAGGATGGAGAGAAGGCCCATTTCTGTAAACCTTCGGAAAATTAAAATCAATGACATAATCACGGTCATATTTTTTACTACCTTTTAAGCTATATATTTTAATGCAGATAACAAAATGATCATTCCACAAGCCCATAAAGGTATGCCATATCGAAATCCGAGACCTTTTGACCAAGTTACGGGCTTTTAAAGATGAAGAGGAGGCCCATTTCTGTAAACCTTCGCAAAATTTAAATCAATGACTTAAAAACGGTCATATTTTTTACTACCTTTAAAGCTATATATTTTAATGCAGATAACAACATAATCATTCCACAAGTCCAGAAAGGTATGCCATATCGAAATCCGAGTCCTTTTGACCAAGTTATGGGCTTTTAAAGATGGAGAGAAGGCCCATTTCTGTAAACCTTCGGAAAATTAAAATCAATGACATAATCACGGTCATATTTTTTACTACCTTTTAAGCTATATATTTTAATGCAGATAACAACATGATCATTCCACAAGCCCATAAAGGTATGCCATATTGAAATCCGAATCCTTTTGACCAAGTTATGGGCTTTTAAAGATGGAGAGAAGGCCCATTTCTGTAAACCTTCGCAAAATTAAAATCACTACCTTTAAAGCTATATATTTTAATGCAGATAAAAACATTATCATTCCCCAAGCCCACAAAGGTATGCCATATCGAAATCCGAGTTCTTTTGACCAAGTTATGGGCTTTTAAAGATGGAGAGAAGGCCCATTTCTGTAAGCCATATTTTTTACTACTTTTAAAGCTATATATTTTAAGGCAGATGACAACATAATCATTCCACAAGCCCACAAAGGTTTGCCATATCGAAATCCGAGTCCGTTTGACCAAGTTATGGGCTTTTAAGGATGGAGAGAAGGCCCATTTCTGCAAACTTTCGCAAAATTAAAATCAATGACATAAAAACGGTCATATTTTCTACTACCTTTTAAGCTTTATATTTTAGTGCAGATAACAACATGATCATTCCACAAGCCCATAAAGGTATGCCTTATCGAAATTCGAGTTCTTTTGACCAAGTTATGGGCTTTAAAAGATGGAGAGAAGGCCCATTTCTGTAAGCCTTCGCAAAATTAAAATCAATGACATAATCACGGTCATATTTTTTACTACCTTTAAAGCTATATATCTTAATGCAAATAACAACATAATCATTCCACAAGCCCATAAAGGTATGCCATAAAGGTAAGGCCCATTTCTGAAAACCTTCGCAAAATTAAAATCAATGACATAAAAACGGTCATATTTTTACTACCTTTGAAGTCTTATATTTTAATGTAGATAGCAACATAAGCATTCTACAAGCCCATAAAGGTATGCCATATCGAAATCCGAGTCCTTTAGACCAAGTTATGGGCTTTTAAAGATGGAGAGAAGGCCCATTTCTGTAAACCTCCGCAAAATTATAATCAATGACATAAAAACGGTCATATTTTGTACTACCTTTTAAGCTATATATTTTAATGCAGATAACAACAAAATCATTCCACAAGCCCATAAAGGTATGCAATATCTAAATCCGAGTCCTTTTGACCAAGTTATGGGCTTTTAAGGATGGAGAGAAGGCCCATTTCTGTAAACCTTCGCAAAATTAAAATCAATGACATAATCACGGTCTTATTTTTTACTACCTTTAAAGCTATATATTTTAATGCAGATAGCAACATAATCATTCCATAAGCCCATAAAGGTATGCCATATCGAAATCCGAGTTCTTTTGACCAAGTTACGGGCTTTTAAAGATGAAGAGGAGGCCCATTTCTGTAAACCTTCGCAAAATTTAAATCAATGACTTAAAAACGGTCATATTTTTTACTACCTTTAAAGCTATATATTTTAATGCAGATAACAACATAATCAGTCCAGAAAGGTATGCCATATCGAAATCCGAGTCCTTTTGACCAAGTTATGAGCTTTTAAAGATGGAGAGAAGGCCCATTTCTGTAAGCCATATTTTTTACTACTTTTAAAGCTATATATTTTAAGGCAGATGACAACATAATCATTCCACAAGTCCAGAAAGGTATGCCATATCGAAATCCGAGTCCTTTTGACCAAGTTATGGGCTTTTAAGGATGGAGAGAAGGCCCATTTCTGTAAACCTTCGCAAAATTAAAATCAATGACATAATCACGGTCATATTTTTTACTACCTTTTAAGCTTTATATTTTAATGCAGATAACAAAATGATCATTCCACAAGCCCATAAAGGTATGCCATATCGAAATCCGAGACCTTTTGACCAAGTTACGGGCTTTTAAAGATGAAGAGGAGGCCCATTTCTGTAAACCTTCGCAAAATTTAAATCAATGACTTAAAAACGGTCATATTTTTTACTACCTTTAAAGCTATATATTTTAATGCAGATAACAACATAATCATTCCACAAGTCCAGAAAGGTATGCCATATCGAAATCCGAGTCCTTTTGACCAAGTTATGGGCTTTTAAAGATGGAGAGAAGGCCCATTTCTGTAAACCTTCGGAAAATTAAAATCAATGACATAATCACGGTCATATTTTTTACTACCTTTTAAGCTATATATTTTAATGCAGATAACAACATGATCATTCCACAAGCCCATAAAGGTATGCCATATTGAAATCCGAATCCTTTTGACCAAGTTATGGGCTTTTAAAGATGGAGAGAAGGCCCATTTCTGTAAACCTTCGCAAAATTAAAATCACTACCTTTAAAGCTATATATTTTAATGCAGATAAGAACATTATCATTCCACAAGCCCACAAAGGTATGCCATATCGAAATCCGAGTCCGTTTGACCAAGTTATGGGCTTTTAAGGATGGAGAGAAGGCCCATTTCTGCAAACCTTCGCAAAATTAAAATCAATGACATAAAAACGGTCATATTTTCTACTACCTTTTAAGCTTTATATTTTAGTGCAGATAACAACATGATCATTCCACAAGCCCATAAAGGTATGCCTTATCGAAATTCGAGTTCTTTTGACCAAGTTATGGGCTTTAAAAGATGGAGAGAAGGCCCATTTCTGTAAGCCTTCGCAAAATTAAAATCAATGACATAATCACGGTCATATTTTTTACTACCTTTAAAGCTTTATATCTTAATGCAAATAACAACATAATCATTCCACAAGCCCATAAAGGTATGCCATAAAGGTAAGGCCCATTTCTGAAAACCTTCGCAAAATTAAAATCAATGACATAAAAACGGTCATATTTTTACTACCTTTGAAGTCTTATATTTTAATGTAGATAGCAACATAAGCATTCTACAAGCCCATAAAGGTATGCCATATCGAAATCCGAGTCCTTTAGACCAAGTTATGGGCTTTTAAAGATGGAGAGAAGGCCCATTTCTGTAAACCTCCGCAAAATTATAATCAATGACATAAAAACGGTCATATTTTGTACTACCTTTTAAGCTATATATTTTAATGCAGATAACAACAAAATCATTCCACAAGCCCATAAAGGTATGCAATATCTAAATCCGAGTCCTTTTGACCAAGTTATGGGCTTTTAAGGATGGAGAGAAGGCCCATTTCTGTAAACCTTCGCAAAATTAAAATCAATGACATAATCACGGTCATATTTTTTACTACCTTTAAAGCTATATATCTTAATGCAAATAACAACATAATCATTCCACAAGCCCATAAAGGTATGCCATAAAGGTAAGGCCCATTTCTGAAAACCTTCGCAAAATTAAAATCAATGACATAAAAACGGTCATATTTTTACTACCTTTGAAGTCTTATATTTTAATGTAGATAGCAACATAAGCATTCTACAAGCCCATAAAGGTATGCCATATCGAAATCCGAGTCCTTTAGACCAAGTTATGGGCTTTTAAAGATGGAGAGAAGGCCCATTTCTGTAAACCTCCGAAAAATTATAATCAATGACATAAAAACGGTCATATTTTGTACTACCTTTTAAGCTATATATTTTAATGCAGATAACAACAAAATCATTCCATAAGCCCATAAAGGTATGCCATATCGAAATCCGAGTTCTTTTGACCAAGAAATGGGCTTTTAAAGATGGAGAGGAGGCCAATTTCTGTAAACCTTCGCAAAATTAAAATCAATGACATAAAAACGGTTATATTTTTTAATACCTTTTAAGCTATATATTTTTATGCAGATAACAACATGATCATTCCACAAGCCCATAAAGGTATGCCATATCGAAATCCGAGTCCTTTTGACCCAGTTATGGGCTTTTAAAGATGGACAGAAGGCCCATTTCTGTAAACCTTCGCAAAATTAAAATCAATGACATAATCACGGTCATATTTTTTACTACCTTTTAAGCTTTATATTTTAATGCAGATAACAACATGATCATTCCACAAGCCCATAAAGGTATGCCATATCGAAATCCGAGACCTTTTGACCAAGTTACGGGCTTTTAAAGATGAAGAGAAGGCCCATTTCTGTAAACCTTCGCAAAATTTAAATAAATGACTTAAAAACGGTCATATTTTTTACTACCTTTAAAGCTATATATTTTAATGCAGATAACAACATAATCATTCCACAAGCCCAGAAAGGTATGCCATATCGAAATCCGAGTCCTTTTGACTAAGTTATGGGCTTTTAAAGATGGAGAGAAGGCCCATTTCTGTAAACCTTCGCAAAATTAAAATCAATGACATAATCACGGTTATGGGCTTTTAAAGATGGAGAGAAGGCCCATTTCTGTAAACCTTCGCAAAATTAAAATCAATGACATAAAAACGGTCATATTTTTACTACCTTTGAAGTCTTATATTTTAATGTAGATAGCAACATAAGCATTCTACAAGCCCATAAAGGTATGCCATATCGAAATCCGAGTCCTTTAGACCAAGTTATGGGCTTTTAAAGATGGAGAGAAGGCCCATTTCTGTAAACCTCCGCAAAATTATAATCAATGACATAAAAACGGTCATATTTTGTACTACCTTTTAAGCTATATATTTTAATGCAGATAACAACAAAATCATTCCACAAGCCCATAAAGGTATGCAATATCTAAATCCGAGTCCTTTTGACCAAGTTATGGGCTTTTAAGGATGGAGAGAAGGCCCATTTCTGTAAACCTTCGCAAAATTAAAATCAATGACATAATCACGGTCATATTTTTTACTACCTTTAAAGCTATATATCTTAATGCAAATAACAACATAATCATTCCACAAGCCCATAAAGGTATGCCATAAAGGTAAGGCCCATTTCTGAAAACCTTCGCAAAATTAAAATCAATGACATAAAAACGGTCATATTTTTACTACCTTTGAAGTCTTATATTTTAATGTAGATAGCAACATAAGCATTCTACAAGCCCATAAAGGTATGCCATATCGAAATCCGAGTCCTTTAGACCAAGTTATGGGCTTTTAAAGATGGAGAGAAGGCCCATTTCTGTAAACCTCCGCAAAATTATAATCAATGACATAAAAACGGTCATATTTTGTACTACCTTTTAAGCTATATATTTTAATGCAGATAACAACAAAATCATTCCACAAGCCCATAAAGGTATGCAATATCTAAATCCGAGTCCTTTTGACCAAGTTATGGGCTTTTAAGGATGGAGAGAAGGCCCATTTCTGTAAACCTTCGCAAAATTAAAATCAATGACATAATCACGGTCATATTTTTTACTACCTTTAAAGCTATATATCTTAATGCAAATAACAACATAATCATTCCACAAGCCCATAAAGGTATGCCATAAAGGTAAGGCCCATTTCTGAAAACCTTCGCAAAATTAAAATCAATGACATAAAAACGGTCATATTTTTACTACCTTTGAATTCTTATATTTTAATGTAGATAGCAACATAAGCATTCTACAAGCCCATAAAGGTATGCCATATCGAAATCCGAGTCCTTTAGACCAAGTTATGGGCTTTTAAAGATGGAGAGAAGGCCCATTTCTGTAAACCTCCTCAAAATTATAATCAATGACATAAAAACGGTCATATTTTGTACTACCTTTTAAGCTATATATTTTAATGCAGATAACAACAAAATCATTCCATAAGCCCATAAAGGTATGCCATATCGAAATCCGAGTTCTTTTGACCAAGAAATGGGCTTTTAAAGATGGAGAGGAGGCCAATTTCTGTAAACCTTCGCAAAATTAAAATCAATGACATAAAAACGGTTATATTTTTTAATACCTTTTAAGCTATATATTTTTATGCAGATAACAACATGATCATTCCACAAGCCCATAAAGGTATGCCATATCGAAATCCGAGTCCTTTTGACCCAGTTATGGGCTTTTAAAGATGGACAGAAGGCCCATTTCTGTAAACCTTCGCAAAATTAAAATCAATGACATAATCACGGTCATATTTTTTACTACCTTTTAAGCTTTATATTTTAATGCAGATAACAACATGATCATTCCACAAGCCCATAAAGGTATGCCATATCGAAATCCGAGACCTTTTGACCAAGTTACGGGCTTTTAAAGATGAAGAGAAGGCCCATTTCTGTAAACCTTCGCAAAATTTAAATAAATGACTTAAAAACGGTCATATTTTTTACTACCTTTAAAGCTATATATTTTAATGCAGATAACAACATAATCATTCCACAAGCCCAGAAAGGTATGCCATATCGAAATCCGAGTCCTTTTGACTAAGTTATGGGCTTTTAAAGATGGAGAGAAGGCCCATTTCTGTAAACCTTCGCAAAATTAAAATCAATGACATAATCACGGTTATGGGCTTTTAAAGATGGAGAGAAGGCCCATTTCTGTAAACCTTCGCAAAATTAAAATCAATGACATAATCACGGTCATATTTTTTACTACCTTTTAAGCTTTATATTTTAATGCAGATAACAAAATGATCATTCCACAAGCCCATAAAAGTATGCCATATCGAAATCCGAGTCCTTTTGACCAAGTTATGGGCTTTTAAAGATGGACGGAAGGCCCATTTCTGTAAACCTTCGGAAAATTAAAATCAATGACATAATCACGGTCATATTTTTTACTACCTTTTAAGCTATATATTTTAATGCAGATAACAACATGATCATTCCACAAGCCCATAAAGGTATGCCATATTGAAATCCGAATCCTTTTGACCAAGTTATGGAGAGATGGAGAGAAGGCCCATTTCTGTAAACCTTCGCAAAATTAAAATCAATGACATAATCACGGTCATATTTTTTACTACCTTTTAAGCTTTATATTTTAATGCAGATAACAAAATGATCATTCCACAAGCCCATAAAAGTATGCCATATCGAAATCCGAGTCCTTTTGACCAAGTTATGGGCTTTTAAAGATGGACGGAAGGCCCATTTCTTTAAACCTTCGGAAAATTAAAATCAATGACATAATCACGGTCATATTTTTTACTACCTTTTAAGCTATATATTTTAATGCAGATAACAACATGATCATTCCACAAGCCCATAAAGGTATGCCATATTGAAATCCGAATCCTTTTGACCAAGTTATGGAGAGATGGAGAGAAGGCCCATTTCTGTAAACCTTCGCAAAATTAAAATCACTACCTTTAAAGCTATATATTTTAATGCAGATAAGAACATTATCATTCCAAAAGCCCACAAAGGTATGCCATATCGAAATCCGAGTTCTTTTGACCAAGTTATGGGCTTTTAAAGATGGAGAGAAGGCCCATTTCTGTAAGCCTTCGCAAAAGTAAAATCAATGACATAAAAACGGCCAATTTTTTACTACCTTTAAAGCTATATATTTTAAGGCAGATGACAACATAATCATTCCACAAGCCCACAAAGGTATGCCATATCGAAATCCGAGTCCTTTTGACCAAGTTATGGGCTTTTAAGGATGGAGAGAAGGCCCATTTCTGCAAACCTTCGCAAAATTAAAATCAATGACATAAAAACGGTCATATTTTCTACTACCTTTTAAGCTATATATTTTAGTGCAGATAACAACATGATCATTCCACAAGCCCATAAAGGTATGCCATAAAGGTAAGGCCCATTTCTGTAAACCTTCGCAAAATTAAAATCAATGACATAAAAACGGTCATATTTTTTACTACCTTTGAAGTCTTATATTTTAATGTAGATAGCAACATAAGCATTCTACAAGCCCATAAAGGTATGCCATATCGAAATCCGAGTCCTTTAGACCAAGTTATGGGCTTTTAAAGATGGAGAGAAGGCCCATTTCTGTAAACCTCCGCAAAATTATAATCAATGACATAAAAACGGTCATATTTTGTACTACCTTTTAAGCTATATATTTTATGGCAGATAACAACAAAATCATTCCACAAGCCCATAAAGGTATGCCATATTGAAATCCGAATCCTTTTGACCAAGTTATGGAGAGATGGAGAGAAGGCCCATTTCTGTAAACCTTCGCAAAATTAAAATCACTACCTTTAAAGCTATATATTTTAATGCAGATAAGAACATTATCATTCCAAAAGCCCACAAAGGTATGCCATATCGAAATCCGAGTTCTTTTGACCAAGTTATGGGCTTTTAAAGATGGAGAGAAGGCCCATTTCTGTAAGCCTTCGCAAAAGTAAAATCAATGACATAAAAACGGCCAATTTTTTACTACCTTTAAAGCTATATATTTTAAGGCAGATGACAACATAATCATTCCACAAGCCCACAAAGGTATGCCATATCGAAATTCGAGTTCTTTTGACCAAGTTATGGGCTTTAAAATATGGAGAGAAGGCCCATTTCTGTAAGCCTTCGCAAAATTAAAATCAATGACATAATCACGGTCATATTTTTTACTACCTTTAAAGCTATATATCTTAATGCAAATAACAACATAATCATTCCACAAGCCCATAAAGGTATGCCATAAAGGTAAGGCCCATTTCTGTAAACCTTCGCAAAATTAAAATCAATGACATAAAAACGGTCATATTTTTTACTACCTTTGAAGTCTTATATTTTAATGTAGATAGCAACATAAGCATTCTACAAGCCCATAAAGGTATGCCATATCGAAATCCGAGTCCTTTAGACCAAGTTATGGGCTTTTAAAGATGGAGAGAAGGCCCATTTCTGTAAACCTCCGCAAAATTATAATCAATGACATAAAAACGGTCATATTTTGTACTACCTTTTAAGCTATATATTTTATGGCAGATAACAACAAAATCATTCCACAAGCCCATAAAGGTATGCAATATTTAAATCCGAGTCCTTTTGACCAAGTTATGGGCTTTTAAGGATGGAGAGAAAGCCCATTTCTGTAAACCTTCGCAAAATTAAAATCAATGACATAATCACGGTCATATTTTTTACTACCTTTAAAGCTATATATTTTAATGCAGATAACAACATAATCATTCCATAAGCCCATAAAGGTATGCCATATCGAAATCCGAGTTCTTTTGACCAAGTAATGGGCTTTTAACGATGGAGAGGAGGCCAATTTCTGTAAACCTAGGCAAAATTAAAATCAATGACATAAAAACGGTTATATTTTTTAATACCTTTTAAGCTATTTATTTTTATGCAGATAACAACATGATCATTCCACAAGCCCATAAAGGTATGCCATATCGAAATCCGAGTCCTTTTAACCCAGTTATGGGCTTTTAAAGATGGAGAGAAGGCCCATTTCTGTAAACCTTCGCAAAATTAAAATCAATGACATAATCACGGTCATATTTTTTACTACCTTTTAAGCTTTATGCAGATAACAACATGATCATTCCACAAGCCCATAAAGGTATGCCATATCGAAATCCGAGACCTTTTGACCAAGTTACGGGCTTTTAAAGATGAAGAGAAGGCCCATTTCTGTAAACCTTCGCAAAATTTAAATCAATGACTTAAAAACGGTCATATTTTTTACTACCTTTAAAGCTATATATTTTAATGCAGATAACAACATAATCATTCCACAAGCCCAGAAAGGTATGCCATATCGAAATCCGAGTCCTTTTGACTAAGTTATGGGCTTTTAAAGATGGAGAGAAGGCCCATTTCTGTAAGCCTTCGCAAAATTAAAATCAATGACATAATCACGGTCATATTTTGTACTACTTTTAAAGCTATATCTTTTGATGCAGATAACAACATAAACATTCCACAAGCCCATAAAGGTATGCCATATAGAAATGCGAGTTCGTTTGACCAAGTTATGGGCTTTTAAAGATGGAGAGAAGGCCCATTTATGTAAAACTTCGCAAAATTAAAATCAATGACCTAAAAACGGTCATATTTTTTACTACCTTTGAAGCTATATATTTAAATGCAGATAACAACATGATCATTCCACAAGCCCATAAAGGTATGCCATATTGAAATCCGAATCCTTTTGACCAAGTTATGGGCTTTTAAAGATGGAGAGAAGGCCCATTTCTGTAAACCTTCGCAAAATTAAAATCAATGACATAATCACGGTCATATTTTTTACTACCTTTAAGGCTTTTTATTTTAAGGCAGATAACAACATAATCATTCCACAAGCCCATAAAGGTATGCCATATCGAAATCCGAGTTCATTTGACCAAGTTATGGGCTTTTAAAGATGGAGAGGAGGCCCATTTCTGTAAACCTTCGCAAAATTATAATCAATGACATAAAAACGGTCATATTTTTTACTACCTTTTAAGCTATATATTTAAATGCAGATAACAACATGATCATTCCACAAGCCCATAAAGGTATGCCATATTGAAATCCGAATCCTTTTGACCAAGTTATGGGCTTTTAAAGATGGAGAGAAGGCCCATTTCTGTAAACCTTCGCAAAATTAAAATCAATGACATAATCACGGTCATATTTTTTACTACTTTTAAAGCTATATCTTTTGATGCAGATAACAACATAATCATTCCACAAGCCCATAAAGGTATGCCATACAGAAATGCGAGTTCGTTTGACCAAGTTATGGGCTTTTAAAGATGGAGAGAAGGCCCATTTCTGTAAAACTTCGCAAAATTAAAATCAATGACTTAAAAACGGTCATATTTTTTACTACCTTTTAAGCTATATATTTTAATGCAGATAACAACATGATCATTCCACAAGCCCATAAAGGTATGCCATATCGAAATCCGAGTCTTTTTGACCAAGTTATGGGCTTTTAAAGATGGAGAGAAGGCCTATTTCTCTAAACCTTCGCAAAATAAAAATCATTGACATAATCACGGTCAAATTTTTTACTACCTTTGAAGCTATATATTTTAATGCAGATAACAACATTATCATTCCAAAAGCCTACAAAGGATGGAGAGAAGGCCCATTTCTGTAAACCTTCGCAAAATTAAAATCAATGACATAAAAACGGTCAGATTTTTTCTACCTTTAAAGTTATATACTTTAATGCAGATAACAACATTAACATTCCACAAGCCCATAAAGGTATTCCATATCGAAATCCGAGTCCTTTTGCCCAAGTTATGGGCTTTTAAAGATAGAGAGAAGGCCCATTTCTCTAAACCTTCGCAAAATTAAGATCATTGAATCCTTTGAAGTCTTATATTTTAATGTAGATAGCAACATAAGCATTCTACAAGCCCATAAAGGTATGCCTTATCAAAATCCGAGTTCTTTTGACCAAGTTATGGGCTTTTAAAGATGGAGAGAAGGCCCATTTCTGTAAACCTTCGCAAAATTAATATCAATGACATAATCACGGTCATATTTTTTACTACCTTTAAAGCTATATATCTTAATGCAGATAACAACATAATCATTCCACAAGCCCATAAAGGTAAGGCCCATTTCTGTAAACCTTCGCAAAATTAAAACCAATGACATAAAAACGGTCATATTTTTTACTACATTTGAAGTCTTATATTTTAATGTAGATAGCAACATAAGCATTCTACAAGCCCATAAAGGTATGCCATATCGAAATCCGAGTCCTTTTGACCAAGTTATGGGCTTTTAAAGATGGAGAGAAGGCCCATTTCTGTAAACCTCCGCAAAATTATAATCAATGACATAAAAACGGTCATATTTTGTACTACCTTTAAAGCTATATATTTTAATGCAGATAACAACATAATCATTCCACAAGCCCATAAAGGTATGCCATATCGAAATCCGAGTCCTTTTGACCAAGTTATGGGCTTTTAAAGATGGATTTCTGTAAACCTTCGCAAAATTAAAATCAATGACATAATCACGGTCATATTTTTTACTACCTTTAAAGCTATATATCTTAATGCAGATAACAACATAATCATTCCACAAGCCCATAAAGGTAAGGCCCATTTCTGTAAACCTTCGCAAAATTAAAATCAATGACATAAAAACGGTCATATTTTTTACTACATTTGAAGTCTTATATTTTAATGTAGATAGCAACATAAGCATTCTACAAGCCCATAAAGGTATGCCATATCGAAATCCGAGTTCTTTTGACCAAGTAATGGGCTTTTAAAGATGGAGAGGAGGCCAATTTCTGTAAACCTTCGCAAAATTAAAATCAATGACATAAAAACGGTTATATTTTTTAATACCTTTTAAGCTATATATTTTTATGCAGATAACAACATGATCATTCCACAAGCCCATAAAGGTATGCCATATCGAAATCCGAGTCCTTTTGACCCAGTTATGGGCTTTTAAAGATGGAGAGAAGGCCCATTTCTGTAAACCTTCGCAAAATTAAAATCAATGACATAATCACGGTCATATTTTTTACTACCTTTAAAGCTATATATTTTAATGCAGATAACAACATAATCATTTCACAAGCCCATAAAGGTATGCCATATAGATGTGCGAGTTCGTTTGACCAAGTTAAGGGCTTTTAAAGATGGAGAGAAGGCCCATTTCTGTAAAACTTCACAAAATTAAAATCAATGACATAAAAGCGATCATATTTTGTACTACCTTTAAAGCTTTATATGTAGGATCGCCGGTGATGGTTCAAAGATAATCTCAACAATTAAGTTGAATGACTTTATTTAATTGATAGACAATAAGATATTCCGTTTTACATCTTCTTCCTCGGAAAAACAGAAAGCAAAAGCGAGTACTCTATGCGACGATTCTTTTCGTGCGGTATCGAATATAATAATTGAACAGAGTTGCAAGCGATAATTTTACGTTAACAGATTTGAATATACCTTAATGTAAATAAAGTAAAATAAGTTTAGGCAGAGCTGTTGTAGACATGACCACTCCTTGTCTTCTTTTCCTTTCCCACAATCGGCCATCCTGAATCATCATTCGGCTCGAATTATGGTTCTTCTGCAGAGTCTGCCTGAGGATTCCATTTCTTCATATATTCAGCGACGGTTGATGTTTTTCCTGGACCTTCATGACCACCAACTTTCTCCACGTCATATCGGCCATGGGGAAGAGTCCTGACTACTTTGTAAGGTCCAAAGAATTTTGGTTTTAACTTTAACTTTTTGTTATTCAGCTCCTTCTTACGACCCTTGTTAAAGGACCTACGATTCTCTTGCTGAATTTTGGAGATGTTATTCTTCGCTCCCATACGAACGGTCTCTCTCTCTTGGTCCAATTCTTCGATAGCGGCGTCTTCAAGGAACGAGTTGAGCTCGGATAGTTTGTTGGTCCTCATTTCAACCCCTGTTAATATCCTGAAAGGTGATAGTTTCGTGCTTCTTGGGGGTGTGCTGTTCATTACTTGCTGCACAACCTCTAGATGTTTATACCAGCTGGACGATTTCTCTTGACAAAGCTTGGCCAACATTGGGATTACGATTTTATGGATTCGCTCCACTTGACCATTTCCTCGGGGAACTCCAGTGGCTATCATTAGATGCTGCATCCCGTTCTCGTCGCAGTATTGCCTAAATGTGTTTGCAACAAACGCTGCCCCTCTATCTGATATTGTTCGTCATGGAGTTGGCACTTTTTCCCTCCTTCTTTTCAGCTATCCTATTGCCTGGACAATTCGATGCCTTGTGGCCAAGCTGTTCGCATCTGTAGCATTTAATGGGCTGGTTACACTCCCTGGCAAAATGCGAAGGCTCACCACACTTAAAACATTTTTTGGAATGCTGTTTGATCACAACAGGTTTCTTGTCTTCATTTGTATAATGAGATTTAGCAGTATTAAGCAATTGAGGGCGACTGCAGCGAATTTTCTCATATACCTTTATTTGCTCCTTCAGTTCCTGCTCAGTCCTGGCCTGGTATAAGTTGCTTTTGTTGGCTCTCGAGTCGGGTATCCCTTCGATGAAGTACTCTATAAGGCTGGGGTCGTCCAGATTGACAGGCCTTCCTATTTCCATGAGTGAATAGAGATACTCCTTGTAATTCTCATTTGGGCCTTTTCGGCGGTTTTTTAACATTCGGTGAACTTCAATTGCCGATACCTCTGAGCCGAACTCAGCTTCTAAAGCTCGCTTGAGAGTTGACCAGTTGGAAATACCTGGCTGACTTCGAACAAATATTTTAGCTGCTCCCTTTAACAATTGCTTCGAATAGATAAACATTTGAAGACTATTCCATTGGACTGCTGCGGCATTATCTTCAAACTCCTGGATCCAGCTGTGAACAGACGGCTGGCTCGAACCATTAAACTGAGAAAGTGAGTCCTCAATGTCGCGCAGTGTAAATGGACTGCGGCCTTCGTCTGATTTGGGTCTGGAGTTGTGCATTGAACTTGCATCACCGTAGTCAGATTCCTCATCCGCGATGTCGTCAGCCGATAAGTTGTAGTGGTCGTGAAGTCGGTCCTGCAATGTTTGCTTTCTACCTCTTGTAGCTAAAGTAAGTTGTGATAATTGCTCTTTTAGCTCGTTTACGTTAAGCGACAACATTTCATCCCTCTGCATTCTGTACTCGTTGTTACTCTCTGCTTACATATAGTAGAAATTTTTCAATTATAACAAATTATTGTACTTAACTTAGTGGTTAAATTTTGTGAAATATTATAGGTTATAGGTATGAAAATACAAAAAAAAAATCCAGATCGCTCACTGTCCTCTTCTGCGAACAGCGCAGCTCTGGTGCTTGCTGGTTGTCTCAAGTCTTCCTTCTTTGGCACGACACACCCTGTGGCCTGTGACGCTGCTTTTCAGGCTTTTTCACCCAATTTTCGCTTTCCCAAAGCAAGATTTTGACGCCTCCTCGCTCACTTGCATAACCTTTGCGCAGGTTGCGCACCTTGCTATACCTCTCAGGTGCATACGATCTGCCAGTGAACTGCTTTCCCTCCTTCTAGAACAATGTTGTCCGCACTCTGATTTTAATGAATCTGTGTGGCACGTCCGCTTTTCTGCCGTTTTTCCAAGTAAATCCCACTTCTGAAACCAAATTTGTAGGATCGCCGGTGATGGTTCATAGATAATCTCAACAATTAAGTTTAATGACTTTATTTAATTGATAGACAATAAGATATTCCGTTTTACATCTTCTTCCTCGGAAAAACAGAAAGCAAAAGCGAGTACTCTATGCGACGATTCTTTTCGTGCGGTATCGAATATAATAATTTAATAGAGTTGCAAGCGATAATTTTACGTTAACAGATTTGAATACACCTTAATGTAAGTAAAGTAAAATAAGATTAGGCAGAGCTGTTGTAGACATGACCACTCCTTGTCTTCTTTTCCTTTCCCACATATATTTTAATACAGATAGCAACATAATCATTCCACAAGCCCATAAAGGTATGCAATATCGAAATCCGAGTCCTTATGACCAAGTTATGGGCTTTTTGGAGAGAAGGCCCATTTCTGTAAACCTTCGAAAAAATTAAAATCAATGACATAAAAACGGTCATATTTTTTACTACCTTTAAAGCTATATATTTTAATGCAGATACCAACATAATCATTCCACAAGCCCATAAAGGTATGCCATATCGAAATCCGAGTCCTTTTGACCAAGTTATGGGCTTTTAAAGATGGAGAGAAGGCCCATTTCTGTAAACCTTCGCAAAATTAAAATCAATGACATAATCACGGTCATATTTTTTACTACCTTTAAAGCTATATATTTTAATGCAGATAACAACATAATCATTCCAAAAGCCCATAAAGGTATGCCATATCGAAATCCGAGTTCTTTTGACCAAGTAATGTGCTTTTAAAGATGGAGAGGAGGCCAATTTCTGTAAGCCTTCGCAAAATTAAAATCAATGACATAAAAACGGTTATATTTTTTAATACCTTTTAAGCTATATATTTTTATGCAGATAACAACATGATCATTCCACAAGCCCATAAAGGTATGCCGTATCGAAATCCGAGTCCGTTTGACCCAGTTATGGGCTTTTAAAGATGGAGAGAAGGCCCATTTCCGTAACCCTTCGCAAAATTAAAATCAATGACATAATCACGGTCATATTTTTTACTACCTTTTAAGCTTTATATTTTAACGCAGATACCAACATAATCATTCCACAAGCCCATAAAGGTATTCCATATCGAAATCCGAGTTCTTTTGATCAAGTTATGGGCTTTTAAAGATGGAGAGAAGTCCCATTTCTATAAACCTTCGCAAAATTAAAATCAATGACATAAAAACGGTCATATTTTTTAGTACCTTTAAAGCTATATATTTTAATACAGATAACAACATAATCATTCCACAAGCCCATAAAGGTATGCCATATCGAAATCCGAGTCCTTTTGACCAAGTTATGGGCTTTTAAAGATGGAGAGGAGGCCACTTTCTGTAAACCTTCGCAAAATTAAAATCAATGACATAGAAACGGTTATATTTTTTAATACCTTTTAAGCTATATATTTTTATGCAGATAACAACATGATCATTCCACAAGCCCATAAAGGTATGCCATATCGAAATCCTAGTCCTTTTGACCCAGTTATGGGCTTTTAAAGATGGAGAGAAGGCCCATTTCTGTAAACCTTCGCAAAATTAAAATCAATGACATAATCACGGTCATATTTTTTACTACCTTTTAAGCTTTATATTTTAATGCAGATACCAACATAATCATTCCACAAGCCCATAAAGGTATTCCATATCGAAATCCGAGTTCTTTTGACCAAGTTATGGGCTTTTAAAGATGGAGAGAAGTCCCGTTTCTGTAAGCCTTCGCAAAATTAAAATCAATGACATAAAAACGGTCATATTTTTTAGTACCTTTAAAGCTATATATTTTAATGCAGATAACAACATAATCATTCCACAAGCCCATAAAGGTATGCCATATCGAAATCCGAGTCCTTTTGACAGAGTTATGGGCTTTTAAAGATGGATTTCTGTACACCTTCGCAAAATTAAAATCAATGACATAGAAACGGTCATATTTTTTACTACCTTTAAAGCTATATATTTTAATGCAGATAACAACATAATCATTCCAAAAGCCCATAAAGGTATGCCATATCGAAATCCGAGTTCTTTTGACCAAGTAATGGGCTTTTAAAGATGGAGAGGAGGCCAATTTCTGTAAACCTTCGCAAAATTAAAATCAATGACATAAAAACGGTTATATTTTTTAATACCTTTTAAGCTATATATTTTTATGCAGATAACAACATGATCATTCCACAAGCCCATAAAGGTATGCCATATCGAAATCCGAGTCCTTTTGACCCAGTTATGGGCTTTTAAAGATGGAGAGAAGGCCCATTTCTGTAAACCTTCGCAAAATTAAAATCAATGACATAATCACGGTCATATTTTTTACTACCTTTTAAGCTTTATATTTTAATGCAGATAACAACATGATCATTCCACAAGCCCATAAAGGTATGCCATATCGAAATCCGAGACATTTTGACCAAGTAACGGGCTTTTAAAGATGAAGAGAAGGCCCATTTCTGTAAGCCTTCGCAAAATTTAAATCAATAACTTAAAAACGGTCATATTTTGTACTACCTTTAAAGCTATATATTTTAGTGCAGATAACAACATGATCATTCCACAAGCCCATAAAGGTATGCCATATCGAAATCCGAGTTCATTTGACCAAGTTATGGGCTTTTAAATATGGAGAGAAGTCCCATTTCTGTAAACCTTCGCAAAATTAAAATCAATGACATAATCACGGTCATATTTTTTACTATCTTTAAAGCTATATATCTTAATGCAGATAACAACATAATCATTCCACAAGCCCATAAAGGTATGCCATAAAGGTAAGGCCCATTTCTGTAAACCTTCGCAAAATTAAAATCAATGACATTAAAACGGTCATATATTTTACTACCTTTGAAGTCTTATATTTTAATGTAGATAGCAACATAAGCATTCTACAAGCCCATAAAGGTATGCCATATCGAAATCCGAGTCCTTTAGACCAAGTTATGGGCTTTTAAAGATGGAGAGAAGACCCATTTCTGTAAACCTCCGCAAAATTATAATCAATGACATAAAAACGGTCATATTTTGTACTACCTTTAAAGCTATATATGTAGCGGCGACTGAAGCAACGGAATTTTTCTTTTTTTTTAGTTCGGCCAGAAAAATATTTTTTTTAGGTTTTTGTTGAGCTTAGCTTAGTTTTAAACCGTAAATATTAGTAAGCCTGGCTTAGTATTTTTTTTTTTGAGATGACAACTGACCGTGGCGATAGTAATCAGCTGTACTAGAGTATCCCTGTTATGCTTGGTTTCAAACTACAGATGTTAGTAAGCCCAGCTTAGTTAGTATTTTTTTTTGGGGATGCCAACTGTCCTGGGCCGGCATGATCAGCTGTACCAGGGGAGCTCTGGAAAGCTTAATTACCAATATGGCGTGATTACCGGCTGCGATGCATTTCCGCTGGCAGCCTAGACCAATATTACCCGGTTCCGTTATATTTCTTTTCAATCGAGCAGTCGCGGCGTGCACATGCACTAAAAATTAAGTTCCCAGTCCCAAACAAGTTCGAAACTTTAACTCGGGTACGCGTGCATCTCGCAAGTATTGCGATTCGATAGTGAAAAATTTAAATAAAAAAAAAAACAGCCACCAGCCAAAGCTTAGACCGAGTAAGTTTCCCGGCGAATTGGTTTTCTTTCTGTGTCTAACCCCCGCCCGTGTCTCAGGCAGCTGAAGTGGAGAAACTTAGCGTCGTCCCGGCTATACGAAAGGGTTTCGACCAGCAGGCCAACAGCAAGTTATATTATTTTTTTGGTTGGATTGGCGAGATTTCTGTCGGCAACGGCCCGAAAAAGTCCTAAAACCCCCAAAACGTTTTCGGGGCACAATCGTAAGGTAGATATGCTCGAGAATAGTGTATTTTATTAGGTATTTGCTGTAACCGTTCCACAATCGTAAGGTTGTGCCCAGTTAGCAATATGTAAAGTCGACGAGATCAGGAGCATGTAAACCAGGTTCCACCAATGAAAACCCACGTGCATGTACCGAGGAGCACCCCCATAGCTGCATGCGTACATAACCTGGTACCGCCGAAATCGACGCCTGCACCGAGGAGCACCCCCGTAGACGACATGTGTACCTAACCCGACACCAACGAATACGCATGCGCAGCTAACCCTTTTTCACATGCGCGCATTTACGAGCAGCTACTTATACACATGGATGTGTAATCTTTTGGCGCACACTTACGCAGCTACACCGCGGGAAATCTCTAGGCCGCACATACACATCAGCAGCAGCCTTACCCCAATGCACAAAGGCGCAAATTTTATCGGGGTTTTACCCTTTGCTATTTCTTTGTATTATCTCTGGCAATCAACCAAATCACTTTCCCCAATGGCGAACATATTTAACCTGCAACCACAGTGAACCCCATGAAAAAAAAAGATCTATGGAAATTTTAAAATATAATGGAGCGAATCTTAATTAGGTTATTGTAGATACTACCTAAACTTAAATAACAATTTAGCGCCTCTAAAGAATCGGGATAAATTGGCAAGAAAGTTTCCTTTTAAATTGTTTTCAAAATATATTCTTAAGTTTACTTTAACCCTATGGTGCAAAACGCCATAATCTTTTTACAGCACACCTGCGTCGGGAGATCGATCTTTCGTCGGTGGAAAAGTTGCCGTGAGTTTGAAAACTAAATGTTTATTTCCTATATCCACCTTTATCTTTTGAAAACTAAACAAGACTTTTATTTGAACTCCCAAAAAATAAAAATAAATGAAACCCGAATCTAATGAAGCATTAAATTAACGAAAATATTATCTAACAAATATTAAGTACCTAAAGAGAATTAACTTGAATTTGATTTTGTAATTTTATCAAAAAAATATTTTATTAATCCTAATTAAATTAAACCAAACAAATTAAATTAATAGCTTACCCTGAAACGAATTAAAATTCTAAACTTTGAAACAACCGCCCTTAGCTTACAAAAACCCCTTATATATGTTCTCATAATTAAGATTATATACTATTGCTTAAACATTATCATTATTTTTATACCCATTACATTATCATGAATTACTATTACGGAATTACTATTCATTATGTTTTCTTTCCTTGAATTTATTATAAAAATGGAAGCTTAAATTCCAAAATTTACTGAACTCAGCTGATGTTTTCTCGGTCGTAGGGTGCAGAAGGGGTCACCAGAGCCATGCTCTTGCGGCAGGTGATCATAGGTAGGGTGGGCAACAAGCGAGCATAACAACATCCGTGTCTTCGCTGCTTTAAGATTTCTCTCTTTCTTTTGTTTTCTTGTGTCTTTAAATTCTTATTTTTCCGAATTTATTTATATTTCTTCTGGTTTAGTTAACTAACTTATAATTTTGTCGCAAGCACGCTCAATTCTTAGTCTGTTAATAATAATGTGTAGTCAGTGTCAGGGTCAGTATAAAGCAAGGACAACACCCCCAAAGCCGACGAGTTAGTGCCGGACCATATAGCGTGCCCCGCAAGTACAGACCCTTCGATTTAATACACTTCAGTCGAACGTTACACGCTACAATTATAATTCATTATTATTAATAAGAAAAAGCATTATTATTATTAAGAAAAAGTGGCGCTCAACGTGTTGGGGCCTTTCTGAGTAATTTTTATTCATTAAGACTCACTGGTAGATAAATTCAATTTCTTTAAAACTTTATTTCTTATTTTCTTATAAAAAAAATTCTTTCTTTATTTTTTTATTTCTTGGAAAACATGCTTTTTGAATATAAGTATTCAAAGCTGTCCGGAATTATAAGCTAACTAAAGAATTTTCCTAAATCTAGCAGAGATGATGAGGTGGCTTTTAGTCTGAGGAAAACAGACAATGCAAAAAAATCAATTTAGGTCTTCTGTCCCAGCTTAAAATACCAAGTCGTTGAACTAACTGTGCTCTGTAAATTAAAGATAGACATAATTTAACTGTTCGGAAAATACTGGCATCACTTTAAAGCAGTGCCGTATCCACAAATAATTAGTAGCCATCTTTTTTTTTATCATTTTCCTGAAGTATTATATTCCCTTTTCATAGGCTGGAATACATGCGAATATGTTTTGAACAGGTTGCTGTCCGCTGTCCGAAATAAGAAAGTAACTACTTCCCTCCTTTTGTATTTTTCGAAAGAGGTTTTTATAAAGCCTAAACAATTTTTTATTTGTAGCAGGATTGCTACGTCGTAGTATGTATGTATGTGTATGTTAATGTATTCCTTCTAGGTCATTCGTGTAAGTTCTAAGAATAAGTTGTTGTTGTTGTACGATGCCGCTCACTGTTCTCTATCTCTCTCATCGCTCTCACACTCTCCCAATGAGTCGGGGGTTGATGCGGATCGTGAGCTGAGAGCGAGAGCAGTTGAACGCCGACCGTGATCCTGAACAGACGAAATTATAAAATAAAGACTAGAAGTACATATATATGTGTGTTGGTGCTTAACTTTGGGGGAATATATCATACCCCTACAAAATCAGAAGTGGGCCGATCAGGAGCCAAGTAATTAAGTCGTTAGTACAAAGAAAATCAAAATGGATTTAAACAACGAGTCGATTGAACAATTAAAAAGGTGGTTGAGTGTATTGAAGTTATCAACAACCGGAACAAAGAGACAATTGATCTTGCGATTAAATAATATACCGAAGGAAATTCGGGAAAAGTTTGACGAAATGGCGAGACAAAAAGAAGACAAAGACGGCGACAAAAGTAAAGGCGAAGACAGCGGCGACGAGAATTTCGAAGACGGCGGCGGAACTATCCAGAAAGAAGACGGCGACAAAAGTAACGGCAAAGACGGCGGCATCCAGAGTTACAACGAAGAAGACGGCGACAAAAGTAACGGCAAAGACGGCGGCATCCAGAGTTACGACGAAGAAGACGGCGACAAAAGTAACGGCGAAGACGGCAGCATTGAGAATTACAACGAAGAAGACGGCGAAATTAACGGCGAAGATGGTGAAAGAAATGACGAAATTGCTGGCAGCATTCTCAGAATTAGAAGCAAACGGAACGAAAACTATACAGAAGACGACATGCACAACCAGGCTGGAGAGAATTCTAGGAACGCAAAGAGCAGCGAACGTAAGGTGAAAAACGGCAACGTTGCGGTGGTGGAAAACTTTAACGAGAGCATCGGCGTCTCGTTGAGTATGGCAACACAGGTGTTGAGAGAGTTTGCTGGCGAGTCGTGTGCCTGCAAATGGACTACTCAAATGCATAATATCGCAAAGATTTATGGAATAGGTGGAAAATTCGAGAAAATGCTAATGGTGAGCAAAATTAAAGGAAAAGCTTATGAGTGGCTGCACGCAAATTCAGACCGCGTGTTGCTACCGTTGGATGGCTTGACTGCAGAGCTGATTTCAACGCTTAGCGGAAAATTATCGAAGTTGGAGATAAGACGCAAATTCGAAGGTCGCAAATGGAAACAAAGCGAAACTTTTGGGAGTTATGTCGACGACAAGATAATGCATGCTCAAGGTATTAATATTGATGCTGATGAAATGTTGAGCTGCATCATCGAAGGAATTCCCAATCAAGGGCTACGTAATCAGGCGCATATTCAATGCTTTGTGGATATTGGGCATATGGAGTTGGCAGGCCGACGACATCAACGGGTCCCAAGGACAGCAAGAAGACTCGCTGTTTCAATTGCAATGCAAAAGGGCATTGGGCATACGAGTGCAGGAAGTCGAAGCGGGAGAAAGGATCGTGTTATGCGTGCGGTAAGAGGGGACATTTTGTTGCGAAATGCTTGAACAATAAAAACATGAACGAGGGCGAAAATAATTATGTAAGACATGTTGAAATTAATTTTGTAGAAGAATCAAATACCAGGTTAATTGCAGAATGCCTCATAGATACAGGAAGTCCGATTTCATTTATCAAAATATCCAAAGTACCCAAAGACATTTCAAAATTACCAGTTTTAAGTTCATATTACGGTTTAAACAAAAGTTACCTAAAAACGCATGGAAAAGTATTATGTTATGTTATTAAAAATTTAGATAAAATACATTTTAATTTAGTTATTGTGGCAAACGAATCTATGAGTCATGATGTAATCTTGGGACGAGATTTTATGGATGCTTGTAATCTAAATTTAAGCCTTGACACTTTGAAAATGGTTACAGTTGAGAATATTAAAAATCCTTCTGATGTTAGTGATGAAAAGCAGATAGTTAGCGATGATGTTAGTGATGAAAAGCAGATAGTTAGCGATGATGTTAGTGATGAAAAGCAGATAATTAGCGATGATATTAGTGATGAAAAACAGATAGTTAGCGATGATGTTAGTGATGAAAAGCAAATAATTAGCGATGTTGTTAGTAATGTTAGGGATAAAAATACAATTTTTAGCGATGTTAATCATGGAATTAGGGACAGCAGGGAAACAATTAAAGAAATTTTTAGTAAAATCAGGGATGAAGAAGAAGTTACGAATAAAAATTATGTGGAGCCGGAAATAAATCTTGTGGAAAAGGAATTATTTAATATAAATTTAACGGATGAAAGTGTAGAATACAAAGTTGGTGATCATGTGAATTATAATGTTAGATGTCAGTTTGTTAGGATGGTAGAAAGTTGTTATGTAAATAAAGAAAGGCCAAAGGAACCGGAGGTTAGATGCGAAATGAAATTAAGATTAGAGGACTCAAAACCATTCAGTTGTTCGCCCAGACGTTTAGCTTACACAGAGAAAGAAAAATTACAGGTGATATTAGACGAATACTTAAGTGAAGGAATTATAAGGCCAAGTGAATCTGAGTATGCATCTCCAATAGTGTTAGTTAAAAAGAAGTCAGGCGACTTACGACTATGTGTAGATTACCGAAAGCTTAACAAGACTATGGTGAAAGATAATTATCCGTTACCTTTGATTGACGATTTATTAGATACATTAGTAAATAAAACAATATTTTCGAAATTAGATTTAAAGCATGGCTACTTTCATGTGTTTGTGGATAGTGAATCGATAAAATATACCTCATTTATGACGCCTTTAGGACAATTTGAGTTTATGCGGATGCCAATGGGGCTGAAGAATGCACCAGCGGTGTTTCAACGATTTATCAATAAGATTTTTGCAGACATGATAAGGGATGGTAAGGTAGTTATATACATGGACGATATCATGATTGCGTAAAGAAATGCAAGAACATTTAAGTGTTCTTACAGAAGTTTTTGATCGATTAGCAAGGAACAAACTAGAATTAAGAATGGACAAGTGTGAGTTTCTACAAGCAAGTGTACAATACTTAGGATTTTTGGTAACTAGCAAAGGAATACAGGCTAATGACAAAGGAATAGAAGCTGTTCGAGATTTTCCCGTTCCAGACAAAGTACACGGTGTTAGAAGCTTTCTGGGTTTGTGTTCGCATTTTAGAGAGTTCATTAAAGATTTTTCGAAGATCGCTAAACCTCTATATGAATTGTTAAAAAAGGATAAAGAATTTGTATTTGAAGAAAAGGAATTGCAATGTTTTGAAATGCTTAAAAAAAAGTTGGTGGAAGCTCCAGTGCTAGGATTATATTATTACAAGGACGAGGTAGAATTGCATACAGACGCCAGTGCACAAGGTTTTGGAGCAGTGTTGCTGCAAAGAAAAGAGGATAAAAAGCTTCATCCAATATTTTATTTTTCGAAAGCAACAACAAAAGACGAAGCAAAGTATCATAGTTATACCCGTTACTCGTAGAGTAAAAGGGTATACTAGATTCGTCGGAAAGTATGTAACAGGCAGAAGGAAGCGTTTCCGACCCCATAAAGTATATATATTCTTGATCAGGATCACTAGCCGAGTCGATCTAGCCATGTCCGTCTGTCCGTCTGTCCGTCTGTCCGTCTGTCCGGATGAACGCTGAGATCTCGGAAACTATGAGAGCTAGGCTATTGAGATTTGGCGAGCAGATTCCTGAGCTTCTTACGCAGCGCAAGTTTGTTTCAGTAGAGTGCCACGCCCACTCTAACGCCCACAAACCGCCCAAAACTGTGGCTCCTACAGTTTTGATGTTAGATAGAAAATTTTAACTGAAATGTATTAGTCTTGTCCATACCTATCGATTGACCCAAAAAAAATTTTTCTACGCCCACTCTAACGCCCACAAACCTCCCAAGAAAAAAAGCTATGACGTCAGAGCCAGACAGTGCGAAATGTTTTTACGCGTGTATGTGTGTGTATGTAAATAGTTGCCGGCCGAACTTAGCGGCAAAGAGAAAAGCACTGCCGGCGCTCAGAGAGAGCAAAGTGCGCGGCTAACTTATTCTATTGAACAATGAATTTGTCACGCCTACCCTAACGCACACAACGCTTAAATCTGTCTTCCGCCGGTAGGTGGCGCATTTAAATCTCGCTTTGCTGCTTGCATATCTCCATTTCCCTTTGGTCGCTTAAGCTGAGTAACGGGTATCTGATAGTCGAGGTACTCGACTATAGCGTTCTCCCTTGTTTTGAACTGGAAACGTTAGCAATAATTTACGCTCTTAGAAGATTTAGAATTTATGTGCAGGGTAGACGATTTAGAATAGTCACAGATTGTAACTCACTGACGTTGACGTTAAACAGAATTGAGTTAAACCCCCGTATTGCACGGTGGGCATTAGAATTGCTAGAATATGACTTTTAGTCCACAAATCGGGGAAACTTATGCAACATGTTGACGCGTTAAGTAGAAATACAAACATAATGGTAGTTGAAACGAATAGCTTTGAAGATAATTTAATTATTTGTCAAGCGAAAGATGAAAAATTAAAAGATGTTAGAAAAAAGTTAGAAAATGAGGAAGATAAAATGTTTGAGATGAGGAATGGAGTTATATATAGAAAGTCGAATAATGGAAAGCTGTTATTTTGTGTTCCAGAAGAAATGGAGGAAAAGATTTTATACAAATATCACAATGAATTAGGTCATTTAGGAAGAGATAAAGTTATGGATGCTATTGTTAGGACGTATTGGTTTTCGAATATGAAAGAGAAAGTGGTTAGACATATTGAAAATTATATAAGATGTGTAGCATATTCGCCAAAGTCAGGGAAAGGGGAAGGGGAAGGACTGTTGCACAGTATACCAAAAGGAAATGTGCCATTCGAAATTATACATATTGATCATTATGGACCGGTTGATAATGGAAGAGCAAAGAAACATCTCTTTGTGGTTATAGACGGATTTACCAAATATGTTAGGCTATATGCAACAAAAACGACGAACACAAAGGAAGTTATTATAGCATTGAAAGACTACTTTAGGTCTTACAGCAGACCAACTTGTATAGTTTCGGATAGGGAAAGCTGTTTTACATCGGAAGTTTTTGAAAATTTATGGAAGAATGTAATATTAAACATGTCAAAATTGCGACTGGGTCTCCTCAAGCCAATGGACAAGTAGAAAGGATTAATAGAATTGTGGGACCAATGATAGCTAAATTAGCAGATCCAGTAGAGAAAATGCATTGGGACACAGTTGTGGAAGATGTTGAGTTTTCATTAAACAACACGAAGCAAAGAAGCATAGCACAAATGCCAAGTAAAATGTTGTTTGGAATCGAGCAGAAAGGAAAAGTTATTGATGAATTGAGACAAAAGTTAGAAGAATTAGATAATGTTAGTGATGTTAGAGATTTAGACAAAATTAGAAAAGATGGTTCAGAAGCGCAAAGAAAATTACAAAAAGACAACGAACAGAGATATAATGAAAAAAGGACAAAGAGTTCGGAGTACAAGGTGGGAGACTATATTATGGTAAAAAATTTTGATAGCTCAGTAGGAGTCGCAAGAAAGCTAATACCTAAACACAAGGGTCCTTATGTTATAGATAAAGTTTTGAGAAATGATAGATACTTGATAAAAGATGTTGAAGGTTTTCAATTATCGCGTTGCCCTTATCAAGGTGTCTGGAGTAGTCAAAATATTAAGCATTGGATTGGAAAACGAAAATAAAGTTGTAAATATATCTAAGAATTTGTAAATACAGAACTAAATTATAGAAACTAAGATAAGTATAAGCCGAAATCAATTGTAAATTAACACAAGATCAGGGGATCTTAAAATGTCAGGACGGCCGAATTGTAGCAGGATTGCTACGTCATAAAATGTATGTATGTGTATGTTATTGTATTCCTTCTAGATCATTCGTGTAAGTTCTAAGAATAAGTTGTTGTTGTTGTACGATGCCGCTCATTGTTCTCTAACTCTCTCTCTCAATCTCATCGCTCTCACACTCTCTCAATGAATCGGGGGTTTATGCGGATCGTGAGCTGAGAGCGAGAGCAGTTGAACGCCGACCGTGATCCTGAACAGACGAAATTATAAAATAAAGACTAAAAGTACATATATATGTGTGTTGGTGTTTAACTTTGGGGGAATATATCATACCCCTACACTATATATTTTAGTGCAGATAACAACATGATCCTTCCACAAGCCCATAAAGGTATGCCATATCGAAATCCGAGTCTTTTTGACCAAGTAATGGGCTTTTAAAGATGGAGAGAAGGCCCATTTCTGTAAACCTTCGCAAAATTAAAATCTATGACATAATCACGGTCATACTTTTTACTACCTCTTAAGCTATATATTTTAGTGCAGATAACAACATGATCATTCCACAAGCCCATAGAGGTATGCCATATCGAAATCCGAGTCCTTTTGACTAAGTTATGGGCTTTAAAAGATGGAGAGAAGGCCCATTTCTGTAAACCTTCGCAAAATTAAAATCAATGACATAATCACGGTCATATTTTTTACTACCTTTAAAGCTATATCTTTTGATACTGATAACAACATTATCATTTCAAAAGCCTACAAAGGTATGCCATATCGAAATCCGAGTTCTTTTTTTTACCAATTTATGGGCTTTTAAAGATGGCGAGAAGGCCCATTTCTGTAAGCCTTCGCAAAAGTAAAATCAATGACATAAAAACGGCCATATTTTTATACCCGTTATTCGTAGAGTAAAAGGGTATACTAGATTCGTCGGAAAGTATGTAACAGGCAGAAGGAAGCGTTTCCGACCCCATAAAGTATATATATTCTTGATCAGGATCACTAGCCGAGTCGATCTAGCCATGTCCGTCTGTCCGTCTGTCCGTCTGTCCGTTTGTCCGTCTGGATGAACGCTGAGATCTCGGAAACTATAAGAGCTAGGCTATTGAGATTAGGCGTGCAGATTCCTGAGCTTACGCAGCGCAAGTTTGTTTCAGCAGAGTACGCCCACAAGCCGCCCAAAACTGTGGCTCCTACAGTTTTCATGCTAGAATAAAAATTTTAACTGAAATGTATTGTTCTCGTCAATACCTATCGATTGACCCAAAAAAAAGTTTGCCACGCCTACTTGAACTCCCACAAACCGCCCTCAAACTTCAAAAAATCGTAAATATGAACGCGGATATCTCGGAAAATATCAAGGATAGAGAAATGGGATTTCAGATTTAGTTTCCGTAGGCTTGAGCGCAGCGCAAGTTTGTAACGCGGATATGCCACGCCCACTCTAACGCCCACAAGCCGCACAAGCCTGTGGCGCGCACAATTTTCATGTAAGATACAAAATTTTAACTGGAATGTATTGGTCTTGTCAATACCTATCGATTGATCCAAAAAAAACTTTGCCACGCCCACTCTAACGCCCACAGCGCTTAAATCTGTCTACCGCCGGTAGGTGGCGCATTTCAATCTCGCTTTGCTGCTTGCATATCTCCATTTTCCTTTGGTCCCTTTAGCTGAGTAACGGGTATCTGATAGTCGAGGTACTCGACTATAGCGTTCTTCCTTGTTTTTACTACCTTTAAAGCTATATATTTTAATGCAGATAACAACATAATCATTCCAGAAGCCCACAAAGGTATGCCATATCGAAATCCGAGTCCTTTTGACCAAGTTATGGGCTTTTAAGGATGGAAAGAAGGCCCATTTGTGTACACCTTCGCAAAATTAAAATCAATGACATAAAAACGGTCATATATTTTAATACCTTTAAAGCAATATATTTTAATGCAGATAACAACATAATCATTCCACAAGCCCATAAAGGTATACCATATCGAAATCCGAGTTCTTTTGACCAAGTTATGGGCTTTTAAGGATGGAGAGAAGGCCCATTTCTGTAAACCTTCGCAAAATTAACATCAATGACATAAAAACGGTCATATTTTTTAAACCTTTAAAGAAATTTTTTTAACGCAGATAACAACATAAACATTCCACAAGCCCATAAAGGTATACCATATCGAAATCCGAGTTCTTTTGACCAAGTTATGGGCTTTTAAGGATGGAGAGAAGGCCCATTGCTGTAAACCTTCGCAAAATTAAAATCAATGCCTTAAAAACGGTCATATTTTTTACTACCTTAAAAGCTATATATTTTAATGCAGATAACAACATGATCGTTCCACAAGCCCATAAAGGTATGCCATATCGAAATCCGAGTCCTTTTGACCAAGTTATGGGCTTTTAAAGATGGAGAGAAGGCCCATTTCTGTAAACCTTCGCAAAATTAAAATCAATGACATAATCACGGTCATATTTCTTACTACCTTTTAAGCTATATATTTTAATGCAGATAACAACATGATCATTCCACAAGCCCATAAAGGTATGCCATATCGAAATCCGAGTCTTTTTGACCAAGTTATGGGCTTTTAAAGATGGAGAGAAGGCCCATTTCTGTAAACCTTCGCAAAATTAAAATCAATGCCTTAAAACGGTCATATTTTTTACTACCTTAAAAGCTATATATTTTAATGCAGATAACAACATAATCATTCCACAAGCCCATAAAGGTATGCCATATCGAAATCCAAGTCCTTTTGACCAAGCTATGGGCTCTTAAAGATGGAGAGAAGGCCCGTTTCTGTAAAACTTCGCAAAATTAAAATCAATGCCTTAAAAACGGTCATATTTTTTACTACCTTAAAAGCTATATATTTTAATGCAGGCAATAACATGACCATTCCACAAGCCCATTAAGGTATGCCATATCAAAATTCGAGTTCTTTTGACCAAGTTATGGGCTTTTAAAGATGGAGAGAAGGCCCATTTCTGTAAACCTTCGCAAAAGTAAAATCAATGACATAAAAACGGCCATATTTTTATACCCGTTACTCGTAGAGTAAAAGGGTATACTAGATTCGTCGGAAAGTATGTAACAGGCAGAAGGAAGCGTTTCCGACCCCATAAAGTATATATATTCTTGATCAGGATCACTAGCCGAGTCGATCTAGCCATGTCCGTCTTTCCGTTTGTCCGTCTGTCCGTCTGTACGTCTGTCCGTATGAACGCTGAGATCTCGGAAACTATAAGAGCTACAATACTAGGATTAGGCATGCAGATTCCTGAGATTCCTGCGCAGCGCAAGTTTGATTCAGAAGAGTGCCACGCCCACTCTAACGCCCACAAACCGCCCAAAACTGTGGCTTCTACAGTTTTGATGCTAGAACAAAAATTTTAACTGAAAAGTATTCTTCTAATCAATACCTACCGATTGACCTACAAAAAGTTTGCCACGCCCACTTTAACGCCCACAAACCGCCCACAAACTTCAAAAAATCGTAAATATGAACGCGGATATCTCGGAAAATATCAAAGATAGAGAAACGGGATTTCAGATTTAGATTCCATAGGCTTGAGCGCAGCGCATGTTTGTTACGCGAATATGCCACGCCCACTCTAACGCCCACAAACCGCTTAAAACTGTGTCGCCCACAATTTGTATCCTAGATAAAAAATTTTAACTGAAATGTATTGTTCTCTTGAATACCTATCGATTGATCTAAAAAAAGGTTGCGACGCCCACTCTAACGCCCACAAACCGCCCAAGCCTGTGGCGCCCACAATTTTCGTGCTAGATAAAAAAATTTTAGCTGAAATGTATTGGTCTCGTCAATACCTATCGATTGATTAAAAAAAAACTTTCCCACGCCCACTCTAACGCCCACAACGCTTAAATCTGTCTACCGCCGGTAGGTCCATTTTCCTTTGGTCCCTTTAGCTGAGTAACGGGTATCTGATAGTCGAGGTACTCGACTATAGCGTTCTTCCTTGTTTTTTTTTAAATCGTTCGCGCATCTAAGAGAAATCAGAGAGAAGTTTATTTTTTCCTTTAATTTCTACATAGCGAGAAATATCGCTACAATTTAAATTTACAGCCAACCCATTCCGTCCGGAGATCGATCTTCAACGTTGGAGGAAATGCCGTGAGTCACACTAACTAATCATACATATTTATTACTTTATTCACATTTCTCGCCGATCCGCCGATTATTTAAACATAACCCCCAAACTAAAAACAATTAATTAAATGAAATACCATGAGTTGTTTGCATTCTCTATGAACTATTTTGCAATTTTCAAATGAAATTAAATATAAAATACAATCGCCTATCGTTAACTCTTAAGATCTCTAATTACCTGATAAATTTAAAGAAAGTCCCTTGAAGAAGTTTTTTGAGCAACATTAATACATGAAACGTAGAACTAACAAAAACTATTTCTTTAAGTTAAAATTTATATTTAATAAGGCATAGGAATATAAGGAAGATATATTCATGTTATGACAATGTGTATTTATGTCAAACATGAATATATCATCCTTATCTTCCTATGCCTTATTGTCTAAATGCCCTAAGTTCTTTTTATAAATATTTAATATGACTTGTGTCGCTATCTACGGAAAATTAATTAGCTTTTCGAACAGAAAAATAACCAAGGATCTTTAAGTAATATTGAACTGAACTAAGCTGATGATTTCTCGGTCGTAGGGTATCAAAGGGGTCACCGAAGCCATGCTTTAAGGTGGTGATCATAGGTTGGGAGGGCCATACGCGACCACAATACCATCCGTGGATTCGCATAGCTAACTTTCTCTAAAACTTTTCTGTCTCTATAATACTTATTCCCGAATTTAATTATCGTTCTCTTCCGGTTTTAGTTAACTATCCTCTCTTGTCGCTAGCACGCTTATTTCTGATCTTAGCGATAATAATGTGTAGCCAGTGCGTGAATCTGTAGGCGCAAGACCTCCACCCCCAAAGCCGACGAGCGAGACCGGACCCTAATAGCGTGCCCCGCAACTGCAGATTCCCGATTTCATCCACAGCATCCAATCGTTACACGCTACAGAGATAATTCATTATTATTAATAAGAAAAGTGGCGCCCAACGTGTGGGGCCTTAGTGAGTACAGTAGTCACTAATTAAGACTCACCGGTAATTAAGTTCGAATTTTTTTCTGTACTTCTTTAATTTCAACTTTCAATTTATTCACTTCTACAAAATACCTTTCTTGGATCGTTAATTCTTTTGGAGAACAGAGACAAAGAACATTAGTTTTCTTTCTGGCCAAAATTAATAATCAGAGTTAGAATTTTCCCTTACTTAGTTAGTGGTGTTTAGAAAACTCAGTCCGAGGAAAATGCAGAATGTATCAAACTACAGTAGATCTTCTGACCCTTTCTGATTTGCTGCATCATTACCTTACCCACACTCTGCAAATTAAACGGTTTCTATAGACTCAAGCGTTTTGGAAAATAGGTACAACTTCAAGTGGTACACTATCCACGAAAGACCTATAGAAATTTTAATTTCGTTTAGCCTTAGAGCGATTAAATTTTTTTTATTAGTGAAGCAGGAAAACAACAGTATTAGTTCTCGAACTGTACTCTGTCCGCAATACACTTTAGAAAATCTAACCGTCTCTCCGTCTAAAAAATAATAATTTAGATTTTCTACGATACGGGAAACATCAAGCAAAAGTTCAGTCTTACTAATTTTATTGGTTTACATATCGAGAAAATTTTAGCTTTGTATCTACTACGGTGGATACAGTTTGGTTTTTGTATTTCTTAAAATTTAATTATTTCCAAACTATTCTAAAAATGGGGTTAGACCGATCCCCAGGAAAAGGCTCTCAGGAAGCAAACAAGCCATTCTGTCCAATATGCAAGTCCGAAATTAAAACATCTTCCAAACTTTTCGAAACCATATGCCTTCACGAGTTTCATAGGAAGTGCATTGATGCGCATTTCAAGAAAAGCGAATTGTATCCAGTATGCAAAGTTTCACGCAGGCCAGTGGTCGAAAAGTGTTTACAAACTCGGTCTCAATCTAAGGGTCGTCAACAAGGAATTAGCGATAATACCCCTGGTCCATCTGGAAGCGCTCAGAGCAACAACAATAGTGTTACCGATCAAGCAACCGCAATAAACACTGTCACAATGATGTCCTTGGAGCGAAGGCTATTCTCGCTTCTTTCAGAGAAAATTACCGATTTAATCCAGACTTCAGTAGAAGAAAGTGTACAGAGACTGATCAGAACTCCGCCAAATTCCGCTGTAAGTGGCGAGGAAAGATCAGCAACTCCTCCTCCAGTAGACGAGGAAAATAGCGAGCCAGTTGTTGACGAACAAATTCAAAACAGACATCGGGTCCTGCCTAACTTAGGTTCGCCTGGTTCTCACCGAAGTAACATGTCCGATCTCCTAACTAGACCCGACAAGGTCGTTCATATTTTAAACGGATGGAAAATTAAATTTTCCGGATCAGGTGTTTCTGTAGATAACTTCATTTATAGAGTTGAGGCGCTGACTCATCAAATGTTAGATTGAAATTTCTCAGTCCTTTGTAGGAACGCCAGCGTTCTCTTTGAGAGCAAGGCCAACGAATTTTATTGGCGTTACCATAAATCGGTAACTGAAGTCCGCTGGGATAGATTATGTTCTGCTTTACGAATGCAATTTCGTCAGAAAAAGGATGATATTGACATCGAGGAGTTGATCCGAAACAGGAAGCAGAAGCCTAGTGAAACCTTCGATAGCTTTTACGATAGCGTAAACATTTTAGTCGATCAATTAGAGATACCATGGAGCTCGAGAAAACTTGTCCGAGTTCTCAAGAATAATCTGAGGCCTGAAATACGACATGAGCTATTGAATGTCTATATTTTTTAACAGTTTCAGAGTTAAGAGAAACCTGTCGTCGACGCGAAGCTTTTCTCGACGACGTCAAACGCACTCACGGTTATAGTAAAAGTAGCCCACTTAGACGCGAAATATCAGAACTGATTCCAGAATCTGAATCTCAGAAAGGTTCTGAATCGGAAAACGAGTTTGAAGTAGACGCGTTTATCTTAAATTGCTGGAATTGCCGCAAAGATGGCCACATTTACCAGGATTGTCTAGCCGATAAAAGACTTTTTTGTTACGGCTGTGGAGCAGATTAGACTTACAAGACGAATTGTGCGAAATGTGCAAAAAACTCCAAATCCGGCGCTTCGAAGTTGCCGTACAAATCGAAATCTTCGAGTGCCTCTCGCAACCAGTCAACGATGACCGATTAAATGTGGATGTTGTGTGCAACGAACGTTGCACCACAAATTATCCCGAAGCTTTTGAAATCTTATAGACTCGTCTTAGCGAAGCTCCGGTGTTGTGTAGCCCGGACTTTTCTAAACCATTTGCTATTCATTGCGATGCTAGCAAGCCTGGTGTCGGTGCTGCGTTAGTACAGGTATCTCAGGAAGGAGACGAACGCCCTATAGCATTCATCTCGAAAAAACTAAATCGAGCTCAAAGAAACTATACCGTTACCGAGCAGGAGTGTCTGGCGGTAATAGTAACCTTGAAGACTTTTAGAGCTTTTTTTTTTTTAGATTTCACGATCATAACTGACCACGCCTCACCTAAATGGCTTATGTCTAACCATGATCTCAGTTCTCGTTTAGCTCGATGGGCGTTAGCCTTGCAAAGATATTGATTTAAAATTGAGCATCGCAAGGGTACAATGAACTTGGTTCCTGATTCCTTGTCCCGCGTTAACGAGGACGAAGTCGCGGCGATAGATTTGCGGGAAGGCTTGTTAGTCGATATGAATTCAAACCACTTTAAGTCTCCTGCTTACAAAGATTTAGTAGCCAAGGTTGAAGAGAAGAAAGATAATTTCCCTGATCTTAAAACAGAGGACGGTTTTTTGTATAGAAAAGCAGAACATTTAACTGGAGAACAAGTACATGATGAATACGCATGGAAGCTTTGGTTACCATCAGAGCTGATTCCCGAAGTTCTTTTTCAAGCCCATAACATTGGCTTCCCACGGCGGGATACATAAGACTGTCGAGCGCGTTAAGAGGTATTATTTTTGGCCTCGCCTCGTGCCTGACGTGAAAGCATACGTTAATGCCTGTGAGACATGTAAGTCGACTAAACCACCAAATCATGTTTTCAGACCTCCGCTAGGAAAAGCGCCAGAAGCCGTGCGACTCTTCCAACGAATTTTCATCGATTTTCTCGGACCTTACCCACGTTCGAGAAGCGGGAATATCGGGATTTTTATAGTCCTAGATCATTTCTCTAAATTTCTATTTCTAAAACCTGTGAAGAAGATTAATGCTAGTGTTGTTATTAAGTACCTCGAAGGCGAGCTCTTCATGACTTTCGGTGTACCGGAAACTGTCGTATCAGACAACGGATCCCAGTTCCGTTCTGAAGCGTTTCAGAAACTGATGAAGACGTATGAGATTTCACAAATGCTGACGGCTGTTCATTCGCCTCAGGGATTCGAGCTTACCTTCGTCCAGATCAGAAAGATTGGGATGAGTATTTGAATAGAATATGTTGTGCCTTGAGATCCTCGATCCATACTAGTATCGGTACAACGCCGTACTATATGGCTTTCAACCAGCATATGGTAACTTCCGGTTCTACTTATTCATTGCTAAGGAGACTGAACATTCTAGATGATCGTTCTTTGATGTTTAATAGGCAAGATTCATTTGAAATAATCCAAGAAGAAGCGACCAAGCAAATGCAGAAAGCTCACGATCGGAACGAAAAGCGCTCGAGAGATGTATCCTACGCTGAAGGACAAGAAGTATTTCGACGCAATTTCAAGCAAAGTTGCTTTCAGACCGGCTATAACGCCATGTTTGGTCCATCATTTGTAAAAGCCCGAGTTCGAAGAAAATTGGAAAGATCTTATTACGAACTAGAGGACTTGCAAGGTCGACTCTTGGGTAACTATCACGCGAAAGATATTCGCCAGTGATGCGACTCCAGGCGGTAATCTGTCTAGGGTATCTAGTTCCAAATACCCTAGCCTGATTCTAGCGGGGGGGTTTTTGTAACGGCGCCTGTAGCGACTGGCGAACATAGGTTCAGCCTGAAAGCCTACTACACAGGGCCCGCTTAAACCAAAGCTTGACCTAGTGTGGCCACTTGTTTCGGCTATTCGATAGTTCGATATTTTTGAACAGCTGAGGCAGGGTGGTCTTGAAAAGTTCTAGTTTTGACACCTGTCGGTCGTCATATGATATATATTTCCGCCAAAAGCCTCGCTGGTATCCAGCCGGATTCCGGTTAAGTTCTTCTTATTTTAACCTGCGAGAGAAACGGACGTGCCAGCAAGTCAAAATTTAAATTTCAATTAAAAGGCTAAAAGCCCGAAATATATAGTTTTGAGTGGCATCCAGCATTCTAAGTGGTGTTTGGCAACCGGTGTAGCTGCCAGCCGTAAAAGCTAGCCAGCGAAAAAAAGATTTAAAGTAAGTGCAACTGCATTTGTCTAGAAATTGTTGCGTGTTTAACCTCCAACGAAATTTCACTACAGGTATTTCTAAAATTCCGGGTGGAAACCCCAGTCAGTGCTGCCACAAGTTGCCGCCAAAGGCGCATCTTATTGATTCGGCCAATTCGCTGGAGGATTTACGACCTCACGAAGGCCAAAATCAAAATCGCGGGGCCCAATCGTCAGGTATGGTTTTTGAGACTCGTATTTTGCCATATCTGGAATTAATTTAAATGAACAATCGTCAGGTTGGCCCGCGAGGAATGATTTTATCGCCCAGGCATATCGTAACCGGAGTGCAGTTTTGTAGTGCGGACCAGATGGCAGTTTAATTCGACTACATAACCTTTTCCGATGCCCATCATTCCGCGCATCTACAATTTAAATTTACAGCCAACCCATCCCGTCCGGAGATCGATCTTCAACGTTGGAGGAAATGCCGTGAGTCACACTAACTAATCATACATATTTATTTTTTTATTCACATTTCTCGCCGATCCGCCGATTATTTAAACATAACCCCCAAACTAAAAACAATTAATTAAATGAAATACCATGAGTTATTTGCATTCTCTATGAACTATTTTGCAATTTTCAAATGAAATTAAATATAAAATACAATCGCCTATCGTTAACTCTTAAGATCTCTAATTGCTTGATAAATTTAAAGAATGTCCCTTGAAGAAGTTTTTTGAAAAAAAAAACTATTTCTTTAAGTTAAAATTTATATTTATTAAATACACATTGTCATAACATGAATATATCTTCCTTATCTTCCTATGCCTTATTGTCTAAATGCCCTAAGTTCTTTTCATAAATATTAAATATGACTTGTGTCGCTATCTACGGAAAATTAATTAGCTTTTCGAACAGAAATAAAACCAAGGATCTTTAAGTAATATTGAACTGAACTAAGCTGATGATTTCTCGGTCGTAGGGTATCAAAGGGGTCACCGAAGCCATGCTTTAAGGTGGTGATCATAGGTTGGGAGGGCCATACGCGACCACAATACCATCCGTGGATTCGCATAGCTAACTTTCTCTAAAACTTTTCTGTCTCTATAATACTTATTCCCGAATTTAATTATCGTTCTCTTCCGGTTTTAGTTAACTATCCTCTCTTGTCGCTAGCACGCTTATTTCTGATCTTAGCGATAATAATGTGTAGCCAGTGCGTGAATCTGTAGGCGCAAGACCTCCACCCCCAAAGCCGACGAGCGAGACCGGACCCTAATAGCGTGCCCCGCAACTGCAGATTCCCGATTTCATCCACAGCATCCAATCGTTACACGCTACATACTCTCGTCATCCTCGCTAAAAACTTCTTCACAACTGACTTGTCGTTCGACGGTATTGACTACGCGTCGCACTGGGGCTTGCGGCCTTTGGAATAGTGGTTTATTCTTAGCCACGCCTTGTATAAATACCTCACGTTTTCTTACTAGGTGGCGTAGATGTGCGGGACTAATTATTTTTTCATATAAAAGTTCATGTTGTATTTGCGGCTGCAAATTTGCTCGCAAAATTTCCAACAGAGCCAGCTCGGACAAGGGCACTGAAAGTTTGTCGGCTAATAAAACGATCGACTCGTAAAACTCATCATAGGATTCGTTTTCCTTTTGCTTGCGTCGATCTATAGCTGAACAGATATTAACGTCTGTGAGCTCATCTTTAAATTGAGTTCGCATCGCGGCTCGCATATCGGTCCATTCCAGTGATGCTGAGCCTTGACCGGTTTGCACGCTTTTGTGATAGCGCCAAACCCAATCATTGGCGCTTCCCTATAACAAATTGCTTATATGGCGTGATAACAAATCAAAATTACCATTAAGTGTTTGGAATGTAAGAGCTTCAACCCGATAGATAAAGTCGTCGATCGACATATTTGAGCGACCAGAAAAACGCAACTTCCAGTTTATTATTATCTGGCTGATACGATCTGGTCTCAAACTTGTGTCTATCTGACCAAACCTAGGCTCGGCCCGATGTCGTGTAGGAGAAAAGTTTCCAGCATTCGCTCCATGTTCACCAGAACAATGACTGGCATTTTCATGACGCTGATCATCAATCTCTGAATGTTTATTCCCAGACGCTGTATTTCGCTGTTGATTTTCTAACACTTGCAACATTTTTTGCAAGTTGGTATTGATGTTGTCGGCAAGAGCTTCTGATCGCTTATTGCAGTCCCTAATGGCTTGCTGTAAGTCTTCCATTATATTGTCGTCTTTATCTGAATTGCCTTCTGGTTCGTTAATTGAATCGTCTTCTGCTCTACCTAGCGCACTTGTTGGCCTACTATTGGCTTCGCTTTCGCTACGGGATGATAAGTCTGCTTTGCAAACCAGACAATTTTTATGATTTTTAACCCTTGTGCTAAAACAGACTCGATGAAATGTATGCCCACAGTTAGCTGCTTATAATTGAGCAGCGTATTCAATTTTTTTCAAATAAATAAAGCAGTCGGCGTTTACAGCTGCCGAGGTATTCGCGTCAGACATCTCCTAATAAAATTTCCAATTATATTTTTTTTCCTCTAACTTTTTCTATAATTAATATTACTTTATTTAATAAATTTACTTTTAAATTATATTCCTATTGAGTTCTTTTAAGATTTCCAATAAATTCAAACTTATTACCGGGAATCAGGATAATCTTCGTGTCTAGTAACCATCCAAAAATTTTTTTTTTTGTAAGTGTATCACAAGTAGACATATATACAACACAACTTTAGTTATCACTGGCCTACAAAAGTTTCGCACGCAAGAGATCCTAAAAAATTTCAAGCTGCTAAAGAACGCCTCTGCTCTTCCAATTTGGCAATGCGCTGCAGCGTTTTTATTTGTAAGCGATTTGTAACATCTAAAGAAACAAATGAACCCCCGAAATGATAGTGCTACTGATTTGTAGATCTTAATATATTTACTGGCAACAACTCAGTCCGCACTTTTTAATTTCCGGAAAAAAAAATATGCCTATTTTGAGAATAGAGTAATACGGTAGAATACCTACAATATAAGATTATCTAATCCAGTAATACTCTAAGAGCCTAACACAGAAAAGTTGCTGCGTGGCAGGACATAGACGTCTCTATGTTATCCATAACCAATCGCAAGTAACACCTGATTCAGCTTCCTTCTCATTACCGCCATATTACAGAGTAATTCTTGGAGCGTACCTACAACCTTGGTTCGTTAATCCTGTTGCCATTATGAGACTTCCCTTAAGTTTTTTTGTTAACCAAGTCAACGGGCATAATTGATTGGGTTAGAACGAGTAAAGTTAGTTATAGAGTCTGACCATGTTTCTTGTTTCCAACGGTATACGTTATTTCTATACACTAAGTAAACTCCGTTTAGTCTGATGTTGTTGACTATTATATTTTTTCTGACAAGACAGCCAAGACCAGGCCCCACGTTGGGCGCAATAATTATCTGTAGCATACAACGTTTGATTTGAGGAAAAGAGCTGGTGGAAATATATAACGCGTTCAGCGGAGTACGCGATGTCCTCGGCTTCCATTTTTAGTCTGGTCGGCTTGGGGTGGGTTTTTTAAAGAAAGGGGTACCGCCACGTTACCATTGCTCGAATGCTATCAAGATAAGTTAAATTTCGCGTACTTAGTTTAAAAAACAAAGAAAAGGAGAAAGTAAAAGAAAATGGTCGAAAGAACAACACCAACAATACACAAGAGATACACCTGCCTACGCCACTCCCCTTTCCTCGCAAGATAATTGCGAAGGCCCACCCTACCATGATCCTTTATGTCCTTATATGCGTCCTCATGATCCCAGGGAGTGGCTACACCTTCTTACCCTGACACTCTGACCTCCATAATCCCCGGATGAGAAGACTTTTAGTTAGACTTCATTATAAATTGGTTTTATTAATTATAAATAACAACTTGCTTTCGCATAAGGGATAATAATAATTTCTTTGCGGCTAATTTCACTTTCGGTTCATATTTGAATTTCATTTGGTTTCATTCCGATAATTACTAAAATATTAAACTAGGTTTTATTTACTCAAGATTATTTGCATAGGCTTGTGAGGAATGAAATACTGCTGAAATAAAATTGGATTATATAAAACAAGCAATTGGGGCTATTTTTTCAGTGTAGACATAAATATATATGTATCAAATAATACTAATAAAAGAAAAGAGAGGGGAACAAGTTTATTTCTAGAGGGTTCGATGTGGTTGTAAAAATAATTTAATTTAAATTCCTTTTTTTTGTTAGGTTTATTTTCTAATTTTTGTGGGCTCGTCATCTTTTTTTTTTCATTTTTTTCTATTTGCAAATCAGATTTTACGTAACGAACACGAGTTACGTATAACCCCACTTCACTTCCCACATATGTCCAAAACCCAATTTCTTCTTTACCACCTCTTAACAATAAAGTACAAGAATTGCTTAACTCATTAAATGCTAAATAAACATTATATTAAAGTAATACAGCAAACAGGAAATGCACAGGTTAACGATCTGGCACATGCCAACCAAAATAAGTTCTAAGAAAATATAAAATCCAAATAAGCAATATAACACAGTAAACAGGAAATGCATAGTTCATCGATCGTTATTAAATTCAGGCTAACTAGAGGCCAACGATCTTACACATGTCGACCAGAATAATTCGTAAGAAAACCTAATAAGCACTTCTGTAAACCTAAATTAAGTTTTCTTTAAAACATTATCAATTAAGAATATTCAGTTGATTTTTGCACACCAAACCCGCTTGACGTGTTTTACTTACAAATAAATTATTTTTTTAAAACTTCGCAACTCCTCAAACAAAATTGGCGCAGTCGGTAGGATCCTTTTTAATTAAAGAGGGTCCAGTGATTATTCAAATCAAACTTAACGTGAAGAAAAAAAATATAACAACAATTTTTTGTGATAAATAAAAAATACAAAAAGTCAGCGAACAGAAGCGAACTAAAAATCAGTCCGCTAAGTGAACGTGGTGCAGTGCATAGAAAAGTGCACTGATCAAAGCAAAACCAGACCAAGCAGCGCAACAGCATTAAATCCAACTAAAAATCAGTGGACTAATGCCTGAAGAGATCGAACTAAAATCGACTTAGACAGCGCTTAGAAGGAAATCAACTCAACCTGGATATAAGAAGGCAGCGAAGGATCGCTTCATACGACAATAGCAGGATGGCTCACGATAACGGCCAGATGCCCCAAGCGGATCTTTTGGAACAATTGGCCATAAGGGAAAGACAGCTGGAGCAACTGCAACAAGCGTATGTACAGCTCCAACGAAATGGAAACAACCCAGCCCAACAAGAGCGGTTGTTCAAAAACATCAATCGTTTGGCAACCTTTACGGGAACCGGGGAAATCTCCATCAACTCCTTCTTCAGTAGCGTGGAGTACCTGTTACAGACGGTAGAGGACCCACAACTCAAAAGAGAAGCCACAAGGACAATATTCTACAGGACAATTCAGGGTCAAGCAAAGGATGCAGTAATAAATATCCCGGAGCCGGACAACTGGGACCTGATAAAAGCCACCTTGAAGTTAAGGTACAGACCAGACACGGAGCCGCACCAAATCTACAAGAGGATATGTGACCTGAGAGTGAATTCGGTGAGCGAGCTTGCAGTAGAAATTCAAAATATAAAATATAAAAATGATGAATTAATTGTGTATCATATGAATGATAATTTTATAGATTTAAGTAATGTCGAAAGTTTATTAGTTAACACAGCCAAAGAAATGACACAAGGCACTTTACTAGATAAGATCTACGAAGTCAGAGATTTAAGCACTATATTAAAGATAATGATGCAACGCAGATATGAGAATAGTTGCATTAGGTATCAGTATAGGAAAGGTAGACCTAATCAAAACAATTACAGGAACAACAACCAGAATACCAATCAACAATATAATCAGCAAAACAATACAATGCAAAATGCACATCAAAATAAGAATACCAATCAACAATATAATCAGCAAAACAATACAATGCAAAATGTACAGCGAAATTATCAGAGCAACAATTCAGGACAAGTTAGACAGAACAATACCCCTCAGAATTTTAGAGGCAATAACTCCGGACAAAGTAGACGATATCAAAATAATCAGTGGAATCAACAAGCAGGATCACATCAGTCTAGGCAAAATAGGCCAGCGAATGTGGTACCTATGGAGGTAGATAACATAGAAGCCAACCAACACCAAAACAATACCGACCAAGGCAGATACGAAAATGACAACTACAACAGTGACCATAACTCGAACAGTAAACACGATAATAATCAAATGGAAAACTATCCACAGGCAGAATTCAATAATACGGTTTTTTTTAAGAAGCCGCCTCGGATGGGTTACCACTAATAGAACTTAACATAGACAAACAGAAATACGTGGCCTTAATAGACACAGGAGCCACCTTGAGTTTAGTTAGCGACCAGATTAACGGTTACAGAAAAATGAGACTAAATACGCCCATACCATACACTACAATTAACAGCAAAGACGTAATAGCGTACGAAATTCATACCACAGCCCCAAAAGAATTTAACTTACCAAATAACGCAAGAGTACGATGGAAATTAGCCCCGCTTAAGGGAAGAAAATACAATTTTATCATAGGGATAGACCTCCTAAATTTTTTGAATGCATTTATAAACATTGAGAGGAAGGTTTTAATTTTAAATCAAAAAGAAAACGTAATTATAAACAATCCATATCAATACGAAGAAGTTTCTGTATTAGAAAGTAGCAGTAAAAACTTAGAGAATTTGAAACTCGACCACTTAAATGAAGAAGAAGTCAGAGAAATTAAAGTCATTGTACAACGATTTAGCAAACTTTTTTTTAAGGAGGGAGACCAACTAACTAGTACGACAGAAATTGAACACGAAATACGGACCAATACAGAGGAACAGTTAAACTCAAAACTTTATAGATACCCACCACAACACGAGGAAGAAGTTAGGAAACAAATAAAAGAAATGGAAGAACAGGGTATAATTAGAAAGAGTAATTCAAGATACTCTAGCCCACTTATAGTAATCCCGAAGAAGATCGACAACTCAGGAAAGAAAAAGTTTGGGATAGTAATAGACTACAGGAAGTTAAATGAAATAACCATAGACGACAAATTTCCGATTCCGAACATTAATTCTATTTTGGATAAACTAGGAAGAGCTCAATACTTCACTACAATAGATTTAGCCAAAGGCTACCATCAGATCTTAGTCCGAGAATCAGACAGAAAAAAAAACGGCATTCGTAACGCCACATGGACTATATGAGTTTATAAGAATGCCATTTGGGTTGAAAAATGCCCCTGCCACATTCCAAAGACTTATGAATGAAATACTTAGGGATCACATTAATAAAAAATGCGTCGTGTATCTAGACTATATACTTATTTTCAGCACCTCATTAAAAGAACATATTCAAGCTATTAACGAAATATTCCAAATATTAGAAAAGAAAAATTTAAAAATACAGATTGACAAGTGTAACTTCATGAAAAAGGAAACTGAATTTCTAGGACATATCCTTACAAAAGAGGGCATTAAGCCAAATCCAAATAAGATCGCAATCATAGAAAAATTACTGTTACCACGAACAGAGAAGCAAATAAAAAGCTTCTTAGGTATAACAGGTTATTACAGAAAATTTATAAAAGATTATGCTAAAGTAGCACAGCCAATAACCAAGTATTTGAAAAAAATGTTAAAAAAAATAAAAAAATAAATCTAAAAGACCCCACCTATGTCGAAGCATTTGAAAAATTAAAACATTTAATCAGTTTTCACCCAATTTTAAGATATCCCAATTTTGAAAAAAAATTTACATCAACTACAGATGCATCAAATTATGCAATTGGATCTGTCCTATCTCAAGACGGTCATCCAATCTGCTTTGCATCAAGACCGCTAAACAATCATGAAAAAAATTACTCAGCAACAGACAAAGAATTCCTAGCAACACTATGGAGCGTCAATTATTTCAGACCATACCTTTACGGGAATAAATTCAAAATATTAACTGACCACCAGCCAATAAAATTCTTACACTCAAAACATAAAGGTAAAGATATTTCACCCAGACACCAGAGATGGTTATTAAAATTAGGAGAATATCAATTTGAGATAGATTACTTGAAAGGAAAAGAGAACAGAGTGGCAGATTTTCTTAGCAGACTGGAAGACAGCGACCTCACGAACAAAACCGAAAACGAAAGAGACAAAGAATACAAAGATAATATTTCAGACATAAACATGATAGCAAACATTGAAGATAATCTCTCAACATCAACAGTAGACTCAGCCGAAGAAAATTTACACAATCATTTTTATATAAAAGAGGAAATAGTTAACAAATATAAAACACAAATAATTATTACAGACAGTAAAACAGACGAGTATAAAACAATACATGGAAAATCAATAATATTTATAGCAAAACATGACTTTCCAACAATGGGAGATATTTTCAGGAAATATATACACAAAGGAAAAGTCGGAATCTATTCAGAATTATCGTATCAAGAGTATAACATAGTACAAGAAAAACTAATAGAAATGTTTTCAGACAACAAACAATTAGAATTCATAAAATGCACACTCAGAGCTCAAGATATTGAACATGAAACAGAAGCAGTAAGACAAATTTCGTTTTATCATGTAAGAGAAAGTATGCACTCAGGAATTCAGGAAACATATAACCAATTGAAAAACAAGATTTACTTTCCAAAAATGTTAGAGTTGGTGCAACTGGTTATAAATCAATACGATTTTTGCAAAGAAATAAAATATGATAGAAATCCTATTAAAAATAAATTCAGTAAAACGGAAACCCCATCAGATAAAAATCAGATAATACACTTGGATACATATGTAATAAAAAGTACACATTTTTTAACGACCATAGATAAATTTTCAAAGTTCGCAGCAGTATACCCATTAAATGATAGAAATCATATCACTATAGTAAAACAATTGGAGGAACATTTTACGAAAATAGGCAAACCAGGTAAAATAATAGCTGATAACGAATTTGATTCATTCAGGATTAAAGAACTACTAAGACAAGAAGGGATAGAATTACACTTAACAAAACCGAATAGTCACACTGGCAATTCAGATGTAGAAAGACTACAAAATTCACTAGCAGAAAAGTTTAGAATAACATATAAAACGGAAGCGTCGAATATGTCAGTAAAACAAATTAGGCAGAGAGCAGTGAGAAATTACAATGAAAGATATCACTCCACAATCAAATGTACCCCCAGCGAAGCCCACAACAATAAGATAGAATTGACAAAAATAAAAGAAAATATAGATAGCGCTAAACAAAAAATGTTAGAAAAGCACAACGGCAACAGGGAGCATTATGAAGAAAAACGAGAAGAGGGTTTTTTAAAGAACTACAAGGCAGTCAGACACAAAGAAGCTCCGAAATTCAAAAAAGCAAATCTCGGTAATATTGACCCAATAAATATTAAACGCCCTTATAAATTTACAGAAAATACTAACGACGGCTATGTTGCTGACGACAATACTAATGATAATGGCAATAACAACAACAGCGGGAACACTAACGATTCAAGAAATACCTGATCAGGACGGGTATGCGCAAATAGAGATGAAAAATCAAGATATAATTATCACAACAGATATAGTAGTACATATAATAAACTTAAAAGATATTGACAATATTTTGAACGAAATAGGAAAAAACATAGAAATGACAAACAATGACAACAAACACATATTACAATCGGAACTAACTGAAACAAAAAACAAATTGTATACCCTATATGGAAACCACAATCGCGAAAGAAGAGGATTAATTAATGTAGTAGGTAGTTCAGCAAAATGGTTGTTTGGAACAATGGACGATGAAGACAGGAAAGAAGTTGAGAATCATATCTCTACATTTAAAGAAAACATGCAGGAAACAGATGAAGCATTAAACAAGCAAATTTACATAAATACGTATTTCAATGATACAATAAAATACATTGAACAAATAGTTAAATCAGATAGAGAGGCAATAGAGAGACAATTGAATGCAATTAGCGAATTCGAAAATAACAGATACCAGGAGAACTTATATTACGACCAACAGATAAAAATTCAGTTAATAAAAAATAAGATTGAACATTTGCAGGATAACGTTGCTTCTGCTAGATACAATATATTACATCCCAGCATATTAACAGATCACGAAATAAAAAAATACAATATCGATTTCAACAAACTAAACCATATAAAGTTAGCTACGGCTATGTTCAGAAATAATCTTTTAGTATTCGCAATAGAAATACCAAAAAACTTTATAACAGTAAAAATACAACAGATAATACCGATGCCTAATGAAGAAAACTTTGAAATAGATCAGGAATCAGAACTGATATTTAACTATAAAAATTCAACATACACCTATAAAACAAATAAAAAATTAAAAGAAATGCGAAAAAGTAAACATTGTGTATTTAAGAAAAATTGCAAACTGATACAAAGAAATGAAATGCAAATATTAGAACTAGACGAAGAAACCGTAGTAATTAAGAATTCTAAAAATGAAACATTATATCAAAATTGTAACAGCAATGAAATTAAAATGAAAAAAAATATTCTAATACACTTTACAAATTGTACAATAGGTATAGAAAATAATTATTTTACAAATTAATTAGAATTAGATAAGAAAAGAATTTTATATGAGAAATCAAACCAAACTCAAAATTTTACTAAACAAATCACTTTTGAGAAAATATTGGAAAATAATAAGATTAACTGGTCGAACATAAGAAAATTAAAAACACATAAAGACATAAATTATTTTTTTAATGCAACCATACTTTTGTCAATAATTGTATTAATTGCTTACATTGTTTTAAAACACAAGAAAATTAAAATTCAGCTCAATAACAATAAGAATTCAGGAGAATTCTTATCTAAAAGGGGGAGAAGTTACGTATAACCCCACTTCACTTCCCACATATGTCCAAAACCCAATTTCTTCTTTACCACCTCTTAATAATAAAGTACAAGAATTGCTTAACTCATTAAATGCTAAATAAACAATATATTAAAGTAATACAGCAAACAGGAAATGCACAGGTTAACGATCTGGCACATGCCAACCAAAATTAGTTCTAAGAAAATATAAAATCCAAAGAAGCAATATAACACAGTAAACAGGAAATGCATAGTTCATCGATCGTTATTAAATTCAGGCTAACTAGAGGCCAACGATCTTACACATGTCGACCAGAATAATTCGTAAGAAAACCTAATAAGCACTTCTGTAAACCTAAATTAAGTTTTCTTTAAAACATTATCAATAAAGAATATGCAGTTGATTTTTGCCCACCAAACCCGCTTGACGTGTTTTACTTACAAATAATTTATTTTTTTAAAACTTCGCAACTCCTTAAACAAAATTCACGTGATTAAAGGCAACGGGAGCTAACTATGTATGTGTGAATTCCAGTTTTGGCATTGGAAAGCGCATGGCGTAGGTCAGTTACGCATGGCATAGAGCACAAAAGATAAAAGGGAAATAAAGGTACAGTAAAAAAACTTACCAACGATCCGGCGGCGAAAGATCTTTTGCAGCGGTCGCTAGAAAAAGAGATAGCCTTCTTTCTTGAAACTCCTTACGTCATGTTCTTTCCATCTGCTTCAGCACATTTATATTTAAATAATTATTTATATATAATTTATAATCATTTATATATGTAATAATGTATATTTATATGTATATTATATATATAATTATACCCGTTACTCGTAGAGTAAAAGGGTATACTAGATTCGTCGGAAAGTATGTTACAGGCAGAAGGAAGCGTTTCCGACCCCATAAAGTATATATATTCTTGATCAGGATCACTAGCCGAGTCGATCTAACCATGTCCGTCTGTCCGTCTGACCGTCTGTCCGTCTGTCCGTCTGTCTGTCTGTCCGTCCGGATGAACGCTGAGATCTCGGAAAATATAAGAGCAAGGCTATTGAGATTAGGCGTGCAGATTCCTGAGCTTCTTACGCAGCGCAAGTTTGTTTCAGCAGAGTGCCACGCCCACTCTAACGCCCACAAACCGCAAAAAACTGTGGCTCCTACAGTTTTCATGCTAGAATAAAAATTTTAACTGAAATGTATTGTTCTCATCAATAGCTATCAATTGACCTAAAAAAAGCTTGCCACGCCCACTCTAACGCCCACAACGCTTAAATCTGTCTACCGCCGGTAGGTGGCGCGTTTCAATCTCGCTTTGCTGCTTGCATATCTCCATTTTCCATTGGTCCCTTTAGCTGAGTAACGGGTATCTGATAGTCGAGGTACTCGACTATAGCGTTTTCCCTTGTTTTTTTTTTTGTTTCAGGTGGGGGATATTTTCTTATTTTTACACTCTCACATCTTTTCTTTATTTTTTTCTTTCGTAGGTATTCATTTCTTTCCCTTTGTGTCTTTTTTTCACTTTACACTTGTTTTAGTTCTCCGTTCTTTTATGCCGCAATATTTCACTCCTCTCACATTATACCTTTTCCTCATTTGCTTTTTTCTCATTTTTCTAACCAACAAAAAAAAATTAACAAAAAAATATATGCACTTAATTTATCATATTACTTCTATGGCGCTGTTGGGCTATTTTTTTCACATTTTTTCCACGCTTTGGCGACTTAAAAAAAAAAAACTGTGCAATCTTCGGGGCTGCGGTATTTTGATTGCAACTGGCGGGCTAAGCACGGCGCGAACAACTACTACGCTTAACAAGCGTGGCCGGCGCAAACGGCTTTAGGCTTTCCCGGCTGAAATCCAAGAGAGAGGCGGGAAGCAGGTCGCTCTGGGAAGCTGAGCAAATTCTATTACGCTTAAACAGCGTAGTCGGCGCAAAGGGCTTTGCGCTTTCCCGGCTGAAATCCAAGAGAGAGGCGGGAAGCAGGTCGCTCTGGGAAGCTGAGCGAATTCCCTGGCCCGGGAAAAGTTTCCAACTTGGACAACGGAGTGCTGAGTGGCTCGAAATTTTTCTATCTCCGGCGAATTGACTTGTGCCTGGATGGGGAAGTATCTTCCTTTTGTGTTGTTTTGCCAATTGAAGGCTGCTTGGTGATGTTGCGGCTGCGTGCCAAGCTGGACACACATCGAGTGAAAGAGAAAAAAAACAAAATGCATAAGCACTCCCTTACATTGGCTATATATATAGCTTGGTATATTTACCTAACTTGGCAGCAAGAAATAAAAAAAATTAATTTCCTTTTCGTTTTTTTTTTTTTTTAATTCCGTTGGTCTGCACGTGAAGGCTTTCCTTTAAGGAAAGAAAAATACATTTTTTTCCAAGGCCCTGAAACCTTTTGAGCTGCTGGACTGTCCTCCTTGGCGATCAACATCGAAAAGAATTAGCCGAGCTCTTGGCCAAGGTATGTTACCCCCAACCGGATGTGTTGAGCCGCCAAAGATGGAACCAATCAGCTGCTCTTCCTTTTTTCTATTCTCAAAAATCAAACCCAAGAATGGCAATTTGCTCTGAGTTTCTGCCCTTGCCGATACCAACATACTTGATGGGCAGCACTGTTTCGCTTGCTTGTTCTGATGGGTTGTTCTTGCTGCCTACATTTGGGGATTCCTAATAAAAGCTCGAACAAGCATTCCTACAAATGACATAAAAACGGTCATATTTTTTACTACCTTTAAAGCTATATATTTTAATGCAATTAACAACATAATCATTCCACAAGCCCATAAAGGTATGCCATATCGAAATCCGAGTTCTTTTGACCAAGTTATGGGCTTTTAAAGATGGAAAGAAGGCCCATTTCTGTAAACCTTCGCAAAATTAAAATCAATGACATAAAAACGGTCATATTTTATACCATCTTTAAAGTTATATATTTTAATGCAGATAACAACATTAACATTTCACAAGCCCATAAAGGTATTCCATATCGAAACCCGAGTCCTTTTGCCCAAGTTATGGGCTTTTAAAGATGAAGAGAAGGCCCATTTCTGTAAGCCTTCGCAAAATTAAAATCAATGACATAAAAACGGTCATATTTTTTACTACCTTTAAAGCTATATATTTTAATGCAGATAACAACATAATCATTCCACAAGCCCATAAAGGTATGCCATATCGAAATCCGAGATCTTTTGACCAAGTTATGGGCTTTTAAAGATGGAGATAAGGCCCACTTCTGTAAACATTCGCAAAATTAAAATCAATGACATAAAAACGGTCATATTTTATACCATCTTTAAAGTTATATATTTTAATGCAGATAACAACATTAACATTTCACAAGCCCATAAAGGTATTCCATATCGAAATCCGAGTCCTTTTGCCCAAGTTATGGGCTTTTAAAGATGAAGAGAAGGCCCATTTCTGTAAGCCTTCGCAAAATTAAAATCAATGACATAAAAACGGTCATATTTTTTACTACCTTTAAAGCTATATATTTTAATGCAGATAATAACATGACCATTGCACAAACCCATAAAGTTATGCCATATCGAAATCCGAGTTCTTTTTACCAAATTATGGGCTTTTAAAGATGGAGAGAAGGCCCATTTCTGTAAGCCTTCGCGAAATTAAAATCAATGACATAAAAACGGTCATATTTTTTACTACCTTAAGCGCTATATATTTCAATGCAGATATCAACATAATCATTCCACAAGCCCATAAAGGTATGCCATTTCGAAATCCAAGTCCTTTTGACCAAGTTATGGGCTTTTAAGGATGGAGAGAAGGCCCATTTCGCAAATTTTAAATCAATGACTTAAAAACGGTCATATTTTTTACTACCGTTAAAGCTATATATTTTAATGCAGATAACAACATAATCATTCCACAAGCCCATAAAGGTATGCCATATCGAAATCCGAGCTCTTTTGACCAAGTTAAGGGCTTTTAAAGATGGAAAAAAGGCCAATTTCTGTAAGCCTCCGCAAAATTAAAATCAATGACATCAAAGGGCTCATATCAATTACATAAAAACGGTCATATTTTTTACTACCTTAAAGCTATATATTTTAAGCAGATAACAACATAATCATTCCACAAGCCCATAAAGGTATGCCATATCGAAATCCAAGTCCTTTTGACCAAGTTATGGGCTTTTAAAGATGGAAAATTAAAATCAATGACATCAAAACGGTCATATTTTTTACTACCTTTAAAGCTATATATTTTAATGCAGATAACAACATAATCATCCACAAGCCCATAAAGGTATGCCATATCGAAATCCAAGTCCTTTTGACCAAGATATGGGCTTTTAAAGATGGAAGGAAGGCCAATTTCGGTAAACCTCCGGAAAATTAAAATCAATGACATAAAAACGGTCATATTTTTTACTACCTTTAAAGCTATATATTTTAATGCATATAACAACATAATCATTCCACAAGCCCATAAAGGTATGCCATATCGAAATCCGAGTTCTTTTGACCAAGTTATGGGCTTTTAAGGATGGAGAGAAGGCCCATTTCTGTAAACCTCCGCAAAACTAAAATCAATGACATAAAAACGGTCATTTTTTTTTTCTACCTTTAAAGCTATATATTTTAATGCAGATAATAACATGACCAATCCACAAGCCCATAAAGGTATGCCATATCGAAATCCAAGTCCTTTCGACCAAGTTATGGGCTTTCAAGGATGGAGAGAAGGCCCATTTCTGTAAGTCCTCGCAAAATTAAAATCAATGACATAAAAACGGTCATATTTTATACCATCTTTAAAGTTATATATTTTAATGCAAATAACAACATTAACATTTCACAAGCCCATAAAGGTATTCCATATCGAAACCCGAGTCCTTTTGCCCAAGTTATGGGCTTTTAAAGATGGAGAGAAGGCCCATTTCTGTAAGCCTTCGCAAAATTAAAATCAATGACATAAAAACGGTCATATTTTTTACTACCTTTAAAGCTATATATTTTAATGAAGATAACAACATAATCATTCCACAAGCCCATAAAGGTATGCCATATCGAAATGCGAGTTCTTTTGACCAAGTTATGGGCTTTTAAAGATGGAGAGAAGGCCCATTTCTGTAAACCTTCGCAAAATTAAAATCAATGACATAAAAACGGTCATATTTTTTACTACCTTTAAAGCTATATATTTTAATGCAGATAATAACATGACCATTGCACAAGCCCATAAAGTTATGCCATATCGAAATCCGAGTTCTTTTGACCAAATTATGGGCTTTTAAAGATGGAGAGAAGGCCCATTTCTGTAAGCCTTCGCAAAATTAAAATCAATGACATAAAAACGGTCATATTTTTTACTACCTTTAAAGCTATATATTTTAATGCAGATAATAACATGACCATCCCACAAGCCCATAAAGGTATGCCATATCGAAATCCAAGTCCTTTTGACCAAGTTATGGGCTTTTAAAGATGGAAAGAAGGCCAATTTCTGTAAACCTCCGCAAAATTAAAATCAATGACATAAAAACGGTCATATTTTTTACTACCTTTAAACCTATATATTTTAATGCAGATAAAAACATAATCATTCCACAAGCCCATAAAGGTATCGAAATCCGAGTACTTTCGACTAAGTAATGGGCCTTTAAGGATGGAGAGAAGGCCCATTTCTGTAAAGCCTCGCAAAATTTAAATCAATGACTTACAAACGGTCATATTTTGTACTACCTTTAAAGATATATATTTTAATGCAGATAACAACATAATCATTCCACAAGCCCATAAAGGTATGCCATATCGAAATCCGAGTTCTTTTGACCAAGTTATGGGCTTTTAAAGATGGATAGAAGGCCCATTTCTGTTTGCCTTCGCAAAATTAAAATCAATGACATAAAAACGCTCATATATTTTAATGCAGATATCAACATAATCATTCCACAAGGCCATAAAGGTATGCCATTTCGAAATCCAAGTCCTTTTGACCAAGTTATGGGCTTTTAAGGATGGAGAGAAGGCCCATCTCCGTACGCCTTCGCAAAATTAAAATCAATGACATAAAAACGGTCATATTTTTTACTACCTTTAAAGCTATATATTTTAATGCAGATAACAACATAATCATTCCACAAGCCCATAAAGGTATGCCATATCGAAATGCGAGTTCTTTTGACCAAGTTATGGGCTTTTAAAGATGGAGAGAAGGCCCATTTCTGTAAACCTTCGCAAAATTAAAATCAATGACATAAAAACGGTCATATTTTTTACTACCTTTAAAGCTATATATTTTAATGCAGATAATAACATGACCATTGCACAAGCCCATAAAATTATGCCATATCGAAATCCGAGTTCTTTTGACCAAGTTATGGGCTTTTAAGGATGGAGAGAAGGCCCATTTCTGTAAGCCTTCGCAAAATTAAAATCAATGACATAAAAACGGTCATATTTTTTACTACCTTTAAAGCTATATATTTTAATGCAGATAACAACATAATCATTCCACAAGCCCATAAAGGTATGCCATATCGAAATCCAAGTCCTTTCGACCAAGTTATGGGCTTTCAAGGATGGAGAGAAGGCCCATTTCTGTAAACCTCCGCAAAATTAAAATCAATGACATAAAAACGGTCATATTTTTTACTACCTTTAAAGCTATATATTTTAATGCAGATAATAACATGACAAATCCACAAGCCCATAAAGGTATGCCATATCGAAATCCAAGTCCTTTCGACCAAGTTATGGGCTTTCAAGGATGGAGAGAAGGCCAATTTCTGTAAACCTCTGCAAAATTAAAATCAATGACATAAAAACGGTCATATTTTTTACCATCTTTAAAGTCTTATATTTAAATGCAGATAACAACATAATCATTCCACAAGCCCATAAAGGTATGCCATATCGAAATCCGAGTCCTTTCGATCAAGTTATGTGCTTTTAAGGATGGTGAGAAGGCCCATTTCTGTAAACATTCGCAAAATTAAAATCAATGACATAAAAACGGTAATATTTTATACCATCTTTAAAGTTATATATTTTAATGCAGATAACAACATTAACATTTCACAAGCCCATAAAGGTATTCCATATCGAAATCCGAGTCCTTTTGTCCAAGTTATGGGCTTTTAAAGATGGAGAGAAGGCCCATTTCTGTTAGCCTTCGCAAAATTAAAATCAATGACATAAAAACGCTCATATATTTTAATGCAGATATCAACATAATCATTCCACAAGGCCATAAAGGTATGCCATTTCGAAATCCAAGTCCTTTTGACCAAGTTATGGGCTTTTAAGGATGGAGAGAAGGCCCATTTCTGTAAAACTTGGCAAATTTTAAATCAATGACTTAAAAACGGTCATATTTTTTACTACCGTTAAAGCTATATATTTTAATGCAGATAACAACATAATCATTCCACAAGCCCATAAAGGTATGCCATATCGAAATCCAAGTCCTTTTAACCAAGTTATGGGCTTTTAAAGATGGAAAGAAGGCCAATTTCTGTAAACCTCCGCAAAATTAAAATCAATGACATAAAAACGGTCATATTTTTTACTACCTTTAAAGCTATATATTTTAATGCAGATAACAACATAATCATTCCACAAGCCCATAAAGGTATGCCATATCGAAATCCGAGTGCTTTCGACCAAGTTATGTGCTTTTAAGGATGGAGAGAAGGCCCATTTCTGTAAATCTTCGCAAAATTCAAATCAATGACATAAAAACGGTCATATTCTTAACTACGTTTAAAGCTATATATTTTAATGTAGATAACAACATAATCATTCCACAAGCCCATGAAGGTATGCCATATCGAAATCCGAGTTCTTTTGACCAAGTTAAGGGCTTTTAAAGATGGAAAGAAGGCCAATTTCTGTAAACCTCCGCAAAATTAAAATCAATGACATCAAAACGGTCATATTTTGTACTACCTTTAAAGCTATATATTTTAATGCAGATAACAACATAATCATTCCACAAGCCCATAAAGGTATGCCATATCGAAATCCAAGTCCTTTTGACCAAGTTATGGGCTTTTAAAGATGGAAGGAAGGCCAATTTCTGTAAACCTCCGGAAAATTAAAATCAATGACATAAAAACGGTCATATTTTTTACTACCTTTAAAGCTATATATTTTAATGCATATAACAACATAATTATTCCACAAGCCCATAAAGGTATGCCATATCGAAATCCGAGTTCTTTTGACCAAGTTATGGGCTTTTAAGGATGGAGAGAAGGCCCATTTCTGTAAACCTCCGCAAAATTAAAATCAATGACATAAAAACGGTCATATTTTTTACTACCTTTAAAGCTATATATTTTAATGCAGATAACAACATAATCATTCCACAAGCCCATAAAGGTATGCCATATCGAAATGCGAGTTCTTTTGACCAAGTTATGGGCTTTTAAAGATGGAGAGAAGGCCCATTTCTGTAAACCTTCGCAAAATTAAAATCAATGACATAAAAACGGTCATATTTTTTACTACCTTTAAAGCTATATATTTTAATGCAGATAATAACATGACCATTGCACAAGCCCATAAAATTATGCCATATCGAAATCCAAGTCCTTTTGACCAAATTATGGGCTTTTAAAGATGGAGAGAAGGCCCATTTCTGTAAGCCTTCGCAAAATTAAAATCAATGACATAAAAACGGTCATATTTTTTACTACCTTTAAAGCTATATATTTTAATGCAGATAATAACATGACCATCCCACAAGCCCATAAAGGTATGCCATATCGAAATCCAAGTCCTTTTGACCAAGTTATGGGCTTTTAAAGATGGAAAGAAGGCCAATTTCTGTAAACCTCGGCAAAATTAAAATCAATTACATAAAAACGGTCATATTTTTTACTACCTTTAAAGCTATATATTTTAATGCAGATAACAACATAATCATTCCACAAGCCCATAAAGGTATGCCATATCGAAATGCGAGTTCTTTTGACCAAGTTATGGGCTTTTAAAGATGGAGAGAAGGCCCATTTCTATAAACCTTCGCTAAATTAAAACCAACGACATAAAAACGGTCATATTTTTTACTACCTTTAAAGCTATATATTTTAATGCAGATAACAACATAATCATTCCACAAGCCCATAAAGGTATACCATATCGAAATCCGAGTTCTTTTGACCAAGTTATGGGCTTTTAAGGATGGAGAGAAGGCCCATTTCTGTAAACCTTCGCAAAATTAAAATCAATGACATAAAAACGGTCATATTTTTTGCCATCTTTAAAGTCTTATATTTTAATGCAGATAGCAACATAAGCATTCCACAAGCCGATAAAGGTATGCCATATCGAAATCCAAGTCCTTTTGACCAAGTTATGGGCTTTTAAAGATGGAAATTAAAATCAATGACATCAAAACGGTCATATTTTTTACTACCTTTAAAGCTATATATTTTAATGCAGATAACAACATAATCATCCACAAGCCCATAAAGGTATGCCATATCGAAATCCAAGTCCTTTTGACCAAGTTATGGGCTTTTAAAGATGGAAGGAAGGCCAATTTCTGTAAACCTCCGGAAAATTAAAATCAATGACATAAAAACGGTCATATTTTTTACTACCTTTAAAGCTATATATTTTAATGCATATAACAACATAATCATTCCACAAGCCCATAAAGGTATGAAATATCGAAATCCGAGTTCTTTTGACCAAGTTATGGGCTTTTAAGGATGGAGAGAAGGCCCATTTCTGTAAACCTCCGCAAAATTAAAATCAATGACATAAAAACGGTCATATTTTTTACTACCTTTAAAGCTATATATTTTAATGCAGATAATAACATGACCAATCCACAAGCCCATAAAGGTATGCCATATCGAAATCCAAGTCCTTTCGACCAAGTTATGGGCTTTCAAGGATGGAGAGAAGGCCCATTTCTGTAAGTCCTCGCAAAATTAAAATCAATGACATAAAAACGGTCATATTTTATACCATCTTTAAAGTTATATATTTTAATGCAGATAACAACATTAACATTTCACAAGCCCATAAAGGTATTCCATATCGAAACCCGAGTCCTTTTGCCCAAGTTATGGGCTTTTAAAGATGGAAAGAAGGCCCATTTCTGTAAGCGTTCGCAAAATTAAAATCAATGACATAAAATCGGTCATATTTTTTACTACCTTTAAAGCTATATATTTTAATGAAGATAACAACATAATCATTCCACAAGCCCATAAAGGTATGCCATATCGAAATGCGAGTTCTTTTGACCAAGTTATGGGCTTTTAAAGATGGAGAGAAGGCCCATTTCTGTAAACCTTCGCAAAATTTAAATAAATGACTTAAAAACGGTCATATTTTTTACTACCTTTAAAGCTATATATTTTAATGCAGATAACAACATAATCATTGCACAAGCCCATAAAATTATGCCATATCGAAATCCGAGTTCTTTTGACCAAATTATGGGCTTTTAAAGATGGAGAGAAGGCCCATTTCTGTAAGCCTTCGCAAAATTAAAATCAATGACATAAGAACGGTCATATTTTTTACAACCTTTAAAGCTATATATTTTAATGCAGATAATAACATGACCATCCCACAAGCCCATAAAGGTATGCCATATCGAAATCCAAGTCCTTTTGACCAAGTTATGGGCTTTTAAAGATGGAAAGAAGGCCAATTTCTGTAAACCTCCGCAAAATTAAAATCAATTACCTAAAAACGGTCATATTTTTTACTACCTTTAAAGCTATATATTTTAATGCAGATAACAACATAATCATTCCACAAGCCCATAAAGGTATGCCATATCGAAATGCGAGTTCTTTTGACCAAGTTATGGGCTTTTAAAGATGGAGAAAAGGCCCATTTCTATAAACCTTCGCTAAATTAAAACCAACGACATAAAAATGGTCATATTTTTTACTACCTTTAAAGCTATATATTTTAATGCAGATAACAACATAATCATTCCACAAGCCCATAAAGGTATACCATATCGAAATCCGAGTTCTTTTGACCAAGTTATGGGCTTTTAAGGATGGAGAGAAGGCCCATTTCTGTAAACCTTCGCAAAATTAAAATCAATGACATAAAAACGGTCATATTTTTTGCCATCTTTAAAGTCTTATATTTTAATGCAGATAGCAACATAAGCATTCCACAAGCCGATAAAGGTATGCCATATCGAAATCCAAGTCCTTTTGACCAAGTTATGGGCTTTTAAAGATGGAAAGAAGGCCAATTTCTGTAGACCTCCGCAAAATTAAAATCAATGACATAAAAACGGTCATATTTTTAACCACCTTTAAAGCTATATATTTTAATGCAGATAACAACATAATCATTCCACAGGCCCATAAAGGTATGCCATATCGAAATGCGAGTTCTTTTAACCAAGTTATGGGCTTTTAAAGATGGAGAGAAGGCCCATTTCTGTAAACCTTCGCAAAATTAAAATCAATGACATAAAAACGGTCATATTTTTTACTATCCTTAAAGTCTTATATTTTAATGCAGATAGCAACATAATCATTCCACAAGCCCCTAAAGGTATGCCATATCGAAATCCAAGTCCTTTTGACCAAGTAATGGGCTTTTAAAGATGGAAAGAAGGCCAATTTCTGTAAACCTCGGCAAAATTAAAATCAATGACATAAAATCGGTCATATTTTTAACTACCTTTAAAGCTATAATTTTTAATGCAGATAACAACATAATCATTCCACAAGCCCATTAAGGTATGCCATATCGAAATGCGAGTTCTTTTGACCAAGTTATGGGCTTTTAAAGATGGAGAGAAGGCCCATTTCTGTAAGCCTTCGCGAAATTAAAATCAATGACATAAAAACGGTCATATTTTTTAATACCTTTAAAGCTATATATTTTATTGCAGATAATAAGATGACCATCCCACAAGCACATAAAGGTATGCCATATCGAAATCCGAGTTCTTTTGACCAAGTTATGGGCTTTTAAAGATGGAGAGTAGGCCCATTTCTGTAAGCCTTCGCAAAAAATAAAATCAATGACATAAAAACGGTCATATTTTTTACTACCTTTGAAGCTATATATTTTAATGCAGGTAATAACATGACCATCCCACAAGCCCATAAAGGTATGCCATATCGAAATCCAAGTCCTTTTGACCAAGTTATGGGCTTTTAAAGATGGAGAGAAGGCCCATTTCTGTAAACCTTCGCAAAATTAAAACCAACGACATAAAAACGGTCATATTTTTTACTACCTTTAAAGCTATATATTGTAGGGGTATGATATATTCCCCCAAAGTTAAACACCAACACACATATATATGTACTTCTAGTCTTTATTTTATAATTTCGTCTGTTCAGGATCACGGTCGGCGTTCAACTGCTCTCGCTCTCAGCTCACGATCCGCATCAACCCCCGACTCATTGGGAGAGTGTGAGAGCGATGAGAGAGATAGAGAACAGTGAGCGGCATCGTACAACAACAACAACTTATTCTTAGAACTTACACGAATGATCTAGAAGGAATACATTAACATACACATACATACATACTACGACGTAGCAATCCTGCTACAATTCGGCCGTCCTGACATTTTAAGATCCCCTGATCTTGTGTTAATTTACAATTGATTTCGGCTTATATTTATCTTAGTTTCTATAATTTAGTTTTGTATTTACAAATTCTTAGATATATTTACAACTTTATTTTCGTTTTCCAATCCAATGCTTAATATTTTGGCTACTCCAGACACCTTGATAAGGGCAACGCGATAATTGAAAACCTTCAACATCTTTTATCAAGTATCTATCATTTCTCAAAACTTTATCTATAACATAAGGACCCTTGTGTTTAGGTATTAGCTTTCTTGCAACTCCTACTGAGCTATCAAAATTTTTTACCATAATATAGTCTCCAACTTTGTACTCCGAACTCTTTGTCCTTTTTTCATTGTATCTCTGTTCGTTGTCTTTTTGTATGTTCTTTGCGCTTCTGAACCATCTTTTCTAATTTTGTCTAAATCTCTAACATCACTAACATTATCTAATTCTTCTAACTTTTGTCTCAATTCATCAATAATTTTTCCTTTCTGTTCGATTCCAAACAACATTTTACTTGGCATTTGTGCTATGCTTCTTTGCTTCGTGTTGTTTAATGAAAACTCAACATCTTCCACAACTGTGTCCCAATGCATTTTCTCTACTGGATCTGCTAATTTAGCTATCATTGGTCCCACAATTCTATTAATCCTTTCTACTTGTCCATTGGCTTGAGGTGACCCAGTCGCAATTTTGACATGTTTAATATTACATTCTTCCATAAATTTTCAAAAACTTCCGATGTAAAACAGCTTCCCCTATCCGAAACTATACAAGTTGGTCTGCTGTAAGACCTAAAGTAGTCTTTCAATGCTATAATAACTTCCTTTGTGTTCGTCGTTTTTGTTGCATATAGCCTAACATATTTGGTAAATCCGTCTATAACCACAAAGAGATGTTTCTTTGCTCTTCCATTATCAACCGGTCCATAATGATCAATATGTATAATTTCGAATGGCACATTTCCTTTTGGTATACTGTGCAACAGTCCTTCCCCTTCCCCTTTCCCTGACTTTGGCGAATATGCTACACATCTTATATAATTTTCAATATGTCTAACCACTTTCTCTTTCCTATTCGAAAACCAATACGTCCTAACAATAGCATCCATAACTTTATCTCTTAATTCATTGTGATATTTGTATAAAATCTTTTCCTCCATTTCTTCTGGAACACAAAATAACAGCTTTCCATAATTCGACTTTCTATATATAACTCCATTCCTCATCTCAAACATTTTATCTTCCTCATTTTCTAACTTTTTTCTAACATCTTTTAATTTTTCATCTTTCGCTTGACAAATAATTAAATTATCTTCAAAGCTATTCGTTTCAACTACCATTATGTTTGTATTTCTACTTAACGCGTCAACATGTTGCATAAGTTTCCCCGATTTGTGGACTAAAAGTCATATTCTAGCAATTCTAATGCCCACCGTGCAATACGGGGGTTTAACTCAATTCTATTTAACGTCAACGTCAGTGAGTTACAATCTGTGACTATTCTAAATCGTCTACCCTGCACATAAATTCTAAATCTTCTAAGAGCGTAAATTATTGCTAACGTTTCCAGTTCAAAACTATGATACTTTGCTTCGTCTTTTGTTGTTGCTTTCGAAAAATAAAATATTGGATGAAGCTTTTTATCCTCTTTTCTTTGCAGCAACACTGCTCCAAAACCTTGTGCACTGGCGTCTGTATGCAATTCTACCTCGTCCTTGTAATATTATAATCCTAGCACTGGAGCTTCCACCAACTTTTTTTTAAGCATTTCAAAACATTGCAATTCCTTTTCTTCAAATACAAATTCTTTATCCTTTTTTAACAATTCATATAGAGGTTTAGCGATCTTCGAAAAATCTTTAATGAACTCTCTAAAATGCGAACACAAACCCAGAAAGCTTCTAACACCGTGTACTTTGTCTGGAACGGGAAAATCTCGAACAGCTTCTATTCCTTTGTCATTAGCCTGTATTCCTTTGCTAGTTACCAAAAATCCTAAGTATTGTACACTTGCTTGTAGAAACTCACACTTGTCCATTCTTAATTCTAGTTTGTTCCTTGCTAATCGATCAAAAACTTCTGTAAGAACACTTAAATGTTCTTGCATTTCTTTACGCAATCATGATATCGTCCATGTATATAACTACCTTACCATCCCTTATCATGTCTGCAAAAATCTTATTGATAAATCGTTGAAACACCGCTGGTGCATTCTTCAGCCCCATTGGCATCCGCATAAACTCAAATTGTCCTAAAGGCGTCATAAATGAGGTATATTTTATCGATTCACTATCCACAAACACATGAAAGTAGCCACGCTTTAAATCTAATTTCGAAAATATTGTTATACCCGTTACTCGTAGAGTAAAAGGGTATACTAGATTCGTCGGAAAGTATGTAACAGGCAGAAGGAAGCGTTTCCGACCCCATAAAGTATATATATTCTTGATCAGGATCACTAGCCGAGTCGATCTAGCCATGTCCGTCTGTCCGTCTGTCCGTCTGTCTGTCCGTCCGGATGAACGCTGAGATCTTGGAAACTATAAGAGCTAGGCTATTGAGATTAGGCGTGCAGATTCCTGAGCTTCTTACGCAGCGCAAGTTTGTTTCAGCAGAGTGCCACGCCCACTCTAACGCCCACAAACCGCCCAAAACTGAGGCTCCTACAGTTTTCATGCTAGAATAAAAATTTTAACTGAAATGTATTGTTCTCATCAATACCTATCGATTGACCCAAAAAAAAGTTTGCCACGCCCACTTGAACGCCCACAAACCGCCCACAAACTTCAAAAAATCGTAAATATGAACGCAGATATCTCGGAAAATATCAAAGATAGAGAAATGGGAATTCAGATTTAGATTCCGTAGGCTTGAGCGCAGCGCAGGTTTGTCACGCGAATATGCCACGCCCACTCTAACGCCCACAAACCGCCCAAGCCTGTGGCGCCGACAATATTCATGCTAGATACAAAATTTTAACTGAAATGTATTGGTCTTGTCAATACCTATCGATTGATCCAAAAAAAACTTTGCCACGCCCACTCTAACGCCCACAACGCTTAAATCTGTCTACCGCCGGTAGGTGGCGCATTTCAACCTCGCTTTGCTGCATATCTCCATTTCCTTTGGTCCTTTTAGCTGAGTAACGGGTATCTGATAGTCGAGGTACTCGACTATAGCGTTCTTCCTTGTTTTTTTTACTAATGTATCTAATAAATCGTCAATCAAAGGTAACGGATAATTATCTTTCACCATAGTCTTGTTAAGCTTTCGGTAATCTACACATAGTCGTAAGTCGCCTGACTTCTTTTTAACTAACACTATTGGAGATGCATACTCAGATTAACTTGGCCTTATAATTCCTTCACTTAAGTATTCGTCTAATATCACCTTTAATTTTTCTTTTTCTGTGTAAGCTAAACGTCTGGGCGAACAACTGAAAGGTTTTGAGTCCTCTAATCTTAATTTCATTTCGCATCTAACCTCCGGTTCCTTTGGCCTTTCTTTATTTACATAACAACTTTCTACCATCCTAACAAACTGACACCTAACATTATAATTCACATGATCACCAACTTTGTATTCTACACTTTCATCCGTTAAATTTATATTAAATAATTCCTTTTCCACAAGATTTATTTCCGGCTCAACATAATTTTTATTCGTAACTTCTTCTTCATCTCTGATTTTACTAAAAATTTCTTTAATTGTTTCCCTGCTGTCCCTAATTCCGTGATTAACATCGCTAAAAATTGTATTTTTATCCCTAACATTACTAACAACATCGCTAATTATTTGCTTTTCATCACTAACATCATCGCTAACTATCTGTTTTTCATCACTAACATCATCGCTAACTATCTGCTTTTCATCACTAACATCATCGCTAACTATCTGTTTTTCATCACTAACATCATCGCTAACTATCTGCTTTTCATCACTAACATCAGAAGGATTTTTAATATTCTCAACTGTAACCATTTTCAAAGTGTTAAGGCTTAAATTTAGATTACAAGCATCCATAAAATCTCGTCCCAAGATTACATCATGACTCATAGATTCGTTTGCCACAATAACTAAATTAAAATGTATTTTATCTAAATTTTTCATAACATAACATAATACTTTTCCATGCGTTTTTAGGTAACTTTTGTTTAAACAGTAATATGAACTTAAAACTGGTAATTTTGAAATGTCTTTGGGTACTTTGGATATTTTGATAAATGAAATCGGACTTCCTGTATCTATGAGGCATTCTGCAATTAACCTGGTATTTGATTCATCTACAAAATTAATTTCAACATATCTTACATAATTATTTTCGCCCTCGTTCATGTTTTTATTGTTCAAGCATTTCGCAACAAAATGTCCCCTCTTACCGCACGCATAGCACGATCCTTTCTCCCGCTTCGACTTCCTGCACTCGTATGCCCAATGCCCTTTTGCATTGCAATTGAAACAGCGAGTCTTCTTGCTGTCCTTGGGACCCGTTGATGTCGTCGGCCTGCCAACTCCATATGATTTTGGCAAGCTTACATCCGCAAACGCTCTCTTAATGTGCCCAATATCCACAAAGCATTGAATATGCGCCTGATTACGTAGCCCTTGATTGGGAATTCCTTCGATGATGCAGCTCAACATTTCATCAGCATCAATATTAATACCTTGAGCAAGCATTATCTTGTCGTCGACATAACTCCCAAAAGTTTCGCTTTGTTTCCATTTGCGACCTTCGAATTTGCGTCTTATCTCCAACTTCGATGATTTTCCGCCAAACGTTGAAATCAGCTCTGCAGTCAAGCCATCCAACGGTAGCAACACGCGGTCTGAATTTGCGTGCAGCCACTCATAAGATTTTCCTTTAAATTTGCTCACCATTAGCATTTTCTCGAATTTCCCACCTGTTCCATAAATCTTCGCGATATTATGCATTTGAGTAGTCCATTTGCAGGCACACGACTCGCCAGCAAACTCTCTCAACACCTGTGTTGCCATACTCAACGAGACGCCGATGCTCTCGTTAAAGTTTTCCACCACCGCATCGTTGCCGTTTTTCACCTTACGTTCGCTGCTCTTTGCGTTCCTAGAATTCTCTCCAGCCTGGTTGTGCATGTCGTCTTCTGTATAGTTTTCGTTCCGTTTGCTTCTAATTCTGAGAATGCTGCCAGCAATTTCGTCATTCCTTTCACCATCTTCGCCGTTAATTTCGCCGACTTCTGCGTCGTAATTCTCAATGCTGCCGTCTTCGCCGTTACTTTTGTCGCCGTCTTCTTCGTCGTAACTCTGGATGCCGCCGTCTTTGCCGTTACTTTTGTCGCCGTCTTCTTCGTTGTAACTCTGGATGCCGCCGTCTTTGCCGTTACTTTCGTCTCCGTCTTTGCTGTTACTTTTGTCGCCGCCTTCTTTCTGGATAGATCCGCCGCCGTCTTCGAAATTCTCGTCGCCGCTGTCTTCGCCTTTACTTTTGTCGCCGTCTTTGTCTCCTTTTTGTCTCGCCATTTCGTCAAACTTTTCCCGAATTTCCTTCGGTATATTATGTAATCGCAAGATCAATTGTCTCTTTGTTCCGGTTGTTGATAACTTCAATACACTCAACCACCTTTTTAATTGTTCAATCGACTCGTTGTTTAAATCCATTTTGATTTTCTTTGTACTAACGATTTAATTACTTGGAAGGATCTAACTACTTACGAAGGATCTAGAAGGAATACATTAACATAAACATACATACATACTACGACGTAGCAATCCTGCTACAATATTTTAAGGCAGATAACAACATAATCATTCCACAAGCCCATAAAGGTATACCATATCGAAATCCGAGTTCTTTTGACCAAGTTATGGGCTTTTAAGGATGGAGAGAAGGCCCATTTCTGTAAACCTTCGCAAAATTAAAATCAATGACATAAAAACGGTCATATTTTTTGCCATCTTTAAAGTCTTATATTTTAATGCAGATAGCAACATAAGCATTCCACAAGCCCATAAAGGTATGCCATATCGAAATCCAAGTCCTTTTGATCAAGTTATGGGCTTTTAAAGATGGAAAGAGACCAATTTCTGTAAACTTTCGCAAAATTAAAATCAATGACATAAAAACGGTTATATTTTTTACTACCTTTAAAGCTATATATTTTAATGCAGATAATAACATGACCATTGCACAAGCCCATAAAGTTATGCCATATCGAAATCCGAGTTCTTTTGACCAAATTATGGGCTTTTAAAGATGGAGAGAAGGCCCATTCCTGTAAGCCTTCGCAAAATTAAAATCAATGACATAAAAACGGTCATATTTTTAACCACCTTTAAAGCTATATATTTTAATGCAGATAACAACATAATCATTCCACAAGCCCATAAAGGTATGCCATATCGAAATGCGAGTTCTTTTGACCAAGTTATGGGCTTTTAAAGATGGAGAGAAGGCCCATTTCTGTAAACCTTCGCAAAATTAAAATCATTGACATAAAAACGGTTATATTTTTTACTATCTTTAAAGTCTTGTATTTTAATGCAGATAGCAACATAATCATTCCACAAGCCCATAAAGGTATGCCATATCGAAATCCAAGTCCTTTTGACCAAGTAATGGGCTTTTAAAGATGGAAAGAAGGCCAATTTCTGTAAACCTCCGCAAAATTAAAATCAATGACATAAAAACGGTTATATTTTTTACTATCTTTAAAGTCTTATATTTTAATGCAGATAACAACATAATCATTCCACAAGCCCATAAAGGTATGCCATATCGAAATGCGAGTTCTTTTGACCAAGTTATGGGCTTTTAAAGGTGGAGAGAAGGCCCATTTCTGTAAACCTTCGCAAAATTAAAATCAATGACATAAAAACGGTCATATTTTTTACTTCCTTTAAAGCTATATATTTTAATGCAGATAATAACATGACCATTGCACAAGCCCATAAAGTTATGCCATATCGAAATCCGAGTTCTTTTGACCAAATTATGGGCTTTTAAAGATGGAGAGAAGGCCCATTTCTGTAAGCCTTCGCAAAATTAAAATCAATGACATAAAAACGGTCATATTTTTTACTACCTTTAAAGCTATATATTTTAATGCAGATAATAACATGACCATCCCACAAGCCCATAAAGGTATGCCATATCGAAATCCAAGTCCTTTTGACCAAGTTATGGGCTTTTAAAGATGGAAAGAAGGCCAATTTCTGTAAACCTCCGCAATATTAAAATCAATGACATAAAAACCGTCATAATTTGTACTACCTTTACACCTATATATTTAATTGCAGATAAAAACATAATCATTCCACAAGCCCATAAAGGTATGCCATATCGAAGTCCGAGTACTTTCGACCAAGTTATGGGCCTTTAAGGATGGAGAGAAGGCACATTTCTGTAAATCTTCGCAAAATTTAAATCAATGACTTACAAACGGTCATATTTTTTACTACCTTTAAAGCTTTATATTTTAATGCAGATAACAACATAATCATTCCACAAGCCCATAAAGGTATGCCATATCGAAATCCGAGTTCTTTTCACCAAGTTATGGGCTTTTAAATATGGAAAGAAGGCCCATTTCTGTAAACCTTTGCAAAATTAAAATCAATGACATATAAACGGTCATATATTTTACTACCTTTAAAACTTTATTTTAATGCAGATAACAACATAATCATTCCACAAGCCCATAAAGGTATACCATATCGAAATCCGAGTTCTTTTGACCAAGTTATGGGCTTTTAAAGATGGAGAGAAGGCCCATTTATGTAAACCTTTTCAAAATTAAAATCAATGACATAAAAACGGTCATATTTTTTACTACCTTTAAAGCTATATATTTTTGTAGATAAAAAAATACCATCTTCGTATTTTTCTATACGCAAAAGATTGTTCAACACCAAAGATTGGTCACACTGAAAGTGGCTTGATCTCTCTCTCTTTGACTTTGGCTTTAGAACGGACAAGTTGTATTATAAAAGAAGCGTCTATTAAACAGAAAAACTTTAAACTAAAAACCAAAAATCGCGTACTAAATCAATTAAGGAAACGGGAGAAGGCCTTTATTTCCAACAGGTTATGGGCCCAGTGTTTCGCTAAACTCAAATTAAAATAACAAGTAAATAAATTGCAAATTTCTGAGAATTTCTGAGAACCCGTGTGTGTGTGAGCACATTGATACAGGAGGAAGCACGTTTCAACAAACGATTCATCCACAACGGTAACAAAGTTTTGAAAAACGCAAACGGTAAAAAGTATTGTATTAAATAAAAGTTTGTATAAAATATTTTGTTCCTTTTCATGCTAAAAATTTTTTACATCCAACCAAGTGCATACATGTTGCAGTTGCAAGTGTGAGTGAATGCATGTACTTATGCATGTGTATGTGAGGCCGCGTGGTTTTTTCCTTATTTCACCATATTGGCTAAGTGGATCTCACGTTTACTTATATGTGTGTGTGTACATGTAGGCACTTGGTACAGTATTTGCTTAACATTGATTCCTTTTTCTTCTCTCTTTCCTTCTTATCGAATATACGCTAGTTACATTGAAATTAGAGCAAGAATAAATATGAATAAGGAGAATAAGCTCAAGAATATTTCACATTTTCGTGGTGAAAAATATTCAGTGTGGAAATTTCGTGTGAAGTCTCTTTTAGCTGAAAATTATGTTTTATTTGTAATCGAAAAAGAAAAACCCCAAGAAATAGATGAGAAATGGACAAAGGCAGAAAGATCAGCAAAAAGCATTATAGTAGAATTTCTAAGCGACTCCTTTCTTTCTTTTGCCGATAATAATTCGACTGCAAAAGAGATTTTTGAAAAATTAGATTCGATCTATGAGCGAAAAAGTTTGGCAACGCAACTTTCTGTGCGTAAGCAATTATTGACATTCAAATTAAATGGCGACACACCTCTCATTATTCATTTCAATAAATTTGATTAATTAATCTGCGAATTAATGGCATCGGGAGCGAAAATTGAGGAGGTGGACAAAGTAGCTCACCTTTTTCTGACACCACCTTCGGTTTATGATGGGGTTGTGACCGCCTTAGAAACCTTATCTAACGAACATGTTACTCTTTCTTTCGTAAAAAACCGTTTACTTGACCACGAAATTAAGATAAAGAATTTAAGTAAGGACACGTCTAATAAAGTTCTTCAAGCTACATCTCTAAGTAACAACAAACAAAAAGCATTGCATCTGAAAACCAAGTTTAAGGCAAAACCCTCTAAGAACTTTAAGTCCAATTTGAAATGTCATCATTGTGGAAAGAAGGGTCACTTTAAGAAAGATTGCTTTATTTTCAAAAGGGGCTTAGAAAATAAAGATAAAGAAAAACATGCCCAAGTTGCGAATGTAGAAACAGGTAGATCATTTGCGTTTATGTTAAGGCAGGGCAGGAACTATACAGGTGACGGTGATATATCCTTCATATTGGATTCGGGAGCTTCGGACCACATGATAAACAACATAAATCTGTTCTCAACCTATTCTACACTGGACACGCCAATTGAGATTGCAATTGCAAAGCAAGGTGCATATATATATGCTTCTGCAAAGGGAACAGTCCAACTCCGAAGCAATCTTAATACGAGCATTACACTGGAAAATGTCCTGTTCTGCAAAGATGTACCACAAACTTTACTGTCCGTCTCGAAGATGCAGGCTGCAGGCTTAAAAGTTGAATTCAATTCAACGGGAGTACGAATTTCCATGAATGGACAAGGTATTTTTGAAGGTACGTGTAAAAGCAATGTATCGATCGAGAATTTTAAAATAAACCATAAAGCTTATACAACTTACCCAAATATAAATCAAAACAAGGAAGAACGCTATAGTCGAGTACCTCGACTATCAGATACCCGTTACTCAGCTAAAGGGACCAAAGGAAAATGGAGATATGCATATACCGGCGGTAGACAGATTTAAGCGTTGTGGGCGTTAGAGTGGGCGTGGCAAAGTTTTTTTTAAATCAATCGATAGGTATTGACGAGACCAATACATTTCAGTTTAAATTTTTTATCTACCATGAAAATTGTGGGCGCCACAGACTTGGGCGGTTTGTGGGCGTTGGAGTGGGCGTGGCATATTCGCATAATAAACTTGCGCTGCGCTCAAGCCTACGGAATCTAAATCTGAAATTTCGTTTCTCTATCTTTGATATTTTCCGAGATATCCGCGTTCATATTTACGATTTTTTGAAGTTTGTGGGCGGTTTGTGGGCGTTAAAGTGGGCATGGCAAACTTTTTTTAGGTCAGTCGGTTGGTATTGATGAGAACAATACATTTCAGTTAAAATTTTTGTTCTAGCATCAAAACTGTAGGAGCCACAGTTTTGGGCGGTTTGTGGGCGTTAGAGTGGGCGTGGCACTCTTTTGAAACAAACTTGCGCTGCGCAGGAATCTCAGGAATCTGCATGCCTAATCCCAGTATTGTAGCTCTTATAGTTTCCAAGATCTCAGCGTTCATACGGACAGACGGACAGACGGACAGACGGACAGACGGACAGACGGACAGACGGACAGACGGACATGGCTAGATCGACTCGGCTAGTGATCCTGATCAAGAATATATATACTTTATGGGGTCGGAAACGCTTCCTTCTGCCTGTTACATACTTTCCGACGAATCTAGTATACCCTTTTACTCTACGAGTAACGGGTATAACTATAGTTTGTGGCATGAAAGATTAGGACATATTAGCAAGGGAAAGTTTTTAGAAATTGTGCGAAATAATATGTTTGAAGATGTAAAACTTGTAAAAGATATTAAATTTAATAATGAATTATGCGAAGCTTGCATAAATGGTAAGAAATCTAGACTTCCATTTGAGAAAATTAAGAATAAAGAATATATTAAGAGGCCTTTATTTATAATTCATTCAGATGTTTGTGGTCCGATAACTCCTTCTAGTATTGATGGTTGATCAGTATACACATTACTGTGTAACTTATTTGATGACCTATAAATCTGAGGTATTTAATTTCTTCAAGGACTTCATCGCAAAGAGTGAAGCTCATTTCAATTTAAAGGTTGTGAATCTATACATCGATAATGGCAGAGAATATTTGTCAAATGAGATGAAGACTTATTGTAGTGAACAAGGCATGTTATCATTTGACGGTTCCACTTACACCGCAATTAAATGGAGTATCTGAACGTATGATCAGATCCGTAACTGAAAAGGCTAGAGCAATGATTAGTGGATCTAAATTAAATAAAAGTTTTTGGAGCGAAGCCGTTTTAACGGCAACATATTTAGTTAATAGAACTCCAAGTAGAGCGTTTCAGGATAAGAAAACTCCATTTGAAATGTGGCACAACAGAAAGCCTAAATTGAAATATTTAAAGATATTTGGTTCAACTGTATATGTGCATGATAAAATGCGGAAAAGAAAATTTGATGACAAATCATTCAAATGTATACTGGTTGGTTATGAACAGAATGGCTAGGACTGTGGCAAATGACTCAGAGTTTCATAATGAAAGTATGGAACTGGTAGGAAGTATTCAGAATGATAGTATGAATAATCTACAATTGTCGACTGAAATGAATTCAGGAGCAGAGGATTCCAATATCCCGAATGAGAGTACGGATGGAAAATCTGATCTTTTTGAATCAGATAAACAGCCTAGTGAGACAACAACTTGCGAAAATGCCGATCCAATCATTGGTGAAGAATTGCCTAGTATGCAATTAAAAGTAGATGAAATTGAAGTCAGAAGAAGTGAAAGATTAAAAGACAGGCCAAAAACGTCTTATCGGTTCTTAAACAATTGCTTAATGAATGCTCACGCCTTTTGTGATGATATCCCAAATAACTACAATGATATCAAAAATAGAACAGACAAAACTAAGTGGGAAGAAGCCGTAAAAGAAGAATTAGATTCGCATTTTTATAATAATACTTGGACTTTAGTTGATCAGCCTCTACATAAAAATATTGTTGATTGCAAGTGGGTGTTTTCTATAAAAACTAAAGAGCATGGCAAGCAAATCAAATATAAGGCCAGATTAGTAGCTCGGGGATTCACTCAAGAGTATCTTTTAGATTATGATGAGACTTTTGCTCCAGTTGCAAGAATATCTAGTTTTCGATTCATTTTGTCCATGGCAAACCAATTCAATTTAAAAGTTCACCATATGGATGTTAAGACGGCATTCCTAAATGGTATTTTGAAAGAGGAAATCTTTATGAAGATTCCGGAGGGCTTGCCATATGAGGATGGTAAAGTCTGTAAATTGATCAAGTCTATTTATGGGTTAAAACAAGCGGCACGATGTTGGTTCGAGACATTTGAAAATGTTTTAAAGAGCATCGGTTTTATTAATTCGGCAGTGGATAGATGTATCTATTTACTAGACCATGTGGATATCTTAAAAAATATCTATGTGCTTTTATACGTAGATTATCATGTAATTGCAACAAAGAGCATTGACACAATGAACAATCTTAAAACATTCCTAATGAGTAAATTCAGGATGACAGATTTATGTGAAATCAGACACTTCATTGGAATAAAAGTAGAAAGAAAAGATGGTTATTTATATCTTAGTCAATCAGCATACATTAACAATATTTTAAAAAAGTTTAATATGGACGAATGTCATGCAGTCAGTACACCACTTCCAACTAAGCTGAATTATGAAGCTTTAGACTCAGATGAAGAATGTAATGCGCCGTGCCGAAATCTGATTGGCTGTTTGATGTATCTAATGTTATGTACGCGTCCTGATCTAAGTACAGCAATAAGCATACTTAGTAGATATACAAACAAAAACAATTCAGAATTATGGCAAAGTTTAAAAAGAGTTTTGAGATATTTAAAGGGTACTGTGGATCTGCAATTAACTTTTATCAAAAATGAAAATTTTAACGACACAATTATTGGGTATGTTGACTCTGACTGGGCAGGAAGTGAATCTGATAGAAAGAGTACAACAGGTTTTATATTTAAAATGTTTGACTGTAATGTGATCTGCTGGAATACGAGGAAGCAAAATTCAGTGGCTGCTTCTTCGACTGAAGCGGAATATATGGCTTTATTTGAAGCAGTAAGGGAAGCTTTATGGTTAAAATCGTTAGTCTCTAGTATAAAATTTGAATTAAATAAACCAATCAAAATATAAGAAGATAACCAAGGTTGCATAAACAAAGCTAATAATCCTACATGCCACAAACGATCAAAACACATTGATATGAAGTACCATTTTTCAAAAGAGCAAATTAAAAATAAATTAATTATCTTAGAATATATTCCCACAGAACACCAGGTTGCTGATGTCCTCACGAAGCCGTTGCCCGCTGCAAGATTCTTGACACTAAGAAACGAGATGGGTCTTTAGAACTAAAACTATATACTTTATACTATAAACCAAAAGCAAAAAAAAAAAAGGAAACTATTGAAACTGATATTTAATTTAGAACTTAGCTTAAAGAAAAAGATGAACTGATAATTTAATTTAACTAAAATTTTGAATTTTAGTGTATTTATTAGCTTGAAGCTAAGAAACATTTAATTTGTCAAATGAAATTTTAGTTTTTTTTGTAAATAACCAATGATTCGATTAAGGTTTTACTGGGTTTCCCTTAATCCTAGAACTAGTTTGATTTGATCTTAACAAAACTATTTCTAGATGAATATGGATCATTATTATTGTTCCCAGAATACACAACTGTCCAAATAAGAATATTATTGTAATACTAATTTAATTTTAAATTGTTCAACATATCTTTTGAGGAGGTGTGTGGAAAAAAAAATACCATCTTCGTATTTTTCTATACGCAAAAGATTGTTCAACACCAAAGGGCTGGTCACACTGAAAGTGGCTTGATCTCTCTCTCTTTGACTTTGGCTTTAGAACGGACAAGTTGTGTTATAAAAGAAACGTCTATTAAACAGAAAAACTTTAAACTAAAAACCAAAAATCGCGTACTAAATTAATTAAGGAAAAGGGAGAATGCCTTTATTTCCAACAATTTTAATGCAGATAACAACATAATCATTCCACAAGCCCATAAAGGTATACCATATCGAAATCCGAGTTCTTTTGACCAAGTTATGGGCTTTTAAGGATGGAGAGAAGGCCCATTGCTGTAAACCTTCGCAAAATTAAAATCAATGACATAAAAACGGTCATATATTTTACTACCTTTAAAGCTATATATTTTAATGCAGATAACAACATAAGCATTCCACAAGCCCATAAAGGTATACCATATCGAAATCCGAGTTCTTTTGACCAAGTTATGGGCTTTTAAAGATGGAGAGAAGGCCCATTTCTGTAAACCTTCGCAAAATTAAAATCAATGACATAAAAACGGTCATATTTTGTACTACCTTTAAAGCTATATATTTTAATGCAGATAACAACATAATCATTCCACAAGCCCATAAAGGTATACCATATCGAAGTCCGAGTTCTTTTGCCCAAGTTAAGGGCTTTTAAGGGTGGAGAGAAGGCCTATTTCTGTAAACCTTCGCAAAATTTAAATCAATGACATAAAAACGGTCATATTTTTTACTACCTTTAAAGCTATATATTTTAATGCAGATAACAACATAATCATTCCACAAGCCCATAAAGGTACCCCATATCGAAATCCGAGTTCTTTTGACCAAGTAATGGGCTTTTGAAGATGGAGAGAAGGCCCATTTCTGTAAGCCTTCGCAAAATTAAAATCAATGACATAAAAACGGTCATATTTTTTACTACCTTTAAAGCTATATATTTTAATGCAGATAAGAACATAATCATTCCACAAGCCCATATGCCATATCGAAATCCGAGTCCTTTTGACTAAGTTATGGGCTTTTAAGGATGGAGAGAAGGGCCATTTTTGTAAAACTTCGCAAAATAAACATCAATGACATAGAAACGGTCATATTTTTTACCATCTTTAGTGTTATATATTTTAGTGCAGGTAACAACATAATCATTCCACAAGCCCATAAAGGTAGGCCATATTGAATTCCGAGTCCTCTAGACCAAGTTATGGGCTTTTAAAGATGGAGAGAAGACCCATTTCTGTAATCCTTCGCAAAATTAAAATCAATGACATAAAAACGGTCATATTTTTTACTACCTTTAAAGCTATATGTCTTAATGCAGATAACAACATAATCATTCCACAAGCCCATAAAGGTACGCCATATCGAAATCCGAGTTCTTTTGACCAAGTAATGGGCTTTTGAAGATGGAGAGAAGGCCCATTCCTGTAAACCTTCGCAAAATTAAAATCAATGACATTAAAACGGTCATATTTTTTACTACCTTTAAAGCTGTTTATTTTAATGCCGATAATAACATGACCATTCCACAAGCCCATAAAGGTATGCCATATCGAAATCCGAGTTCTTTTGACCAAGTTATGGGCTTTTAAAGATGGAGAGAAGGCCCATTTCTGTAAGCCTTCGCAAAATTAAAATCAATGACATAAAAACGGTCATATTTTTTACTACCTTTAAAGCTGTATATCTTAATGCAGATAACAACATAATCATTCCACAAGCCCATAAAGGTATGCCATATCGAAATCCGAGTTCTTTTGACCAAGTTATGGGCTTTTAAAGATGGAGAGAAGGCCCATTTCTGTAAACCTTCGCAAAATTGAAATCAATGACATAAAAACGGTCATATTTTTTACTACCTTTAAAGCTATATGTCTTAATGCAGATAACAACATAATCATTCCACAAGCCCATAAAGGTATACCATATCGAAGTCCGAGTTCTTTTGCCCAAGTTAAGGGCTTTTAAGGGTGGAGAGAAGGCCTATTTCTGTAAACCTTCGCAAAATTTAAATCAATGACATAAAAACGGTCATATTTTTTACTACCTTTAAAGCTATATATTTTAATGCAGATAACAACATAATCATTCCACAAGCCCATAAAGGTACCCCATATCGAAATCCGAGTTCTTTTGACCAAGTAATGGGCTTTTGAAGATGGAGAGAAGGCCCATTTCTGTAAGCCTTCGCAAAATTAAAATCAATGACATAAAAACGGTCATATTTTTTACTACCTTTAAAGCTATATATTTTAATGCAGATAAGAACATAATCATTCCACAAGCCCATATGCCATATCGAAATCCGAGTCCTTTTGACTAAGTTATGGGCTTTTAAGGATGGAGAGAAGGGCCATTTTTGTAAAACTTCGCAAAATAAACATCAATGACATAGAAACGGTCATATTTTTTACCATCTTTAGTGTTATATATTTTAGTGCAGGTAACAACATAATCATTCCACAAGCCCATAAAGGTAGGCCATATTGAATTCCGAGTCCTCTAGACCAAGTTATGGGCTTTTAAAGATGGAGAGAAGACCCATTTCTGTAATCCTTCGCAAAATTAAAATCAATGACATAAAAACGGTCATATTTTTTACTACCTTTAAAGCTATATGTCTTAATGCAGATAACAACATAATCATTCCACAAGCCCATAAAGGTACGCCATATCGAAATCCGAGTTCTTTTGACCAAGTAATGGGCTTTTGAAGATGGAGAGAAGGCCCATTCCTGTAAACCTTCGCAAAATTAAAATCAATGACATTAAAACGGTCATATTTTTTACTACCTTTAAAGCTGTTTATTTTAATGCCGATAATAACATGACCATTCCACAAGCCCATAAAGGTATGCCATATCGAAATCCGAGTTCTTTTGACCAAGTTATGGGCTTTTAAAGATGGAGAGAAGGCCCATTTCTGTAAGCCTTCGCAAAATTAAAATCAATGACATAAAAACGGTCATATTTTTTACTACCTTTAAAGCTGTATATCTTAATGCAGATAACAACATAATCATTCCACAAGCCCATAAAGGTATGCCATATCGAAATCCGAGTTCTTTTGACCAAGTTATGGGCTTTTAAAGATGGAGAGAAGGCCCATTTCTGTAAACCTTCGCAAAATTGAAATCAATGACATAAAAACGGTCATATTTTTTACTACCTTTAAAGCTATATGTCTTAATGCAGATAACAACATAATCATTCCACAAGCCCATAAAGGTACGCCATATCGAAATCCGAGTTCTTTTGACCAAGTTATGGGCTTTTAAGGATGGAGAGAAGGCCCATTTCTGTAAACCTTCGCAAAATTAAAATCAATGACATAAAAACGGTCATATTTTTTACTACCTTTAAAGCTATATATTTTAATGCAGATAACAACATAATCATCCCACAAGCACATAAATGTACGCCATATCGAAATCCGAGTTCTTTTGACCAAGTAATGGGCTTTTGAAGATGGAGAAAAGGCCCATTTCTGTAAGCCTTCGCAAAATTAAAATCAATGACATAAAAACGGTCATATTTTTTACTACCTTTAAAGCTATATATCTTAATGCAGATAACAACATAATCATTCCACAAGCCCATAAAGGTATGCCATATCGAAATCCGAGTTCTTTTGACCAAGTTATGGGCTTTTAAAGATGGAGAGAAGGCCCATTTCTGTAAACCTTCGCAAAATTGAAATCAATGACATAAAAACGGTCATATTTTTTACTACCTTTAAAGCTATATGTCTTAATGCAGATAACAACATAATCATTCCACAAGCCCATAAAGGTACGCCATATCGAAATCCGAGTTCTTTTGACCAAGTTATGGCTTTTAAGGATGGAGAGAAGGCCCATTTCTGTAAACCTTCGCAAAATTAAAATCAATGACATAAAAACGGTCATATTTTTTACTACCTTTAAAGCTATATATTTTAATGCAGATAACAACATAATCATTCCACAAGCCCATAAAGGTATGCCATATCGAAATCCGAGTTCTTTTGACCAAGTTATGGGCTTTTAAGGATGGAGAGAAGGCCCATTGCTGTAAACCTTCGCAAAATTAAAATCAATGACATAAAAACGGTTAAATTTTGTACTACCTTTAAAGCTGTATATCTTAATGCAGATAACAACATAATCATTCCACAAGCCCATAAAGGTATGCCATATCGAAATCCGAGTTCTTTTGACCAAGTTATGGGCTTTTAAGGATGGAGAGAAGGCCCATTGCTGTAAACCTTCGCAAAATTAAAATCAATGACATAAAAACGGTCATATTTTGTACTACCTTTAAAGCTATATATTTTAATGCAGATAACAACATAATCATTTCACAAGCCCATATGCCATATCGAAATCCGAGTCCTTTTGACTAAGTTATGGACTTTTAAGGATGGAGAGAAGGGCCATTTCTGTAAAACTTCGCAAAATTAACATCAATGACATAGAAACGGTCATATTTTTTACCATCTTTAAAGTTATATATTTTAGTGCAGGTAACAACATAATCATTCCACAAGCCCATAAAGGTAGGCCATATTGAATTCCGAGTCCTCTAGACCAAGTTATGGGCTTTTAAAGATGGAGAGAAGGCCCATTTCTGTAAACCTACGCAAAATTAAAATCAATGACATAAGAACGGTCATATTTTGTACTAACTTTAAAGCTATATATTTTAATGCAGATAACAACATTATCATTCCACAAGCCCATAAAGGTATGCCATATCGAAATCCGAGTTCTTTTGCCCAAGCTATGGGCTTTTAAGGATGGAGAGAAGGCCCCTTGCTGTAAACCTTCGCAAAATTAAAATCAATGACATAAAAACGGTCATATTTTTTACTACCTTTAAAGCTATATATTTTAATGCAGATAACAACATGAACATTCCACAAGCCCATAAATCCGAGTTCTTTTGCCAAAGTTATGGGCTTTTAAAGATGGAGAGAAGGCCCATTTCTGTAATCCTTCGCAAAATTAAAATCAATGACATAAAAACGGTCATATTTTTTACTACCTTTAAAGCTATATGTTTTAATGCAGATAACAACATAATCATTCCACAAGCCTATAAAGGTACGCCATATCGAAATCCGAGTTCTTTTGACCAAGTAATGGGCTTTTGAAGATGGAGAGAAGGCCCATTCCTGTAAACCTTCGCAAAATTAAAATCAATGACATTAAAACGGTCATATTTTTTACTACCTTTAAAGCTGTTTATTTTAATGCCGATAATAACATGACCATTCCACAAGCCCATAAAGGTATGCCATATCGAAATCCGAGTTCTTTTGACCAAGTTATGGGCTTTTAAAGATGGAGAGAAGGCCCATTTCTGTAAGCCTTCGCAAAATTAAAATCAATGACATAAAAACGGTCATATTTTTTACTACCTTTAAAGCTATATATTTTAATGCAGATAACAACATTATCATTCCACAAGCCCATAAAGGTATGCCTTATCGAAGTCCGAGTTCTTTTGACCCAGTAATGGGCTTTTAAGGATGGAGAGAAGGCCCATTTCTGTAAACCTTCGCAAAATTAAAATCAATGACATAAAAACGGTCATATTTTTTACTACCTTTAAAGCTATCTTAATGCAGATAACAACATAATCATTCCACAAGCCCATAAAGGTACGCCATATCGAAATCCGAGTTCTTTTGACCAAGTTATGGGCTTTTAAGGATGGAGAGAAGGCCCATTTCTGTAAACCTTCGCAAAATTAAAATCAATGACATAAAAACGGTCATATTTTTTACTACCTTTAAAGCTATATATTTTAATGCAGATAACAACATAATCATTCCACAAGCCCATAAAAGTATGCCATATCGAAATCCGAGTCCTTTTGACCAAGTTATGGGCTTTTAAGGATGGAGAGAAGGGCCATTTCTGTAAAACTTCGCAAAATTAACATCAATGATATAGAAACGGTCATCTTTTTTACCATCTTTAAGGTTATATATTTTAGTGCAGATAACAACATAATAATTCCACAAGCCCATAAAGGTAGGCCATATTGAATTCCGAGTCCTTTAGACCAAGTTATGGGTTTTTAAAGATGGAGAGAAGGCCCATTTCTGTAAACCTTCGCAGAATTAAAATCAATGACATAAAAACGGTCATATTTTTTACTACCTTTAAAGCTATATGTTTTAATGCAGATAACAACATAATCATTCCACAAGCCCATAAAGGTACGCCATATCGAAATCCGAGTTCTTTTGACCAAGTTATGGGCTTTTGAAGATGGAGAGAAGGCCCATTTCTGTAAACCTTCGCCCAATTAAAATCAATGACATAAAAACGGTCATATTTTTTACTACCTTTAAAGCTATATATTTTAATGCAGATAACAACATGAACATTCCACATGCCATATCGAAATCCGAGTTATTTTGACCAAGTTAAGGGCTTTTGAGGGTGGAGAGAAGGCCCATTTCTGTAAACCTTCGCACAATTAAAATCAATGACATAAAAACGGCCATATTTTTTACTACCTTTAAAGCTATATATTTTAATGCAGATAAACACATAATCATTCCACAAGTTCATAAAGGTATACCATATCGAAATCCGAGTTCTTTTGACGAAGTTATGGGCTTTTAAAGATGGAGAGAAGGCCCATTGCTGTAAACCTTCGCAAAATTAAAATCAATGACATAAAAACGGTCATATTTTTTACTACCTTTAAAGCTATATATTTTAATGCAGATAACAACATAATCATTCCACAAGCCCATAAAAGTATGCCATATCGAAATCCGAGTCCTTTTGACCAAGTTATGGGCTTTTAAGGATGGAGAGAAGGGCCATTTCTGTAAAACTTCGCAAAATTAACATCAATGATATAGAAACGGTCATCTTTTTTACCATCTTTAAGGTTATATATTTTAGTGCAGATAACAACATAATAATTTCACAAGCCCATAAAGGTAGGCCATATTGAATTCCGAGTCCTTTAGACCAAGTTATGGGTTTTTAAAGATGGAGAGAAGGCCCATTTCTGTAAACCTTCGCAGAATTAAAATCAATGACATAAAAACGGTCATATTTTTTACTACCTTTAAAGCTATATGTTTTAATGCAGATAACAACATAATCATTCCACAAGCCCATAAAGGTACGCCATATCGAAATCCGAGTTCTTTTGACCAAGTTATGGGCTTTTGAAGATGGAGAGAAGGCCCATTTCTGTAAACCTTCGCAAAATTAAAATCAATGACATAAAAATGACATTACTACCTTTAAAGCTGTTTATTTTAATGCCGATAATAACATGACCATTCCACAAGCCCATAAAGGTATGCCATATCGAAATCCGAGTTCTTTTGACCAAGTTATGGGCTTTTAAAGATGGAGAGAAGGCCCATTTCTGTAAGCCTTCGCAAAATTAAAATCAATGACATAAAAACGGTCATATTTTTACTACCTTTAAAGCTATATATCTTAATGCAGATAACAACATAATCATTCCACAAGCCCATTAAGGTATGCCAAATCGAAATCCGAGTTCTTTTGACCAAGTTATGGGCTTTTAAAGATGGAGAGAAGGCCCATTTCTGTAAACCTTCGCAAAATTAAAATCAATGACATAAAAACGGTCATATTTTTTACTACCTTTAAAGCTATATGTTTTAATGCAGATAACAACATAATCATTCCACAAGTCCATAAAGGTACGCCATATCGAAATCCGAGTTCTTTTGACCAAGTTATGGGCTTTTGAAGATGGAGAGAAGGCCCATTTCTGTACACCTTCGCCCAATTAAAATCAATGACATAAAAACGGTCATATTTTTTACTACCTTTAAAGCTATATATTTTAATGCAGATAACAACATGAACATTCCACAAGCCCATAAAGGTATGCCATATCGAAATCCGAGTTCTTTTGACCAAGTTAAGGGCTTTTGAGGGTGGAGAGAAGGCCCATTTCTGTAAACCTTCGCACAATTAAAATCAATGACATAAAAACGGCCATATTTTTTACTACCTTTAAAGCTATATATTTTAATGCAGATAACAACATAATCACTCCACAAGCCCATAAAAGTATGCCATATCGAAATCCGAGTCCTTTTGACCAAGTTATGGGCTTTTAAGGATGGAGAGAAGGGCCATTTCTGTAAAACTTCGCAAAATTAACATCAATGATATAGAAACGGTCATATTTTTTACCATCTTTAAGGTTATATATTTTAGTGCAGATAACAACATAATAATTCCACAAGCCCATAAAGGTAGGCCATATTGAATTCCGAGTCCTTTAGACCAAGTTATGGGCTTTTAAAGATGGAGAGAAGGCCCATTTCTGTAAACCTTCGCAAAATTAAAATCAATGACATAAAAACGGTCATAATTTTTACTACCTTTAAAGCTATATATTTTAATGCAGAAAACAACATAATCATTCCACAAGCCCATAAAGGTATGCCATATCGAAATCCGAGCTCTTTTGACCAAGTTATGGGCTTTTAAAGATGGAGAGAAGGCCCATTTCTGTATGCCTTCGCAAAATTAAAATCAATGACATAAGAACGGTCATATACTTTACTACCTTTAAAGCTATATATTTTAATGCAGATAATAACATGACAATTCCACAAGCCCATAAAGGTATGCCATATCGAAATCCGAGTTCTTTTGACCAAGTTATGGGCTTTTAAAGATGGAGAGAAGGCCAATTTCTGCAAACCTTCGCAAAATTAAAATCAATGACATAAAAACGGTCATATTTTTTACTACCTTTAAAGCTATATATTTTAATGCAGATACCAACATGAACATTCCACAAGCTGGACACACATCGAGAGAAAGAGAAAAAAAACAAAATGCATAAGCACTCCCTTACATTGGCTATATATATAGCTTGGTAAATTTACCTAACTTGGCAGAAACTTGGTAGAAATAAAAAAAAATTAATTTCCTTTTCGTTTTTTTTTTTTTTTTTTTTTTTAATTCCTTTGGTTTGCACGTGAAGGCTTTCCTTTAAGGAAAGAAAAATACTTTTTTTTCCAAGGCCCTGAAACCTTTTGAGCTGCTGGACTATCCTCCTTGGCGATCAAAATCGAAAAGAATTATCCGAGCTCGTGGCCAAGGTATGTTACCCCCAACCGGAAATATTGAGCCGCCAAAGATGGAACCAATCAGCTGCTCTTCCTTTTTTCTATTCTCAAAAATCAAACCCAAGAATGGCAATTTGCTCTGAGTTTCTGCCCTTGCCGATACCAACATACTTGATGGGCAGCACTGTTTCGCATGCTTGTTCTGATGGGTTGTTCTTGCTGCCTACATTTGGGGATTCCTAATAAAAGCTCGAACAAGCATTCCTACAATTCCCCACCGCCAAAATCGCACTTGGGGAATGCAATTTTCCAAAGTGTGATTAACGCTTGGAGAGCAGATAGTTTACTGTTTTATGTTTTTCGCATGATATTTTCCTATTCTTTTCCCTTGCAGGTCCTCTAGTTCATAATAGGCTGACCCTAGTTTTCTTTTTATTCTTGCTATCACAAATATCGGCGCTAGCTTTGTATTAAAACCTTTTACAAACGTCTTTCCTAAAAATATCTACAGAATCCTCTCTAGAGATTTGACAAGCCCGGTCTTTTAGCAAATCCAATTCCCTTAACAGCTTATACTCTGACCCGTCTGTGATCATATGTTGACCGAAAGCTAATCGATAGGGTGTATTGTTTACGGCTGAATGCCAACTAGAGCGGAGAGAGCAACATATGCTACTCAGTTTGTCATCCCAATTGGACTGATCAGGATTAACATAGGCTTTAATGCCAGCTATAATACTGCGGTTGACTCTTTCTGACGCGTTTCCTTGTGGAGCATAAACGGCAGTGTATGCGTGTTGTACCCCGTACTTTTTGAGCAAATTATTGAAAATGTTTGACTTAAATTGAACTCTATTGTCGGAGACGATTACCTCTGGTGTTCCAAACCAATGAAATAAGTCTTCTTCGAGATACTTTAATATAGCTTCAGCTGTGAAATTTTTAACTGGTTTTATGAAGGGAAATTTTGTAAAGTGATCGAGAAGTACTAGAGTTCCGACATGACCGGATTTTGAACGTGGATAGGGTCTTAAATAGTCTATAAAGAGCTTTTGGAAGAATCTCTGCGTTTCGCCTGTTTTGGCCAATGGAGGTCGTAAGACATAATTGGGATGTTTGGTGCCTTTACAAATCTCACAATTATTATTGTAATCTCGGACTTCGTTCACCAAATTCGGCCAAAAATAGTGTCTCCTAATCCTTTCTAAAGTTTTATTAATTCCACAATGAGAGGATAGTGGATTGTCGTGGGCTTTTTCCAATGCCACTGGTACCAACTCTTTTGGCAGCCATAATTTCCAAGCCATTTCGTCACCTAATCTTTCCTCAGATGCATGTTCAGTTCTTCTATAAATGCAATTATTGACGACCTTAATATCCGGCAACTGTTTTTCCCCTTGTGTTAATTTTGCCTTAAGTTGTTTTTATGGTTCGGATAGGAAGTGTGGAGAGCAAAGATCTATTGTCTTTTCAATTTCTATAGTAGACAAATCCTCGGTAAAAGTGCGTGACAAGGCATCGGGAACTACGTTTCTAACACCCTTTCGATGCTGGATTGAATAACTATAACCCTGTAACTTGAGAGCCCATCTTGCCATACGGCTACTCAAGTCAGATTGGGACATCAACCATTTTAACGAGGCATGATCGGTTACCACCGTAAAGGTATGCCCTTCTACGTATGCTGGAAACTTTTTTATACTTAGTATAGCCGCCAAACACTCTTTTTCCGTTACGGAATAATTTCGCAGGCACTCGTTGAGTTTGCGAGACATAAAAGCAATAGGAATTTCATCGCCATCCTGGTTGATCTGCATCAAAACACCCCCAACACCCGTGTGACTGGCATCACAATGAATGAAAAAGGGCTGTGTGAAATCTGGCATATGCAATACGGGAGTTTTGGACATTGCGGCTTTCAAGTCCTGGAAGGCTTGCTCAGCCGAGCTGGACCAAAAAAATACCTTTTTCTTTTTTAATGAGTCTGTTAGCGGAGATGTTATTGCAGCGTAATTCTCAATAAAGTTACTGTACCACCCAGTCATGCCTAAGAAACGGCGAAATTGTTTCAGCGACCGGGGTGTGGGGTACTCTTTAAAAGCTTCAATCTTAACAGCATCCATTGATATAATTCCATGACCGACAATGTGACCCAAGTAGTGAACTTCCGGTATACAAAACCGACTTTTTTGTACATTTATGGTGAGCCCTGCTTTTTCTAATGCCAGTGCTATTTCGCGTAACATTTTTGTGTGCCGTTCGAATGTGTCGGAAATTATGAGAAGATCGTCAAGATAAATAAATACCTCCGTTCTCAGGTGTGCTGGAATAATGCGGTCCATTAATTTCGACATTGTTGAAGGGGCATTTGTTAAACCGAAGGGCATGACTTTGAATTGATACAGAGGCCTGCCGGGCACCGTAAAGGCCGTTTTGTCCCGGGAGCTTGGCTCGAGCGGTATTTGCCAATACGCGTCTTTAAGATCAAGGCTGGTAATATACTCAGTCTTGGGAAGACGACTTAGGATATCCTCTATTAAAGGCATAGGGTAAGCATCCTTTCGCGTAACTTCATTAACCTTGCGGCAGTCTATGCAAAGGCGTACCTTACCAGGTTTCCTTACGATAACTACTGGCGATGACCACGAGATATCGGACTCCTCGATGACTCCAAGGCCAATCATCCGATCGATTTCGTCATACATAAGTTTTTCGATGGCTGAGGAAACTGGGTAGTGACGCTGCTTTATAGGTTTTGCCGTACCTACGTCTATCTCATGCAGCAATAATTTTTTTTACCAAGTCCCTTCTCCGCGAATGAGGGAAAGGCTTGAATCGCCTTTTCCAACAGACCGTGCTGCTCTGTGGAAAGCTTGCGCTGTGAAACCATTTTAGTTGGCTTTTCTCCGTCTTGAGTTGTTAGACCGGAGGGTAACATATCGAATTCGGTCCAAAAATCAATCCCTAAATATAGCGACTAAATCAGCGTCGGAACAAGGAAAAATGTTAAGCGCTTTGTTAACCCTCGATACGTGACCTCTAAACAAAGCTTTCCCGAAATGGTTTGTGACTTGCCGTCTGCTGTGCGCACATTTGATGTCATTTGTTTAAACTTAATATTTTTGTCAAAAATTTCTCTGGCAAGGTCAGCTCCTATACAACTTATGGATGCACCCGTATCCATTAATCCCTTCATGGCTCTTCCCAGTAGAGTAACATTTGCATATGGCCGTACATCACGTCCGACAATGGCTGTAATATTCGCGTAACGAAGACCTTCGGCCCATAACTGAGGATGAAAAACCAGGTCGGTGTTCTAGCAGGGAAATTGTCTTGTCCGGTAATGCCGTTTCTGTAGCTTGTGGTGGCTCTACAGCTCTGTCTGAGACGCGATTGATGAAAGTTTCTTCCGTGCACTTGCCACTGGTGCACGTGTCCCTAAGTTTTTTGACCCAGTACACTTGGTAGAGCTGTTTTTATAAGTATTCGGCTGACCGCACCCATAACAAAACACCCTATGTTCGATAGTACAATCTTGGTATCTATGACCATTCTCTCGGCAGTTCCAGCAAACCAAATTGAGTGCTGCTACCTCCATACTTGTAACGGCGCCTGTAGCGACTGGCGAACCTCGGTTCAGCCTGAAAGCCTACTACATAGGGCCCGCTTAAACCAAAGCTTGACCTAGTGTGGCCACCTGTTTCGCTATTCGATAGTTCGATTTTTTTGAACAGCTGAGCCAGGGTGGTCTTGGAAAGTTCTAGTTTTCACACAGTATTTTTGAGTGGCATCCAGCATTCTAAGTGGTGTTTGGCAATCGGTGTAGCTGCCAGCCGTAAAAGCTAGCCAGCGAAAAAAAGATTTAAAGTAAGTGCAAGTGCATTTGTCTAGAAATTGGTGCGTGTTTAACCTCCAACGAAATTTCACTACAGGTATTTCTAAAATTCCGGGTGGAAACCCCAGTCAGTGCTGCCACAAGTTGCCGCCAAAGGCGCATCTTATTGATTCGGCCAATTCGCTGGAGGATTTACGACCTCACGAAGGCCAAAATCAAAATCGCGGGGCCCAATCGTCAGGTAAGGTTTTTGAGACTCGTATTTTGCCATATCTGGAATTAATTTAAACGAACAATCGTCAGGTTGGCCCGCGAGGAATGATTTGGAGAAATTAGTGCCCTGAAGTACACCTTTTTATCGCCCAGGCATATCGTAACCGGAGTGCAGTTTTGTAGTGCGAACCAGATGGCAGTTTAATTCGACTACATAACCTTTTCCGATGCCCATCATGCCGCGCATCCGTACACCAGCCGAGTTTTAAGGGGGTGCGCGTATCCGTCTGGGAGATTCCCGAGTGGAATATCGCTGCCGCAGATTTAGGGATTTAAAACAGTCTACGTGTAATAGCGTCGCATGTGTGAACGACCTTAATTTAGCATGGCACACTGGCCAACCGGGTTTAACCTTAATCAAGATAAACACTCTGTCTCTTATTGGATCAGTCCTAACCCAGTAATATAACCAACGCGCTTTGAGAAACCGAATTTAAGAATTAATGTAAAAAGAAAATCAATGAAATCAAAGATATGTAAACCATACATTTTCGTAAAGCCTCAAGTGGCAACACCATGTTAAGCGATAGTTATATTCAACAATTTAAAAGAAAACAAGGAAGAACGCTATAGTCGAGTACCTCGACTATCAGATACCCGTTACTCAGCTAAAGGGACCAAAGGGAAATGGAGATATGCAAGCAGCAAAGCGAGATTTAAATGCGCCACCTACCGGCGGAAGACAGATTTAAGCATTGTGGGCGTTAGGGTAGGCGTGGCAAATTTTTTTTGGATCAATCGATAGGCATTGACGAGACCAATACATTTCAGTTAAAATTTTCAATCTAGCATAAAAATTGTGGGCGCTACAGGCTTGGGCGGTTTGTGGGCGTTAGAGTGGGCGTGGCATATTCGCATAGCAAACTTGCGCTGCGTACAAGGCTACGGAATATAAATCTGAAATCCCAATACTCTATCTTTGATAGTTTCCGAGATATCCGCGTTCATATTTACGATTTTTTGACGTTTGTGGGCGGTTTGTGGGCGTTAAAGTGGGCGTGGCAAACTTTTTTTTGGGTCAATCGAGAGGTATTGATGAGAACAATTCATTTCAGTTTAAATTTTCACTCTTGCATCAAAACTGTAGAAGCCACAGTTTTGGGCGGTTTGTGGGCGTTAGAGTGGGCGTGGCACTCTACTGAAACAAACTTGCGCTGCGTAAGAAGCTCAGGAATCTGCTCGCCAAATCTCAATAGCCTAGCTCTCATAGTTTCCAAGATCTCAGCGTTCATCCGGACAGACAGACAGACGGACAGACGGACAGACGGACATGGCTAGATCGACTCGGCTAGTGATCCTGATCAAGAATATATATACTTTATGGGGTCGGAAACGCTTCCTTCTGCCTGTTACATACTTTCCGACGAATCTAGTATACCCTTTTACTCTACGAGTAACGGGTATAATAACAAGTCGATCGTGTTAAAAAAAATAATGCACGCGAGGAGCTGTAAATTTAATTCAAGAAGAGCTAAGTTTTTTTTGGTTTAAATGAAAAATTTGTTATTATAATGCCTTCAAGGATGAATTCGGAACGGGATAAAAAGTTTATTTTTATACCCGTTACTCGTAGAGTAAAAGGCTATACTAGACTCGTCGGAAAGTATGTAACAGGCAGAAGGAAGCGTTTCCGACCCCATAAAGTATATATATTCTTGATCAGGATCACTAGCCGAGTCGATCTAGCCATGTCCGTCTGTCCGTATGAACGCTGAGATCTCGGAAACTATAAGAGCTACAATACTAGGATTAGGCATGCAGATTCCTGAGATTCCTGCGCAGCGCAAGTTTGTTTCAGAAGAGTGCCACGCCCACTCTAACGCCCACAAACCGCCCAAAACTGTGGCTCCTACGTTTTTGATGCTAGAACAAAAATTTTAACTGAAATGTATTCTTCTAATCAATACCTACCGATTGACCTAAAAAAAGTTTGCCACGCCCACTTTAACGCCCACAAACCGCCTACAAACTTCAAAAAATCGTAAATATGAACGCGGATATCTCGGAAAATATCAAAGATAGAGAAACTGGACTTCAGATTTAGATTTCGTAGGCTTGAGCGCAGCGCAAGTTTGTTACGCGAATATGCCACGCCCACTCTAACGCCCACAAACCGCCCAAAACTGTGGCGCCCACAATTTTTATGCTAGATAAAAAATTTTAACTGAAATGTATTGTTCTCTTGAATACCTATCGATTGATTAAAAAAACTTTCCCACGCCCACTCTAAAGCCCACAACGCTTAAATCTGTCTACCGCCGGTAGGTGGCGCATTTGCTGCTTGCATATCTCCATTTTCCTTTGGTCCCTTTAGCTGAGTAACGGGTATCTGATAGTCGAGGTACTCGACTATAGCGTTCTTCCTTGTTTTCTTTTTATTCTTGCTATCGCAAATATCGGCGCTAGCTTTGCATTAAAACCTTTTACAAACATCTTTCCTAAAAATATCTACAGAATCCTCTCTAGAGATTTGACAAGCCCGGTCTTCTAGCAAATCCAATTCCCTCAACAGCTTATACTCTGACCCGTCTGTGATCATATGTTGACCGAAAGCTAATCGATAGGGTGTATTGTTTACGGCAGAATGCCAACTAGAGCGGAGAGAGCAACATATGCTACTCAGTTTGTCATCCCAATTGGACTGATCAGGATTAACATAGGCTTTAATGCCAGCTCTAATACTGCGGTTGACTCTTTCTGACGCGTTTCCTTGTGGAGCATAAACGGCAGTGTATGCGTGTTGTACCCCGTACTTTTTGAGCAAATTATTGAAAATGTTTGACTTAAATTGAACTCTATTGTCGGAGACGATTACCTCTGGTGTTCCAAACCAATGAAATAAGTCTTCTTCGAGATACTTTAATATAGCTTAAGCTGTGAAATTTTTAACTGGTTTTATGAAGGGAAATGTGTTAATTTTGCCTTAAGTTGTTTTTATGGTTCGGATAGGAAGTGTGGAGAGCAAAGATCTATTGTCTTTTCAATTTCTATAGTAGACAAATCCTCGGTAAAAGTGCGTGACAAGGCATCGGGAACTACGTTTCTAACACCCTTTCGATGCTGGATTGAATAACTATAACCCTGTAACTTGAGAGCCCATCTTGCCATACGGCTACTCAAGTCAGATTGGGACATCAACCATTTTAACGAGGCATGATCGGTTACCACCGTAAAGGTATGCCCTTCTACGTATGCTGGAAACTTTTTTATACTTAGTATAGCCGCCAAACACTCTTTTTCCGTTACGGAATAATTTCGCAGGCACTCGTTGAGTTTGCGAGACATAAAAGCAATAGGAATTTCATCGCCATCCTGGTTGATCTGCATCAAAACACCCCCAACACCCGTGTGACTGGCATCACAATGAATGAAAAAGGGCTGTGTGAAATCTGGCATATGCAATACGGGAGTTTTGGACATTGCGGCTTTCAAGTCCTGGAAGGCTTGCTCAGCCGAGCTGGACCAAAAAAATACCTTTTTCTTTTTTAATGAGTCTGTTAGCGGAGATGTTATTGCAGCGTAATTCTCAATAAAGTTACTGTACCACCCAGTCATGCCTAAGAAACGGCGAAATTGTTTCAGCGACCGGGGTGTGGGGTACTCTTTAAAAGCTTCAATCTTAACAGCATCCATTGATATAATTCCATGACCGACAATGTGACCCAAGTAGTGAACTTCCGGTATACAAAACCGACTTTTTTGTACATTTATGGTGAGCCCTGCTTTTTCTAATGCCAGTGCTATTTCGCGTAACATTTTTGTGTGCCGTTCGAATGTGTCGGAAATTATGAGAAGATCGTCAAGATAAATAAATACCTCCGTTCTCAGGTGTGCTGGGATAATGCGGTCCATTAATTTCGACATTGTTGAAGGGGCATTTGTTAAACCGAAGGGCATGACTTTGAATTGATACAGAGGCCTGCCGGGCACCGTAAAGGCCGTTTTGTCCCGGGAGCTTGGCTCGAGCGGTATTTGCCAATACGCGTCTTTAAGATCAAGGCTGGTAATATACTCAGCCTTGGGAAGACGACTTAGGATACCCTCTATTAAAGGCATAGGGTAAGCATCCTTTCGCGTAACTTCATTAACCTTGCGGCAGTCTATGCAAAGGCGCACCTTACCAGGTTTCCTTACCATAACTACTGGCGATGACCACGAGATATCGGACTCCTCGATGACTCCAAGGCCAATCATCCGATCGATTTCGTCATACATAAGTTTTTCGATGGCTGGGGAAACTGGGTAGTGACGCTGCTTTATAGGTTTTGCCGTACCTACGTCTATCTCATGCTGCAATAATTTTTTTTTACCAAGTCCCTTCTCCGCGAATGAGGGAAAGGCTTGAATCGCCTTTTCCAACAGACCGTGCTGCTCTGTGGAAAGCTTGCGCTGTGAAACCATTTTAGTTGGCTTTTCTCCGTAGCCTGATATACTAGATAGTCCGTCTTGAGTTGTTAGACCGGAGGGTAACATATCGAATTCGGTCCAAAAATCAATCCCTAAATATAGCGACTGAATCAGCGTCGGAACAAGGAAAAATGTTAAGCGCTTTGTTAACCCTCGATACGTGACCTCTAAACAAAGCTTTCCCGAAATGGTTTGTGACTTGCCGTCTGCTGTGCGCACACTTGATGTCATTTGTTTAAACTTAATATTTTTGTCAAAAATTTCTCTGGCAAGGTCAGCTCCTATACAACTTATGGATGCACCCGTATCCATTAATCCCTTCATGGCTCTTCCCAGTAGAGTAACATTTGCATATGGTCGTACATCACGTCCGACAATGGCGGAGATTAGCCCCTGATTTTCTTTTTTAATGTTTCTGTAATATTCGCGTAACGAAGACCTTCGTCCCATAACTGAGGATGAAAACCCAGGTCGGTGTTCTAGCAGGGAAATTGTCTTGTCCGGTAATGCCGTTTCTGTAGCTTGCGGTGGCTCTACAGCTCTGTCTGAGACGCGTTTGATACAAGTTTCTTCCGTGCACTTGCCACTGGTGCACGTGTCCCTAAGTTTTTTGACCCAGTACACTTGGTAGAGCTGTTTTTATAAGTATTCGGCTGACCGCACCCATAACAAAACACCCTATGTTCGATAGTACAATCTTGGTATCTATGACCATTCTCTCGGCAGTTCCAGCAAACCAAATTGAGTGCTGCTACCTCCATACTTGTAACGGCGCCTGTAGCGACTGGCGAACCTCGGTTCAGCCTGAAAGCCTACTACATAGGGCCCGCTTAAACCAAAGCTTGACCTAGTGTGGCCACCTGTTTCGGCTATTCGATAGTTCGATATTTTTGAACAGCTGAGCCAGGGTGGTCTTGGAAAGTTCTAGTTTTGACACAGTATTTTTGAGTGGCATCCAGCATTCTAAGTGGTGTTTGGCAACCGGTGTAGCTGCCAGCCGTAAAAGCTAGCCAGCGAAAAAAAGATTTAAAGTAAGTGCAAGTGCATTTGTCTAGAAATTGGTGCGTGTTTAACCTCCAACGAAATTTCACTACAGGTATTTCTAAAATTCCGGGTGGAAACCCCAGTCAGTGCTGCCACAAGTTGCCGCCAAAGGCGCATCTTATTGATTCGGCCAATTCGCTGGAGGATTTACGACCTCACGAAGGGCAAAATCAAAATCGCGGGGCCCAATCGTCAGGTAAGGTTTTTGAGACTCGTATTTTGCCATATCTGGAATAAATTTAAATGGACAATCGTCAGGTTGGCCCGCGAGGAATGATTTGGAGAAATTAGTGCCCTGAAGTACACCTTTTTATCGCCCAGGCATATCGTAGCCGGAGTGCAGTTTTGTAGTGCGAACCAGATGGCAGTTTAATTCGACTACATAACCTTTTCCGATGCCCATCATGCCGCGCATCCGTACACCAGCCGAGTTTTAAGGGGGTGCGCGTATCCGTCTGGGAGATTCCCGAGTGGAATATCGCTGCCGCAGATTTAGGGATTTAAACCAGTCTACGTGTAATAGCGTCGCATGTGTGAACGACCTTAACTTAGCATGGCACACTGGCCAACCGGGCCAACCTTAATCAAGATAAACACTCTGTCTCTTATTGGATCAGTCCTAACCCAGTAATATAATCAACGCGCTTTGAGAAACCGAATTTAAGAATTAATGTAAAAAGAAAATCAATGAAATCAAAGATATGTAAACCATACATTTTCGTAAAGCCTCAAGTGGCAACACCATGTTAAGTTATATTCAACAATTTAAAAAAAAATAACAAGTCGTGTTAAAAGAAATAATGCACGCGAGGAGCTGTAAATTTAATTCAAGAAGAGCTAAGTTTTTTTTTGGTTTAAATGAAAAATTTGTTATTATAATGCCTTCAAGGAAGTACGATGAATTCGGAACGGGTTAAAAAGTTTATTTTTTTTTTAAATCGTTCGCGCATCTAAGAGAAATCAGAGAAAAGTTTATTTTTTCCTTTAATTTCTACATAGCGAGAAATATCGATACAATTTAAATTTACAGCCAACCCATCCCGTCCGGAGATCGATCTTCAACGTTGGAGGAAATGCCGTGAGTCACACTAACTAATCATACATATTTATTACTTTATTCACATTTCTCGCCGATCCGCCGATTATTTAAACATAACCCCCAAACTAAAAACAATTAATTAAATGAAATACCATGAGTTATTTGCATTCTCTATGAACTATTTTGCAATTTTCAAATGAAATTAAATATAAAATACAATCGCCTATCGTTAACTCTTAAGATCTCTAATTGCCTGATAAATTTAAAGAAAGTTCCTTGAAGAAGTTTTTTGAGAAACATTAATACATGAAAGCTAGAACTAACAAAAACTATTTCTTTAAGTTAAAATTTATATTTATTAAATACACATTGTTATAACATGAATATATCTTCCTTATCTTCCTATGCCTTATTGTCTAAATGCCCTTAGTTCTTTTTATAAATATTAAATATGACTTGTGTCGCTATCTACGGAAAATTAATTAGCTTTTCGAACAGAAAAAAAACCAAGGATCTTTAAGTAATATTGAACTGAACTAAGCTGATGATTTCTCGGTCGTAGGGTATCAAAGGGGTCACTGAAGCCATGCTTTAAGGTGGTGATCATAGGTTGGGAGGGCCATACGCGACCACAATACCATCCGTGGATTCGCATAGCTAACTTTCTCTAAAACTTTTCTGTCTCTATAATTCTTATTCCCGAATTTAATTATCGTTCTCTTCCGGTTTTAGTTAACTATCCTCTCTTGTCGCTAGCACGCTTATTTCTGATCTTAGCGATAATAATGTGTAGCCAGTGCGTGAATCTGTAGGCGCAAGACCTCCACCCCCAAAGCCGACGAGCGAGACCGGACCCTAATAGCGTGCCCCGCAACTGCAGATTCCCGATTTCATCCACAGCATCCAATCGTTACACGCTACAGAGATAATTCATTATTATTAATAAGAAAAGTGGCGCCCAACGTGTGGGGCCTTAGTGAGTACAGTAGTCACTAATTAAGACTTACCGGTAATTAAGTTCGAATTTTTTCTGTACTTCTTTAATTTCCACTTTCAATTTATTCACTTCTACAAAATACCTTTCTTGGATCGTTAATTCTTTTGGAGAACAGAGACAAAGAACATTAGTTTTCTTTCTGGCCAAAATTAATAATCAGAGTTAGGATTTTCCCTTACTTAGTTAGTGGTGTTTAGAAAACTCAGTCCGAGGAAAATGCAGAATGTATCAAACTACAGTAGATCTTCTGACCCTTTCTGATTTGCTACATCATTACCTTTCCCACACTCTGCAAATTAAACGGTTTCTATAGACTCAAGCGTTTTGGAAAATAGGTACAACTTCAAGTGGTACACTATCCACGAAAGACCTATAGAAATTTTAATTTCGTTTAGCCTTAGAGCGATTAAATTTTTTTTATTAGTGAAGCAGGAAAACAACAGTATTAGTTCTCGAACTGTACTCTGTCCGCAATACACTTTAGAAAATCTAACCGTCTCTCCGTCTAAAAAATAATAATTTAGATTTCCTACGATACTGGAAACATCAAGCAAAAGTTCAGTTTTACTAATTTTATTGGTTTACATATCGAGAAAATTTTAGCTTTGTATCTACTACGGTGGATACAGTTTGGTTTTTGTATTTCTTAAAATTTAATTATTTCCAAACTATTCTAAAAATGGGGTTAGACCGATCCCCAGGAACAGGCTCTCAGGAAGCAAACAAGCCATTCTGTCCAATATGCAAGTCCGAAATTAAAACATCTTCCGAACTTTTCGAAACCATATGCCATCACGAGTTTCATAGGAAGTGCATTGATGCGCATTTCAAGAAAAGCGACTTGTATCCAGTATGCAACGTTTCATGCAGGCCAGTGGTCGAAAAGTTTTTACAAACTCGGTCTCAATCTAAGGGTCGTCAACAAGGAATTAGCGATAATACCCCTGGTCCATCTGGAAGCGCTCAGAGCAACAACAATAGTGTTACCGATCAAGCAACCGCAATAAACACGGTCACAATGATGTCCTTGGAGCGAAGGCTATTCTCGCTTCTTTCAGAGAAAATTACCGATTTAATCCAGACTTCAGTAGAAGAAAGTGTACAGAGACTGATCAGAACTCCGCCAAATTCCGCTGCAAGTGGCGAGGAAAGATCAGCAACTCCTCCTCCAGTAGACGAGGAAAATAGCGAGCCAGTTGTTGACGAACAAATTCAAAACAAACATCGGGTCCTGCCTAACTTAGGTTCGCCTGGTTCTCACCGAGGTAACATGTCCGATCTCCTAACTAGACCCGACAAGGTGGTTCATATTTTAAACGGATGGAAAATTAAATTTTCCGGATCAGGTGTTTCTGTAGATAACTTCATTTATAGAGTTGAGGCGCTGACTCATCAAATGTTAGATTGAAATTTCTCAGTCCTTTGTAGGAACGCCAGCGTTCTCTTTGAGAGCAAGGCCAACGAATTTTATTGGCGTTACCATAAATCGGTAACTGAAGTCCGCTGGGATAGATTATGTTCTGCCTTAAGAATGCAATTTCGTCAGAAAAAGGATGATATTGACATCGAGGAGTTGATCCGAAACAGGAAGCAGAAGCCTAGTGAAACCTTCGATAGCTTTTACGATAGCGTAAACATTTTAGTCGATCAATTAGAGATACCATGGAGCTCGAGAAAACTTGTCCGAGTTCTCAAGAATAATCTGAGGCCTGAAATACGACATGAGCTATTGAATGTCTATATTTCAACAGTTTCAGAGTTAAGAGAAACCTGTCGTCGACGCGAAGCTTTTCTCGACGACGTCAAACGCACTCACGGTTATAGTAAAAGTAGCCCATTTAGACGCGAAATATCAGAACTGATTCCAGAATCTGAATCTCAGAAAGGTTCTGAATCGGAAAACGAGTTTGAAGTAGACGCGTTTATCTTAAAATGCTGGAATTGCCGCAAAGATGGCCACATTTACCAGGATTGTCTAGCCGATAAAAGACTTTTTTGTTACGGCTGTGGAGCAGATAAGACTTACAAGACGAATTGTGCGAAATGTGCAAAAAACTCCAAATCCGGCGCTTCGAAGTTGCCGTACAAACCGAAATCTTCGAGTGCCTCTCGCAACCAGTCAACGATGACCGATTAAATGTGGATGTTGTGTGCAACGAACGTTGCACCACAAATTATCCCTGACGTTCCAGAAAGCAATGCCAGTTCTTTTGCTGCATTGTAAAGTTAAAAATTTACCTGAGATTACAAATCCAAAATTTTGTCACAACCCTCTCTTGGAAAGATTTAAATCTCGGAGTTTTAAAAGAATCAAATCCTTTTGGAAAAACATTAGAACCTGTCGGCTAGGATTGAAATAAATTTGTTCTGTTCCGATAGAAACAAGAGATCCTCGACCGGTTTTGCAGGTTCGGTTATTAGATCGTACCGTGTACGGTTTACTTGACTCCGGGGCATCAATAAGTTGCTTTGGGGGTGATTTAGCCAGTGAACTCATGGAAAAGAATAACAAGTCGTTAAACGTTAGTGCTACCACGGCAGATGGAAGCCCACAACGAATAGTAGGCAAGATGAAAGTTAACATAGAATATGGAAACATTCAAAAGATTATAAACATTTATATCGTACCATCACTAAAGCAAAATCTATACTTGGGTATAGATTTTATGAGGTTGTATGATCTTCTTCCTAAAAATCTGCATGTATCCGAGCTAGAATCTAAAAAGTCTAGCAAAGTTAGCAGCGACGTCGAGGTAGATCAGCACGACTTGTCTGAAGCAGAAAAGTTAAGATTAGTTAATGTTATCAATTCGTTTCCTTCATTCGCTCAGGAAGGTCTTGGTCAGACTAGTTTGATTACACATTCAATTGACGTGGGCAATGCTAAGCCAGTTAAACAGCGTCATTTCCCCGTCTCACCTGCCGTTGAGAAGAGTATTCACGCAGAAATAGATAGAATGTTGCAATTAGGGGTTATTTAAGAGTCGGAAAGCGCATGGTCCTCTCCCATTGTCATGGTTACTAAACCTGGCAAAGTGAGGATTTGTTTAGATTGCCGAAAGGTCAATAGTTTTACCGAGAAAGACGCATATCCACTTCCACAAATCAGCGGCATCTTAAGTCGGTTACCAAAAGCCGAGTATATTACTAGTCTTGACTTGAAGGACGCCTATTGGCAAGTACCGTTGGAAGTTCAATCCCGAGACAAGACTGCATTTACAGTCCCCGGAGGAGGAGTTGAGGAGTTTTACGGGCTTATGTGGCTGGTACCGCAAATTCGTTCCGAATTTTGCATCACTTGTTTCTCCTTTAACTGATCTAATGACAACCAAACGAAAGTTCAGTCTTACTCGAGAAGCACTAGAAGCTTTTGAAATCTTAAAGACTCGTCTTAGCGAAGCTCAGGTGTTGTGTAGCCCGGACTTTTCTAAACCATTTGCTATTCATTGCGATGCTAGCAAGCCTGGTGTCGGTGCTGTGTTAGTACAGGTATCTCAGGAAGGAGACGAACGCCCTATAGCATTCAACTCGAAAAAACTAAATCGAGCTCAAAGAAACTATACCGTTACCGAGCAGGAGTGTCTGGCGGTAATAGTAACCTTGAAGACTTTTAGAGCTTACGTGGAAGGACATGATTTCACGATCATAACTGACCACGCCTCACCTAAATGGCTTATGTCTAACCATGATCTCAGTTCTCGTTTAGCTCGATGGGCGTTAGCCTTGCAAAGATATCGATTTAAAATTGAGCATCGCAAGGGTACAATGAACTTGGTTCCTGATTCCTTGTCCCGCGTTAACGAGGACGAAGTCGCGGCGATAGATTTGCGGGAAGGTTTGTTAGTCGATATGAATTCAAACCACTTTAAGTCTCCTGCTTACAAAGATTTAGTAGCCAAGGTTGAAGAGAAGAAAGATAATTTCCCTGATCTTAAAACAGAGGACGGTTTTTTGTATAGAAAAGCAGAACATTTAACTGGAGAACAAGTACATGATGAATACGCATGGAAGCTTTGGTTACCATCAGAGCTGATTCCCGAAGTTCTTTTTCAAGCCCATAACATTGGCTTCCCACGGCGGGATACATAAGACTGTCGAGCGCGTTAAGAGGTATTATTTTTGGCCTCGCCTCGTGCCTGACGTGAAAGCATACGTTAATGCCTGTGAGACATGTAATTCGACTAAACCACCGAATCATGTTCTCAGACCTCCGCTAGGAAAAGCGCCAGAAGCCGTGCGACTCTTCCAACGAATTTTCATCGATTTTCTCGGACCTTACCCACGTTCGAGAAGCGGGAATATCGGGATTTTTATAGTCCTAGATCATTTCTCTAAATTTCTATTTCTAAAACCTGTGAAGAAGATTAATGCTAGTGTTGTTATTAAGTACCTCGAAGGCGAGCTCTTCATGACTTTCGGTGTACCGGAAACTGTCGTATCAGACAACGGATCACAGTTCCGTTCTGAAGCGTTTCAGAAACTGATGAAGACGTATGAGATTTCACAAATGCTGACGGCTGTTCATTCGCCTCAGGGATTCGAGCTTACCTTCGTCCAGATCAGAAAGATTGGGATGAGTATTTGAATAGAATATGTTGTGCCTTGAGATCCTCGATCCATACTAGTATCGGTACAACGCCGTACTATATGGCTTTCGGCCAGCATATGGTAACTTCCGGTTCTACTTATTCATTGCTAAGGAGACTGAACATTCTAGATGATCGTTCTTTGATGTTTAATAGGCAAGATTCATTTGAAATAATCCAAGAAGAAGCGACCAAGCAAATGCAGAAAGCTCACGATCGGAACGAAAAGCGCTCGAGAGATGTATCCTACACTGAAGGACAAGAAGTATTTCGACGCAATTTCAAGCAAAGTTGCTTTCAGACCGGCTATAACGCCATGTTTGGTCCATCATTTGTAAAAGCCCGAGTTCGAAGAAAATTGGAAAGATCTTGCAAGTGCAAGGTCGACTCTTGGGTAACTATCACGCGAAAGATATTAGCCAGTGATGCGACTCCAGGCGGTAATCTGTCTAGGGTATCTAGTTCCAAATACCCTAGCCTGATTCTAGCGGGGGGGTTTTTGTAACGGCGCCTGTAGCGACTGGCGAACCTAGGTTCACCCTGAAAGCCTACTACATAGGGCCCGCTTAAACCAAAGCTTGACCTAGTGTGGCCACTTGTTTCGGCTATTCGATAGTTCGATATTTTTGAACAGCTGAGCCAGGGTGGTCTTGGAAAGTTCTAGTTTTGACACCTGTCGGTCGTCATATGATATATATTTCCGCCAAAAGCCTCGCTGGTATCCAGCCGGATTCCGGTTAAGTTCTTCTTATTTTAACCTGCGAGAGAAACGGACGTGCCAGCAAGTCAAAATTTAAATTTCAATTAAAAGGCTAAAAGCCCGAAATATATAGTTTTGAGTGGCATCCAGTATTTTTGAGTGGCATCCAGCATTCTAAGTGGTGTTTGGCAACCGGTGTAGCTGCCAGCCGTAAAAGCTAGCCAGCGAAAAAAAGATTTAAAGTAAGTGCAACTGCATTTGTCTAGAAATTGGTGCGTGTTTAACCTCCAACGAAATTTCACTACACGTATTTCTAAAATTCCGGGTGGAAACCCCAGTCAGTGCTGCCACAAGTTGCCGCCAAAGGCGCATCTTATTGATTCGGCCAATTCGCTGGAGGATTTACGACCTCACGAAGGCCAAAATCAAAATCGCGGGGCCCAATCGTCAGGTATGGTTCTTGAGACTCGTATTTTGCCATATCTGGAATTAATTTAAATGAACAATCGTCAGGTTGGCCCGCGAGGAATGATTTTATCGTCCAGGCATATCGTAACCGGAGTGCAGTTTTGTAGTGCGGACCAGATGGCAGTTTAATTCGACTACATAACCTTTTCCGATGCCCATCATTCCGCGCATCTACATTCTCTATGAACTATTTTGCAATTTTCAAATGAAATTAAATATAAAATACAATCGCCTATCGTTAACTCTTAAGATCTCTAATTGCCTGATAAATTTAAAGAAAGTCCCTTGAAGAAGTTTTTTGAAAAAAAAACTATTTCTTTAAGTTAAAATTTATATTTATTAAATACACATTGTCATAACATGAATATATCTTCCTTATCTTGGCCCGCGAGGAATGATTTGGAGAAATTAGTGCCCTGAAGTACACCTTTTTATTGCCCAGGCATATCGTAACCGGAGTGCAGTTTTGTAGTGCGGACCAGATGGCAGTTTAATTCGACTACATAACCTTTTCCGATGCCCATCATTCCGCGCATCTACAATTTAAATTTACAGCCAATCCATCCCGTCCGGAGCTCGATCTTCAACGTTGGAGGAAATGCCGTGAGTCACACTAACTAATTATACACATTTATTACTTTATTCACATTTCTCGCCGATCCGCCGATTATTTAAACATAACCCCCAAACTAAAAACAATTAATTAAATGAAATACCATGAGTTATTTGCATTCTCTATGAACTATTTTGCAATTTTCAAATGAAATTAAATATAAAATACAATCGCCTATCGTTAACTCTTAAGATCTCTAATTGCCTGATAAATTTAAAGAAAGTTCCTTGAAGAAGTTTTTTGAGAAACATTAATACATGAAACCTAGAACTAACAAAAACTATTTCTTTAAGTTAAAATTTTTATTTATTAAATACACATTGTCATAACATGAATATATCTTCCTTATCTTCCTATGCCTTATTGTCTAAATGCCCTAAGTTATTTTTATAAATATTAAATATGACTTGTGTCGCTATCTACGGAAAGTTAATTAGCTTTTCGAACAGAAAAAAAACCAAGGATCTTTAAGTAATATTGAACTGAACTAAGCTGATGATTTCTCAGTCGTAGGGTATCAAAGGGGTCACCGAAGCCATGCTTTAAGGTGGTGATCATAGGTTGGGAGGGCCATACGCGACCACAATACCATCCGTGGATTCGCATAGCTAACTTTCTCTAAAACTTTTCTGTCTCTATAATACTTATTCCCGAATTTAATTATCGTTCTCTTCCGGTTTTAGTTAACTATCCTCTCTTGTCGCTAGCACGCTTATTTCTGATCTTAGCGATAATAATGTGTAGCCAGTGCGTGAATCTGTAGGCGCAAGACCTCCACCCCCAAAGCCGACGAGCGAGACCGGACCCTAATAGCGTGCCCCGCAACTGCAGATTCCCGATTTCATCCACAGCATCCAATCGTTACACGCTACATACTCTCGTCATCCTCGCTAAAAACTTCTTCACAACTGACTTGTCGTTCGACGGTATTGACTACGCGTCGCACTGGGGCTTGCGGCCTTTGGAATAGCGCCTTTTGTGATAGCGCCAAAACCAATCATTGGCGCTTCCCTATAACAAATTGCTTATATGGCGTGATAACAAATCAAAATTACCATTAAGTGTTTGGAATGTAAGAGCTTCAATCCGATAGATAAAGTCGTCGATCGACATATTTGAGCGACCAGAAAAACGCAACTTCCAGTTTATTATTATCTGGCTGATACGATCTGGTCTCAAACTTGTGTCTATCTGACCAAACCTAGGCTCGGCCCGATGTCGTGTAGGAGAAAAGTTTCCTGCATTCGCTCCATGTTCACCAGAACAATGACTGGCACTTTCATGACGCTGATCATCAATCTTTGTATGTTTACTCCCAGACGCTGTATATCGCTGTTGATTTTCTAACACTTGCAACATTTTTTGCAAGTTGGTATTGATGTTGTCGGCAAGAGCTTCTGATCGCTTATTGCAGTCCCTAATGGCTTGCTGTAAGTCTTCCATTATATTGTCGTCTTTATCTGAATTGCCTTCTGGTTCGTTAATTGAATCGTCTTCTGCTCTACCTTGCGCACTTGTTGGCCTACTATTGGCTTCGCTTTCGCTACGGGATGATAAGTCTGCTTTGCAAGCCGGACAATTTTTTGATTTTTAACCCTTTTGCTAAAACAGACTCGATGAAAAGTATGCCCACAGTTAGCTGCTTATAATTGAGCAGCGTATTCAATTTTTTTCAAACAAATAAAGCAGTCGGCGTTTACAGCTGCCGAGTTATTCGCGTCAGACATCTCCTAAAAAAAATTTCCAATTATATTTTTTTTCCTCTAACTTTTTCTATAATTAATATTACTTTATTTAATAAATTTATTTTTAAATTATATTCCTATTGAGTTCTTTTAAGATTTCCAATAAACTCAAACTTATTACCGGGAATCAGGATAATCTTCGTGTCTAGTAACCATCCAAAAATTTTTTTTTTTGGTAAGTGTATCACAAGTAGACATATATACAACACAACTTTAGTTATCACTGGCCTACAAAAGTTTCGCACGCAAGAGATCCTAAAAAATTTCAAGCTGCTAAAGAACGCCTCTGCTCTTCCAATTTGGCAATGCGCTGCAGCGTTTTTATTTGTAAGCGATTTGTAACACCTAAAGAAACAAATGAACCCCCGAAATGATAGTGCTACTGATTTGAAGATCCTAATATATTTACTGGCAACATCTCAGTCCGCACTTATTAATTTCCGGAAAAAAAATATGCCTATTTTGAGAATAGAGTAATACGGTAGAATACCTAAAATATAAGATTATCTAATCCAGTAATACTCTAAGAGCCTAACACAGAAAAGTTGCTGCGTGGCAGGACATAGACGTCTCTATGTTATCCATAACCAATCGCAAGTAACACCTGATTCAGCTTCCTTCTCATTACCGTCATATTACAGAGTATTTCTTGGAGCGTACCTACAACCTTGGTTCGATAATCCTGTTGCCATTATGAGACTTCCCTTAAGTTTTTTTGTTAGCCAAGTCAACGGGCATAATTGATTGGGTTAGAACGAGTAAAGTTAGTTATAGAGTCTGACCATGTTTCTTGTTTCCAACGGTATACGTTATTTCTATACAATAAGTAAACTCCGTTTAGTCTGATGTTGTTGACTATTATATTTTTTCTGACAAGACAGCCAAGACCAGGCCCCACGTTGGGCGCAATAATTATCTGTAGCATATAACGTTTGATTTGGGGAAAAGAGCTGGTGGAAATATATAACGCGTTCAGCGGAGTACGCAATGTCCTCGGCTTCCATTTTTAGTCTGGTCGGCTTGGGGTGGGTTTTTTAAAGAAAGGGGTACCGCCACGTTACCATTGCTCGAATGCTTTCAAAATAAGTTAAATTTCGCGTACTTAGTTTAAAAAACAAAGAAAAGGAGAAAGTAAAAGAAAATGGTCGAAAGAACAACACCAACAATACACAAGAGATACACCTGCCTACGCCACTCCCCTTTCCTCGCAAGATAATTGCGAAGGCCCACCCTACCATGATCCTTTATGTCCTTATATGCGTCCTCATGATCCCAGGGAGTGCCTACACCTTCTTACCCTGACACTCTGACCTCCATAATCCCCGGATGAGAAGACTTTTAGTTAGACTTCATTATAAATTGGTTTTATTAATTATAAATAACAACTTGCTTTCGCATAAGGGATAATAATAATTTCTTTGCGGCTAATTTCACTTTCGGTTCATATTTGAATTTCATTTGGTTGTATTCCGATAATTACTAAAATATTAAACTAGGTTTTATTTACTCAAGATTATATGCATAGGCTTGTGAGGAATGAAATACTGCTGAAATAAAATTGGATTATATAAAACAAGCAATTGGGGTTATTTTTTCAGTGTAGACATAAATATATATGTATCAAATAATACTAATAAAAGAAAAGAGAGGGGAACAAGTTTATTTCTAGAGGGTTCGATGTGGTTGTAAAAATAATTTAATTTAAATTCCTTTTTTTTTGTAAGGTTTATTTTCTAATTTTTGTGGGCTCGTCATCTTTTTTTTTTCATTTTTTTCTATTTGCAAGATTTTACGAAACGAACACGTGATAAAAGGCAACGCGAGCAAACTATGTATGTGTGAATTCCAGTTTTGGCATTGGAAAGCGCATGGCGTAGGTCAGTTACGCATGGCATAAAGCACAAAAGAAACAAGGAAGAACGCTATAGTCGAGTACCTCGACTATCAGATACCCGTTACTTAGCTAAAGGGACCAAAGGAAAATGGAGATATGCAAGCAGCAAAGCGAGATTGAAATGCGCCACCTACCGGCGGTAGACAGATTTAAGCGTTGTGGGCGTTAGAGTGGGCGTGGCAAAGTTTTTTTTGGATTAATCGATGGGTATTGACAAGACCAATACATTTCAGTTAAAATTTTTGATCTAGCGTGAAAATTGTGGGCGCCACAGGTTTGGGCGGTTTGTAGGCGTTCTAGTGGGCGTGGCATATTCGCGTGACAAAATTGCGCTGCGCTTAAGCCTAAGGAATCTAAATCTGAAATCCCATTTCTCAATCTTTGATATTTTCCAAGATATCCGCGTTCATATTTACGATTTTTTGAAGTTTGTGGGCGGTTTGTGGGCGTTCAAGTGGGCGTGGCAAACTTTTTTTTGGGTCAATCGATAGGTATTGATGAGAACAAGACATTTCAGTTAAAATTTTTATTCTAGCATGAAAACTGTAGGAGCCACAGTTTTGGGCGGTTTGTGGGCGTTATAGTGGGCGTGGCACTCTGCTGAAACAAACTTGCGCTGCGTAAGAAGCTCAGGAATCTGCAGGCCTAATCTCAATAGCCTAGCTCTTATAGTTTCCGAGATCTCAGCGTTCATCCGGACGGACAGACAGACGGACAGACGGACAGACGGACAGACGGACAGACGGACAGACGGACATGGCTAGATCGACTCGGCTAGTGATCCTGATCAAGAATATATATACTTTATGGGGTCGGAAACGCTTCCTTCTGCCTGTTACATACTTTCCGACGAATCTAGTATACCCTTTTACTCTACGAGTAACGGGTATAAAAAGGGAAATAAAGGTACAGTAAAAAAACTTACCAACGATCCGGCGGCAAAAGATCTTTTGAAGCGGTCGCTAGAAAAAGAGAGAGCCTTCTTTCTTGATACTCCTTACGTCATGTTCTTTCCATCTGCTTCAGCACATTTATATTTAAATAATTATTTATATATCATTTATAATCATTTATATATATAATAATGTATATTTATATGTATATTATATATATAATTATACCCGTTACTCGTAGAGTAAAAGGGTATACTAGATTCGTCGGAAAGTATGTAACAGGCAGAAGGAAGCGTTTCCGACCCCATAAAGTATATATATTCTTGATCAGGATCACTAGCCGAGTCGATCTAGCAATGTCCGCCTGTCCGTCTGTCCGTCTGACCGTCTGTCCGTCTGTCTGTCTGTCCGTCCGGATGAACGCTGAGATCTCGGAAATTATAAGAGCTAGGCTATTGAGATTAGGCGGGCAAGTTCCTGAGCTTCTTACGCAGCGCAAGTTTGTTTCAGCAGAGTGCCACGCCCACTCTAACGCCCAGAAACCGCAAAAGACTGTGGCTCCTACAGTTTTCATGCTAGAATAAAAATTTTAACTGAAATGTATTGTCCTCATCAAAAGCTATCGATTGACCTAAAAAAAAGTTTGCCACGCCTACTTGAACGCCCACAAACCGCCCTCAAACTTCATAAAATAGTAAATATGAACGCGGATATCTCGGAAAATATCAAAGATAGAGAAATGGGATTTCAGATTTAGATTCCGTAGGCTTGAGCGCAGCGCAAGTTTGTTTCGCGAATATGCCACGCCCACTCTAACGCCCACAAGCCGCCCAAGCCTGTGGCGCCCACAATTTTCATGGTAGATAGAAAAATGTTAACTGAAATGTATTGGTCTTGTCAATACCTATCGAATGATCCAAAAAAAAAACTTTGCCACGCCCACTCTAACGCCCACAACGCTTAAATCTGTCTACCGCCGGTAGGTGGCGCGTTTCAATCTCGCTTTGCTGCTTGCACATCTCCATTTTCCATTGGTCCCTTTAGCTGAGTAACGGGTTTCAGGTGGGGGATATTTTCTTATTTTTACACTCTCACATCTTTTCTTTATTTTTTTCTTTCGTAGGTATTCATTTCTTTCCCTTTGTGTCTTTTTTTCACTTTACACTTGTTTTAGTTCTCCGTTCTTTTATGCCGCAATATTTCACTCCTCTCACATTATACCTTTTCCTCATTTGCTTTTTTCTCATTTTTCTAACCAACAAAAAAAAATTAACAAAAAAATATATGCACTTAATTTATCATATTACTTCTATGGCGCTGTTGGGCTATTTTTTTTCAAATTTTTTCCACTCCTTGGCGACTTAAAAAAAAAACTGTGCAATCTTCGGGGCTGCGGTATTTTGATTGCAACTGGCGGGCTAAGCACGGCGCGAACAACTACTACGCTTAACAAGCGTGGCCGGCGCAAACGGCTTTAGGCTTTCCCGGCTGAAATCCAAGAGAGAGGCGGGAAGCAGGTCGCTCTGGGAAGCTGAGCAAATTCTATTACGCTTAAACAGCGTAGTCGGCGCAAAGGGCTTTGCGCTTTCCCGGCTGAAATTCAAGAGAGAGGCGGGAAGCAGGTCGCTCTGGGAAGCTGAGCGAATTTCCTGGCCCGGGAAAAGTTTCCAACTTGGACAACGGAGTGCTGAGTGGCTCGAAATTTTTCTATCTCCGGCGAATTGACTTGTGCCTGGATGGGGAAGTATCTTCCTTTTGTGTTGTTTTGCCAATTGAAGGCTGCTTGGTGATGTTGCGGCTGCGTGCCAAGCTGGACACACATTGAGTGAAAGAGAAAAAAAACAAAGTGCATAAGCACTCCCTTACATTGGCTATATATATAGCTTGGTATTTATTTATTTATTTATTTATTAAAGATGTTAGTCAAATTTACAAAACTAAAACTAACATAGGGGGTTGTAGTACTAGCTGCGGGGCCTTCGACTACGTAATTTTTAGTAAGTGAACTTAATTTAAGAATATTTTAAATTTTGGTTTTAGATTAATTTGTATAAGTTGGTTTTTTTTAGGAAATTTATAATAGTTGTTATATTTTCTGCTGTTGGGTGCATGAGGTAGTCGGTGGCTTTGAGATTTTTAAAAAGTAGTTGCTTGTCCTGGGTTATTGCTGGGCATGAATCTAGGATGTGTTCCATGTTAACTGGAGTTGATTGGCAGAGAGGGCAGTTGCGAGAGGTGTTAGGATCGAGAAGGTGTTTGTGTGTTATGATTGAATGTCCAAGGCGGAGTCTTATAAATTTGATTTGGTCAACTCTGGTAATTTCTTCTTGAATTATGTTAGCGAGTGTTGATATGTGGGTGTTGTTTGTGTTAATGTTTTTGTACCATGTGTTGCATTTGTTTATTAGGGTTTCCTTTTCTTGCGTTAGGTGATTTTTTAGAAGTTTGTTTATGTCTTTTATATTTTCGTTTTTCGTATATATAAGTGGCATTTTCGTTGCTTCTTTGGCCGTTTTGTCTGCGAGTTCGTTTCCTTTGATGTTGGAGTGTCCTGGGGTCCATAAAAGTTTTATTTTTGGTTGTTTTGATTGTATTTGTGATCTGATGAGTGCTGGGTATTTGTTGAGGTTTTGTGGATTGCGGATTGCTTCGATCGCTCCTAAGGAGTCAGAGCAGATTACAAATTTTCCTCTCCTACTAATTGCAATTTTAATGGCTTCGAGTATTCCAATTATCTCTGCTGTTAGGATTGATGAATAAGGTGGCAGGTTTCCGTAGTGCAGTGTTTCTGTTTCGGTGGTTATAGCAAAGGCTGTGTTTGAATTTTGTTGGGATCCGTCCGTGTATATAAATGTATGGTTTTTGTAGTTTTCTTTTGTTTCATTGAAAAGTTTTTGGAATGTTTCAGGTGAGGTGTTGTTTTTTTTGTAGTTGTGTAGCGAGGTGTTGATTATATTTTTTTGTAGTTGCCATGGCGGTTTTGTTTTGTATAGTTTTGTTGGTTGGAAGGGTATGCTAAGAAGTTGACAATTTCCTATAGCTCGTTCTAGTGTTGAGGTCCATTTTTTTCTTCTGGTTATTGGTATGATAAATTTGTGTATTGGTGTATCTTTAGAGCGAATGAGGTTTTTAAAGAGTTTGGTTGTAAGGTGGTCTCGCCGTTGCTCGATGGTTGGAAGGCTGGATTCGTAAAGTAAATTATATGTTGGTGTTGTGCGAAACGCACCTAGGACTGCTCTAAGAGCTGCGTTTAGTGTGGTTTTTAATTTGTTTAGTATGTTTTTTGGGGCGTACCCATATGTATGAAGTGCATAGTCAATTTTAGATATAAGTATGGCTTTTGTGATGTTTAGTAGAGTGTTTGTGTTGCAGTTAAACTTGGGGCTGGCCAAGCATTTTATGATGTTTAGTTTGTTGGAGAGTGATGGTATGAGAGTGTCAATGTGTGAGTTCCAGTTGTATTTCTTGTTTATGGTCAGTCCGAGTATTTTGAGTGATGCTACGTTTTTTATGCTAGAATTCTGTGTTGTAATTACGCAGTTGCATCTGTGTTTTCTACATATGTGTAGATGTTCACATTTAGTTTGTGATAGGGATGCACCTGAGTAACTTCCCCAGTCTTCTATTTTCCTAAAGAGGTGGTTTAGGTTGATGGTAATGTTTTTCTTATTTTTTAGATTTACCAGCAAAAGGAAATCGTCTGCATATGCGCTGAATTTGATCTGTTTATATCTTGTCAGGATGTTGGCTAGTTTATTGAATGCTATTAGAAAGAGTACCACTGATATGGGGGACCCTTGCGGGATTCCGTTTTCCAATGGGTGTATGTTTGAGTAGTGTGTCCCTATTCGGACTGTTATCTTTCTGCTTTTGGTGAAGTTTATAATGTAATTTATTATTTTGTGGCCGCATTTCCATTTTATCAGTTGGTCAATTATTGAGTGAGTACCTACTCGATCGAAAGCTCTTGCGAAGTCAAGAGAGATGAGTGAGGTATGTTTCCTAGTATTGAGCGACTTCGTGATGATGTGATCTGCATAGAGCAGATTATCTGAAGTCGATTTACCTTTCTTGAAACCAAATTGGTGTGGGTGTAGAAGTTTGTCGTTGTTAAGGAACCACCATAGTCTGTTCGCTATTATTTTGTCCATTGTTTTACTCAGGCAGCAGTTAAGTGATATGGGTCGGTATGATGAGATGTCGGTTTTGTCCTTTTGAGGTTTCAGAATTGGTATGATCAGACTGGTTTTGTATGATTGAGGTATGTAGTGGTTGAAGATGTTGTTGAAGTGAGAAAGTATTCTATTTTTTATTGATGGTGAACTGTTTTTTATCATGGGGTATGAGATTCTATTGATTCCTGGTGTTGTGCCTTTAAGTGATTGGAGAGCAATGGTTAATTCGATGTTGGTTATGGGTTTGTCAATTTCTAAAGCAGATGTGGTTGGGATGTGATTGAGGGTTATTGTGTTGTGTTTATGGGAGGTGAATTCTTGGCTGAAGTTTGCGTCTTTTGAGAGATGGGACCAGTGTTGTGCGAGCAGGTTAGCGATTTGGTTTTTGTCGTTGGTAGTTACGTTATTGTTGGTTGTTATGCAGTGTATTTGTTTTGCTGGGTTAAGACCGCAAAATCGGCGAATGTTGTTCCATATTTTTGTTGTTGGTGTGTTTGATTGAATGGTTGATGTGAAAGTGGTTGTGGATTCCCTTTTCCTAATTTTAATTTCCCTTTTCAGGAACGCGTTTGCTTTTCTGTAAGCGATGATCGTTTCTTGGGTTGTGTTTCTTTTCAATGCTTTCCATGTTTGTTTTTTCTTTATGTGTAGCTCTGCTAAGTTTTTGTTCCACCAGGGAACTGTGCGGGAGTGTCGGTTGGGTAGTGTTTGTGGTATTGCATGGTGTGCGCTTTTTATAATTATTTTGTTAATTAGTGCTGTTTCTTTGTTTATGTTAGTTGAGGGAGGATATAGGTTGTTGTTGTAATGTGTGTGGGCTGCAAAGTTGTCCCAGTTTGCTTCGTTTAGTTTAAAAATTGGTGTCTTTTTGTTGATGATGGTGTCGGTTGGAAAAAGGGTAATGATGATTGGGAAGTGGTCACTTCCGAAAAGGTCATCTATTAGATTCCAGGTTGTGATTGGTGTGAGAGAGGGAGAACAAAAGCTGAGGTCAATGTGCGTGAAGGTGTTGTGTGTAGTGAAGTGTGTTGGTGACTTATCATTTAGTAGGGTAAGTTGTGACTGTTCAATGTACTTAGCTATTGTTTTTCCTCTTGAGTTCGAGTGTGTGGATCCCCAGTTTTGGTGCCAGCTGTTAAAATCTCCTGTTATCATGACAGTTTCGTTGTTGATGTTAATTACGTTGTTCAGGTTATTGCGCGAAAAGGATTTGTTGGGTGAAATATAAATGGAGTATATTTTAAAGTTTTCTTTTGATTTTATTTCGGCTGCTATTGCTTCTACATCTTCATTGATGTTACTTTGAGTGTGTTGAATTGATTTGTGGATTAGCAGGGCTACTCCTCCAAATCTGTTGGATGCAATGTTTGTTAGTATATTGTAGTTTGTTGGTGTCGGTAGGCTGTGAAAATGTTGTATGTGTGTTTCTTGGAGTGAGATAATATGTGGAGAGTGTGTCTTGATGAGTATTAGTAGTTGGTTGTAATTGTTCAGATATCCCTTTATATTCCATTGTAATATTTTTAAGGACATAGTTTAATGAAGTTTATGTGTTTGTTTAATGACGTTCGTGCTGGAAAGGTTTGATCTTTGTTCTTTTGCTTTGAGATTTTTAGATAGGACAGATTTTTCTTTATTTTGGCTTCTGAGTACACGGTCGTTTGTTGATGTCGAGGGTTTTTGAGAGTCGTCATTGGTAAGTGAGCGCATTTCTTCATCGAATAAGTCGTAGGCTGCGGGGGTACGTACTATTTTAGAGATCTCTTCATATTTCTTGTCAACCTCTTTAAGAAAGTCGTCTAATCCGGTTGTTTTCTTATGGATTACGTTATTATTCTGGATTTGTGTATCATTTGATCTGGTGGGGTTTTCTGTAGGTGGTGGATTTATTAGGGTTTGGGAGTAAGAAGTTTCTTGGATAGGGTTGTGACGTGTGAAATATAGCTTGGTATATTTACCTAACTTGGCAGAAACTTGGTAGAAATAAAAAAAATTAATTTCCTTTTCGTTTTTTTTTTTTTTTTAATTCCGTTGGTCTGCACGTGAAGGCTTTCCTTTAAGAAAAGAAAAATACTTTTTTTTTTCCAAGGCCATGAAACCTTTTGAGCTGCTGGACTATCCTCCTTGGCGATCAAAATCGAAAAGAATTAGCCGAGCTCTTGGCCAAGGTATGTTACCCCCAACCGGATGTATTGAGCCGCCAAAGATGGAACCAATCAGCTGCTCTTCCTTTTTTTCTATTCTCAAAAATCAAACCCAAGAATGGCAATTTGCTCTGAGTTTCTGCCCTTGCCGATACCAACATACTTGATGGGCAGCACTGTTTCGCTTGCTTGTTCTGATGGGTTGTTCTTGCTGCCTACATTTGGGGATTCCTAATAAAAGCTCAAACAAGCATTCCTACAAATGACATAAAAACGGTCATATTTTTTACTACCTTTAAAGCTATATATTTAAATGCAGATAACAACATAATCATTCCACAAGCCCATAAAGGTATGCCATATCGAAATCCGAGTTCTTTTGACCAAGTTATGGGCTTTTAAAGATGGAAAGAAGGCCCATTTCTGTAAACCTTCGCAAAATTAAAATCAATGACATAAAAACGGTCATATTTTATACCATCTTTAAAGTTATATATTTTAATGCAGATAACAACATTAACATTTCACAAGCCCATAAAGGTATTTCATATCGAAATCCGAGTCCCTTTGCCCAAGTTATGGGCTTTTAAAGATGGAGAGAAGGCCCATTTCTGTAAGCCCTCGCAAAATTAAAATCAATGACATAAAAACGGTCATATTTTTTACTACCTTTAAAGCTATATATTTTAATGCAGATAACAACATAATCATTCCACAAGCCCATAAAGGTATGCCATATCGAAATCCGAGATCTTTTGACCAAGTTATGGGCTTTTAAAGATGGAGAGAAGGCCCATTTCTGTAAACATTCGCAAAATTAAAATCAATGACATAAAAACGATCATATTTTTTACCATCTTTAAAATTATATATTTTAATGCAGATAACAACATTAACATTTCACAAGCCCATAAAGGTATTCCATGTCGAAATCCGAGTCCTTTTGCCCAAGTTATGGGCTTTTAAAGATGGAGAGAAGGCCCATTTCTGTTAGCCCTCGCAAAATTAAAATCAATGACATAAAAACGGACATATATTTTACTACCTTTAAAGCTATATATTTTAATGCAGATATCAACATAATCATTCCACAAGCCCATAAAGGTATGCCATTTCGAAATCCAAGTCCTTTTGAGCAAGTTATGGGCTTTTAAGGATGGAGAGAAAGCCCATTTCTATAAAACTGCGCAAATTTTAAATCAATGACTTAGGTTAGGTTAGGTTAGGTAGGAGTGGTTGGAGACTAAATATTAGTCCCCTCACTTAGGCCTCAATGGGCCCCTTGTGATACCACATGATCTCTGAAAGATCCGTTTCCCTAGCTCATGGGTTTTCTGCCTTCGCGAAGTATTCTGTTCTTCTTAAGAAACATAGTAGTTTTTGAATGCTTACGTCCTGAATGGCCGCAAGGTTCGGAAGTGTGTAGCTACCTAGGGTTTGAAAGCGCTTTAGGTTATGCGCTGGGCAGAAGCATAGGAGGTGTTCGATGCTCTCCTCTTCGTCTATCTCTTTGCAGCTGCGGCAGAAGTCGTGGTTACTTAGACCCAGCCTTATCGCATGAGTTCCTATAAGACAGTGGCCCGTGAGGGCATTTAGGAGTGTGGAGATGTCCTCCCTGCTACATTGTAGGAGAGTTTTTGTTCTTTTCGTGTTATAGTTTGGCCATGTGAGTCTAGAATTGTGGCATGTTGAGATTGAGTTCCAACGGTTGTTGGAAAGAGTATACAATCTCTGCCTGAGATGGAGCTTGCAGGTAGCCATGGGCATCCCTACCGTGTCCTTATCACGAAGGATATCGGCGGTTGTCCCCTGTCTTGCCAGCTCGTCTGCTATGCAGTTGCCCTCAATGTTGCGGTGCCCAGGCACCCAGATGAGGTTGATTCTCAGATGAGTGGCCATCTCGTTAAGAGATTTGCGGCATTCAGAGATTGTTTTTGAGCTTGTTGTGTAGGAGTCGAGGGCCCGAGGGCAGCTTGACTATCCGAGAATATGAAGATATCACTGTCTTTATGTACAGACGTGTTCAGGTGGGTAGTGGCTTCCTGAATTGCCATCACTTCCGCTTGGAAAACACTACAGTGGTCTGGTAGGCGGAATGAGACTTTTCTGTCTAGTTCGGGGGAGAAGACTCCCCCACCTGTTTGGGAGTTAAACTTGGAGCCGTCCGTGTATATGTTGACGGCGTTTACGAATTGATATGGGATGTTGTCCCAGTCTGTACGGGTGGGTATATGAATTTTGTATCTTCTTTCGAAGTTGACTATGGGTGGGACGTAGTCTGTATAACGTGGTAGGGGTGAATGTTTTGATAGGATAATGGAGTGACCCGTGGAGCCCGTTGTCCATGCCGCTGCTTCACGGAGCCTCAGCGCTGTTGCAGATGCCCAGCTTTTGGCAAGTAGGTCCAGGGGTTGGAGATCGAGAATTGTGCTTAGTGCCTCAGTGGCGGTAGTGCGCAGCGCCTCACTGATGCAGAGCTCTGCGCTCCTTTGGATCTTGTGAAGGATCCGGAGGTTGCAGTTCTTATCTAGAGAAGGCCACCAGACGATGTTTCCGTAGAGGAGAATGGGCCTGACTATTGCAGTATATAGCCAGTGAACTATCATGGGGGAGAAACCCCACTTCGTCCCTATGGCTTTTTTACAAGCGAAGAGGGCTATGGCCGCTTTGCGTGTGCGATCTAGGATGTTATCAGTCCAGAGGAGCTTTTTGTCAAGGATGACACCTAGGTACTTTGCTTGGTTGCTAAAGGTTAGGCGCGTTTGGTGTAGTTTTGGGGGAACTAGAATTGGTACCTTGTACTTCCTTGTAAAGAGAACTAGTTCGGTCTTTTCCGGGCTAACTCCCAGTCCACAGCCAGCCGTCCACCGGGAAAGGGTGGATAGGGCTGTCTCCATTAGATTACAAAGGGTTTGCGGGAATTTGCCCTGCAGTAGGATAACCACGTCATCCGCGTAGGCTACCACTTTTGTGCCCGCCTCTTCTAGAAGTGATAGCAGTTTGTTGACCACCAAAACCCATAGAAGAGGTGAGAGTACGCCCCCTTGTGGGGTTCCTCTACTGACATTCCTGGTCGAGAGGGCCGATCCCATAGTGGAGTGCACTACCCTGCTGGTAAGCATGGTGTGTATGAGTCCCACTATGGGCCGCTCAATGCCCAGTTCAGTCAGAGCACCAGTGATCGCCGTTGGGGTGACGTTGTTGAAGGCGCCTTCTATGTCTAGAAACGCTGCAAGAGAGTATTCCTTATTGTGGAAGCCTCGTTCTATACTGTACACTAGAGAGTGGAGGGCGGTATCGGTTGATCTACCCTTACGGTACGCATGCTGTGCGTCAGAGAGTAGGCTATGGTCGATGGTTAGTCTGATATGGGTGTCAATTAGCCTTTCCAGGGTCTTCAACAAGAAGGAAGAGAGACTGATCGGGCGGAAGTCCTTTGGGTTGGTGTGGGAGGGCTTGCCGGCTTTCGGTATAAAAATTACCTTAACGTCCAGCCACCTTGTTGGAATATGGTTTAGAGCAAGGCAGCCGTGGAAGATGGCTGTCAGCCAGGGAAGGGACATATCTAAAGTCCGTTGTAGCTGGGCCGGGAAGAACCCATCTGGGCCAGGTGATTTGAAGGGCTTAAAAGAGTTAACAGCCCACTGAATGCGGTCAGGGTTTGAAATGTTGGCAATACTCTGGTCGTCTAGATTCACCTCTATGTGGAGGTCCTCCACTACCTGGGTATTGTTAGGGAAGTGTGTGTCTAACAGTAGTTCAAGGGTTTCCTGACTGTTTTCCGTCCAGCCATCAGCATTGGTTTTAAGATAGCCAATGGTAGCTGGAGCTTTAGCTAGAATTCTTCTGAGTCTGGATGCCTCCGCAGTAGATTCTATGCTACTGCAGAAGTTAGCCCAGGCTCTTCGTTTTGATATTCTTATTTCCTTTTTGTAAAGGCTTAGTTTTGAATGATATAGATTCCAGGAGGATTCGCTATTGTTATATTTAGCTTTGTTGAAGTAAGTTCTACACTCTCTTTTACTTGGGCAAGCCCTTTTTAAGACCTCACCGCAGATATCAGTAAAAGTGTTAACTAGGTTATCTAATTCTTGACGGTTGCGTATGCGTGTCGGGGGAGCGAGTAGGTTCCTGTTGAGGAGATTTTTGTAGTATCCCCAGTTGGTTAATCTTAGATTAGTGATGTTCTCGGCGGGAGGATGGTCTAGACTTATTGTAAATTCTATGTAACGGTGGTCTGAGAATGAGTGTTCGATCCCCACCTTCCACGCTTCTAGTTGGTTAAGTAGGGGATCAGATATTAGAGTAATGTCTAGTACTTCCCTCCTATTTCTAGTGATGAAAGTTGGGTCATTACCTTTGTTGCAGATGAATAGATTTGATTGAAGGAGATAGTCGTAGAGTAACTCACCCCTTTCGTTGGTGTTTGTACTTCCCCATTGTGTGTGGTGAGAGTTAGCGTCCCCACCCAGGATGAGTTCCTTAGATGAGTGAGTGCGTATGAGTTGTTGTGTAGTGGTGTTTGGTAGTGGCCCTTCGTGGTCGTGAGCCAGATAGAATGATGCTATGGTGTGATGGGTGTGTTCGTTTAGCTCCAGTCTGACCGTGGTAAGGTCGCCTTCGCTAAACTGTGGAATAAGAAATGTGTTAAAGTGTGTTTTTGTAAGAATGCAGGTTCTGGTTTTACCCTTGTCCTTGGTGTAAAATAGCTTGTATAGGGTGGTTGATAAGCCACAGATGTTGTTACCAACAATCCATGGCTCTTGAATGAGGACTACGTCTATGTTGCCTGTTGCCAGGCGGGTGAGGAGGGCAGCGGATGCTGCCTTGCTGTGGTGCAGATTAATTTGCAGAAACTGCACCATCTTTGGGACTGGGGTCGGGCTGGGTACCCTCCGCTTCCTCCGCTATGTCCTGGAGGACAGAGCGCCCTGGTCGGGTTGTGTTCTGGGTGCACAGCTGTTTCAGGCTCTCCGTCAGCTCCGAGTCGGTTGACACGTAACGGTGAGGGTGGCCTCTTCGTGATCTGGTTCGTCGTCGCTCGGGGGTTCGTACGACGCACAGGCAGCCAGGTTGTCTGCCGCTATCTTATCGGTGTCATAAATACGAAGCTGCACCTTATCGAACCCGTAGTTCACTCTGTGCTGTTGGGCTGCGAGGGGTTCCAAGCAGGCCTGGTTTAGGAGGATAACCACGCTCATGGTGACTCGCTCGGTTTTCTCCACCTTGACCACCTTCCAACCGTCTGTTGGAAGTTTTGGGTTGAACCTGGTCAGCAGGCTGAGTATAGCCTCTGGTTTCGATGGTTCCGACGGCAGCCACACCCTCGCTCTCGGTCGAGACGGGATGTCTGCAGCCTCACAAACTGCCAGCTTGGCCCCGGGGTAGACCTCGCCGACTTTGTCAATTGCAGCCTTGTAGAGTGCTGCCGATCTCTCGTCTTCGCAGGCGATCAACTTTACGTTGCCCTGGTACCACCCTGCATCTGTGCAATCGGGTGGCTGTCCTGGGTTTTCGTCCAGCACTTTCAAGGCCACTGTCGCAAGGGCCCGTCTAACCAGACCCCAATGGTTTCTTGGGATCCTTCCGCCTTCATCGCTCTGGTCGATGACTCCAATGATCTTCCGATCCTTTACCACTTCCGCAAAGGATCTCGACCATGTGCCGCGGTTGGTTACTTTGGCCTTCTTGCTCGCTGGTTGAGCTGACTCCATCGACCTCTCTCGCTTGTTGCTGGTAGTCATAGCGATGTCGAAATCTGGGATAACTGCCTTCGCCCAGGCTATGTCCTCTTGGATTTTCTGGTAATCCAATTTCGATGTCTGATCCTCACGTATCGGATTGGTGGCCAGCCGTTTGAGGATCCTAGAAGCCTTCTTTCTTTCAAGAGGTCCTGCCTGGTTAGGTGGTACCCTCTTAAACTCCTTTGCCCTGGTACTCACCACGAGACCGGCTTTGGCGCTCCCCTCAGGTTGGAGTGGCTGGTTAGCCACACCTACGCTGGTGGGAGGCTTGGGCTTGTCGCTATGGCGAGTTGGGCTTAGCCGGCTGCGTTGTTCGCTGGCCTTGGCAGGGGTAGACGTCACGTGGACTGGGGTACTCAGAGCCGTGATCTTGCTCTTTCTTTCGTCGTTGGTTACGACTTCCGACTTTATAAGAGTGTCGGACTCTCGTCTTGTGCAGTCTTTTTGTTTAGTATTTGTTAAGTTCTCCATGTTAAATCCCACGAGCTGCGGAGAAAGGACAGGTCCACCCGGGCAGAGATCCGCCGTACCCGGGTAAGGCTGACTTAGAACAGGCGGTCGCCACTTGCCTGAGCTCACCGTTTGAGACTGAGTTATTTGATGACTCGGGCTCCCAGCCAGATTGACTCTCGGCACGATACGAGTGACACCTTAGTCCAGCCCGGGGTGAGATGAGTTGTGTGGGTAGGGAAGAGGTAGGTTCAAAGAGTGTGGGAAGGGGTGTGTGTGAGCTATTTGTCGGAGGCGGCAGCACAAGCGCGACGTCGGTACTGCTACGGCGCAGATACCCGCTGACTGTCCGGGGCTACTTATTTGCGCTTCGTTTTGGGGGCTTGGCGGTAGCCGGGCCGTGTCCAACTTCCACGCTTATTCGTAGCTACCCTGGAGAACCAGGGCGCTCGCTATCCGCAACCTGCGACCCGTTCGGTAGCCTTCAGCTCGGCGCCCTCAGAGCCATCCCACTAGCTCTTTGGCCGAAAAAATCAATGACTTAAAAACGGTCATATTTTTTACTACCGTTAAAGCTATATATTTTAATGCAGATAACAACATAATCATTCCACAAGCCCATAAAGGTATGCCATATCAAAATCCGAGTTCTTTTCACCAAGTTATGGAAGACCCATTTCTGTAAATCTTCGAAAAATTCAAATCAATGACATAAAAACGGTCATATTTTTTACCATCTTTAAAGTCTTATATTTAATGCAGATAGCAACATAAGCATTCCACAAGCCCATAAAGTTATGCCATATCGAAATCAAGTCCTTTTAACCAAGTTATGGGCTTTTAAAGATGGAAAGAAGGCCAATTTCTGTAAACCTCCGCAAAATTAAAATCAATGACATAAAAACGGTCATATTTTTTACTACCTTTAAAGCTATATATTTTAATGCAGATAACAACATAATCATTCCACAAGCCCATAAAGGTATGCCATATCGAAATCCGAGTTCTTTTGACCAAGTTAAGGGCTTTTAAAGATGGAAAGAAGGCCAATTTCTGTAAACCTCCGCAAAATGAAAATCAATGACATCAAAACGGTCATATTTGTTACTACCTTTAAAGCTATATATTTTAATGCAGATAACAACATAATCATTCCAAAAGCCCATAAAGGTATGCCATATCGAAATCCAAGTCCTTTTGACCAAGTTATGGGCTTTTAAAGATGGAAAGAAGGCCAATTATTGTAAACCTCCGCAAAATTAAAATCAATGACATAAAAACGGTCATATTTTTTACTATCTTTAAAGCTATATATTTTAATGCAGATAACAACATAATCATTCCACAAGCCCATAAAGGTATGCCATATCGAAATCCGAGTTCTTTTGACCAAGTTAAGGGCTTTTAAAGATGGAAAGAAGGCCAATTTCTGTAAACCTCCGCAAAATTAAAATCAATGACATCAAAACGGTCATATTTGTTACTACCTTTAAAGCTATATATTTTAATGCAGATAACAATATAATCATTCCAAAAGCCCATAAAGGTATGCCATATCGAAATCCAAGTCCTTTTGACCAAGTTATGGGCTTTTAAAGATGGAAAGAAGGCCAATTATTGTAAACCTCCGCAAAATTAAAATCAATGACATAAAAACGGTCATATTTTTTACTATCTTTAAAGCTATATATTTTAATGCAGATAACAACATAATCATTCCACAAGCCCATAAAGGTATGCCATATCGAAATCCGAGTACTTTTGACCAAGTTAAGGGCTTTTAAAGAAGGAAAGAAGGCCAAATTCTGTAAACCTCCGCAAAATTAAAATCAATGACATCAAAACGGTCATATTTGTTACTACCTTTAAAGCTTTATATTTTAATGCAGATAACAACATAATCATTCCAAAAGCCCATAAAGGTATGCCATATCGAAATCCAAGTCCTTTTGACCAAGTTATGGGCTTTTAAAGATGGAAAGAAGGCCAATTATTGTAAACCTCCGCAAAATTAAAATCAATGACATAAAAACGGTCATATTTTTTACTATCTTTAAAGCTATATATTTTAATGCAGATAACAACATAATCATTCCACAAGCCCATAAAGGTATGCCATATCGAAATGCGAGTTCTTTCGACCAAGTTATGGGCTTTTAATGATGGAGAGAAGGCCCATTTCTGTAAACCTTCGCAAAATTAAAATCAATGACATAAAAACGGTCATATTTTTTACTACCTTTAAAGCTATATATTTTAATGCAGATAATAACATGACCATTGCTCAAGCCCATAAAATTATGCCATATCGAAATCCGAGTTCTTTTGACCAAATTATGGGCTTTTAAAGATGGAGAGAAGGCCCATTTCTGTAAGCCTTCGCAAAATTAAAATAAATGACATAAAAACGGTCATATTTTTTACTACCTTTAAAGCTATATATTTTAATGCAGATAATAACATTACCATCCCACAAGCCCATAAAGGTATGCCATATCGAAATCCAAGTTCTTTTGACCAAGTTATGGGTTTTTAAAGATGGAGAGAAGGCCCATTTCTGTAAACCTTCGCAAAATTAAAACCAACGACATAAAAACGGTTATATTTTTTACTACCTTTAAAGCTATATATTTTAATGCAGATAACAACATAATCATTCCACAAGCCCGTAAAGGTATGTCATATCGAAATCCGAGTCCTTTTGACTAAGTTATGGGCTTTTAAAGATGGAGAGAAGACCCATTTCTGTAAACCTTCGCAAAATTAAAATCAATGACATAATCATGGTCATATTTTTTACTACCTTTTAAGCTATATATTTTAATGCAGATAACAACATGATCGTTCCACAAGCCCATAAAGGTATGCCATATCGAAATCCAAGTTCTTTTGACCAAGTAATGGGCATTTAAAGATGGAAAGAAGGCCCATTTCTGTAAACCTCCGCAAAATTAAAATCAATGACATAAAAACGGTCATATTTGTTGCTACCTTTAAAGTTATATATTTTAATGCAGATAATAACATGACCATTGCACAAGCCCATAAAGTTATGCCATATCGAAATCCGAGTTCTTTTGACCAAATTATGGGCTTTTAAAGATGGAGAGAAGGCCCATTTCTATAAGCCTTCGCAAAATTAAAATCAATGACATAAAAACGGCCAATTTATGTACACCTCCGCAAAATTAAAATCAATGACATAAAAACGGTCATATTTTTTACTTCCTTTAAACCTATATATTTTAATGCAGATAAAAACATAATCATTCCACAAGCCCATAAAGGTATGCCATATCGAAATGCGAGTTCTTTTGACCAAGTTATGGGCTTTTAAAGATGGAGAGAAGGCCCATTTCTGTAAACCTTCGCAAAACTAAAATCAATGACATAAAAACGGTCATATTTTTTACCATCTTTAAAGTCTTATATTTTAATGCAGATAGCAACATAATCATTCCATAAGCCCATAAAGGTATGCCATATCGAAGTCCAAGTCCTTTTGACCAAGTAATGGGCTTTTAAAGATGGAAAGAAGGCCAATTTCTGTAAACCTCCGCAAAATTAAAATCAATGACATAAAAACGGTCATATTTTTAACTACCTTTAAAGCTATATATTTTAATGCAGATAACAACATAATCATTCCACAAGCCCATAAAGGTATGCCATATCGAAATGCGAGTTCTTTTGACCAAGTTATGGGCTTTTAAAGATGGAGAGAAGGCCCATTTCTGTAAACCTTCGCAAAATTAAAACCAACGACATAAAAACGGTCATATTTTTTGCTACCTTTAAAGCTATATATTTTAATGCAGATAATAACATGACCATTGCACAAGCCCATAAAGTTATGCCATATCGAACTCCGAGTTCTTTTGACCAAATTATTGGCTTTTAAATATGGAGAGAAGGCCCATTTCTATAAGCCTTCGCAAAATTAAAATCAATGACATAAAAACGGCCAATTTCTGTAAACCTCCGCAAAATTAAAATCAATGACATAAAAACGGTCATATTTTTTACTTCCTTTAAACCTATATATTTTAATGCAGATAAAAACATAATCATTCCACAAGCCCATAAAGGTATGCCATATCGAAATGCGAGTTCTTTTGACCAAGTTATGGGCTTTTAAAGATGGAGAGAAGGCCCATTTCTGTAAACCTTCGCAAAATTAAAATCAATGACATAAAAACGGTCATATTTTTTGCTACCTTTAAAGCTATATATTTTAATGCAGATAATAACATGACCATTGCACAAGCCCATAAAGTTATGCCAAATCGAAATCCGAGTTCTTTTGACCAAATTATGGGCTTTTAAAGATGGAGAGAAGGCCCATTTCTATAAGCTTTCGCAAAATTAATATCAATGACATAAAAACGGCCAATTTCTGTAAACCTCCGCAAAATTAAAATCAATGACATAAAAACGGTCATATTTTTTACTTCCTTTAAGCCTATATATTTTAATGCAGATAAAAACATAATCATTCCACAAGCCCATGAAGGTATGTCATATCGAAATGCGAGTTCTTTTGACCAAGTTATGGGCTTTTAAAGATGGAGAGAAGGCCCATTTCTGTAAACCTTCGCAAAATTAAAATCAATGACATAAAAACGGTCATATTTTTTACTATCTTTAAAGTCTTATATTTTAATGCAGATAGCAACATAATCATTCCACAAGCCCATAATGGTATGCCATATCGAAGTCCAAGACCTTTTGACCAAGTAATGGGCTTTTAAGGATGGAAAGAAGGCCAACTTCTGTAAACCTCCGCAAAATTAAAATCTATGACATAAAAACGGTCATATTTTTAACTACCTTTAAAGCTATATATTTTAATGCAGATAACAACATAATCATTCCACAAGCCTATAAAGGTATGCCATATCGAAATGCGAGTTCTATTGACCACGTTATGGGCTTTTAAAGATGGAGAGAAGGCCCATTTCTGTAAACCTTCGCAAAATTAAAATCAATGACATAAAAACGGTCATATTTTTTGCTACCTGTAAACGCAAAATTAATATCAATGACATAAAAACGGCCAATTTCTGTAAACCTCCGCAAAATTAAAATCAATGACATAAAAACGGTCATATTTTTTACTTCCTTTAAGCCTATATATTTTAATGCAGATAAAAACATAATCATTCCACAAGCCCATGAAGGTATGTCATATCGAAATGCGAGTTCTTTTGACCAAGTTATGGGCTTTTAAAGATGGAGAGAAGGCCCATTTCTGTAAACCTTCGCAAAATTAAAATCTATGACATAAAAACGGTCATATTTTTAACTACCTTTAAAGCTATATATTTTAATGCAGATAGCAACATAATCATTCCACAAGCCCATAATGGTATGCCATATCGAAGTCCAAGACCTTTTGACCAAGTAATGGGCTTTTAAGGATGGAAAGAAGGCCAACTTCTGTAAACCTCCGCAAAATTAAAATCTATGACATAAAAACGGTCATATTTTTAACTACCTTTAAAGCTATATATTTTAATGCAGATAACAACATAATCATTCCACAAGCCTATAAAGGTATGCCATATCGAAATGCGAGTTCTATTGACCAAGTAATGGGCTTTTAAGGATGGAAAGAAGGCCAACTTCTGTAAACCTCCGCAAAATTAAAATCTATGACATAAAAACGGTCATATTTTTAACTACCTTTAAAGCTATATATTTTAATGCAGATAACAACATAATCATTCCACAAGCTTATAAAGGTATACCATATCGAAATCCGAATTCTTTTGACCAAGTTATGGGCTTTTAAAGATGGAGAGAAGGCCCATTTATGTAAACCTTTTCAAAATTAAAATCAATGACATAAAAACGGTCATATTTTTTACTACCTTTAAATCTATATATTTTTGTAGAAAAAAAATACCTTATTCGTATTTTTCTATACGCAAAAGATTGTTCAACACCAAAGGGCTGGTCACAATGAAAGTGGCTTGATCTCTCTCTCTTTGACTTCGGCTTTAGAACGGACAAGTTGTGTTATAAAAGAAGCGTCTATTAAACAGAAAAACTTTAAACTAAAAACCAAAAATCGCGTACTAAATCAATTAAGGAAACGGGAGAAGGCCTTTATTTCCAACAGGTTATGGGCCCAGTGTTTCGCTAAACTCAAATTAAAATAACATGTAAATAAATTGCAAATTTCTGAGAACCCGTGTGTGTGTGAGCACATTGATAACAGGAGGAAGCACGTTTCAACAAACGAAACATCCAGAACGGTAACAAAGTTTTGAAAACGCAAACGGTAAAAAGTATTGTAATAAATAAAAGTTTGTATAAAATATTTTGTTCCTTTTCTTGCTACAAATTTTTTACATCCAACCAAGTGCATACATGTTGCAGTTGCAAGTGTGAGTGAATGCATGTACTTATGCATGTGTATGTGAGGCCGCGTGGTTTTTTCCTTATTTCACCATATTGGCTAAGTGGATCTCACGTTTACTTATATGTGTGTGTGTACATGTAGGCACTTGGTACAGTATTTGCTTAACATTGATTCCTTTTTCTTCTCTCTTTCCTTCTTATCGAATATACGCTAGTTACATTGAAATTAGAGCAAGAATAAATATGAATAAGGAGAATAAGTTCAAGAATATTTCACCTTTTCGAGGTGAAAAATATTCAGTGTGGAAATTTCGTGTGAAGTCTCTTTTAGCTGAAGATGATGTTTTATTTGTAATCGAAAAAGAAAAACCCCAAGAAATAGATGAGAAATGGACAAAAGCAGAAAGATCAGCAAAAAGCATTATAATAGAATTTCTAAGCGACTCCAGTCTTTCTTTTGCCGATAATAATTCGACTGCAAAAGAAAAAATTAAAATTAAAAATTGAAAAATTAGATTCGATCTATGAGCGAAAAAGTTTGGCAACGCAACTTTCTGTGCGTAAGCAATTATTGACATTCAAATTAAATGGCGACACACCTCTCATTATTCATTTCAATAAATTTGATGAATTAATCTGCGAATTAATGGCATCGGGAGCGAAAATTGAGGAGGTGGACAAAGTAGCTCACCTTCTTCTGACACCACCTTCGGTTTGTGATGGGGTTGTGACCGCCATAGAAACCTTATCTACCGAACATGTTACCCTTTCTTTCGTAAAAAACCGTTTACTTGACCACGAAATTAAGATAAAGAATTTAAGTAAGGACACGTCTAATAAAGTTCTTCAAGCTACATCTCTAAGTAACAACAAACAAAAAGCATTGCATCTGAAAACCAAGTTTAAGGCAAAACCCTCTAAGAACTGTAAGTCCAATTTGAAATGTCATCATTGTGGAAAGAAGGGTCACTTTAAGAAAGATTGCTTTATTTTCAAAAGGGGCTTAGAAAATAAAGATAACGAAAAACATGCCCAAGTTGCGAATGTAGAAACAGGTAGATCATTTGCGTTTATGTTAAGGCAGGGCAGGAACTATACAGGTGACGGTGATATATCCTGCATATTGGATTCGGGAGCTTCGGACCACATGATAAACAACATAAATCTGTTCTCAACCTATTCTACACTGGACACGCCAATTGAGATTGCAATTGCAAAGCAAGGTGCATACATATATGCTTCTGCAAAGGGAACAGTCGAACTCCGAAGCAATCTTAATACGAGCATTACACTGGAAAATGTCCTGTTCTGGAAAGATGTACCACAAAATTTACTGCCCGTCTCGAAGATGCAGGCTGCAGGCTTAAAAGTTGAATTCAATTCAACGGGAGTACGAATTTCCATGAATCGACAAGGTATTTTTGAAGGTACGTGTAAAAGCAATGTATCGATCGAGAATTTTAAAATAAACCATAAAGCTTATACAACTTACCCAAATATAAATCAAAACTATAGTTTGTGGCATGAAAGATTAGGACATATTAGCAAGGGAAAGATTTTAGAAATTGTGCGAAATAATATGTTTGAAGATGTAAAACTTGTAAAAGATATTAAATTTAATAATGAATTATGCGCAGCTTGCATAAATGGTAAGAAATCTAGACTTCCATTTGAGAAAATTAAGAATAAAGAATATATTAAGAGGCCTTTATTTATAATTCATTCAGATGTTTGTGGTCCGATAACTCCTTCTAGTATTGATGGTTGATCAGTATACACATTACTGTGTAACTTATTTGATGACCTATAAATCTGAGGTATTTAATTTCTTCAAGGACTTAATCGCAAAGAGTGAAGCTCATTTCAATTTAAAGGTTGTGAATCTATACATCGATAATGGCAGAGAATATTTGTCAAATGAGAGAAGACTTATTGTAGTGAAAAAGGCATGTTATCATTTGACGGTTCCACTTACACCGCAATTAAATGGAGTATCTGAACGTATGATCAGATCCGTAACTGAAAAGGCTAGAGCAATGATTAGTGGATCTAAATTAAATAAAAGTTTTTGGAGCGAAGCCGTTTTAACGGCAACATATTTAGTTAATAGAACTCCAAGTAGAGCGTTTCAGGATAAGAAAACTCCATTTGAAATGTGGCACAACAGAAAGCCTAAATTGAAATATTTAAAGATATTTGGTTCAACTGTATATGTGCATGATAAAATGCGGAAAAGAAAATTTGATGACAAATCATTCAAATGTATACTGGTTGGTTATGAACAGAATGGCTAGGACTGTGGCAAATGACTCAGAGTTTCATAATGAAAGTATGGAACTGGTAGAAAGTATTCAGAATGATAGTATGAATAATCTACAATTGTCGACTGAAATGAATTCAGGAGCAGAGGAGTCGAATATCCCGAATGAGAGTACGGATGGAAAATCTGATCTTTTTGAATCAGATAAACAGCCTAGTGAGACAACAACTTGCCAAAATGCCGATCCAATCATTGGTGAAGAATTGCCTAGTATGCAATTAAAAGTAGATGAAATCGAAGTCAGAAGAAGTGAAAGATTAAAAGACAGGTCAAAAACGTCTTATCGGTTCTTAAACAATTACTTAATGAATGCTCACGCCTTTTGTGATGATATCCCAAATAACTACAATGATATCAAAAATAGAACAGACAAAACTAAGTGGGAAGAAGCCGTAAAAGAAGAATTAGATTCGCATTTTTATAATAATACTTGGACTTTAGTTGATCAGCCTCTACATAAAAGTATTGTTGATTGCAAGTGGGTGTTTTCTATAAAAACTAATGAGCATGGAAAGCAAATCAAATATAAGGCCAGATTAGTAGCTCGGGGATTCACTCAAGAGTATCTTTTAGATTATGATGAGACTTTTGCTCCAGTTGCAAGAATATCTAGTTTTCGATTCATTTTATCCATGGCAAACCAATTCAATTTAAAAGTTCACCATATGGATGTTAAGACGGCATTCCTAAATGGTATTTTGAAAGAGGAAATCTTTATGAAGATTCCGGAGGGCTTGCCATATGAGGATGGTAAAGTCTGTAAATTGAACAAGTCTATTTATGGGTTAAAACAAGCGGCACGATGTTGGTTCGAGACATTTGAAAATGTTTTAAAGAGCATCGGTTTTATTAATTCGGCAGTGGATAGATGTATCTATTTACTAGACCATGTGGATATCTTAAAAAATATCTATGTGCTTTTATACGTAGATGATCATGTAATTGCAACAAAGAGCATTGACACAATGAACAATCTTAAAACATTCCTAATGAGTAAATTCAGGATGACAGATTTATGTGAAATCAGACACTTCATTGGAATAAAAGTAGAAAGAAAAGATGGTTATTTATATCTTAGTCAATCAGCATACATTAACAATATTTTAAAAAAGTTTAATATGGACGAATGTCATGCAGTCAGTACACCACTTCCAACTAAGCTGAATTATGAAGCTTTAGACTCAGATGAAGAATGTAATGAGCCGTGCCGAAATCTGCTGGAATACGAGGAAGCAAAATTCAGTGGCTGCTTCTTCGACTGAAGCGGAATATATGGCTTTATTTGAAGCAGTGAGGGAAGCTTTATGGTTAAAATCGTTAGTCTCTAGTATAAAATTTGAATTAAATAAACCAATCAAAATATAAGAAGATAACCAAGGTTGCATAAACATAGCTAATAATCCTACATGCCACAAACGATCAAAACACATTGATATAAAGTACCATTTTTCAAAAGAGCAAATTAAAAATAAATTAATTATCTTAGAATGTATTCCCACAGAACACCAGGTTGCTGATGTCCTCACGAAGCCGTTGCCCGCTGCAAGATTCTTGACACTAAGAAACGAGATGGGTCTTTAGAACTAAAACTATATACTTTATACTATAAACCAAAAGCAAAAAAAAAAAGGAAACTATTGAAACTGATATTTAATTTAGAACTTAGCTTAAAGAAAAAGATGAACTGATAATTTAATTTAACTAAAATTTTGAATTTTAGTGTATTTATTAGCTTGAAGCTAAGAAACATTTAATTTGTCAAATGAAATTTTAATTTTTTTTGTAATTAACCAATGATTTGATTAAGGTTTTACTGGGTTTCCCTTAATCCCAGAACTAGTTTGATTTGATCTTAACAAAACTATTTCTAGATGAATATGGATCATTATTATTGTTCCCAGAATACACAACTGTCCAAATAAGAATATTATTGTAATACCAATTTAATTTTAAACTGTTCAACATATCTTTTGAGGAGGTGTGTGGAAAAAAAAATACCATCTTCGTATTTTTCTATACGCAAAAGATTTTTCAACACCAAAGGGCTGGTCACACTGAAAGTGGCTTGATCTCTCTCTCTTTGACTTTGGCTTTAGAACGGACAAGTTGTGTTATAAAAGAAGCGTCTATTAAACAGAAAAACTTTAAACTAAAAACCAAAAATCGCGTACTAAATCAGTTAAGGAAACGGGAGAAGGCCTTTATTTCCAACAATTTTAATGCAGATAACAACATAATCATTCCACAAGCCCATAAAGGTATACCATATCGAAATCCGAGTTCTTTTGACCAAGTTATGGGCTTTTAAGGATGGAGAGAAAGCCCATTGCTGTAAACCTTCGCAAAATTAAAATCAATGACATAAAAACGGTCATATTTTTTACTACCTTTAAAGCTATATATTTTAATGCAGATAACAACATAATCATTCCACAAGCCCATAAAGGTACGCCATATCGAAATCCGAGTTCTTTTGACCAAGTTATTGGCTTTTGAAGATGGAGAGAAGGCCCATTTCTGTAAACCTTCGCCAAATTAAAATCAATGACATAAAAACGGTCATATTTTGTACTACCTTTAAAGCTATATATTTTAATGCAGGTAACAACATGAACATTCCACAAGCCCATAAAGGTATACCATATCGAAATCCGAGTTCTTTTGACCAAGTTAAGGGCTTTTGAGGGTGGAGAGAAGGCCCATTTCTGTAAACCTTTGCAAAATTAAAATCAAGGACATAAAAACGGTCATATTTTTTACTACCTTTAAAGCTATATATTTTAATGCAGATAACAGCATAATCATTCCACAAGCCCATAAAGGTATACCATATCGAAATCCGAGTTCTTTTGACCAAGTTATGGGCTTTTAAGGATGGAGAGAAGGCCCATTTCTGTAAACCTCCGAAAAATTAAAATCAATGACATAAACACGTGTAACGAACTGATTTTTATGGTCTGCTCGCTACGAGATTCGTGCGGCTAGCTCAGTATATTGTGTGTTCGTCCCACCAAATTTATATTAACGTGACCGCCTAGTAGCTCAGTGAGAAAGCACAGAATTCACGGGTTCGTATTGGGTTTTATTGCGGGTATATTATTACAAGTGTCTTAGTCGCTTGGTTGGCCTTGACTCGTTGCTTGTGACCTTCGGTGCTTCCGACGGTCCTGATTGACTCGACGACCTCTCGCCTTGACGACTCGGTGCTCCAGTCTTGTAGCTCCCTGAAGATACTCGCAGCTCCCTGAAGATCCTCGCCGCTCCCTGAAGATCCTCGCAGCTCCCTGCAGACGCTCGCTCGCTGTTCACTTCTCACGCGTGACTTGGTGACTGCTGGTAACGACTCGGACTCGCGAGGGGTATCGGCCGTACGGGCTTAGGGAAGCGTCACCGTTCTCATACTAGGGTGAACAGAAGCTGCGCTCTCCAGGATAGCTCCTTTCGACACACCGCCGCCTGTCCCTTGCTCTGTCCCGGATGGTCCCACTGGGGTTTCTACTCAGCCCGCGCGGACAGTCAAGGCGGAACGCCAAGAAGCTGCCTCGCGCCTTACTTCGCTTCCACGCCTAGAGTAAACGAACGTTCCACCCTAGCTTCACCCTTTTGCTTTTTGTCCGGGACGTTTCCGTGTGGCTTTTGGTACTCGGGGTTCGGGCACGCCGCTCCGGGACCTCGCAAGTCGAATCCGTAGGGCTCTCCTCGATAATTCCACTCGAGATCGTACCGATCGACCGCTCTCCCTTCTGGCTTGTTATACTCGTTGTTCGGGCACGCCGCTCCGGGACCTCGCAAGTCGAATCCGTAGGGTTCTCCTGGACAATTCCACTCGAGACCTTACCGATCGACCGCTCTCCCTTCTGGCTTGTTATACTCTTTCCAGGCGTAACGCCAGGACTTTGTGGACAGGGTTAATCGACCGCCTTGACCTAGCCGTTTGATGCCCTCTGGATCTCAGCTACCTGCGTCTCAATTCGGAGATTCCTGGTATCCCAATCCCGAACGTCTCGACGTAGCAATCTCGCTCCTTGTAGGCTCCCACGGCGCTGCTTTTCTGGCGACTCGACTTGCTGTTGCTCCCTTGTAGATTATCTGGTTGTTTGATTGTTCACTTTGGTATCTGAGTGATCTTGACGGTTTGACTCCTTGTGATCAACTGATCCAGCTTCCAGCGCTCTGCGGCCTTATATAGGGCCTCCGGGAACCGTTATTTATTTCGCACGGCCCGCTGGATCTCTCCACTCCGGGTCCAAAGTCCGTGCCTCCTGGTTGACCCACTTGTCCTTCACGTACCGCTTTCAACCGATGCTCTGCCCACAGCTGCCGTCCCGCTGATTCCCATGATGTTTGTGGCACGCCTGTGTGCCACTCCACTGCCGAGATGTGGCACTTCCTCTCCCGGTCCAAAGTTCACGGGAGAGTCCAAAGTCCGGTCGAGTTCCGTTATCCGCTTTTGCACACGGCACTCTTGCTCTGCCCGCGAAGTCTCCATTCTCTCTTGATCTCCATCCTTGGTCTCCAAACTCTCTCGCTCTCCTTCATTGGTCTCCAAACTCTCTCGCTCTCCTTCTTTGGTCTCCAAACTCTCTCGCTCTCCTCGCTGCGCCGTTACTACGCGAATTCGCTGCGTATCTGGCAAGCGGCCGGCCATCTGCTGCTGTTTCTACTTGTGGGGAGTTATTCAACTCCTCACATTCCCCCCTTACTTCGGGAAACATTTTAGACTGGTTTCTACTCTCCGGCGTTTCCTTGCTTAATCCCAGCCTTCGAGTCCTTGTGATTCCCGCGGCGCTCCCTCGTTGCTCCCTCGATGCTCCCTCGACGCTCTTAACTCCGTTGAGTTCCTACAGCGCTGGTCATCCTCCTCGTAGCAACTTGAAGCTCCCGCGCCGATATTCTCCCTGACTCCACAGGGACATCGTGTGAGGAGTTGAATAACTCCCCACAAATAGAAACAGCAGCAGATGGCCGGCCGCTTGCCAGATACGCGGCGAATTCGCGTAGTAACGGCGCGGCGAGGAGAGCGAGAGAGGTTGGAGACCAACGAAGGAGAGCGAGAGAGTTTGGAGACCAATGAAGGAGAGCGAGAGAGTTTGGAGACCGAGGATGGAGATCGAGAGAGAGTGGAGACTTCGCGGGCAAGGCAAGAGTGCCGTGTGCAAAAGCGGGTAACGGGACTCCATCGGACTTTGGACTCTCCCGTGAACTTTGGACCGGGAGAGGAAGTGCCACATCTCGGCGGTGGAGCGGCACACAGGCGTGCCACAAGCATCACGAGAATCAGCGGGATGGCAGCAGTGGGCGGAGCATCGATTGGAAGCGGTACGGGAACGACAAGTGGGTCATCCAGGAGGCACGGACTTTGGACCCAGAGTGGAGAGATCCAGCGGGCCGTGCGCAAAAGGGAAATAACGGTTCCCGGAGGCCCTATATAAGGCCGTAGAGCGCTGGCAGCTGGATCAGTCGATCACAAGGAGTCAAACCGTCAAGATCAGTCAGATACCAAAGTGAACAATCAAACAACCCGATAATCTACAAGGGAGCAACAGCAAGTCGAGTCGCCAGGGAAACAACGCCGTGGGAGCCTACAAGGAGCAAGATTGCTACGTCGAGACGTTCGGGATTGGGATACCAGGAATCTCCGAATTGAGACGCAGGTAGCTGAGATCCAGAGGGCGTCACACGGCTAGGTCAGGGCGGTCGTTTAACTTTATCCACAAAGTCCTGGCGTTACGCCTGGAGAGAGTATAACCAGCCAGAAGGGAGAGCGGTCGATCAGTAAGGTCTCGAGTGGAATTGTCCAGGAGAGCCCTACGGATTCGACTTGCGAGGTCCCGGAGCGGCGTGCCCGAATCACGAATATAACAAGCCAGAAGGGAGAGCGGTCGATCGGTACGGTCTCGAGTGGAATTGTCCAGGAGAGCCCTACAGATTCGACTTGCGAGGTCCCGGAGCGGCGTGCCCGAACCCCGAGTACCAAAAGCCACGCGGAAACGTCCAGGACCAAAAGCAAAAGGGTGAGGCTAGGGTGGAACGTTCGTTTACACTAGGCGTGGAAGCGAAGTAAAGCGCGAGGCAGCTTCCTGGCGTTACCGCCTTGACTGTCCGCGCGGGCTGAGCAGAAACCCCAGTGGGACCATCCGGGACAGAGCAAGGGACAGGCGGCGGTGTGTCGAAAGGAGCGATCCTGGAGAGCGCAGCTTCTGTTCACCCTAGTCTGAGAACGGTGACGCTTCCCTAAGCCCGTACGGCTGACCCCCTCGCGAGTCCGAGTCGTTACCAGCAGTCACCAAGTCACGCGTGCGAAGCGATCAGCGAGCGAGCGTCTTCAGGGAGCAGCGAGCGTCTTCAGGGAGCTGCGAGTATCTTCAGGGAGCTGCGAGTATCTTCAGAGAGCTACAGGACTGGAGCACCGAGTCTTCAAAGGCGAGAGGTCGTCAAGTCAATCAGGACCATCGGACGTACCGAGGGTCACAAGCAACGAGTCAAGGCCAACCAAGCGACTAAGACACTTGTAATAATATACCCACAATAAACCCAATACGAACCCGTGAATTCTGTGCTTTCTCACTGAGCTACTGGGCGGTCACGTTAATATAAATTTGGTGGGACGAACACACAATATACTGAGCTAGCCGCACGAATCTCGTAGCGAGCAGACCATAAAAATCAGTTCGTTACATCTGGCGCCCAACGTGATTGTCCCAGCAGTGAAAGCAATTTAAACAGAATGGGGAAGAAGTGGATCTACCGACTTAAAAAGGAGGATTTCGCCAATGTCGCACAGAGGCTTAATGTCACCCTGGACGGCAGATTAGAGGACATGAGAAAAGCATTATCCGAGTATTACTCAGAAACGGATAATGACCCACAACTCGTTGACATCTGGGCCGATTTGGAAGCCACATACCACGACAAAGCCGGCCCCAGCATCACGTTAACAACCGTCGAAGGGGACAACTTAGTGGCAAGCCTGAGCGTTGACAACCTACAAAAGGAGGCAAACAGGAGAGAATCAAGCCAAGACAGGAAAACAACAGCGCTGATCTCGAGACCCAATCAATCAGACTATGCAAGGATCGCTAAACAGGTCCGCGAATGGTCGTTCAGGTTCGACGGGGCGGAAAAACCGTTCGAGTTCCTGGAGCAGGTGGAATGGTCCGCCAACACATACGGCTTGGAGTTAGACATGATTCCCCGAGCGATGCCTGAATTACTGAAGGGAAGGGCGTTGAAGTGGTTCATCGCCAACAACAAACAATGGAAAACCTGGGCGGAGTTCATAGATAGTTTCCACACATACTTTCTACCGAGAGACTTCTTCACCAGGCTGGCGGATCAGGTCAGGCAACGGAAGCAGGGCTTCAGCGAGTCGTTCAAAGACTACATGATCGACATGCAGACGATGGTGAGGCCACTTAATTACTCCACTATAGAGACCCTAAGAATCATCAAGGAGAACTGCACCCCCAGTCTAAGGATCTTCCTAAGGGCATATAAAGTGTCGGACCTGGACACGCTGATGATATTAGCTGACGAGTATGAAGAACTCGAAAAGGAGCGGGAAGCGTTCGCGCAAGAAAACAAATTCTCGAAGAACAAGTCGTCATCGCCAGCGCAGGTAACATGCAGAAGATGCGAAGAGACAGGAATCCAGGAGACGCGGGGAAACGACCAATGGTCGCCACCTAACCGAGTACCACGGCAGCAGGCAACAGGAGCACCACGCGGAGGCCAATGGACACCACCACAACAGCAACAGATGCAACCAGCAAACAATGTTTGGAGGCCACCAAGTACAACACAAAGGCCTCGTGAAACGACACACATCACAGACCCCCAGGAGGCCTGCCGAAAGTGCGGCGGTCATGGACACTGGGCGCGGGGATGTCGGCACCAACGCCTGTTGTTCTGCTGGGTGTGCGGGAGAGTAGGCGTCAGGAGCGTTGAATGCTGCCAGCAGGCGGGAAATGCCCAGCGATCTCAGCCGCAGAGAGGCGAGCGGGGGTCGCAAGATGCTACCTCTCCAAACTAACGGGAAAGCTGATCGAGGAGGAGCAGCAGTTGTCCGCAGCGGTGACGATTGGTGGGGGCACATACAAGGCCACAATCGACACCGGGGCAACAGCAAGCTTTATAAGCAAGGAGCTGGCGGACGACCTGGCTGCCCTCGGAAAGATTACGAGGATACGACGGCAAGTTAGGTTGGCAGACGGAAGATGTGGCGGAATCGATGAGCAGCTGGAGGTGGAAATTGCGTTCGGGAACAAGCGACTGAGCATGAGCCTGCTGATACTACCAGGAGTAGTGGATTCATTGGTGTTGGGATGGAATTTTCTAACACAAGTCGGTACCGAAATTAAGTGCGCTGGACACGAAGTGATAATACCGGCCAGGAATCGTCACAAGGGATGGCTCGAGGAAAAGTTGTCGGTGGCAGTCGTACAACGGGCAAGCGAAGATGACGACACGACGAAATTCCTGGAGGCAGAGCTATCGACTTTCAGCAGCATGAAGGGAACATCAAACATGGCAGAGCATCAGATCACGATGAAAGACGACAAACCAATAAAGCAACGATACTATCCCAAGAATCCGAAAGTTCAAGGGGAGATCAATGCGAAGGTGGACGAGCTTCTCCAAATGGGATACATAGAACACTCAACAAGCCCATACAGTTCTCCCATCGTGATGGTTAGAAAAAAGACGGGCAAATGGAGACTGTGCGTCGACTTTAGGCAAATAAACGCCAAATCTGTAAAGGATGCCTACCCGATGCCCCGAATAAATTATATTCTCGACCAACTGAGGGAAGCACGGTACATCAGCAGCTTGGACCTAAAGGATGGGTACTGGCAAATCCCACTGAAAGCGGACAGCAGGCAGTATACTGCATTTACAGTGCCGGGGAAAGGGTTATTCCAATGGAAAGTAATGCCATTCGGACTTCATTCGTCGTCTGCGACTTTTCAACGGGTGCTAGACCGGGTGATCGGCCCAGAAATGTCGCCGCACGCATTTGCTTACCAGGACGACATCATAGTGATCGGGCGCTCGCTGGAAGAACATAAGGCCAACCTAAAGGAAGTTTTCCGACGACTAAAGGAGGCAAATCTGAGATTAAACCCGGAGAAGTGTCAATTTTTCAAGAAAGAGCTGTTATATCTCGGTCATCGAGTGACTAGCGAAGGAATAGGCACGGATCCGGAAAAGGTAGCAGCCATCGCCGAACTAGAACCACCATCGACAGTAAAAGAGCTCCGACAGTACCTGGGTGTAGCATCATGGTACCGCCGGTTTGTACCTGACTTCGCAAAAATAGTCAAACCTCTCAACGATCTGCTACGCAAGGGAAATAAATGGGTGTGGACACAGGAACATCAGACGGCGTTCGAAGAGGTGAAGGCAAGACTCGTCGCAGACCCCGTACTGGCATGCCCGGACTTCGACAAACCATTCATCTTGCAAACTGACGCAAGCGACTACGGCATCGGGGCAATCTTGACCCAGGAAACGGAACGAGGCGAAAAGGTAATCTCTTACTCAAGCCGAACGCTCAACGGCGCTGAGAAGAATTACTCAACAACCGAGAAGGAGTGCTTGGCAATCGTCTGGGCAATCCGAAAGCTCAAGCCGTATCTGGAAGGTTACCACTTTAAAGTAGTAACCGACCACATGGCACTGAAGTGGCTCAACAGCATAGAGAGCCCTTCAGGGAGGATCGCCAGATGGGCCCTGGAGTTGCAGCAGTACGACTTCGAAATAGCGTACAGGAAAGGGCAACTCAACGTGGTGGCAGACGCTTTGTCAAGGCAGCCACTGCCGGAAACGCTTCGAGGGATCAAGGAGACGTCGGCGGCGGAAGCTTCTGCAGCATGCAGCTGGATTCTGGAAATGCGCGAAAAGATAAGGACCCAGCCGCAAAAGTATCCAGACTACGTGATGGAGGGTAACACCCTGTACAGGAATATACCTCATAGAGCGGGCAGCGAAGATGTTGCAACATGGAAGATGTGCGTCCCGAAAGCTCTACGGGAAACGGTGCTGAAGGAGAACCACGACTCACCGGCGGCTGGCCATGTAGGAAGCCGAAAGACAATAGCACGTCTGGCAGCCCGGTACTACTGGCCAGGAATGCACAGAGACGCCCGAGCCCACGTGCGAGTATGCGAGACATGCATGAGGTTCAAGCCGAATCAGATGCAAATGGCTGGGAAAATGCTTACGCAGGTGCCAGAGGAACCATGGGCTACGGTATGTGCGGACTTCGTCGGACCCCTGCCGCGTTCGAAACACGGCAACCAAATGCTGCTGGTATTGATAGACAGGTTCTCCAAGTGGACTGAGTTGGTGCCGCTGCGAAGCGCGACGGCCGAATCCCTAAAGAAAGCTTTTAAAGAACGCATAATCGCGAGGTATGGGGTCCCCAAAATAGTCATAACGGACAACGGAGTCCAGTTTACCAGCAAAACCTTCAAGAGTTTCCTGGCCGAAATGGGAGCCAGGCAACAGTTCACAGCTCCATACACCCCACAGGAGAACCCGACTGAGAGAGCCAATAGGACGGTGAAAACAATGATTGCGCAGTTCGCAGGGCAGAACCAAAGAGACTGGGACGAAAAATGGCCAGAAATCATGCTGGCAGTAAACACGAGCGTTTCAGAATCCACAGGTTACACACCGTCGTTCATTACCCAAGGCAGAGAACCAAGACTACCGAGCGCCCTATACGACAGAGAAACCGTAGGGACCGGACGACCGACAGAGACCCCGGAAGAGAATGCTAACAAACTCAGGGAAATCTTCGAGATTGTAAGGCGGAACCTGGAGAAAGCATCCCAGGACCAGGCTAGGCATTATAACCTAAGGAGGAGGCAATGGACGCCAAAGGTGGGTGACGTCGTGTGGGCCAAGGAACACCATTTATCAAAAGCGGCCGAGGGGTTCGCAGCAAAATTGGCCCCAAGATACGACGGACCTTACCAAGTCATAGGTTTTGCGTCACCAGTAATCTGCAAAATAAGACACATAAACACAAAGAAAGAGCGGACCATCCACGTAAGCGAGCTGAAACAGCAACAAACGGAAAACACAGGCGAGCGGCTACAGCAAGCAGACACAGCAGATGCAAAACAACATTAAAGGATGCCCAAAGGATACTACAAAGGGTGTCCAAGGATACCTCCAAGGATGCCCAAAGGATACTACGAAGGGGGTCCAAGGATACCTCCAAGGATGACCAAAGGACACTACGAAAGGATCCCAAGGATACCCCCAAGGATGCCCAAAGGATACTACGAAGGGTGTCCAAGGATACCTCCAAGGATGCCCAAAGGATACTACGAAGGGTGTCCAAGGATACCTCCAAGGATGACCAAAGGACACTACGAAAGGATCCCAAGGATACCTCCAAGGGTGCCCAAAGGATATTACGAAAGGAGTCCAAGGATACCCCCAAGGATGCCCAAAGGATACTACGAAGGGTGTCCAAGGATACCTCCAAGGATGACCAAAGGACACTACGAAAGGATCCCAAGGATACCTCCAAGGGTGCCCAAAGGATACTACGAGAGGAGTACAAGGATACCAAGGATACCTTCAAGGATGAACAAAGGGTATTACGAAAGGATTCCAAGGATACCTCCAAGGATTCCCAAAGGGTACTACGGAAAGAGTCCAAGGATAACTGCAAGGATTCCCAAAGGATACTACGAACAAATTCCAAGGATACCTCCAAGGATACTACAGGTCATCTACAAAGGCTCAATGAAACACGTAAAGGACATCAGGAGAACGTTAAGAACACAAAGGGGGCGAACCAGAGCGTCTAAGGTCTCGATTGGGACTGATCGGAGGAAAAGAAAAAACACGCATCTAAAGTCCGCCGAAGGAAGAGGGAAGACGGCACAGAGCAGAGAGCTGTACCGTAGATCTGGGTAGTAAGAAGGAGAGGCCGATGGAAATAGCGGGATCGAGCAAAGAGGAAGGCTCGGAACCGAGGGGTATTTAAAGGGAGCCCAGGCTCCAGCTGCACAATCAAAAATCAACAAGCATCATGAGCACACGGGTGACAAGAAGCGAAGCGCGCAGGATGATGGAGGCCCACCAGCCGTCCGGAGGATCCAGCCCGGGGCAAGGATGGTCGGCAGCCCGGCCTACCCGAACCTCGCGGCGGATCTCCGGGCGGGGCGTCCCCGATCCGGTGATCAGCTCCGACAGCGACGTCGAGTTGGTGGAGGATCCGCGGGTGGAGCAACGGCGATGGCGGCTTCGCAAGGCGTTCAACCGGGCCGACGGACGCATACCGACTGGCGCGGCGCAGGTGGAGTGGGCCAGTGGAGAACCGCCCCAGGACCAGACGGCTCCCGTTAGCCATGCCGAGGCCGTGGTAGCGGCTACGTGGGAGTTCCGGCGCAAGTGCGAGGCGCGAGGGCGAAACGAGGAGCGGCGGTTGAAGGAGATGGAGGAGTCGCCGGAGTGGCAGGCCCAACTACGGGTGGCCGAGGAGGAGGAGACGCAGCTGTGGGAAAACCCGGGGTACCCACCTACGCCTAGGTATGCGCCCGAACCCGGCACCCCGCCGCAAGAAGTGGCAGACGATTGGGCACCCTCGCCTCCGCGGTGGCTGCCCGAAATCCCGCCCACACCGCGATACGAGGGGTCACCACGGTGGACGCCCGCACGACCGCCCACGCCGAGGCACGAGCAGCAGCAGCCACCGCAGCAGCAGCAGCCACCGCAGCAGCAGCAGCCACCGCAGCAGCAGCCACCGCAGCAGCAGCCACCGCAGCAGCAGCAGCCACCGCAGCAGCAGCCACCACCGCAGCAGCAGCAGCCACCGCAGCAGCAGTCACCACCGCAGCAGCAGCCATCGCAGCAGCAGCAGCCACCGCAGCAGCAGCCACCGCAGCAGCAGCCACCACCGCAGCAGCAGCCACCACCGCAGCAGCAGCCACCACCGCAGCAGCAACACATCCGGACAGACATCCCGGCGGCCCACGTGAGCCACAGCACCCGGACGTTCGTGGCCGAAGGGGTGAGGTGGCGCCAGCAGACGGTCGTCTGGACCTGGCCGGAGGGGCCCGCGGAGGAGACGGCGGCGACAGAAGAACCCCGGATCTGGGAAGAGTGTGGTCCACGGGTGAGCCCGCTGGACCCCAGGACCCGTGGCAGACCGGAGCAATGGGCACCACCGACGCCGAGCACCGGACCGACGACGCCAACGCCTACCGGGAGCGCAATATCCGCGGAGCCTCTGGAGCGAGGACCCTGGGTGTGGCCTGAGCCCGTGGAAAACGGCCGTCCTCCGCTCAAGCGGCAGCACTCGGCGCCCGAGGTGTCCGAGGTGGTGACCCGGCCGAAGTTGTCGCGGACGGTGTCGGCGCCGGAGGGCCAGCGATGGCGAGAGATCGCGGAGCCGGAGTGGCCCGAAGGGATCGCGGAGGCACCGGTGGTGCAGGAGGCTCGCATCCTGGGCGGCAGGCGCAGCGTGCGCGTGTGGAGAGAGGGGCGCGCGTTCCGCGTCCGGTTGGGGCTGGCGGGCACGAGAGTGTTCGAGGAGCAAAAATAAAAAAAATTTAAATAAACCGAAAAAAAACAGAGTTTAAAAAAAAAAAAAAAAGAAAAGAAAAACCGACATGGAACGGGAAACGCGGCTGAAACAGGGGCCAGAAGTAAGGGGCATACATGGCAGCTTCAGCGTCCTGAAATCAATATTGGGTTAATACAGGAAGCAGCCAAGCGACACCAAAATACTTACCTGCAGCGAAGCAAATGCGAAGTCCTCTCCGCACCAGCGTTCGAGTGTTGCCAGCGAAAGCCAGGCCCAGCCGGCTGAGGACGATTGAAGGGCGAGAGAGAGAGACGAGAGGCGAGAGAGGTCGTGTGGAGAGAGAAAGGATGAAATAGAAAGGAGTGAGGAAATGCGAAAACTTACCTAGAAAGTTGCAAAATCACCATGAGCCAGGGAAGGGGGCGCCTCGATAGGCGATCGATTGGCACTAGATGAAAGTGCGATCGATGGGTACACGTCAAATGGTAATATCGGCCAAAGGTGGAAGTATCGCAACGAGCAGGTGGCAACGCCGCACCGTCGATATCGATATCGCACATCGATCACACACGAATGGTGTGACCAGGCGGAGGAAGCAAATGAAAGGAGTAGAACGCAGCGATGAGCAGCGAGCTGGGGATCGATAGCACACGAGTATCGATGTCCCAGTGGAGTCAGGAAAGATATCGGCGCGGGAGATTCAAATTGCAACGAGGAGGATGACCAGCGCTGTAGAAACTAAACGGAGTTAAAAGCGTCGTGGGAGCATCGAGGGAGCAACGAGGGAGCGCCGCGGGAATCACAAGGACTCGAAGGCTAGGATAAACAAGAAAACGCCGGAGAGTAGGAACAAGTTTAAAATGTTTCCCGAAGTAAGGGGGGAATGTGAGGAGTTGAATAACTCCCCACAAATAGAAACAGCAGCAGATGGCCGGCCGCTTGCCAGATACGCGGCGAATTCGCGTAGTAACGGCGCGGCGAGGAGAGCGAGAGAGGTTGGAGACCAACGAAGGAGAGCGAGAGAGTTTGGAGACCAATGAAGGAGAGCGAGAGAGTTTGGAGACCGAGGATGGAGATCGAGAGAGAGTGGAGACTTCGCGGGCAAGGCAAGAGTGCCGTGTGCAAAAGCGGGTAACGGGACTCCATCGGACTTTGGACTCTCCCGTGAACTTTGGACCGGGAGAGGAAGTGCCACATCTCGGCGGTGGAGCGGCACACAGGCGTGCCACAAGCATCACGAGAATCAGCGGGATGGCAGCAGTGGGCGGAGCATCGATTGGAAGCGGTACGGGAACGACAAGTGGGTCATCCAGGAGGCACGGACTTTGGACCCAGAGTGGAGAGATCCAGCGGGCCGTGCGCAAAAGGGAAATAACGGTTCCCGGAGGCCCTATATAAGGCCGTAGAGCGCTGGCAGCTGGATCAGTCGATCACAAGGAGTCAAACCGTCAAGATCAGTCAGATACCAAAGTGAACAATCAAACAACCCGATAATCTACAAGGGAGCAACAGCAAGTCGAGTCGCCAGGGAAACAACGCCGTGGGAGCCTACAAGGAGCAAGATTGCTACGTCGAGACGTTCGGGATTGGGATACCAGGAATCTCCGAATTGAGACGCAGGTAGCTGAGATCCAGAGGGCGTCACACGGCTAGGTCAGGGCGGTCGTTTAACTTTATCCACAAAGTCCTGGCGTTACGCCTGGAGAGAGTATAACCAGCCAGAAGGGAGAGCGGTCGATCAGTAAGGTCTCGAGTGGAATTGTCCAGGAGAGCCCTACGGATTCGACTTGCGAGGTCCCGGAGCGGCGTGCCCGAATCACGAATATAACAAGCCAGAAGGGAGAGCGGTCGATCGGTACGGTCTCGAGTGGAATTGTCCAGGAGAGCCCTACAGATTCGACTTGCGAGGTCCCGGAGCGGCGTGCCCGAACCCCGAGTACCAAAAGCCACGCGGAAACGTCCAGGACCAAAAGCAAAAGGGTGAGGCTAGGGTGGAACGTTCGTTTACACTAGGCGTGGAAGCGAAGTAAAGCGCGAGGCAGCTTCCTGGCGTTACCGCCTTGACTGTCCGCGCGGGCTGAGCAGAAACCCCAGTGGGACCATCCGGGACAGAGCAAGGGACAGGCGGCGGTGTGTCGAAAGGAGCGATCCTGGAGAGCGCAGCTTCTGTTCACCCTAGTCTGAGAACGGTGACGCTTCCCTAAGCCCGTACGGCTGACCCCCTCGCGAGTCCGAGTCGTTACCAGCAGTCACCAAGTCACGCGTGCGAAGCGATCAGCGAGCGAGCGTCTTCAGGGAGCAGCGAGCGTCTTCAGGGAGCTGCGAGTATCTTCAGGGAGCTGCGAGTATCTTCAGAGAGCTACAGGACTGGAGCACCGAGTCTTCAAAGGCGAGAGGTCGTCAAGTCAATCAGGACCATCGGACGTACCGAGGGTCACAAGCAACGAGTCAAGGCCAACCAAGCGACTAAGACACTTGTAATAATATACCCACAATAAACCCAATACGAACCCGTGAATTCTGTGCTTTCTCACTGAGCTACTGGGCGGTCACGTTAATATAAATTTGGTGGGACGAACACACAATATACTGAGCTAGCCGCACGAATCTCGTAGCGAGCAGACCATAAAAATCAGTTCGTTACAATCGATACTCGTGGGTTATCGATCCCCCAGCTCGCTACTCATTGCTGCGTTCCACTCCTTTTATGGCTTCCTCCGCCTGGTCACACCATTTGTGCGTGATCGATGTTCATTCGCATATCTATATCGACGGTGCGGCGTTGCCACCTGCTCGTTGCGATATTTCCACCTTTGGCCGATATTACCATTTGACGTGTATCCATCGATCGCACTTTCATCTAGTGCCAATCGTCGCCCTTCCCTGGCTCATGGTGATTTTGCAACTTTCTAGGTAAGTTTTCGCATTTCCTCACTCCTTTCTATTTCATCCTTTCTCGCTCCACACGACCTCTCTCGCCTTTCGTCTCTCTCTCTCGCCCTTCAATCGACCTCAGCCGGCTGAGCATGGCTTCACGCTGGCAACACTCGAGAGCTGGTGCGGAGAGGACTTCGCATTTGCTTCGCTGCAGGTGAGTATTTTGGTGTCGTTTGGCTGCTTCCTGTATTAACCCAGTATGAATTTCAGGATGCTGGAGCTGCCATGTATGCCCCTTACTTCTGGCCCCTGTTTCAGCCGCGTTTCCCGTTTTATGCCGGTTTTCAAACTCCGTTTTGTTCATTTTATTCAAATTTTATTTCGGCCGCTCCTCGAACACTCTCGTGCCCGCCAGCCCCAACCGGACGCGGAACGCGCGCCCCTCTCTCCATACGCGCTCGCTGCGCCTGCCGCCCAGGATGCGAGCCTCCTCTACCACCGGTGCCTCCGCGATCCCTTCGGGCCACTCATGCTCCGCGATCTCTCGCCATCGCTGGCCCTCCGGTGCCGACACCGTCCGCGACAATTTCGGCCGTGCCACCGTGGCTGCTCGAACCTCGGCGTGGGCGGTCGTGCTGGCGTCCACTGTGGTGACCCCTCGTACCGCGGTGTGGGCGGGATTTCGGGCAGCCACCGCGGAGGTGAGGACGCCCAGTCGTCTTCCACTTCTTGCGGCGGGATGCAGGGCTCGGGCGCATACCTCGGCGTGGGTGGGTACCCCGGGTTTTCCCACAGCTGCTGCCATCCGCAGTTGGGCCTGCCACTCCGGCGACTCCTCCATCTCCTTTAACCGCCGCTCCTCGCTCCGCCTTCGCGCCTCGCACTTTCGTCGAAACTCCCACGTAGCCGCTACCACAGCCTCGGCATGGCTACTGGGAGCCAGCTGTTCCTGGGGCGGCTCTTTGCTGGCCCACTCCACCTCCGCCGCGCCAGTCTGGATGCGTCCGTCGGCCCGGTTGACCGCTTTGCGAAGCCGCCATCGCCGTTGCTCCACCCGCGGGTCCTCCACCAACTCGACGTCGCTGTCGGAGCTGATAACCGGCTCGGGGACACCCCGCCCGGAGATCCGCCGCGAGGTTCGGGTAGGCCGGGCTGCCGACCATCCTTGCCCCGGGCTAGATCCTCCGGACGGCTGGTGGGCAGCCATCATCTTGCGCGCTTCGCTCCTGGTTATGCGTGTGCTCATGATGCTCGTCGATTTTGATTGTTCAGCTGGAGCCTGGGCTCCCTTTAACGACACCTCGGTTCCGAGCCTTCCTCTTTGCTCAATCCCGCTATTTCCATCGGCCTCTCCTTCTTACTACCCAGATCTACGGTACAGCTCTCTGCTCTGTGCCGTCTTCCCCCTTCCTTCGGCAGACTTTTGATGCGTGTTTTTTCCTTTCCCTCCGATCAGTCCCAATCGAGACCTTAGACGCTCTGGTTCGCTCCCTTTGTGTTCTTAACGTTCTCCTGATGTCCTTTATGTGTTTCATTCCGCCTTTGTAGATGCCCTGTAGTATCCTTGGAGTCGGTTTGTAGTATCCCTGTCGAATCCTTGGAGGTATCCTTGGAATTTGTTCGTAGTATCCTTTGGGAATCCTTGCAGGTATCCTTGGACTCTTTCCGTAGTACCCTTTGGGAATCCTTGGACGTTTCCTTTGACTCCTTTCGTAGTATCCTTTGGGCATCCTTGGAGGTATCCTTGAAATCCTTTCGTAATACCCTTTGGGCATCCTTGGAGGTATCCTTGGACTCCTTTCGTAGTATCCTTTGGGCATCCTTGGAGGTATCCTTGGGCTCCTTTCGTAGTATCCTTTGGGCATCCTTGGGGGTATCCTTGGACTCCTTTCGTAGTATCGATTGGGCATCCTTGGAGGTATCCTTGGGATCCTTTCGTAGTATCCTTTGGTCATCCTTGGAGGTATCCTTGGACTCCTTTCGTAGTATCCTTTGGGCATCCTTGGAGGTATCCTTGGACTTTTAATGTTGTTTTGCATCTGTTGTGTCTGCTTGCTGTAGCCGCTCGCTTGTGTTTTCCGTTTGTTGCTGTTTCAGCTCGCTTACGTGGATGGTCTGCTCTTTCTTTGTGTTTATGTGTCGTATTTTGCAGATTACTGGTGACGCAAAGCCTACGACTTGGTAAGGTCCGTCGTATCTTGGGGCCAATTTTGCTGCGAACCCCTCGGCTGCTTTTGATAAGTGGTGTTCCTTGGCCCACACGACGTCACCCACCTTTGGCGTCCATTGCACTATGGGGAATTTGACCACTTTTCTTGGCCAAAACCCATTTTTTAAAAGTCGTTAAAAATTGGTTTTGTTTATCACAATGCATAAGGATAACATCAATATCTAATGTTACTAACAGAAAAGTTTAACAGTGCGCCCCACTGTTAAGTTATCAGCTGTTAAAGCCTGTTTTTATTTCAACGAGGTGGCAGCGCTGGTAAAACGCCTATTATTCTTAATAGTTTAAATTTTCAAAAAGTGTAAAACTAAACATAGCACTGAAGTTTTTGAAATACCATCCAATAAAAGGAACTTGTATTTTGTGTTTGTGACCTTATTGTATGTATTGATTGTGGTGCTCGTATATTCGTGTTCTAGCTCTAACCTCAAAAAAAACAAACTATTTAGGTTAATTTATATTTTTAAATGGAGCTACAAAGCGATTCCAGCTGTTTCCACCTCTGAAACCTTTTTTATCTTGTAGAGTATTTAATTCTCATTGAGCTCGGTTAGTATAAAAGTGCACTTTTGCGCACTTTCTCTAAAATTTAGCTTTAAAGACCTCTACCTAATGTAGTATATTTCTCGCATTTTTGTCTGGTAAATGCCAGTTTCGATGTTATCTTAAGAGAAACAGTGTGCAATTATATTGCTTATTAAATAACGATTATTTTAAAATTATTTTACAACATCATTACACTTACTAACCGTTGATATAAAGGATTTTAGTATTTTTGTTAAGAATTATAGTGATACCAAACCAAAATATTACAACTTCATTAAGAAAATGAAAAATGAAAAACACCAACATTTTTTTTTAAATTCAGTTTGGTCTTCTATAAAAAAAAATTAAGAAAAAATTTTTTTTATTTGATTGACAAAAAGAAAAAAAAATTTTTCTTTAAAATAAAGGCGGGACCACGCCCATATTTTTTAATTTACTTCCTTTGGATTTTATATACTTAATTCAAAAAACAAAACCTTAAAATGTTGCTTCGTTTTTAAGTTATTAATTAATGCCACAAAAAGTGGTCAAATTCCCCATAGTGCATTGCCTCCTCCTTAGGTTATAATGCCTAGCCTGGTCCTGGGATGCTTTCTCCAGGTTCCGCCTTACAATCTCGAAGATTTCCCTGAGTTTGTTTGCATTCTCTTCCGGGGTCTCTGTCGGTCATCCGGTCCCTACGGTTTCTCTGTCATAAAGGGCGCTCGGTAGTCTTGGTTCTCTGCCTTGGGTAATGAACGACGGTGTGTAACCTGTGGATTCTGAAACGCTCGTGCTTACTGCCAGCATGATATCTGGCCATTTTTCGTCCCATTCTCTTTGGTTCTGCCCTGCGAACTGCGCAATCATTGTTCTCACCGTCCTATTGGCTCTCTCAGTCGGGTTCTCCTGTGGGGTGTATGGAGCTGTGAACTGTTGCCTGGCTCCCATTTCGGCCAGGAAACTCTTGAAAGTTTTGCTGGTAAACTGGACTCCCTTGTCCGTTATGACTATTTTGGGGACCCCATACCTCGCGATTATGCGTTCTTTAAAAGCTTTCTTTAGGGACTCGGCCGTCGCGCTTCGCAGCGGCACCAACTCAGTCCACTTGGAGAACCGGTCTATCAATACCAGCAGCATTTGGTTGCCGTGCTTCGAACGCGGCAGGGGTCCGACGAAGTCCGCACATACCGTAGCCCATGGTTCCTCTGGCACCTGCGTAAGCATTTTCCCAGCCATTTGTATCTGATTCGGCTTGAATCTCATGCATGTCTCGCATACTCGCACGTGGGCTCGGGCGTCTCTGTGCATTCCTGGCCAGAAGTACCGGGCTGCTAGACGTGCTATTGTCTTTCGGCTTCCTACATGGCCAGCCGCCGGTGAGTCGTGGTTCTCCTTCAGCACCGTTTCCCGTAGAGCTTTCGGGACGCACATCTTCCATGTTGCAACATCTTCGCTGCCCGCTCTATGAGGTATATTCCTGTACAGGGTGTTACCCTCCATCACGTAGTCCGGATACTTTTGCGGCTGGGTCCTTATCTTTTCGCGCATTTCCAGAATCCAGCTGCATGCTGCAGAAGCTTCCGCCGCCGACGTCTCCTTGATCCCTCGAAGCGTTTCCGGCAGTGGCTGCCTTGACAAAGCGTCTGCCACCACGTTGAGTTGCCCTTTCCTGTACGCTATTTCAAAGTCGTACTGCTGCAACTCCAGGGCCCATCTGGCGATCCTCCCTGAAGGGCTCTCTATGCTGTTGAGCCACTTCAGTGCCATGTGGTCGGTTACTACTTTAAAGTGGTAACCTTCCAGATACGGCTTGAGCTTTCGGATTGCCCAGACGATTGCCAAGCACTCCTTCTCGGTCGTTGAGTAATTCTTCTCAGCGCCGTTGAGCGTTCGGCTTGAGTAAGAGATTACCTTTTCGCCTCGTTCAGTTTCCTGGGTCAAGATTGCCCCGATGCCGTAGTCGCTTGCGTCAGTTTGCAAGATGAATGGTTTGTCGAAGTCCGGGCATGCCATTACGGGGTCTGCGACGAGTCTTGCCTTCACCTCTTCGAACGCCGTCTGATGTTCCTGTGTCCACACCCATTTATTGCCCTTGCGTAGCAGATCGTTGAGAGGTTTGACTATTTTTGCGAAGTCAGGTACCAACCGGCGGTACCATGATGCTACGCCCAGGTACTGTCGGAGCTCTCTTACTGTCGATGGTGGTTCTAGCTCGGCGATGGCTGCTACCTTTCCCGGGTCCGTGCCTATTCCTTCGCTAGTCACTCGATGACCGAGATATAACAGCTCTTTCTTGAAAAATTGGCACTTGTCCGGGTTTAATCTCAGATTTGCCTCTTTTAGTCGTCGAAACACTTCCTTTAGGTTGGCCTTGTGTTCTTCCAGCGAGCGCCCGATCACTATGATGTCGTCCTGGTAAGCAAATGCGTGCGGCGACATTTCGGGGCCGATCACCCGGTCCAGCACCCGTTGAAAGGTCGCAGACGCCGAATGAAGTCCGAATGGCATTACTTTCCATTGGAATAAACCTTTCCCCGGCACTGTAAGCGCCGTCAACTGCCTGCTGTCCGCTTTCAGTGGGATTTGCCAGTACCCATCCTTTAGGTCCAAGCTGCTGATGTACCGTGCTTCCCTCAGTTGGTCGAGAATATAATTTATTCGGGGCATCGGGTAGGCATCCTTTACAGATTTAACGTTTATTTGCCTAAAGTCGACGCACAGTCTCCATTTGCCCATCTTTTTCCTAGCCATCACGATGGGAGAACTGTATGGGCTTGTTGAGTGTTCTATGTATCCCATTTGGAGAAGCTCGTCCACCTTCGCATTGATCTCCCCTTGAACTTTCGGATTCTTGGGATAGTATCGCTGCTTTATTGGTTTGTCGTCTTTCATCGAGATCTGATGCTCTGCCATGTTTGATGCTCCCTTCATGCTGCTCTGCCTCCAGGAATTTCGTCGTGTCGTCATCTTCGCTTGCCCGTTGTACGACTGCCACCGACAACTTTTCCTCGAGCCATCCCTTGTGACGATTCCTGGCCGGTATTATCACTTCGTGTCCAGCGCACTTAATTTCGGTACCGATTTGTGTTAGAAAGTTCCATCCCAACACCAATGAATCCACTACCCCTGGTAGTATCAGCAGGCTCATGCTCAGTCGCTTGTTCCCGAACGCGATTTCCACCTCCAGCTGCTCATCGATTCCGCCACATCTTCCGTCTGCCAACCTAACTTGCCGTCGTATCCTCGTAATCTTTCCGAGGGCAGCCAGGTCGTCCGCCAGCTCTTTGCTTATAAAGCTTGCTGTTGCCCCGGTGTCGATTGTGGCCTTATAAGTGCCCCCACCAATCGTCACCGCTGCGGACAACTGCTGCTCCTCCTCGATCAGCTTTCCCGTTAGTTTGGAGAGGTAGCATCTTGCGACCCCCGCTCGCCTCTCTGCGGCTGAGATCGCTGGGCATTTCCCGCCTGCTGGCAGCATTCAACGCTCCTGACGCCTACTCTCCCGCACACCCAGCAGAACAACAGGCGTTGGTGCCGATATCCCCGTGCCCAGTGTCCATGACCGCCGCACTTTCGGCAGGCCTCCTGGGGGTCTGTGATGTGTGTCGTTTCACGAGGCCTTTGTGTTGTACTTGGTGGCATCCAAACATTGTTTGCTGGTTGCATCTGTTGCTGTTGTGGTGGTGTCCATTGGCCTCCGCGTGGTGCTCTTGTTGCCTACTGCCGTGGTACTCGGTTAGGTGGCGACCATTGGTCGTTTCCCCGTGTCTCCTGGATTCCTGTCTCTTCGCATCTTCTGCATGTTACCTGCGCTGGCGATGCCGACTTGTTCTTAGAGAATTTGTTTTCCTGCGCGAGCGCTTCCCGCTCCTTTTCGAGTTCTTCATACTCGTCTGCTAATATCATCAGCGTGTCCAGGTCCGACACTTTGTATGCCCTTAGGAAGATCCTTAGACTGGGGGTGCAGTTTTCCTTGATGATCCTTAAGGTCTCTTTAGCTGAGTAATTAAGTGGCCTCACCATCGTCTGCATGTCGATCATGTAGTCTTTGAACGACTCGCTGAAGCCCTGCTTCCGTTGCCTGACCTGATCCGCCAGCCTGGTGAAGAAGTCTCTCGGTAGAAAGTATGTGTGGAAACTATCTATGAACTCCGCCCTGGTTTTCCATTGTTTGTTGTTGGCGATGAACCACTTCAAAGCCCTTCCCTTCAGCAATTCAGGCATCGCTCGGGGAATCATGTCTAACTCCAAGCCGTATGTGTTGACGGACCATTCCACCTGCTCCAGGAACTCGAACGGTTTTTCCGCCCCGTCGAACCTGAACGACCATTCGCGGACCTGTTTAGCGATCCTTGCATAGTCTGATTGATTGGGTTTCGAGATCAGCGATGTTGTTTTCCTGTCTTGGCTTGATTCTCTCCTGTTTGCCTCCTTTTGTAGGTTGTCAACGCTCAGGCTTGCCACTAAGTTGTCCCCTTCGGCGGTTGTTAACGTGATGCTGGGGCCGGCTTTGTCGTGGTAAGTGGCTTCCAAATCGGCCCAGATGTCAACGAGTTGTGGGTCATTATCCGTTTCTGAGTAATACTCGGATAATGCTTTTCTCATGTCCTCTAATCTGCCGTCCAGGGTGACATCTGTGCGACATTGGCGAAATCCTCCTTTTTAAGCCGGTAGATCCACTTCTTCCCCATTCTGTTTAAATTGCTTTCACTGCTGGGACAATCACGTTGTGCGCCAGATGTAACGAACTGATGTTTATGGTCTGCTCGCTACGATATTCGTGCGGCTAGCTCAGTATATTGTGTGTTCGTCCCACCAAATTTATATTAACGTGACCGCCCAGTAGCTCAGTGAGAAAACACAGAATTCACGGGTTCGTATTGGGTTTTATTGCGGGTATATTATTACAAGTGTCTTAGTCTCTTGGTTGGCCTTGACTCGTTGCTTGTGACCTTCGGTGCTTCCGACGGTTCTGATTGACTCGACGACCTCTCGCCTTGACGACTCGGTGCTCCAGTCTTGTAGCTCCCTGAAGATACTCGCAGCTCCCTGAAGATCCTCGCCGCTCCCTGAAGATCCTCGCAGCTCCCTGAAGACGCTCGCTCGCTGTTCATTTCTCACGCGTGACTTGGTGACTGCTGGTAACGACTCGGACTCGCGAGGGGTATCGGCCGTACGGGCTTAGGGAAGCGTCACCGTTCTCAGACTAGGGTGTACAGAAGCTGCGCTCTCCAGGATCGCTCCTTTCGACATACCGCCGCCTGTCCCTTGCTCTGTCCCGGATGGTCCCACTGGGGTTTCTGCTCAGCCCGCGCGGACAGTCAAGGCGGAACGCCAAGAAGCTGCCTCGCGCCTTACTTCGCTTCCACGCCTAGTGTAAACGAACGTTCCACCCTAGCCTCACCCTTTTGGCTTTTGGTACTCGGGGTTTGGGCACGCCGCTCCGGGACCTCGCAAGTCGAATCCGTAGGGCTCTCCTGGATAATTCCACTCGAGACCGTACCGATCGACCGCTCTCCCTTCTGGCTTGTTATACTCGTGGTTCGGGCACGCCGCTCCGGGACCTCGCAAGTCGAATCCGTAGGGCTCTCCTGGACAATTCCACTCGAGACCTTACCGATCGACCGCTCTCCCTTCTGGCTTGTTATACTCCTTCCAGGCATAACGCCAGGACTTTGTGGACAGGGTTAATCGACCGCCTTGACCTAGCCGTGTGATGCCCTCTGGATCTCAGCTACCTGCGTCTCAATTCGGAGATTCCTGGTATCCCAATCCCGAACGTCTCGACGTAGCAATCTCGCTCCTTGTAGGCTCACACGGCGCTGCTTCTCTGGCGACTCGACTTGCTGCTGCTCCCTTGTAGATTATCTGGTTGTTTGATTGTTCACTTTGGTATCTGAGTGATCTTGACGGTTTGACTCCTTGTGATCGACTGATCCAGCTTCCAGCGCTCTGCGGCCTTATATAGGGCCTCCGGGAACCGTTATTTCCCTTTTGCGCACGGCCCGCTGGATCTCTCCACTCCGGGTCCAAAGTCCGTGCCTCCTGGTTGACCCACTTGTCCTTCACATACCGCTTTCAACCGATGCTCTGCCCACAGCTGCCGTCCCGCTGATTCCCATGATGTTTGTGGCACGCCTGTGTGCCACTCCACTGCCGAGATGTGGCACTTCCTCTCCCGGTCCAAAGTTCACGGGAGAGTTCAAAGTTATCCGCTTTTGCACACGGCACTCTTGCTCTGCTCGCGAAGTCTCCATTCTCTCTCGATCTCCATCCTTGGTCTCCAAACTCTCTCGCTCTCCTTCATTGGTCTCCAAACTCTCTCGCTCTCCTTCGTTGGTCTCCAAACTCTCTCGCTCTCCTCGCCGCGCCGTTACTACGCGAATTCGCCGCGTATCTGGCAAGCGGCCGGCCATCTGCTGCTGTTTCTACTTGTGGGGAGTTATTCAACTCCTCACAAACGGTCATATTTTTTACCATCTTTAAAGTCTTATATTTTAATGCAGATAGCAACATAAGCATTCCACAAGCCCATAAAGGTATGCCATATCGAAATCCAAGTCCTTTTGACCAAGTTATGGGCTTTTAAGGATGGAGAGAAGGGCCATTTCTGTAAAACTTCGCAAAATTAACATCAATGACTTAGAAACGGTCATATTTTTTACTACCCTTAAAGCTATATATTTTAATGCAGATTATAACATGCCCAATCCACAAGCCCATAAAGGTATGCCATATCGAAATCCAAGTCCTTTCGACCAAGTTATGCGCTTTCAAGGATGGAGAGAAGGCCCATTTCTGTAAGTCTTCGCAAAATTGAAATCAATGACATAAAAACGGTCATATTTTTTACTACCTTTAAAGCTATATATTTTAATGCAGATAACAACATTATCAATCCACAAGCCCATAAAGGTATGCCATATCGAAATCTGAGTCCTTTCGACCAAGGTTTATGCTTTTAAGGATGGAGAGAAGGCCAATTTCTGTAAACCTTCTCAAAATTAAAATCAATGACATAAAAACGGTCATATTTTTTACTACCTTTAAAGCTATATATTTTAATGCAGATAACAACATAATCATTCCACAAGCCCATAAAGGTATACCATATCGAAATCCGAGTTCTTTTGACCAAGTTATGGGCTTTTAAAGATGGAGAGAAGGCCCATTTCTGTAAATCTTCGCAAAATTTAAATCAATGACATAAAAACGGTCATAATTTGTACTACCTTTAAAGCTATATATTTAAATGCAGATAATAACATGACCATTCCACAAGCCCATAAAGGTATGCCATATCGAAATCCGAGTTAATTTGACCAAGTTATGGGCTTTTAAAGATGGAGAGAAGGCCCATTTCTGTAAGCCTTCGCAAAATTAAAATCAATGACATAAAAACGGTCATATACTTTACTACCTTTAAAGCTATATATTTTAATGCAGATAATAACATGACCATTCCACAAGCCCATAAAGGTATGCCATATCAAAATCCGTGTTCTTTTGACCAAGTTATGGGCTTTTAAAGATGGAGAGAAGGCCAATTTCTGTAAACCTTCGCAAAATTAAAATCAATGACATGAAAACGGTCATATTTTTTACTACCTTTAAAGCTATATATTTTAATGCAGATAACAACAAGAACATTCCACAAGCCCATAAAGGTATGCCATATCGAAATCCGAGTTCTTTTGACCAAGTTAAGGGCTTTTAAGGGTGGAGAGAAGGCCCATTTCTGTAAACATCCGCAAAATTAAAATCAATGACATAAAAACGGTCATATTTTTTACTACCTTTAAAGCTATATATTTTAATGCAGATAACAACATAATCATTCCACAAGCCCATAAAGGTGTGCCATATCGAAATCCGAGTCCTTTCGACCAAGATATATGCTTTTAAGGATGGAGAGAAGGCCCATTTCTTTAAATCTTCGCAAAATTTAAATCAATGACTTAAAAACGGTCATATTTTTTACCACCCTTCAAGCTATATATTTGAATGCAGATAACAACATAATCATTCCACAAGCCCATAAAGGTATGCCATATCGAAATCCGAGTTCTTTTCACCAAGTTATGGGCCTTTAAAGATGGAGAGAAGGACCATTTCTGTAAGCCTTCGCAAAATTAAAATCAATGACATAAAAACGGTCATATATTTTACTACCTTTTCAGCTATATATTCTAATGCAGGTAACAACATTATCATTCCACAAACCCATAAAGGTACGCCTTATCGAAGTCCGAGTTCTTTTGACCCAGTTATGGGCTTTTAAAGATGGAGAGAAGGCCCATTTCTGTAAGCCTTCGCAAAATTAAAATCAATGACATAAAAACGGTCATATTTCTTACTACCTTTAAAGCTTTATTTTAATGCAGATAACAACATAATCATTCCACAAGCCCATAAAGGTATACCATATCGAAATCCGAGTTCTTTTGACCAAGTTATGGGCTTTTAAAGATGGAGAGAAGGCCCATTTCTGTAAAACTTCGCAAAATTAAAATCAAATTCATAAAAACGGTCATATTTTTTACCATCTTTAAAGTTATATATTTTAGTGCAGATAACAACATAATAATTCCACAAGCCCATAAAGGTAGGCCATATCGAAATCCGAGTTCTTTTGACCAAGTTATGGGCTTTTGAAGATGGAGAGAAGCCCCATTTCTGTAAGCCTTCGCAAAATTAAAATCAATGACATAAAAACGGTCATATTTTTTACTACCTTTAAAGCTATATATTTTAATGCAGATAACAACATGAACATTCCACAAGCCCATAAAGGTATGCCATATCGAAATCCGAGGTCTTTTGACCAAGTTAAGGGCTTTTATGGGTGGAGAGAAGGCCCATTTCTGTAAACCTTTGCAAATTAAAAGGGTATACTAGATTCGTCGGAAAGTATGTAACAGGCAGAAGGAAGCGTTTTCGACCCCATAAAGTATATACATTCTTGATCAGGATCACTAGCCGAGTCGATCTAGCCATGTCCGTCTGTCCGTCTGTCCGTATGAACGCTGAGATCTCGGAAACTATAAGAGCTACAATACTGGGATTAGGCATGCAGATTCCTGAGATTCCTGCGCAGCGCAACTCTAACGCCCACAAACCGCCCAAAACTGTGGCTCCTACAGTTTTGATGCTAAAATAAAATTTTTAGCTGAAATGTATTGTTCCCATCAATACCTATCGATTGACCCAGAAAAAAGTTTGCCACGCCCACTTTCAAGCCCACAAACCGTCCACAAACTTCAAAAAATCGTAAGTATGAACGTGGATATCTCGGAAACTATCAAAGATAGAGAATCGGGATCTCAGATTTAGATTCCGTAGCTTTGTACGCAGCGCAATTTTGTCACGCGAATATGCCACGCCCACAAACCGCCCAAACCTGTGGCGCCCACAATTTTCATGCTAGATAAAAAATTTTAACTGAAATTTATTGGTCTCGTCAATACCTATCGATTGATCCAAAAAAAATTTGCCACGCCTACCCTAACGCCCACAATGCTTAAATCTGTCTTCCGCCGGTAGGTGGCGCATTTAAATCTCGCTTTGCTGCTTGCATATCTTCATTTCCCATTGGTCCCTTAAGCTGAGTAACGGGCATCTGATAGTCGAGGTACTCGACTATAGCGTTCTCCCTTGTTTGTACTACCTTTAAAGCTATATATTTTAATGCAGATAACAATATAATCATTCCACAAGCCCATAAAGGTATACCATATCGAAATCGGAGTTCTTCTGACTAAGTTATGGGCTTTTAAGGATGTAGAGAAGGCCCATTTCTGTAAATCTTCGCAAAATTTAAATCGATGACTTAAAAACGTTCATCTTTTTTACTACCTTTAAAGCTATATATTTAAATGCAGATAACAACATAAGCATTCCACAAGCCCATAAAGGTATACCATATCGAAATCCGAGTTCTTTTGACCAAGTTATGGGCTTTTAAAGATGGAGAGAAGGCCCATTTCTGTAAACCTTCGCAAAATTAAAATCAATGACATAAAAACGGTCATATTTTGTACTACCTTTAAAGCTATATATTTTAATGCAGATAACAACATAAGCATTCCACAAGCCCATAAAGGTATACCATATCGAAGTCCGAGTTCTTTTGCCCAAGTTAAGGGCTTTTAAGGGTGGAGAGAAGGCCCATTTCTGTAAACCTTCGCAAAATTTAAATCAATGACTTAAAAACGGTCATGTTTTTTACGACCTTTAAAGCTATATATTTTAATGCAGATAAACACATAATCATTCCACAAGCCCATAAAGGTATGCCATATCGAAATCCGAGTTCTTTTGACCAAGTTATGGGCTTTTAAAGATGGAGAGAAGGCCCATTTCTGTAAACCTTCGCAAAATTAAAATCAATGACATAAAAACGGTCATATTTTTACTACCTTTAAAGCTATATATTTTAATGCAGATAACAACATAATCATTTCACAAGCCCATAAAGGTACGCCATATCGAGATCCGAGTTCTTTTGACCAAGTTATGGGCCTTTGAAGATGGAGAGAAGGCCCATTTCTGTAAACCTTCGCAAAATTAAAATCAATGACATAAAAACGGTCATATTTTTTACTACCTTTAAAGCTATATATTTTAATGCAGATAACAACATGAACATTTCACAAGCCCATAAAGGCTTGCCATATCAAAATCCGAGTTCTTTTGACCAAGTTAAGGGCTTTTAAGGGTGGAGAGAAGGCCCATTTCTGTAAACCTTTGCAAAATTAAAATCAACGACATAAAAACGGTCATAAATTTTACTACCTTTAAAGCTATATATTCTATGCAGATAACAACATATTCATTCCACAAGCCCATAAAGGTATGCCATATCGAAATCCGAGTTCTTTTGACCAAGTTATGGGCTTTTAAAGATGGAGAGAAGGCCATATTCTGTAAACCTTCGCAAAATTTAAATCAATGACATTAAAACGGTCATATTTTTTACTACCTTTAAAGCTATATATTTTGATGCAGATAACAACATAATCATTTCACAAGCCCATAAAGGTACGCCATATCGAGATCCGAGTTCTTTTGACCAAGTTATGGGCCTTTGAAGATGGAGAGAAGGCCCATTTCTGTAAACCTTCGCAAAATTAAAATCAATGACATAAAAACGGTCATATTTTTTACTACCTTTAAAGCTATATATTTTAATGCAGATAACAACATGAACATTCCACAAGCCCATAAAGGTTTGCCATATCGAAATCCGAGTTCTTTTGACCAAGTTAAGGGCTTTTAAGGGTGGAGAGAAGGCCCATTTCTGTAAACCTTTGCAAAATTAAAATCAACAACTTAAAAACGGTCATAAATTTTAGTACCTTTAAAGCTATATATTTAAATGCAAATAACAACATAATCATTCCACAAGCCCATAAAGGTACGCCATATCGAGATCCGAGTTCTTTTGACCAAGTTATGGGCTTTTGAAGATGGAGAGAAGGCCCATTTCTGTATACTTTCGCAAAATTAAAATCAATGACATAAAAACGGTCATATTTTTTACTACCTTTAAAGCTATATATTTTAATGCAGATAACAACATGAACATTCCACAAGCCCAAAAAGGTATGCCATATCGAAATCCAAGTTCTTTTGACCAAGTTAAGGGCTTTTAAGGGTGGAAAGAAGGCCCATTTCTGTAAACCTTTGCAAAATTAAAATCAACGACATAAAAACGGTCATATTTTTTACTACCTTTAAAGCTATATATTTTAATGCAGATAACAACATAATCATTCCACAAGCCCATAAAGGTATACCATATCGAAATCCGAGTTCTTTTGACCAAGTTATGGGCTTTTAAGAATGGAGAGAGAAGGCCCATTTCTGTAAACCTCCGCAAAATTAAAATCAATGACATAAAAACGGTCATATTTTTTACCATCTTTAAAGTCTTATATTTTAATGCAGATAGCAACATAAGCATTCCACAAGCCCATAAGGGAATGCCATATCCAAATCCAAGTGCTTTTGACCAAGTTATGGGCTTTTAAAGATGGAAAGAAGGCCACTTTCTGTAAACCTCCGCAAAATTAAAATCAATGACATAAAAACTGTCGAATTTTTTACTTCCTTTAAGGCTATATATTTTAATGCAGATAACAACATAATCATTCCACAAGCCCATAAAGGTATGCCATATCGAAATCCGAGTCCTTTCGACCAAGTTATGGGCTTTTAAGGATGGAGAGAAGGCCCATTTCTGTAAATCTTCGCAAAATTTAAATCAATGACTTAAAAACGGTCATATTTTTTACTACCTGGAAAGCTATATATTTTAATGCAGATAACAACATAATCATTCCACAAGCCCATAAAGGTATGCCATATCGAAATCCGAGTTCTTTTGACCAAGTTATGGGCTTTTAAAGATGGAGAGAAGGCCATATTCTGTAAGCCTTCGCAAAATTTAAATCAATGACATTAAAACGGTCATATTTATACCCGTTACTCGTAGAGTAAAAGGGTATAGTAGATTCGTCGGAAAGTATGTAACAGGCAGAAGGAAGCGTTTCCGACCCCATAAAGTATATATATTCTTGATCAGGATCACTAGCCGAGTCGATCTAGCCATGTCCGTCTGTCCGTCTGTCCGTATGAACACTGAGGTCTCGGAAACTATAAGAGCTACAATACTGGGATTAGGCATGCAGATTCCTGAGGTTCCTGCGCAGCGCAAGTTTGTTTCAAAAGAGTGCCATGCCCACTCTAACGCCGACAAACCGCCCAAAACTGTGGCTCCTTCAGTTTTGATGCTAGAACAAAAATTTTAACTGAAATGTGTTGTTCTCATCAATACCTACCGATTGACCTAAAAAAAAATTGCCACGCCCACTTTAACGCCCACAAACCGCCCAAAAACTTCAAAAAATCGTAAGTATGAACGCGGATATCTCGAAAAATATCGAAGAAAGAGAAACGGGATTTCAGATTTAGATTCCGTAGGCTTGAGCGCAGCGCAAGTTTGTTACGCGAATATGCCACGCCCACTCTAACGCCCACAAACCGCCCAAATCTGTGGCGCCCACAATTTTCATGCTAGATAAAAAATTTTAACTGAAATGTATTGTTCTTGTCAATCTAAAAAAAACTTTGCCACGCCCACTCTAACGCCCACAACGCTTAAATCTGTCTACCGCCGGTAGGTGGCGCATTTGCTGCTTGCATATCTCCATTTTCCTTTGGTCCCTTTACCTGAGTAACGGGTATCTGATAGTCGAGGTACTCGACTATAGCGTTCTTCCTTGTTTTTACTACCTTTAAAGCTATATATTTTAATGCAGATAACAACATAATCATTTCACAAGCCCATAAAGGTACGCCATATCGAGATCCGAGTTCTTTTGACCAAGTTATGAGCTTTTGAAGAAGGAGAGAAGCCCCATTTCTGTAAACCTTCGCAAAATTTAAATCAATGACTTAAAAACGGTCATATTTTTTACTACCTTTAAAGTTATATATTTTAATGCAGATAACAACATAATCACTCCACAAGCCCATAAAGGTATGCCATATCGAAATCCGAGTTCTTTTGACCAAGTTATGGGCTTTTAGGGATGGAGAGAAGGCCCATTTCTGTAAACCTCCGCAAAATTAAAATCAACGACATATAAACTGTCAAATTTTTTACTAACTTTAAAGCTATATATTTTAATGCAGATAACAACATAATCATTCCACAAGCCCATAAAGGTATGCCATATCGAAGTCCGAGTTCCTTTGACCAAGTTATGGGCTTTTAAAGATGGAGAGAAGGCCATATTCTGTAAACCTTCGCAAAATGTAAATCAATGACATTAAAACGGTCATATTTTTTACTACCTTTAAAGCTATATATTTTAATGCAGATAACAACATAATCATTTCACAAGCCCATAAAGGTACGCCATATCGAGATCCGAGTTCTTTTGACCAAGTTATGGGCCTTTGAAGATGGAGAGAAGGCCCATTTCTGTAAACCTTCGCAAAATTAAAATCAACGACATAAAAAACGGTCATATTTTTTACTACCTTTAAATCTATATATTTAAATGCAGATAACAACATAATCATTTGACATGATGGAGAGAAAGCCCATTTCAGTAAACCTCCGCAAAATTAAAATCAACGACTTAAAAACGGTCATAAATTTTAGTACCTTTAAAGCTATATATTTAAATGCAAATAACAACATAATCATTCCACAAGCCCATAAAGGTACGCCATATCGAGATCCGAGTTCTTTTGACCAAGTTATGGGCTTTTGAAGATGGAGAGAAGGCCCATTTCTGTATACTTTCGCAAAATTAAAATCAATGACATAAAAACGGTCATATTTTTTACTACCTTTAAAGCTATATATTTTAATGCAGATAACAACATGAACATTCCACAAGCCCAAAAAGGTATGCCATATCGAAATCCAAGTTCTTTTGACCAAGTTAAGGGCTTTTAAGGGTGGAAAGAAGGCCCATTTCTGTAAACCTTTGCAAAATTAAAATCAACGACATAAAAACGGTCATATTTTTTACTACCTTTAAAGCTATATATTTTAATGCAGATAACAACATAATCATTCCACAAGCCCATAAAGGTATGCCATATCGAAATCCGAGTTCTTTTGACCAAGTTATGGGCTTTTAAAGATGGAGAGAAGGCCATATTCTGTAAGCCTTCGCAAAATTTAAATCAATGACATTAAAACGGTCATATTTATACCCGTTACTCGTAGAGTAAAAGGGTATAGTAGATTCGTCGGAAAGTATGTAACAGGCAGAAGGAAGCGTTTCCGACCCCATAAAGTATATATATTCTTGATCAGGATCACTAGCCGAGTCGATCTAGCCATGTCCGTCTGTCCGTCTGTCCGTATGAACACTGAGGTCTCGGAAACTATAAGAGCTACAATACTGGGATTAGGCATGCAGATTCCTGAGGTTCCTGCGCAGCGCAAGTTTGTTTCAAAAGAGTGCCATGCCCACTCTAACGCCGACAAACCGCCCAAAACTGTGGCTCCTTCAGTTTTGATGCTAGAACAAAAATTTTAACTGAAATGTGTTGTTCTCATCAATACCTACCGATTGACCTAAAAAAAAATTGCCACGCCCACTTTAACGCCCACAAACCGCCCAAAAACTTCAAAAAATCGTAAGTATGAACGCGGATATCTCGAAAAATATCGAAGATAGAGAAACGGGATTTCAGATTTAGATTCCGTAGGCTTGAGCGCAGCGCAAGTTTGTTACGCGAATATGCCACGCCCACTCTAACCCCCACAAACCGCCCAAATCTGTGGCGCCCACAATTTTCATGCTAGATAAAAAATTTTAACTGAAATGTATTGTTCTTGTCAATCTAAAAAAAACTTTGCCACGCACACTCTAACGCCCACAACGCTTAAATCTGTCTACCGCCGGTAGGTGGCGCATTTGCTGCTTGCATATCTCCATTTTCCTTTGGTCCCTTTACCTGAGTAACGGGTATCTGATAGTCGAGGTACTCGACTATAGCGTTCTTCCTTGTTTTTACTACCTTTAAAGCTATATATTTTAATGCAGATAACAACATAATCATTTCACAAGCCCATAAAGGTACGCCATATCGAGATCCGAGTTCTTTTGACCAAGTTATGAGCTTTTGAAGAAGGAGAGAAGCCCCATTTCTGTAAACCTTCGCAAAATTTAAATCAATGACTTAAAAACGGTCATATTTTTTACTACCTTTAAAGTTATATATTTTAATGCAGATAACAACATAATCACTCCACAAGCCCATAAAGGTATGCCATATCGAAATCCGAGTTCTTTTGACCAAGTTATGGGCTTTTAGGGATGGAGAGAAGGCCCATTTCTGTAAACCTCCGCAAAATTAAAATCAACGACATATAAACTGTCAAATTTTTTACTAACTTTAAAGCTATATATTTTAATGCAGATAACAACATAATCATTCCACAAGCCCATAAAGGTATGCCATATCGAAGTCCGAGTTCCTTTGACCAAGTTATGGGCTTTTAAAGATGGAGAGAAGGCCATATTCTGTAAACCTTCGCAAAATGTAAATCAATGACATTAAAACGGTCATATTTTTTACTACCTTTAAAGCTATATATTTTAATGCAGATAACAACATAATCATTTCACAAGCCCATAAAGGTACGCCATATCGAGATCCGAGTTCTTTTGACCAAGTTATGGGCCTTTGAAGATGGAGAGAAGGCCCATTTCTGTAAACCTTCGCAAAATTAAAATCAACGACATAAAAAACGGTCATATTTTTTACTACCTTTAAATCTATATATTTAAATGCAGATAACAACATAATCATTTGACATGATGGAGAGAAAGCCCATTTCAGTAAACCTCCGCAAAATTAAAATCAACGACTTAAAAACGGTCATAAATTTTAGTACCTTTAAAGCTATATATTTAAATGCAAATAACAACATAATCATTCCACAAGCCCATAAAGGTACGCCATATCGAGATCCGAGTTCTTTTGACCAAGTTATGGGCTTTTGAAGATGGAGAGAAGGCCCATTTCTGTAAACCTTCGCAAAATTAAAATCAATGACATAAAAACGGTCATATTTTTTACTACCTTTAAAGCTATATATTTTAATGCAGATAACAACATGAACATTCCACAAGCCCATAAAGGTTTGCCATATCGAAATCCGAGTTCTTTTGACCAAGTTAAGGGCTTTTAAGGGTGGAGAGAAGGCCCATTTCTGTAAACCTTTGCAAAATTAAAATCAACAACTTAAAAACGGTCATAAATTTTAGTACCTTTAAAGCTATATATTTAAATGCAAATAACAACATAATCATTCCACAAGCCCATAAAGGTACGCCATATCGAGATCCGAGTTCTTTTGACCAAGTTATGGGCTTTTGAAGATGGAGAGAAGGCCCATTTCTGTATACTTTCGCAAAATTAAAATCAATGACATAAAAACGGTCATATTTTTTACTACCTTTAAAGCTATATATTTTAATGCAGATAACAACATGAACATTCCACAAGCCCAAAAAGGTATGCCATATCGAAATCCAAGTTCTTTTGACCAAGTTAAGGGCTTTTAAGGGTGGAAAGAAGGCCCATTTCTGTAAACCTTTGCAAAATTAAAATCAACGACATAAAAACGGTCATATTTTTTACTACCTTTAAAGCTATATATTTTAATGCAGATAACAACATAATCATTCCACAAGCCCATAAAGGTAAGCCATATCGAAGTCCGAGTTCCTTTGACCAAGTTATGGGCTTTTAAAGATGGAGAGAAGGCCATATTCTGTAAACCTTCGCAAAATGTAAATCATTGACATTAAAACGGTCATATTTTTTACTACCTTTAAAGCTATATATTTTAATGCAGATAACAACATAATCATTTCACAAGCCCATAAAGGTACGCCATATCGAGATCCGAGTTCATTTGACCAAGTTATGGGCCCTTGAAGATGGAGAGAAGGCCCATTTCTGTAAACCTTCGCAAAATTAAAATCAACGACATAAAAACGGTCATATTTTTTACTACCTTTAAAGCTATATATTTTAATGCAGATAACAACATGAACATTCCACAAGCCCATAAAGGTTTGCCATATCGAAATCCAAATTCTTTTGACCAAGTTAAGGGCTATTAAGGGTGGAGAGAAGGCCCATTTCTGTAAACCTTTGCAATATTAAAATCAACGACATAAAAACGGTCATATTTTTTACTACCTTTAAAGCTATATATTTTAATGCAGATAACAACATAATCATTCCACAAGCCCATAAAGGTATACCATATCGAAATCCGAGCTCTTTTGACCAAGTTATGGGCTTTTAAGGATGGAGAGAAGGCCCATTTCTGTAAACCTCCGGAAAATTAAAATCAATGACATAAAAAACGGTCATATTTTTTACCATCTTTAAAGCTATATATTTTAATGCAGATAACAACATAATCATTCCACAAGCCCATAAAGGTATGCCATATCGAAATCCGGGTCCTTTCGACCAAGTTATGGGCTTTTAAGGATGGAGAGAAGGCCCATTTCTGTAAACCTCCGGAAAATTAAAATCAATGACATAAAAAACGGTCATATTTTTTACTACCGTTAAAGCTATATATTTCAATGCAGATAACAACATAATCATTCCACGAGCCCATAAAGGTATACCATATCGAAATCCGAGTTCTTTTGACCAAGTTATGGGCTTTTAAGGATGGAGAGAAGGCCCATTTCAGTAAACCTCCGGAAAATTAAAATCAATGACATAAAAAACGGTCATATTTTTTACCATCCTTAAAGTCTTTTATTTTAATGCAGATGGCAACATAAGCGTTCCACAAGCCCATAAAGGTATACCATATCGAAATCCGAGTTCTTTTGACCAAGTTATGGGCTTTTAAGGATGGAGAGAAGGCCCATTTCTGTAAATCTTCGCAAAATTTAAATCATTGACTTAAAAACGGTCATATTTTTTACCATCTTTAAAGTCTTATATCTTAATGCAGATAGCAACATAAGCATTCCACAAGCCCATAAAGGAATGCCATATCCAAATCCAAGTCCTTTTGACCAAGTTATTGGCTTTTAAAGATGGAAAGAAGGCCACTTTCTGTAAACCTCCGCAAAATTAAAATCAATGACATAAAAACTGTCAAATTTTTTACTACCTTTAAAGCTATATATTTTAATGCAGATAACAACATAATCATTCCACAAGCCCATAAAGGTATGCCATATCGAAATCCGAGTTCTTTTGACCAAGTTATGGGCTTTTAAAGATGGAGAGAAGGCCATATTCTGTAAACCTTCGCAAAATTTAAATCAATGACATTAAAACGGTCATTTTTTACTACCTTTAAAGCTATATATTTTAATGCAGATAACAACATAATCATTTCACAAGCCCATAAAGGTACGCCATATCGAGATCCGAGTTCTTTTGACCAAGTTATGGGCCTTCGAAGATGGAGAGAAGGCCCGTTTCTGTAAACCTTCGCAAAAATTAAATCAATGTCTTAAAAACGGTCATATTTTTTACTACCTTTAAAGCTATATATTTTAATGCAGATAACAACATAATCACTCCACAAGCCCATAAAGGTATGCCATATCGAAATCCGAGCTCTTTTGACCAAGTTATGGGCTTTTAAAGATGGTGAGAAGGCCCATTTCTGTAAACCTTCTCAAAATTAAAATCAATGACATAAAAACGGTCATGTTTCTTACTACCTTTAAAGCTATTTATTTTAATGCAGATAACAACATAATCATTCCACAAGCCCATAAAGGTATACCATATCGAAATCCGAGTTCTTTTATGGGCTTTTAAAGATGGAGAGAAGGCCATATTATGTAAACCTACGCAAAATTTAAATCGATGACATTAAAACTGTCATATTTTTTACTACCTTTAAAGCTATATATTTTAATGCAGATAACAACATAATCATTTCACAAGCGCATAAAGGTTCGCCATATCGAGATCCGAGTTCTTTTGACCAAGTTTTGGCCTTTGAAGATGGAGAGAAGGCCCATTTCTGTAAACATTCGCAAAATTAAAATCAATGACATAAAAACGGTCATATTTTTTACTACCTTTAAAGCTATATATTTTAATGCAGATAACAACACAATCATTCCACAAGCCCATAAAGGTATACCATATCGAAATCCGAGTTATTTTGACCAAGTTATGGGCTTTTAAGGGTGGAGAGAAGGTCCATTTCTGTAAACCTTCCCAAAATAAACATCAATGACATAGAAAAAACTATATATTTTAATGCAGATAACAACATAATCATTCCACAAGCCCATAAAGGTATACCATATCGAAATCTGAGTTATTTTGACCAAGTAATGGGCTTTTAAAGATGGAGAGAAGGCCCATTTCTGTAAACCTTCTCAAAATTAAAATCAATGACATAAAAACGGTCATATTTTTTACAACCTAAAGCTACATATTTTAATGCAGATAACAACATAATCATTCCACAAGCCCATAAAGGTACGCCATATCGAGATCCGAGTTCTTTTGACCAAGTTATGGGCTTTTGAAGATGGAGAGAAGGCCCATTTCTGTATACTTTTGCAAAATTAAAATCAATGACATAAAAACGGTCATATTTTTTACTACCTTTAAAGCTATATATTTTAATGCAGACAACAACATGAACATTCCACAAGCCCATAAAGGTATGCCATATCGAAATCCGAGTTCTTTTGACCAAGTTAAGGGCTTTTAAGGGTGGAGAGAAGGCCCATTTCTGTAAACCTTTGCAAAATTAAAATCAACGAGGTAAAAACGGTCATATTTTTTACTACCTTTAAAGCTATATATTTTAATGCAGATAACAACATAATCATTCCACAAGCCCATAAAGGTATACCATATCGAAATCCGAGTTCTTTTGACCAAGTTATGGGCTTTTAAAGATGGAGAGAAGGCCCATTTCTGTAAACCTCCGCAAAATTAAAATCAATCACATAAAAACGGTTATATTTTTTACTACCTTTAAAGCTATATATTTTAATGCAGATAACAACATAATCATTCCACAAGCCCATAAAGGTATGCCATATCGAAATCCGAGTTCTTTTGACCAAGTTATGGTTATGGATTTAGCGTCGCTTGTGAACGGTTGTGTTTACTCTTGTGCTCTGAATTTTTGTCTATTATGTGATTTTTTGCGAGTGTTTTGTGTTTGTTTATTAACAAAGCTTAGTCTAACCGCTGGGTTAGTGTGTTTTGTGTTTTTTACTAGATCTCCCAGTGATTATAGTTATTTAAACATTTATATTAGATTTGTATAATCTCCTAGCTTTGTTAGTGTAATTTTATACTCACTAAACTTGCTAAAACTCTTTGATTCTCACTCTCCTCCCGCTCTATATTACAACTGTAAATTAAACTCTCTCTGAACCTGCCAAATTTCTGGTGTGCTATTCTCTTGTCTCTCTCTCTCTCTCTCTCTCTCTCTTGCTTGCTTTATATTGTAACTGTTCCTGCGTAAAGTTGTCAGTGTCCCAAAAGCAACGCTCAATCGATAGAAGATTTATTCTCTCGTGCTCTCTTACATTTAAATTAATAATACAGCTGTTTCAGGTGAAGTCACTGCTTCTCGAAGTCGGGTGGTAAAGAAACCTTCAGTGCTGGCTACGGTGCCGACCGTACCTATAGGTACAGAAGTTACCGTTTCTGGCTCTCAGCTTAGTGAGGAGCAATCTGCTGCTGGGGGACGTAAGAAATTATCAGTTGTTCCACATAGAAAACAATTATTTGTTTCGAGATTCACCCCAGATACCACATCTGAGGATGTTTTGGAATTTATTCGTGAAAAATTCCCATCCGAGAATATTTCAGTTGAACAATTTAGATTTTCATATGCTCGTAGTATATCGTCTTTTAAAATATTTGCTCCGCCTGTATGTTTAAGGTACTACTTTCTGAAAGCTTTTGGCTTAATGATGATATAGTATTAAAAGAATTTGTTCCCAATAAACCGAGAACAAATAACAGACCTTCCATTGCGCCAAAAAACTAAAAAGTTTATTTTTGGCTTATCAAAATGTTTGGGGACTAAATATGAAGCTACCCAAGCTTTATGCTGACTCCTCTGCATTTACTGCTGATATTTTGGCTTTTACGGAAACTTGGCTGAAACCAGAGATATCTGACAATGAAGTTCTGTCAAACAATTTTAATGCCTATAGGACCGATCGCTCCTCACGTAGGGGAGGCGGTGTGCTGATTGCCGTTAGCACTAGCCTACCATCCGAGAGAATTCACTCTGATACTCCTAATGAAATTGAATTTGTTAGTGTGAAAGTTTCCTTGCAATCATTCTCAATATTTGTTACATGTTCCTATACTCCACCTGGCTCTGATTTAATAATTTATGAGCACCACCTGTCTGCGATAAAATCTGTTCTATCCCTTCTTTCTAACAGTGACCTTTTGATTGTTTTGGGTGACTTTAATCTCCCTGATATTTCTTGGTCTCCTCCTACTGACTCACTAGTCGCTATACCTCTATCCGCCCATGATTTTGTAGATGGTCTTCTAGAACTATCGTTACAGCAAGTAAGCTTTATACGGAACTCATTAAATAGACAACTAGATCTCGTGTTTGTTTCAGACCCGTCTGAAGTCACGGTATCTAGAATTGACGCTCTTGTTGTACCTGAAGACCGATATCATCCAAAAATGGAATTGACAATCTGCCTCCCATGCGTTGATACCCTCTCTCCTTTAGTTTCTCAAACTAAAGTGAGATGTTTCCGAAAATGTAATTATAAAAAACTTAACGACATGATTTCTCAATATAATTGGACAGAATTGTACAATTGTATGGATATTGAAAGTGCCACTGAACACTTCTATATAGTGTTAAATACCTTTTTTAATGAATGCGTTCCTAATAGGTTTCCTTCAAAGACAAACAGGCCACCTTGGTTTACCAATGCGCTTCAAAGACTTAAAAACCTTAAGACAAACACTTATAAAAAGTATAAGAAATCGGGTAAGCCATCTGATTTTTCGAAATATGTGGTGGCTCGATCGGATTTTAATGTTCTTAATAGTCATTGCTATTCTATGTATTTAAGTCGATGTAAATTTGAATTTTCAAATGATGCGAAGCAGTTTTATAACTTTGTCAATGCCAAGCGTAAGTCGTCAGCATCAGCGTTTGAAAAGCTACGCTACTCTCGTAGTATTTCGTTTTGCTATTGCTATCGCTCCCTTTTTGACGAGAGCCGTAGCAGAGCCATAGCAGGACAACGAGAAAGTATGTGCTCTGCTCTGGTAGCAGTTTTGTCGCTTGAGAAACTGTAGCAATAGCGGTAGCAGAAAATAAAGTTCTGTGCTCTGCGTAGCAGTAACGGTAGCAAAAAAATTGGTAGCGAGATGAGAGCAGAGCACATGCTATTTTTTCATGTGCTACGGCTCTCGCTTGTGTTTTTTTTTTTTATTTTCTGCACCTTTCTTATGCACCGATTTTCTTTTACTCGTCACTTTGTTGTTTAAAGAAAATAATTTGGCACTTTTGAGTTTTGATTGACTGCGTAAACATGATACCGGCAAAAAAAGTATCAACATTTTAAAATATTACAAGGAGATAGATTCCGACAAGACCAATGTATTACATTTTTTTTATTGATTTTAACTTTAATTACTTGAGGTTTCACGGTTTTTTTGGTCTGCATGCAACCAGAATCATTTTCTTGCTGCTCAGGTCGGATGTCATGCAATTTTAAATGTTTCTTTAAATTAAAAACACGGTCGTTTTTTATAACTCGGAAACATGTTTTGCATTTAACGTGGTCGGAATCTATCTCCTCGTAATATTTTAAAATGTTGATACTTTTTTTGCCGGTATCATGTTTAAGCAGTCAATCAAAACTCAAAAGTGCCAAATTATTTTCTTTAAACAACAAAGTGACGAGTAAAAGAAAATCGGTGCATAAGAAAGGTGCAGAAAATAAAAAAAAAAAAACACAAGCGAGAGCCGTAGCACATGAAAAAATAGCATGTGCTCTGCTCTCATCTCGCTACCAATTTTTTTGCTACCGTTACTGCTACGCAGAGCACAGAACTTTATTTTCTGCTACCGCTATTGCTACAGTTTCTCAAGCGACAAAACTGCTACCAGAGCAGAGCACATACTTTCTCGTTGTCCTGCTATGGCTCTGCTACGGCTCTCGTCAAAAAGGGAGCGATAGAAATAGCATAGCAGTATTTGTATTCATCTCGCTGCTACGGAGTAGTAATTGCAAACACTGGTCAGCATTGCCTTCATCGGTACGTTTTAACTCAATGGAGGCATCGACGATTTCTGAAATTGCTGATTTATTTGCCGAGTTTTTCCAAACTACTTATACTTCGGCTGCTTGGTCAAATTCTAACTACTGTTGTGAGAAACTCCTTGTGTTGGTAGTTTTATTATTCCGTATACATTTAGTGAGAACACATCTTTTGGTAGTTTTTTAAGATTCTTTATTTTTTTAGTTTTTGTATCCAGGAGCAGCGTTAATGCCGCTTCCAACGTCAAGTTGTCTCTGATTTTACAATTTGCCTTAGGATCTAAGTAAGCCTAATTCTCGTAGCTGCGCTGCTTACAGTTGGGCGGCAGAGAGACGGCTATGTATATCTTATGTATATAAAGTGTATTTAATTATGCTCTCTTTGGCTGGAGCGCGAGAGTAAATGTATGTACTTGAGTTTGGCTGAGCGGCCGGCGTGTGCAACAGAAAGCTGACACTTGCACTTTCTGTGAGCGCGCCGATCGACTCATGTTTCGGTCACTTAGGTTTTTGACCGAGCCTTTTGTTTATATAAACACTGCAACAAAGTGTTACAGTGTGTTTGTTTCAAGTACTCTTGGTACAGTAGATATTCGATATAAGTGCATACTACATCTCCCTCCTTTTGAAAAATAACGTAATATTATGAAGTTATTTTATTAGTATATTTTACTTAAAGGAATAATTATTATTATTTTTTTTTTTTTTAATACAAAGAGAATGGAGTTGGGAATAATATTTATATTTAAAGAATAAGTATTTCTAAAGCATGGCCATGCTAAATGCAATTATGAAATAAACGTTTTTAATCTATCCTTATGAACTGTTTGTTTTTTGTTCTTATTATTCGTTATTATAATGTTATTTCTTTTTCCTATATCCGTTACTTTATACGGACCGGTATATTGAAAATCTAACTTATGACCAGTTTCATTTCTTAAAAGGACTTGATCACCTACTGATATATCTATGTTGATTATTTTCCTTATTTTTTTCTATCATTATTCTAGCTCTTTTGTATGCTACCTCTAATCTATATTTACTTTCCTTAGCATAGTCATCTATATTATATATAGGTTCTATATTTTCTATACTATTAAATTGTTTTGGTAAATTCTTTGTTTTACCAAATACTAGCTCGTATGGGCAATAATTATGTGCCATTGAAGGGGTCGTGTTAAAACAAAAAACAAAATATTGAAGCCATACGTCCCAATCAGTTTTATCAACCGATATATATGACCGTATGTATTCATTGAAAGTTCTATGACTTCGTTCTATTGTTCCTACTGTCTGGTGGTGGTATGCCGCAGATGTTATATTTTCAATTTTTAAGTATTTGCACAAGTCATTTATAATGGAATTCTTATATTCTGTACCCATGTCCGTAATGAACGTCTTCATTGGATCGTACTTCAGAATAAATGATTCAAAAATTGCTTGCAACTAAATATTTAGTCAGGTCACATATTAGAGTGATTGCATACCCATTGCCATTTTCTGATTTTGGTAATGGACCAATAGTGTCCACTATCACTCTGTCAAAAGCATTTATAGGCGTATCAGTTATTATCAATGGAGTCTTATTGTGCTTAGGTATTTAAGCTTTTTGGCATTTCTGACATTTTCTTATGTATTCAGTAATATCTCGAGTCATACCTTTCCAAAAATAATGTCTTTTGACCTTGGCCAAGGTTTTTGTAATGCCAGTATGACCTCCTTGTATTGGATCATCATGTAATTTAGTATTGCTTCTTTCTCGTTTTGTTTTTCTATAAGGGTCACCGGGTTGAGTAGCGCTACTCTTAAGGTATTCAATATCTTGTTGCCCATTTGTTTAAAATTATCTATTGATACATGTTCAAAGATATTTTCCCACGGTGCCATTTTGAGTTGGCTGATTTTGTTTATACCGGCTTGCATTTCAAGCTTTTGGAAAAATTGACCTAGGTCTAGGATTCCATTGGTATATAAATCGCTAACATCATATTTTGCAGTAATTTTCCTACCATGTTTAAATAAACATAGCATATCTTTTACATGCAAGGTCACTACTTTACGTACTTCGTCATTGTTTATGACTTCATATACGTTGGGCTTAGAAGCTTTCTCTATAGATTGCGTAGGCAATTCCATTTGTTTGTTTTCCGCGCGGAATTTCTGTCTATTTTGATATCTAGTAGTGACTTTCTTTATATTTCCAGTAATGTTTTGTAGATCTTTAATGGTTATTCTTGATAACGCATCAGCTACATAATTGTCTTTTCCCTTTAGGTATTCAACTGTGAAATCATACTCTTCTAACTCTAGCCTCATACGTGTCAGTTTGGAACTCGGATTTATCATTGAAAATAGATATATTAATGGTCTGTGATCTGTTTTGATTGTAAAGTGATTTCCATAAATATATGGTCGAAAATGTAATATTCCCCAGTGAATTGCAGCTAATTCCTGCTCTGTTGTGCACTTATTACTTTCTCCCTTAGTGAAGGCTCTTGATGCATATGCAATGGGAAGTTGGAGTCTGTTATGGTTTTGAGTTAAAACCGCTCCACACGCTTGTTTACTTGCATCAGTTATTATACAAAATTCTTTGCTGAAATCGGGATATTGTAGCAAAGTAGGTTCCATTAGTTTTGTTTTTAAATATTGGAATGCGTTTTGGCATTCATCTGTCCATTCAAAAGGAACATTCTTTTTACATAATCTTGTTATGTGCCGTGAATATTCGGCGAAATTTTTTATGAAACGTCTATAATAATTGCAAAATGCTACAAATCGTCTAGCGCTGTCCGCATTGTGCGGCGCAGGGTAATTCATAATGACGTCATATTTCTTGTCGTCTGGAAGTATTCCTTTATCTGTGCATTTATGACCGAGAAAGGTCACTTCATGCATAAAAAATGAACATTTTTCTGGATGTAACTTTAGATTGTATTTCCTGCATTTCTCAAAAACGTCTGTTAAGTTTTTAAGCATATGTTTCTTGGAACAACCTATAACTATTAAGTCATCCATATAAAGGAATGCTTGTGAAGGTTCTAATCCAGAGAATGCAATAGTCATCATTCTTTGCAATGAATTAGGCGCTATTTTTAATCCGAAAGGTAATCGCGTGAAGCGATACGAGCCAGTGCTCGTTGAAAATGACGTTATATCCCTTGAACTTTTTTCGAGATCAATTTGATGAAATCCTGACATTAAGGTAAGGCATGAAAAATATTTTGCTCGTCCCAGTTGATCCAAAATATCATCAATTCTTTGGTGTGGGAATTTATCGGAAAGTAATTTTTTATTAATTTGACGATAATCAATCACTAATCGCCATTTCTTTTGTTCTGAACCTGGGGATGGTTTTTTAGGAACAAGTAACAATGGGCTATTATATTCAGATACCGATGGTTCAACAATCCCGTCGGTGATCAATTTTCCGAATTGTTTCTGTATTTCATTCACCTGACAGTGTGGGCATCTGTAATTTTTTATATACACTGGTTCATCATCCTTCAATCTCAGTTTTTGTTTATAAAAATTATTTGTGCTTATTGGTTCGGTTTCCAATCCGAATATATCATTGTATTTGGTGCTTAGACTTGAAAGCTGTGATTTGAATTGTGGAGGAAAGTTTTTTGAAAGTTGAGATAATACAGACTTTTCTCTATTTTCGAGATTAGTTTTGACTACATCGTAGTTCGAAAGTGATTCATAAGCTAAATTATTTGTACTGACTACTTGATCTTTGTTTGTGGTATTGAGTAGTCGTATGAAAGCGTTTTTAGATGTTGCTATGGTACTTGCTATATAAATACCATGCCTAATTTCTTGATTTGGAATCAATACACTGTCTCCTTTTGAATTTAGTTAAATTTTTCTAATAACTTGGGATCTTGCTGGCAGAAGTATTGAGTTGTTGCCAGAACTGTATGTTATTAGAACATAAATTGGAAATTTTAAGTTATTAGGTCTGATTATAAGCCAATCTTCAGATGACTTGAAGTCTAATTGACAGTTGTATTTTCTTATAAAATCGATTCCTAAAATGCCATCACAAGGGATAGCGAAATGTAAATCCACGACATGAAAATCATGTTGAATTATGTACTTAGTGGTCTGTATCTCAATAGAAGTTAACCCCTTGGATTTGGTTACCTCTTGACTTATTCCTCTTATGTCTATAATATAATTATCTTGTATGTCATGAAAGACATCAGAATTTTCTTTAACTACTGAAATGTCTGCACCTGTGCCTACTAAAAAGACAAGTTCTTTTCCTGTAGCCACATGATTGAATGAAACAAAAATGTTTTGACTGAGATTAACTGTATGTACCTTTGCATTTTCTACTGTTGAATATCTAAAGGGTTTTGTGAGTTTCCCGATGTACTATTGGTTACTCGGATATTATTTTGATTATTATTGTTGTGGCCGCGACTCGAGTTTCCACGGCCTCTATAGTTTCTTCTATATTGGTTTCGTCCAGAGTTGTTTTGTGTACTATTGTTGTTGTAATTATTATAACGACTACAAAAGTTACCTCTTACCTTTTAGATTTGTTTTTATTATGGAAACTGCTAATTGTTCGTGCTCGCCTTTTATTGATTCTATTATTTGTAATGCATCAATAAAGCTTGTTAAGTTTTCAGCTTAACCATCGAAAACTGGTATAAGCTTGAATGCTGTATTAATAAAATCAATATTAGATTGTGCCATTGTGATATTGTTTCCTATTTTATTTTCTATTATGCTTGAACTATCATCAGAATCTGTAGAATTGTCCAGATCTGACATTAAAACAGCTGGAATAGTAAGATTATTTAAATCTTGCTCTTCTATTTTAGGATTTTTATACCCGTTACTCGTAGAGTAAAAGGGTATACTAGATTCGTCGGAAAGTATGTAACAGGCAGAAGGAAGCGTTTCCGACCCCATAAAGTATATATATTCTTGATCAGGATCACTAGCCGAGTCGATCTAGCCATGTCCGTCTGTCCGTCTGTCCGTCTGTCCGTCTGTCCGTCTGTCCGTCTGTCCGTCTGTCTGTCCGTCCGGATGAACGCTGAGATCTTGGAAACTATAAGAGCTAGGCTATTGAGATTAGGCGTGCAGATTCCTGAGCTTCTTACGCAGCGCAAGTTTGTTTCAGCAGAGTGCCACGCCCACTCTAACGCCCACAAACCGCCCAAAACTGAGGCTCCTACAGTTTTCATGCTAGAATAAAATTTTTAACTGAAATGTATTGTTCTCATCAATACCTATCGATTGACCCAAAAAAAAGTTTGCCACGCCCACTTGAACGCCCACAAACCGCCCACAAACTTCAAAAAATCGTAAATATGAACGCAGATATCTCGGAAAATATCAAAGATAGAGAAATGGGAATTCAGATTTAGATTCCGTAGGCTTGAGCGCAGCGCAGGTTTGTCACGCGAATATGCCACGCCCACTCTAACGCCCACAAACCGCCCAAGCCTGTGGCGCCCACAATATTCATGCTAGATACAAAATTTTAACTGAAATGTATTGGTCTTGTCAATACCTATCGATTGATCCAAAAAAAACTTTGCCACGCCCACTCTAACGCCCACAACGCTTAAATCTGTCTACCGCCGGTAGGTGGCGCATTTCAACCTCGCTTTGCTGCATATCTCCATTTTCCTTTGGTCCTTTTAGCTGAGTAACGGGTATCTGATAGTCGAGGTACTCGACTATAGCGTTCTTCCTTGTTTTTACTACATTTAAAGCGATATATTTTAATGCAAATAACAACATAATCATTTCACAAGCCCATTTCTGTAAATCCTTGCAAAATTTAAATCAATGACTTAAAAACGGTCATATTTTTTACTACCTTTAAAGCTATATATTTTAATGCAGATAACAACATAATCATTCCACAAGCCCATAAAGGTATACCATGTCGAAATTCGAGTTCTTTTGACCAAGTTATGGGCTTTTAAGGATGGAGAGAAGGCCCATTTCTGTAAACCTCCGCAAAACTAAAATCAATGACATAAAAACGGTCATATTTTTTACCATCTTTAAAGTCTTATATTTTAATGCAGATAGCAACATAAGCATTCCACAAGCACATAAAGGGATGTCATATCGAAATCCAAGTCCTTTTGACCGAGTTATGGGCTTTTAAAAATGGAAAGAAGGCCACTTTCTGTAAACCTCCGCAAAATTAAAACCAATGACATAAAAACTGTCATTTTTTTTATTACATTTAAAGCTATATACTTTAATGCAAATAACAACATAATCATTCCACAAGCACATAAAAGTATGCCATTTCAAAATCCGAGTCCTTTCGACCAAGTTATGGGCTTTTAAGGATGGAGAGAAGGCCCATTTCTGTAAATCTTTGCAAAATTTAAATCAATGACTTAAAAACGGTCATATTTTTTACTACCTTCAAAGCTATATATTTTAATGCAGATAACAACATAATCACTCCACAAGCCCATAAAATTATGCCATATCGAAATCCAAGTTCTTTTGACCAAGTTATGGGCTTTTAAAGATGGAGATAAGGCCCATTTCTGTAAACCTTCTCAAAATTAATATCAATGACATAAAAACGGCCATCTTTTTTACTACCTTTAAAGTCTTATATTTTAATGCAGATAGCAACATAAGCATTCCACAAGCCCATAAAGGTATGCCATATCGAAATCCAAGTCCTTTTGAACAAGTTATGGGCTTTTAAAGATGGAAAGAAGGCAATCTTCTTAGTTTTTGCAATACCTTTCGATTGGTGTATCACTCGTTGCGATCGGACCATAATTGCAGATTTTCAATTCTGCGGCTATATATAGTAGCTGTCTTGCGCGCTTCGCCACTACGTGTACTGCCGTCCACAGTGATGCAGATAACAACATAATCATTCCACAAGCCCATTAAGGTATGCCATATCGAAATCCAAGTCCTTTCGACCATGTTATGCGCTTTTAAAGATGGAGAGAGGGCCCATTTCTGTAAACCTTCTCAAAATTAAAATCAATGACATAAAAACGGTCATATTTTTTACTACCTTTAAAGCTAAATATTTTAATGCAGATAACAACATAATAATTCCACAAGCCCATAAAGGTATACCATATCGAAATCCGAGTTCTTTTGACCAAGTTATGGGCTTTAAAAGATGGAGAGAAGACCCATTTCTGTAAACCTTCGCAAAATTAACATCAATGACATAGAAACGGTCATATTGTTTACTACCCTTAAAGTCTTATATTTTAATGCAGATAGCAACATAAGCATTCCATAAGCCCATAAAGGTATGCCATATCGAAATCCAAGTCACTTTGACCAAGTTATGGGCTTTTAAAGATGGAAAGAAGGCCAATTTCTGTAAACCTCCGCAAAATTAAAATCAATGACATAAAAACTGTCATATTTATACCCGTTACTCGTAGAGTAAAAGGGTATACTAGATTCGTCGGAAAGTATGTAACAGGCAGAAGGAAGCGTTTCCGACCCCATAAAGTATATATATTCTTGATCAGGATCACTAGCCGAGTCGATCTAGCCATGTCCGTCTGTCCGTCTGTCCGTCTGTCCGTCTGTCCGTCTGTCTGTCTGTCCGGATGAACGCTGAGATCTCTATTGAGATTTGGCGTGCAGATTCCTGAGCTTCTTACGCAGCGCAAGTTTGTTTCAGTAGAGTGCCACGCCCACTCTAACGCCCACAAACCGCCCAAAACTGTGGCTCCTACAGTTTTGATGCTAGAGTAAAAATTTTAACTGAAATGTATTGGTCTCGTCAATACCTATCGATTGACCCAAAAAAAAGTTTGCCACGCCCACTTGAACGCCCACAAACCGCAAACAAACTTCAAAAAATCGTTAGTATGAACGCGGATATCTCGGAAACTATCAAAGATAGAGTACTGGGATTTCTTATTTAGATTCCGTAGCCTTGTACGCAGCGCAAGTTTGTTATGCGAATATGCCACGCCCACTCTAACGCCCACAAACCGCCCAAGCCTGTGGCACCCACAATTTTTATGCTAGATAAAAAATTTTAACTGAAATGTATTGGTCTCGTCAATACCTATCGATTGATCCAAAAAAAATGTTGCCACGCCCACTCTAACGCCCATCACGCTTAAATCTGTAAGCCGCCGGTAGGTGGCGCATTGTAATCTCGCTTTGCTGCTTGCATATCTCCATTTCCCTTTGGTCCCTTTAGCTGAGTAACGGGTATCTGATAGTCGAGGTACTCGACTATAGCGTTCTCCCTTGTTTTCTGTAAGGTCGTCCGATTCTATTTGGTCAATGTCAGTTTGTTTTGTTGATTCCGGTTTATCACCAGTTTCAACTGCTAGGGAAGTGTTAAGTATAGTTGGTACCGATATGTCCAACTTAAACTTTTGTTTAATTGATATTAAATTAGATCGTAGTCTGATCAAAAATTTTGATACTTGGGACCAATGATCTTGATTTAATTTTTCCCTGTGGCCATATATTAGTATTCGTGCTTCATTAAAGCATTTTACTAGAATTTCCACATGTTCTTTAATGGTATTTTTTTGAATTGGCCTGTTTTGAGTAAGTGACTTATATGATTTGTCAAAGTCAACTTTTATGTTATTTAGCTGCCTATATAATTCATTCCATTCCATTATATTGTGGAGATGAATTATTTCTTGAAGACCATCATTACTATTGTTCTACCTAGTATTGGGTGTTCGTCTATTACTGATCTAACCTGTACCCCTGGGATGGTTGATAGGACAATTGCCTTTTGGGTGCTTGTGCAATGAATTAGTGGAGAGGCATCTAAATTAAATGTTTCAATATATAAGTTTTCTAGCTCGTAAATGCTTACTGAAGTTGGTGCAATTAATTGCAGAATTCTTTCTTTAAAATAGATGTCCCTATCATATGTGTTTGCAATTGCTTTTAGAGTAGCCATTTTTAATTAATTTATTTTTATTTATTTATTTGTATTTTATTCCATTTTCTTTAATTGTTTAAAATTTCAATACAGCAATATTTGTATATTAATGTTGTTTGTGCCAAAATGTTTAAATTTTGTCCAGATCATTTGCCTGGCTCATATATTTTTTCTTAAGACATTTATTGTGCAATTTATAAAGTTTATAGAAACAGTTTGCGCACATTATTACAACAATTATTATAAGCAATGTATGAATTAATTCTAAGTATATGGGGTTTGACTCTACCTTATTAATAACATTTGCGGTGGAATCCACTGTTTTTGTATCTATTAAACCCATCTTTGGGGTTGGTATTCTTAATATATATCTTGGTCTGTCAAATTCTATAGATTTCTGAATCAATTCGTAAATGTTGTTAATGTTATTCATAAACAACTAGTTTAATATTATTAATTTTGATTTTACTTTTTTGTTTTTGACCAATTATTATTATATTTTACATATAATTTCCTGCCTATTTTGTGTATGGTTTTCAGGCCATACTCTAATCGGGCAACTTTTATGTCGCTCAATTTTTACAATTGTTTTAATAAAATAAATGAAAAAATGTGCATCGCAGTGCAATTAAAAAAATTTTTGCAACGCAGTGCAAAGAAAAAAAAAATTATGCGCTCTTGGTAGCGCTGTCGGTTCACACTTCCTTGGTACCGGTGCTGGCTGCACAGGTGTACTTCATGGTGGGGCACCGGTGCTGGCTACACAGGTGTACTCGCAGAAAGGGGAGCACAGTGGTCCCTCGCAGTCATCTGGGCACGTCTTCTTCAGCTTTGGGATGGCAACTTTTTCTGGAGGAGGCAATGTGTTTTTATTTTTGGAAATATTTTGGATTACAGGGTAGGTGGATGTGGCTGTGGCTGTGGTCTGATTCTTACGTTCTGATAGCAAATTTTTTAGGTACTCAACTTCGGCATGTATTTTTACCGAGTCGTTCCACTTTATTGCTTTGCCGCTGTTGAGCAGCTTCAGTAGATGAGCCTTTCTGGCTATCAATCTTTTGACCACGCCACTTCTTTTGGCACACATCACACTCTACTCACTGCGTTTCTTCTCTTGTTCTTGTAAGCTGTTGTTGTTGCCGTTTTTGCTGTTGTTACTGTTGTTGCCTTTGTTGTTGCTGTTGTTGCCTTTGTTGCTGTTGTTGCCTTATTTTTCGAAGTCCAGATCCATGTCCAGATCCTTTAGGACCAAAGTCACGGTCGCCATGTTGTGAGAGACTCCTTGTGTTGGTAGTTTTATTATTCCGTATCCATTTAGTGAGAACACATCTTTTGGTAGTTTTTTAAGATTCTTTATTTATTCAGTTTTTGTATCCAGGAGCAGCGTTAATGGCGTTCTCGTAGCTGCGCTGCTTACAGTTGGGCGGCAGAGAGACGGCTATTTATATCTTATGTATATAAAGTGTATTTAATTATGCTCTCTTTGGCTGGAGCGCGAGGGTAAATGTATGTACTTGAGTTTGGCTGAGCGGCCGGCGTGTGCAACAGAATGCTGACACTTGCACTTTCTGTGAGCGCGCCGATCGACTCATGTTTCGGTCACTTAAGTTTTTGACCGAGCCTTTTGTTTATATAAACACTGCAACAAAGTGTTACAGTGTGTTTGTTTCAAGTACCCTTGGTATACTCTCGATATAAGTGCATACTACACTACCCTAATCCCTTAAATAAGGCAAATTGTATCTTTACCCCTGAAATTACGGAAATTTCTCTCGTAAGAGCCTTAGAAAAAACAACTCCAACTTATTCTCCCGGTCCTGATTGACTCCCTGACTCCTGACTCCTGACTCCCCGGGTGTGTGCTTAAGTTTTGTGCGTCAACCATATGTAAACCGATTCTTAAACTTTTTAATTTGTCTATTTCATCGTCAGTTTTTCCTACTATCTGGAAGGACTCTTTTATCATTCCACTTCACAAAAAGGGAGCGAAGGCGGATGCCCAGAATTACAGAGGTATTTCTAAATTGTCGGCAATTCCTAAAGCATTTGAACGTATTATTACTTCTCATTTGCAACATTTATGTTCCTCGCTAATATCACCGTGACAGCATGGTTTTGTTAAGCGAAGATCGACCACCACCAACCTTCTGGAATTGTCATCTATTGTAATAAATGGATTTAAAAATAAAATGCAGGCTGACGTTATATACACAGATTTTAGTAAGGCCTTTGACTCTGTCAACCAATTTCTTCTCTTATTCTAATTAAATCAGCTTGGGTTTCCATGTAATCTATTAACTTGGATTTCAAGTTATTTGAATGGTAGGACTCAGAGGGTTATATTAAAGAACGCTGCCTCAAAACTGATCTATGTGACATATGGAGTGCCTCAGGGTAGTCATTTGGGCCCTTTGCTGTTTACTTTGTTTATTAACGATCTTCCCTCTATCATAACACACTCTCGTGTACTAATGTATGCTGATGATGTTAAGCTTTGTTTATCACATAATGATATAGCGTCGGGTTTCAACTTACAGTCAGATATTGATTGTTTTCAGGGATGGTGTGAGTATAACCTTTTAAATTTGAACTGCCTTAAATGCAACGTTATGACTTTTCATAGGGGTACTCCTACTTTTGTTAGTTACTCTCTTCAAAATACGCCACTCGACCGTATATGTATATTCAGTTAATGACTTAGGCGTTCTTCTGGACCCAAAACTTAAATTTGACTGCCACATAATGTCCACTGTCAGCAAGGCCATGAGTGTTCTTGGGTTTATAAAGCGTTGGTCAAAAGAATTTTATGACCCTTATACAACCAAATTATTATTTACCTCCCTTGTCCGTCCTATTTTGGAATATTGTTCTTCGGTTTGGAGTCCACAATATCAAGTGCATATTGACCGTATTGAGTCGGTACAAAAAAAAATTTCTTCTTTTTGCCCTTCGTAGTTTGAACTGGGATCAAAACATAAGGCTACCTTCCTATCAGAGTAGATTACTATTGCTTAATTTACCTACCATTGCAAATCGTAGAACAATGCTTGGTACTATTTTTATGAAAAATCTTATAGGAGGTGATATTGATTCTGTAGAACTTGTAAGCCGCCTAACTTTCAATGTTCCTGTTAGACTTACACGAAATTATTATCCCCTAAATTTGCCACGATGTACATCTAATTTTTGTCTGCACGAGCCCTTTCGCGTTCTATGTAATAATTATAACAACCTTTATCATTTAATTTGCACTTCAACTTCTATCCCGGTATTAAAAACTAATATTTTACTCATTTGATTCTTTCTTAGATGCTTCTTTTATTTTCATTTGTGTCCCGTCTCTATTTGTTTTTTGTATCTTCCTCGCGAACTCGTTTTTTTGGCCCAAATTGATAAAAGGGCCTCGCGCGTAACAAGCACGTGCTTGGTGTCGTTGGGCACTTGTTTGTACTGCTCGTAGTGCATCAAAGTCCATCAATATATAAAGATGGAGAGAAGGCCCATTTCTGTAAACCTTCTCAAAATTAAAATCAATGACATAAAAACGGTCATAGTTTTTACTACCTTTAAAGATATATATTTTAATGCAGATAACAACATAATCATTCCACAAGCCCATAAAGGTATACCATATCGAAATCCGAGTTCTTTTGACCAAGTTATGGGCCTTAAAAGATGGAGAGAAGACCCATTTCTGTAAACCTTCGCAAAATTAACATCAATGACATAGAAACGGTCATATTTTTTACTACCTTTAAAGTCTTATATTTTAATGAAGATAGCAACATAAGCATTCCACAAGCCCATAAAGGTATGCCACGTCGAAATCCAAGTCCTTTTGACCAAGTTATGGGCTTTTAAAGATGGAAAGAAGGCCACTTTCTGTAAACCTCCTGTTCACGTCAAAAGGGCGTTTAATTTCAGGAGGCAGTGCCGAGCGGCAGTTTTATCCAGATGTCTACATCTCGCGCGCTCGCACTGCCGTCCGCTCTCCCTCTCCATCTCTCCCCTAAGTCTCCGCTCGGCTCTGGAGCGCTTAAGTTAAGTTAGGCTTAGGCAGTTCATGTTTCAAAGTGTACTAATAAACACCTACGCTCGTCGCGAAAAAACCCCAAAAGTACTCCCGTGTTTTTTGGGTACCATTCAGTCTTGGGGCTTCAACTATTTCCAACGATCAAGCCGCATCGCCCCAACATTTTGGTCCAGTCGAAGCCGGATTTCAAAATCTTTGGATTTTCCTCTCCTGGAGTTTTCTTTGATTTTGTCCCAGCAGGCTTGAACCGCTCCAGATAAGTTCCACTTACTATAATTGCCGGTCATACGCCAGTTTTTCGAACCCTATTTCGACTAACTTTCTGTATGATATATTGTCTAAATCCAAAAGTGATTAATCCGACGCAACGGCATTTAATATATGTATTTCGATTCCGTTACTTGTGCCCGACATTATTCCAGCTTCCTTTGCCCACAATTGTACACTTGAAACAATTCCAGAAGATATTTCAGTGCTACTATTCAACAAAAATATTTCTCAAATATATTTTCAATTCCAATTGTGTGTAAAATATAACTCAGCCACAGTAAAAAATTCCCGATCATAAAGATTGTCCTTAAGATTTGCACTCTTTATTTTTTACTGTGTTCCAGCTGCATGTGTATATTTACAAAAACAATCTAATACAGTCCACTCGAACTACTTTTTTCTAATACAGTCCACTCCAACTACTTTTCTCGACCTACAAATACGGCTAAACTATTTCTAAAATTAAAAACAAAGTGACAATATCCACAAACTTACTCCAGCAAATCGTTTGCAATTTAGTTGTGCAGGTGACAAACAAACGCACCGACATACAAACATAAGCGAAGTCTTTCCAATTCCCGCAACGTTATTCCGCTATTCGCACCCCACATATGTACATATATACAGTGTGCATACATACGTATATCGCCAGTGCACAGTGGGTCAATAGCTCACAAAAAGTGTTCTTTTCAAACAAACAATATTAAAGTCCGTAATTCCTTACATAAGTCCGACATTCCGATATAATAAATATTTATTGCCTATCCGACAGTGTGACCGTATATATTTACAATCTTAATTGGTTCCTAAATTCCAATTTGATTCCAATCCGTTTCCTTACATCTGAATTAAAATTCTAAATTATTTAACGTCATGGCAACATCAGTAAAATCCGCTTTAACCCGATTTATGGCCACAGCTGACTGTCTGATCCACTTTGAGGCCACTGTGAACGCTCCAGGTGCTCCTACACCAACGTTATCCGCCTGTAACATCCGTCGCGATCACCTCAATTCCTTGTGGCAAACGGTAAAGGCAGCATACGACATATGCTCCGACAGCATTATATCTGCAGGCGAGAGCGCAGCAGACACAAAATCCATACTAAAGTCCACGTATTACCAAACGTACTCCACTTACGAAATATTTGCCGCGCAGCTGATGGAACAAATCCAAAAAGGCTCCTCCCAAATACCTCAAGCTCCAGTAACTCCGTCCCGAAATTCCACGTCTTATGGCTGTCGGCTCCCTCCTATCGACACAGAGGTTTTCTCTGGCGACTATCTTCGCTGGCCGACTTTCCTGGACCTTTTCACGGCAATATACATAGACAATCCGAGTCTAACGCCCGTTGAAAAATTATTCCACTTAAATTCAAAAACAAATGGCGAAGCTCATTCCATAGTTTCAAGATCCCCACTCACCAATGATGGCTTTCGCTCAGCCTGGAATAACCTAACTGAGCGTTTCGAAAATAAGCGATTGCAGGTGAACAGTCACCTGAAAACACTTTTCAATGTGCAATCCATAGCACAGGAGTCGGGAGCAGCCTTAAAGGAACTTCAACGCACTTTTCAAGGTTGCTTAACTTCCTTAAAATTTTCCGGTGTTAATATTGAGAATTGGGACCCTATCCTGGTTTATATGTGCTCGACAAAACTACCAAAGCTCACTCTCTCATTATGGGAGCAATCCATCCAAAATAAAGCCGAAATTCCTACGTGGCTTGCGCTTGATTCATATTTGACAGAGCGCCATCGAACTCTTGAGGCCGTCGATAGCTTCCGATCTGCCAATTTCCACCACGTCCAGTCGAAAGACACAAATCGAGTGGCAGAATTTCCAAAAATAAATTCCTTCAACACAAGGTTAGTTCCGATACCCAAGGGCTGCGATCTGTGTTCCAAGAAGAACCACCCCGTGCGTATATGTCCACGCTTCCTACAGATGACGGTAGACGATCGCCTAGCCTATATTCAAAGGAAGCAGTTGTGCTCCAATTGCTTTGCAAGTAGCCATCAATTCCGGGATTGCACAAGCGCTCACAACTGTCTCACTTGCCAAGATCGGCATCACACATTGCTGCATCGAAACAGCGGCCCTACTACTCCGACGATTCCATCCGACCCTCCAAGGCCAGTAACCGCCTCAGTTCCACACATCATTTCGTCCTATTCAGCGCAAGTTTCCGCACAAAAAGTCCCTCCTAAGAATACTCCATCCGAGTATTGGGTTCCATACCCATCCTTGGATGGCAGACGTACTCGAGGTATTAAATCCTACCAATGCCGAGTCTGCCAAAAGATCCATCCTCTACGGAAGTGCCACCACTTTCTACGGCTAAGCCCCCAGAATCGGCTCCAGGAAGTACATATCCAGAAGTACTGCTCCAATTGCTTGGCTCACAATCATACCAAGGACTCCTGCAGTAGTGGTCATCACTGCCACAAGTGTGGAAAGGACCACCACACTCTCCTACATACGGACGACCGATCTACACTTCCAACGTGTTCCTGAGCCTACTATCCTGAGGTTCTTGCTACGGGTGTCCTCGCAAGGGGGGGGAGAATGTTCACGTCAAAAGGGCGTTTAATTTCAGGGGGCAGTGCCGAGCGGCAGTTTTATCCAGATGTCTACATCTCGCGCGCTCGCACTGCCGTCCGCTCTCCCTCTCCATCTCTCCCCTAAGTCTCCGCTCGGCTCTGGAGCGCTTAAGTTAAGTTAGGCTTAGGCAGTTCATGTTTCAAAGTGTACTAATAAACACCTACGCTCGTCGCGAAAAAACCCCAAAAGTACTCCCGTGTTTTTTGGGTACCATTCAGTCTTGGGGCTTCAACTATTTCCAACGATCAAGCCGCATCGCCCCAACACCTCCGCAAAATTAAAATCAATGACATAAAAACTGTCATATTTTTTACTACCTTTAAAGCTATATATTTTAATGCAGATAACAACATAATCATTCCACAAGCCCATAAAGGTATGCCATATCGAAATCCGAGTCCTTTCGACCAAGTTATGGGCTTTTAAGGATGGAGAGAAGGCCCATTTATGTAAATCTTCGCAAAATTTAAATCAATGACTTAAAAACGGTCATATTTTTTACAACTTTTAAAGCTATATATTTTAATGCAGATAACAACATAATTATTCCACAAGCCCATAAAGGTATGCCATATCGAAATCCGAGTTCGTTTGACCAAGTTATGGGCTTTAAAAGATGTAGAGAAGACCCATTTCTGTAAACCTTCGCAAAATTAACATCAATGACATATAAACGGTCATATTTTTTACTACCTTTAAAGTCTTATATTTTAATGCAGATAGCAACATAAGCATTCCACAAGCCCATAAAGGTATGCCATATCGAAATCCAAGTCCTTTTGAACAAGTTATGGACTTTAAAGATGGAAAGAAGGCCAATTTCTGTAAACCTCCGCAAAATTAAAATCAATGACATAAAAACTGTCATATATTTTACTACCTTTAAAGCTATATATTTTAATGCAGATAACAACATAATTATTCCACAAGCCCATAAAGGTATGCCATATCGAAATCCGAGTCCTTTCGACCAAGTTATGGGCTTTTAAAGATGGAGAGAAGGCCCATTTATGTAAATCTTCGCAAAATTTAAATCAATGACTTAAAAACGGTCATATTTTTTACAACCTTTAAAGTCTTATATTTTAATGCAGATAGCAACATAAGCATTCCACAAGCCCATAAAGGTATGCCATATCGAAATCCAAGTCCTTTCGACCAAGTTATGGGCTTTTAAGGATGGAGAGAAGGCCCATTTATGTAAATCTTCGCAAAATTTAAATCAATGACTTAAAAACGGTCATATTTTTTACAACCTTTAAAGCTATATATTTTAATGCAGATAACAACATAATTATTCCACAAGCCCATAAAGGTATGCCATATCGAAATCCGAGTCCTTTCGACCAAGTTATGGGCTTTTAAAGATGGAGAGAAGGCCCATTTATGTAAATCTTCGCAAAATTTAAATCAATGACTTAAAAACGGTCATATTTTTTACAACCTTTAAAGCTATATATTTTAATGCAGATAACAACATAATCATTCCACAAGCCCATAAAGGTATGCCATATCGAAATCCGAGTCCTTTCGACCAAGTTATGGGCTTTTAAGGATGGAGAGAAGGCCCATTTATGTAAATCTTCGCAAAATTTAAATCAATGACTTAAAAACGGTCATATTTTTTACAACCTTTAAAGCTATATATTTTAATGCAGATAACAACATAATTATTCCACAAGCCCATAAAGGTATGCCATATCGAAATCCGAGTTCTTTTCACCAAGTTATGGGCTTTTAAAGATGGAGAGAAGGCCCATTTCTGTAAACCTTCTCAAAATTAAAATCAATGACATAAAAACGGTCATATTTTTTACTACAGCTATATTTTTTAATGCAGATAACAGCATAATCATTCCATAAGCCCATAAAGGTATACAATATCGAAATCCGAGTCCTTTTGACCCAGTTATGGGCTTTTAAAGATGGACAGAAGGCCCATTTCTGTAAACCTTCGCAAAATTAAAATCAATGACATAGAAACGGTCATATTTTTTACTACCTTTAAAGTCTGATATTTTAATGCAGATAGCAACATAAGCATTCCACAAGCCCATAAAGGTATGCCATATCGAAATCCAAGTCCTTTTGACCAAGTTATGGGCTTTTAAAGATGGAAAGAAGGCCAATTTCTGTAAACCTCCGCAAAAACTGTCATATTTTTTACTTCCTTTAAAGCTATATATTTTAATGCAGATAACAACATAATCATTCCACAAGCCAATAAAGCTATGCCATATCGAAATCCGAGTCCTTTCGACCAAGTTGAATGCTTTTAAGGATGGAGAGAAGGCCCATTTCTGTAAACCTTCGCAAAATTAAAATCAATGACATAAAAACGGTCATATTTATACCCGTTACTCGTAGAGTAAAAGGGTATACTAGATTCGTCGGAAAGTATGTAACATGCAGAAGGAAGCGTTTCCGACCCCATAAAGTATATATATTCTTGATCAGGATCACTAGCCGAGTCGATCTAGCCATGTCCGTCTGTCCGTCTGTCCGTCTGTCCGTCTGTCTGTCCGTCCGGATGAACGCTGAGATATCGGAAACTATGAGAGCTAGGCTATTGAGATTTGAGGTGCAGATTCCTGAGCTTCTTACGCAGCGCAAGTTTGTTTCAGTAGACTGCCACGCCCACTCTAACGCCCACAAACCGCCCAAAACTGTAGCTCCTACAGTTTTGATGCTAGACAGAAAATTTTAACTGAAATGTATTAGTCTTGTCAATACCTATCGATTGACCCAAAAAAAATTTTGCTACGCCCACTCTAACGCCCACAAACCTCCCAAGAAGAAGCTATGACGTCAGAGCCAGACAATGCGAAATGTTTTTACGCGTGTATGTGTGTGTATGTAAATACATAGTTGCCAGCCGAACTTAGCGGCAAAGAACAAAGCACTGCCGGCGCTCAGAGAAAGCAAAGTGCGCGGCTAACTTATTCTATTGAATAATGAATTTTTCACGCCTACCCTAACGCCCACAACGCTTAAATCTGTCTTCCGCCGGTAGGTGGCGCATTTAAATCTCGCTTTGCTGCTTGCATATCACCATTTCCCTTTGGTCCCTTAAGCTGAGTAACGGGTATCTGATAGTCGAGGTACTCGACTATAGCGTTCTCCCTTGTTTTTACTACCTTTCAAGCTATATATTTTAATGCAGATAACAACATAATCATTCCACAAGCCCTTAAAGGTATGCCATATCGAAATCTGAGTTATGTTGACCAAGTAATGGGCTTTTAAAGATGGAGAGAAGGCCCATTTCTGTAAACCTTCTCAAAATTAAAATCAATGACATAAAAACGGTCATATTTTTTACTACCTTTAAGCTATATATTTTAATGCAGATAACAACATAAACATTCCACAAGCCCATAAAGGTATACCATATCGAAATCCGAGTTCTTTTGACCAAGTTATGGGCTTTTAAAGATGGAGAGAAGGCCCATTTCTGTAAACCTTCGAAAAATTAAAATCAATGACATAAAAACGGTCATATTTTTTACTACCTTTAAAGCTATATATTTGAATGCAGATAACAACATAATCATTTCACAAGCCCATAAAGGTACGCCATATCGAGATCCGAGTTCTTTTCACCAAGTTATGGGCTTTTAAAGATGGAGAGAAGGCCCATTTCTGTAAACCTTCTCAAAATTAAAATCAATGACATAGAAACGGTCATATTTTTTACTACCTTTAAAGCTATATATTTTAATGCAGATAACAACATAATCATTCCACAAGCCCATAAAGGTATACCATATCGAAATCCGAGTTCTTTTGACCAAGTTATGGGCTTTTAAGGGTGGAGAGAAGGCCCATTTCTGTAAACCTATGCAAAATTAAAATCAACGACATAAAAACGGTCATATTTTTTACTACCTTTAAAGCTATATATTTTAATGCAGATAACAACATAATCATTCCACAAGCCCATAAAGGTATACCATATCGAAATCCGAGTTCTTTTGACCAAGTTATGGGCTTTTAAAGATGGAAAGAAGGCCCATTTCTGTAAACCTTCTCAAAACTAAAATCAATGACATAAAAACGGTCATATTTTTTACTACCTTTAAAGCTATATATTTTAATGCAGATAACAACATAATCATTCCACAAGCCAATAAAGGTATGCCATATCGAAATCCGAGTCCTTTCGACCAAGTTATATGCTTTTAAGGATGGAGAGAAGGCCCATTTATGTAAATCCTCGCAAAATTTAAATCAATGACTTAAAAACGGTATTTTTTACCACCTTTAAAGCTATATATTTTAATGCAGATAACAACATAATCATTCCACAAGCCCATAAAGGTATGCCATATCGAAATCCGAGTCCTTTCGACCAAGTTGAATGCTTTTAAGGATGGAGAGAAGGCCCATTTATGTAAACCTTCGCAAAATTAAAATCAATGTCATAAAAACGGTCATATTTTTTACTACCTTTAAAGCTTTATATCTTAATGCAGATAACAACATAATCATTCCACAAGCCCATAAAGGTATGCCATATCGAAATCCGAGTTCTTTCGACCAAGTTGAATGCTTTTAAGGATGGAGAGAAGGCCCATTTATGTAAACCTTCGCAAAATTAAAATCAATGTCATAAAAACGGTCATATTTTTTACTACCTTTAAAGCTTTATATCTTAATGCAGATAACAACATAATCATTCCACAAGCCCATAAAGGTATGCCATATCGAAATCCGAGTTCTTTTCACCAAGCTATGGGCTTTTAAAGATGGAGAGCAGGCCAATTTCTGTAAACCTTCGCAAAATTAGAATCAATGACATAAAAACGGTCATATATATTACTACCTTTAAAGCTATATATTTTAATGCAGATAACAACATAATCATTCCACAAGACAATAAAATTATGCCATATCGAAATCCGAGTTCCTTTGACCAAGTTATGGGCTTTTAAAGATGGAGAGAACCCATTTCTGTAAACCTCCGCAAAATTAAAATCAATGACATAGAAACGGTCATATATATTACTACCTTTAAAGCTATATATTTTAGTGCAGATAATAACATGATCATTCCACAAGCCAATAAAGCTATGCCATATCGAAATCCGAGTCCTTTCGACCAAGTTGTATGCTTTTAAGGATGGAGAGAAGGCCCATTTCTGTAAACCTTCTCAAAATTAAAATCAATGACATAAAAACGGTCATATTTTTTACTACCTTTAAAGCTTTATATTTTAATGCAGATAACAACATAATCATTCCACAAGCCCATAAAGGTATACCATATCGAAATCCGAGTTCTTTTGACCAAGTTATGGGCTTTTAAAGATGGAGAGAAGGCCCATTTCTGTAAACTTTCTCAAAATTAAAATCAATGACATAGAAACGGTCATATTTTTTACTACCTTAAAAAGCTATATATTTTAATGCAGATAACAACATAATCATTTCACAAGCCCAAAAAGGTGTACCATATCGAAATCCGAGTTATTTTGACCAAGTTATGGGCTTTTAAGGGTGGAGAGAAAGCCCATTTCTGTAAACCTTTGCAAAATTAAAATCAACGACATAAAAACGGTCATATTTTTTACTACCTTTAAAGCTTTATATTTTAATGCAGATAACAACATAATCATTCCACAAGCCCATAAAGGTATACCATATCGAAATCCGAGTTCTTTTGACCAAGTTATGGGCTTTTAAAGATGGAGAGAAGGCCCATTTCTGTAAACCTTCGCAAAATTTAAATCAATGACATAAAAACGGTCATATTTTTTACTACCTTTAAAGCTAAATATTTTAATGCAGATAACAACATAATCATTCCACAAGCCCATAAAGGTATACCATATCGAAATCCGAGTTCTTTTGACCAAGTTATGGGCTTTAAAAGATGGAGAGAAGACCCATTTCTGTAAACCTTCGCTAAATTAACATCAATGACATAGAAACGGTCATATTTTTTACTACCTTTAAAGTCTTACATTTAAATGCAGATAGCAACATAAGCAATCCACAAGCCCATAAAGGTATGCCATATCGAAATCCAAGTCATTTTGAACAAGTTATGGGCTTTTAAAGATGGAAAGAAGGCCAATTTCTGTAAACCTCCGCAAAATTAAAATCAATGACATAAAAACTGTCATATTTTTTACTACCTTTAAAGCTATATATTTTAATGCAGATAACAACATAATCATTCCACAAGACAATAAAATTATGCCATATCGAAATCCGAGTCCTTTCGACCAAGTTATATGCTTTTAAGGATGGAGAGAAGGCCCATTTCTGTAAACCTTCGCAAAATTAAAATCAATGTCATAAAAACGGTCATATTTTTTACTACCTTTAAAGCTTTATATCTTAATGCAGATAACAACATAATCATTCCACAAGCCCATAAAGGTATGCCATATCGAAATCCGAGTTCTTTTGACCAAGTTATGGGCTTTTAAAGATGGAGAGTAGGGCCATTTCTGTAAACCTTCTCAAAATTAAAATCAATGACATAGAAACGGTCATATTTTTTACTACCTTTAAAGCTATATATTTTAATGCAGATAACAACATAATCATTCCACAAGCCCATAAAGGTATACCATATCGAAATCCGAGTTCTTTTGACCAAGTTATGGGCTTTTTAGGGTGGAGAGAAGGCCCATTTCTGTAAACCTATGCAAAATTAAAATCAACGACGTAAAAACGGTCATATTTTTTACTACCTTTAAAGCTATATATTTTAATGCAGATAACAACATAATCATTCCACAAGCCCATAAAGGTATACCATATCGAAATCCGAGTTCTTTTGACCAAGTTATGGGCTTTTAAAGATGGAAAGAAGGCCCATTTCTGTAAACCTTCTCAAAACTAAAATCAATGACATAAAAACGGTCATATTTTTTACTACCTTTAAAGCTATATATTTTAATGCAGATAACAACATAATCATTCCACAAGCCAATAAAGGTATGCCATATCGAAATCCGAGTCCTTTCGACCAAGTTATATGCTTTTAAGGATGGAGAGAAGGCCCATTTATGTAAATCCTCGCAAAATTTAAATCAATGACTTAAAAACGGTATTTTTTACCACCTTTAAAGCTATATATTTTAATGCAGATAACAACATAATCATTCCACAAGCCCATAAAGGTATGCCATATCGAAATCCGAGTTCTTTTCACCAAGTTATGGGCTTTTAAGGATGGAGAGAACCCATTTCTGTAAACCTTTGCAAAATTAAAATCAATGACATAAAAACGGTCATATTTTGTACTACCTTTAAAGCTTTATTTTAATGCAGATAACAACATAATCATTCCACAAGCCCATAAAGGTATTCCATATCGAAATCTGAGTTATTTTGACCAAGTAATGGTCTTTTAAAGATGGAGAGAAGGCCCATTTCTGTAAACCTTCTCAAAATTAAAATCAATGACATAAAAACGGTCATATTTTTTACTACCCTTAAGCTATATATTTTAATGCAGATAACAACATAATCATTCCACAAGCCCATAAAGGTATACCATATCGAAATCCGAGTTCTTTTGACCAAGTTATGGGCCTTAAAAGATGGAGAGAAGACCCATTTCTGAAAACCTTCGCAAAATTAACATCAATGACATAGAAACGGTCATATTTTTTACTACCTTTAAAGTCTGATATTTTAATGCAGATAACAACATAATCATTCCACAAGCCAATAAAGCTATGCCATATCGAAATCCGAGTCCTTTCGACCAAGTTGAATGCTTTTAAGGATGGAGAGAAGGCCCATTTATGTAAACCTTCGCAAAATTAAAATCAATGTCATAAAAACGGTCATATTTCTTACTACCTTTAAAGCTTTATATCTTAATGCAGATAACAACATAATCATTCCACAAGCCCATAAAGGTATGCCATATCGAAATCCGAGTTCTTTTCACCAAGCTATGGGCTTTTAAAGATGGAGAGCAGGCCAATTTCTGTAAACCTTCGCAAAATTAGAATCAATGACATAAAAACGGTCATATATATTACTATCTTTAAAGCTATATATTTTAATGCAGATAACAACATAATCATTCCACAAGACAATAAAATTATGCCATATCGAAATCCGAGTTCCTTTGACCAAGTTATGGGCTTTTAAAGATGGAGAGAACCCATTTCTGTAAACCTCCGCAAAATTAAAATCAATGACATAGAAACGGTCATATATATAACTACCTTTAAAGCTATATATTTTAGTGCAGATAATAACATGACCATTCCACAAGCCAATAAAGCTATGCCATATCGAAATCCGAGTCCTTTCGACCAAGTTGTATGCTTTTAAGGATGGAGAGAAGGCCCATTTCTGTAAACCTTCTCAAAATTAAAATCAATGACATAAAAACGGTCATATTTTTTACTACCTTTAAAGCTTTATATTTTAATGCAGATAACAACATAATCATTCCACAAGACAATAAAATTATGCCATATCGAAATCCGAGTCCTTTTGACCAAGTTATATGCTTTTAAGGATGGAGAGAAGGCCCATTTCTGTAAACCTTCGCAAAATTAAAATCAATGACATAAAAACGGTCATATTTTTTACTACCTTTAAAGCTATATATTTTAATGCAGATAACAACATAATCATTCCACAAGCCCATAAAGGTATGCCATATCGAAATCCGAGTTCTTTTCACCAAGTTATGGGCTGTTTAAGATGGAGAGAAGGCCCATTTCTGTAAACCTTCGCAAAATTAAAATCAATGTCATAAAAACGGTCATATTTTTTACTACCTTTAAAGCTTTATATCTTAATGCAGATAACAACATAATCATTCCACAAGCACATAAAGGTATGCCATTTCAAAATCCGAGTCCTTTCGACCGAGTTATGGGCTTTTAAGGATGGAGAGAAGGCCATATTCTGTAAACCTTCGCAAAATTAAAATCAATGACATAAAAACGGTCATATTTTTTACTACCTTTAAAGCCATATATTTTAATGCAGATAACAACATAATCATTCCACAAGCCCATAAAGGTACGCCATATCGGGATCCGAGTTCTTTTGACCAAGTTATGGGCTTTTGAAGATGGAGAGAAGGCCCATTTCCGTACACCTTTGCAAAATTAAAATCAACGACATAAAAACGGTCATATATTTTACCATCTTTAAAGTCTTATATTTTAATGCAGATAGCAACATAAGCATTCCACAAGCCCATAAAGGTATGAAATATCGAAATCCAAGTCCTTTTGACCAAGTTTTGGGCTTTTAAAGATGGAAAGAAGGCCAATTTCTGTAAACCTCCGCAAAATTAAAATCAATGACATTAAATCGGTCATATTTTTTACTACCCTTAAAGCTATATATTTATTTACCTACACGTAAATTGTTTGTTGTAGCGTGCCGAATACATAAATTTAATATAGTTTATTTATTTTATCGAATGTAATATCATTTTTCGTCACAATTGTTGATATCAGAAATTTTTGTTAAAGGCGCGTTCGCCACTACTTTTTACCTCGTTAAGAGGTGTTTTTGTCTGATATCAGAAGTTTTTTTTTGCACAAGAGTTTAAGAACCTCAATACCATGACTAGGATTCGTCCCCATATGGCTTGGCTAATCTTAGCTGAACGCCACCTTAAATTAGGCACAACAAGTTTTATCGCTTCAATTACCTATTTTAATAGCACAAGTTTGGAATCTCAAGGGCTGTATAGTTTCAGATTCCAAGAGAAAACTGTCGTTTCTTACATTTCCCGCCGAACTAGCGGGTTTCTCCAAAGTGGTAGAACAAATGGATCAAGTTTCCTGTTTCGATTAGCTTCATGCAAGTAAAGGACCCTTAAACCATAACAGATTTTCCGTTTGAAAAAATCTAAGAAGAATTTTTTTCATCAAATTGGTTTTTTTCTTGTTTACTCGAATAAGTATGAAATATTACTTATACGGAGCTGAAACGATTGCACTTTTTATCGCTTAATATCTTCCAAACGGTAATTTTTAGGTCAAAAAGTGTTATATATCAAAAGGAATCTCAAGGGCTATATGATTTAAAATTTAAAAAGAAATCGTTTGACTCAATTTCGAGAAAATAGTTAAAAAGCGGTTTTAAAAAATTACTTTTTATCATAACTCTAAATCTATTATATTCAGACAATTTTTCTGTATGAAGAGTATTTAGCAAATTAAATTATCTTTTCAGAGATATATAGCACGTTTTTGTAGCATTAGTTGTTTCGATACTATAAGCATTTTAAATCTGGCTTTTTTTTTTGATTTCCCGCTAAACTAGTTGGTTTTTCCAAAAGTCGTAAAACAAACGTTTTTTATTTCAAGCTGCTCTATACACCCATAGGGTTTCCAAAAGCCTAAAACTAAGATGGGATGCATTCAAACCCACAAACAAAGGGACAAACATTTTCATTTTGGGAAGAAGAAGAAAATCTTACCTTTACACTTTCACCGTTTTTTCTCCCAAACAAATCTATATTTCGAAAGTCTTGGTATGCATCTTCTTAGTTTTTGCAATACCTTTCGATTGGTGTATCACTCGTTGCGATCGGACCATAATTGCAGATTTTCAATTCTGCGGCTATATATAGTAGTTGTCTTCGCACGCTCTCTTGCGCGCTTCGCCACTACGTGTACTGCCGTCCACAGTGATGCAGATAACAACATAATCATTCCACAAGCCCATTAAGGTATGGCATATCGAAATCCGAGTCCTTTCGACCATGTTATGCGCTTTTAAGGATGGAGAGAAGGCCAATTTCTGTAAACCTTCGCAAAATTTAAATCAATGACATCAAAACGGTCATATTTTTTACTACCCTTAAAGCTATATATTTTAATGCAGATAACAACATAATCATTCCACAAGCCCATAAAGGTATACCATATCGAAATCCGAGTTATGGGCTTTTAAGGATGGAGAGAAGGCCCATTTCTGTAAACCTCCGCAAAATTAAAATCAATGACATAAAAACGGTCATATTTTTGACCATCTTTAAAGTCTTATATTTTAACGCAGATAGCAACATAAGCATTTCACAAGGCCATAAAGGTATGTCATATCGAAATCCAAGTCCTTTTGACCGAGTTATGGGCTTTTAAAGATGGAAAGAAGGCCACTTTCTGTAAACCTCCGCAAAATTAAAATCAATGACATAAAAACTGTCATATTTATACCCGTTACTCGTAGAGTAAAAGGGTATACTAGATTCGTCGGAAAGTATGTAACAGGCAGAAGGAAGCGTTTCCGACCCCATAAAGTATATATATTCTTGATCAGGATCACTAGCCGAGTCGATCTAGCCATGTCCGTCTGTCCGTCTGTCCGTCTGTCCGTCTGTCCGTCTGTCTGTCCGTCCGGATGAACGCTGAGATCTTGGAAACTATAAGAGCTAGGCTATTGAGATTAGGCGTGCAGATTCCTGAGCTTCTTACGCAGCGCAAGTTTGTTTCAGCAGAGTGCCACGCCCACTCTAACGCCCACAAACCGCCCAAAACTGAGGCTCCTACAGTTTTCATGCTAGAATAAAATTTTTAACTGAAATGTATTGTTCTCATCAATACCTATCGATTGACCCAAAAAAAAGTTTGCCACGCCCACTTGAACGCCCACAAACCGCCCACAAACTTCAAAAAATCGTAAATATGAACGCAGATATCTCGGAAAATATCAAAGATAGAGAAATGGGAATTCAGATTTAGATTCCGTAGGCTTGAGCGCAGCGCAGGTTTGTCACGCGAATATGCCACGCCCACTCTAACGCCCACAAACCGCCCAAGCCTGTGGCGCCCACAATATTCATGCTAGATACAAAATTTTAACTGAAATGTATTGGTCTTGTCAATACCTATCGATTGATCCAAAAAAAACTTTGCCACGCCCACTCTAACGCCCACAACGCTTAAATCTGTCTACCGCCGGTAGGTGGCGCATTTCAACCTCGCTTTGCTGCATATCTCCATTTTCCTTTGGTCCTTTTAGCTGAGTAACGGGTATCTGATAGTCGAGGTACTCGACTATAGCGTTCTTCCTTGTTTTTACTACATTTAAAGCGATATATTTTAATGCAAATAACAACATAATCATTTCACAAGCCCATTTCTGTAAATCCTTGCAAAATTTAAATCAATGACTTAAAAACGGTCATATTTTTTACTACCTTTAAAGCTATATATTTTAATGCAGATAACAACATAATCATTCCACAAGCCCATAAAGGTATACCATGTCGAAATTCGAGTTCTTTTGACCAAGTTATGGGCTTTTAAGGATGGAGAGAAGGCCCATTTCTGTAAACCTCCGCAAAACTAAAATCAATGACATAAAAACGGTCATATTTTTTACCATCTTTAAAGTCTTATATTTTAATGCAGATAGCAACATAAGCATTCCACAAGCACATAAAGGGATGTCATATCGAAATCCAAGTCCTTTTGACCGAGTTATGGGCTTTTAAAAATGGAAAGAAGGCCACTTTCTGTAAACCTCCGCAAAATTAAAACCAATGACATAAAAACTGTCATTTTTTTTATTACATTTAAAGCTATATACTTTAATGCAAATAACAACATAATCATTCCACAAGCACATAAAAGTATGCCATTTCAAAATCCGAGTCCTTTCGACCAAGTTATGGGCTTTTAAGGATGGAGAGAAGGCCCATTTCTGTAAATCTTTGCAAAATTTAAATCAATGACTTAAAAACGGTCATATTTTTTACTACCTTCAAAGCTATATATTTTAATGCAGATAACAACATAATCACTCCACAAGCCCATAAAATTATGCCATATCGAAATCCAAGTTCTTTTGACCAAGTTATGGGCTTTTAAAGATGGAGATAAGGCCCATTTCTGTAAACCTTCTCAAAATTAAAATCAATGACATAAAAACGGCCATCTTTTTTACTACCTTTAAAGTCTTATATTTTAATGCAGATAGCAACATAAGCATTCCACAAGCCCATAAAGGTATGCCATATCGAAATCCAAGTCCTTTTGAACAAGTTATGGGCTTTTAAAGATGGAAAGAAGGCAATCTTCTTAGTTTTTGCAATACCTTTCGATTGGTGTATCACTCGTTGCGATCGGACCATAATTGCAGATTTTCAATTCTGCGGCTATATATAGTAGCTGTCTTGCGCGCTTCGCCACTACGTGTACTGCCGTCCACAGTGATGCAGATAACAACATAATCATTCCACAAGCCCATTAAGGTATGCCATATCGAAATCCAAGTCCTTTCGACCATGTTATGCGCTTTTAAAGATGGAGAGAGGGCCCATTTCTGTAAACCTTCTCAAAATTAAAATCAATGACATAAAAACGGTCATATTTTTTACTACCTTTAAAGCTAAATATTTTAATGCAGATAACAACATAATAATTCCACAAGCCCATAAAGGTATACCATATCGAAATCCGAGTTCTTTTGACCAAGTTATGGGCTTTAAAAGATGGAGAGAAGACCCATTTCTGTAAACCTTCGCAAAATTAACATCAATGACATAGAAACGGTCATATTGTTTACTACCCTTAAAGTCTTATATTTTAATGCAGATAGCAACATAAGCATTCCATAAGCCCATAAAGGTATGCCATATCGAAATCCAAGTCACTTTGACCAAGTTATGGGCTTTTAAAGATGGAAAGAAGGCCAATTTCTGTAAACCTCCGCAAAATTAAAATCAATGACATAAAAACTGTCATATTTATACCCGTTACTCGTAGAGTAAAAGGGTATACTAGATTCGTCGGAAAGTATGTAACAGGCAGAAGGAAGCGTTTCCGACCCCATAAAGTATATATATTCTTGATCAGGATCACTAGCCGAGTCGATCTAGCCATGTCCGTCTGTCCGTCTGTCCGTCTGTCCGTCTGTCTGTCTGTCCGGATGAACGCTGAGATCTCTATTGAGATTTGGCGTGCAGATTCCTGAGCTTCTTACGCAGCGCAAGTTTGTTTCAGTAGAGTGCCACGCCCACTCTAACGCCCACAAACCGCCCAAAACTGTGGCTCCTACAGTTTTGATGCTAGAGTAAAAATTTTAACTGAAATGTATTGGTCTCGTCAATACCTATCGATTGACCCAAAAAAAAGTTTGCCACGCCCACTTGAACGCCCACAAACCGCAAACAAACTTCAAAAAATCGTTAGTATGAACGCGGATATCTCGGAAACTATCAAAGATAGAGTACTGGGATTTCTTATTTAGATTCCGTAGCCTTGTACGCAGCGCAAGTTTGTTATGCGAATATGCCACGCCCACTCTAACGCCCACAAACCGCCCAAGCCTGTGGCACCCACAATTTTTATGCTAGATAAAAAATTTTAACTGAAATGTATTGGTCTCGTCAATACCTATCGATTGATCCAAAAAAAATGTTGCCACGCCCACTCTAACGCCCATCACGCTTAAATCTGTAAGCCGCCGGTAGGTGGCGCATTGTAATCTCGCTTTGCTGCTTGCATATCTCCATTTCCCTTTGGTCCCTTTAGCTGAGTAACGGGTATCTGATAGTCGAGGTACTCGACTATAGCGTTCTCCCTTGTTATACCCGTTACTCGTAGAGTAAAAGGGTATACTAGATTCGTCGGAAAGTATGTAACAGGCAGAAGGAAGCGTTTCCGACCCCATAAAGTATATATATTCTTGATCAGGATCACTAGCCGAGTCGATCTAGCCATGTCCGTCTGTCCGTCTGTCCGTCTGTCCGTCTGTCCGTCTGTCCGTCTGTCTGTCCGTCCGGATGAACGCTGAGATCTTGGAAACTATAAGAGCTAGGCTATTGAGATTAGGCGTGCAGATTCCTGAGCTTCTTACGCAGCGCAAGTTTGTTTCAGCAGAGTGCCACGCCCACTCTAACGCCCACAAACCGCCCAAAACTGAGGCTCCTACAGTTTTCATGCTAGAATAAAATTTTTAACTGAAATGTATTGTTCTCATCAATACCTATCGATTGACCCAAAAAAAAGTTTGCCACGCCCACTTGAACGCCCACAAACCGCCCACAAACTTCAAAAAATCGTAAATATGAACGCAGATATCTCGGAAAATATCAAAGATAGAGAAATGGGAATTCAGATTTAGATTCCGTAGGCTTGAGCGCAGCGCAGGTTTGTCACGCGAATATGCCACGCCCACTCTAACGCCCACAAACCGCCCAAGCCTGTGGCGCCCACAATATTCATGCTAGATACAAAATTTTAACTGAAATGTATTGGTCTTGTCAATACCTATCGATTGATCCAAAAAAAACTTTGCCACGCCCACTCTAACGCCCACAACGCTTAAATCTGTCTACCGCCGGTAGGTGGCGCATTTCAACCTCGCTTTGCTGCATATCTCCATTTTCCTTTGGTCCTTTTAGCTGAGTAACGGGTATCTGATAGTCGAGGTACTCGACTATAGCGTTCTTCCTTGTTTTTACTACATTTAAAGCGATATATTTTAATGCAGATAACAACATAATCATTCCACAAGCCAATAAAGGTATTCCATATCGAAATCCGAGTTCTTTTCACCAAGTTATGGGCTTTTAAAGATGGAGAGAAGGCCCATTTCTGTAAACCTTCGAAAAATTAAAATCAATGACATAGAAACGGTCATATTTTTTACTACCCTTAAAGTCTTATATTTTAATTCCGATAGCAACATAAGCCCATAAAGGTATGCCATATCAAAATCCAAGTCCCTTTGACCAAGATATGGGCTTTTAAAGATGGAAAGAAGGCCAATTTCTGTAAACCTCCGCAAAACTAAAATCAATGACATAAAAACTGTCATATTTTTTACTACCTTTAAAGCTATATATTTTAATGCAGATAACAACATAATCAATCAATCAAGCCAATAAAGGTATGCCATATCGAAATACGAGTCCTTTCGACCAAGTTATGGGCTTTTAAGGATGGAGAGAACCCATTTCTGTAAACCTCCGCAAAATTAAAATCAATGACATAAAAACGGTCATATTTTGTACTACCTTTAAAGCTTTATTTTAATGCAGATAACAACATAATCATTCCACAAGCCCATAAATGTATTCCATATCGAAATCTGAGTTATTTTGACCAAGTAATGGGCTTTTAAAGATGGAGAGAAGGCCCATTTCTGTAAACCTTCTCAAAATTAAAACCAATGACATAAAAACGGTCATATTTGTTACTACCTTTAAGCTATATATTTTAATGCAGATAACAACATAATCATTCCACAAGCCCATAAAGGTACGCCATATCGAGATCCGAGTTCTTTTCACCAAGTTATGGGCTTTTAAAGATGGAGAGAAGGCCCATTTCTGTAAACCTTCTCAAAATTAAAATCAATGACATACAAACGGTCATATTTTGTACTACCTTTAAATCGCTTCAATTACCTATTTTAATAGCACAAGTTTGGAATCTCAAGGGCTGTATAGTTTCAGATTCCAAGAGAAAACTGTCGTTTCTTACATTTCCCGCCGAACTAGCGGGTTTCTCCAAAGTGGTAGAACAAATGGATCAAGTTTCCTGTTTCGATTAGCTTCATGCAAGTAAAGGACCCTTAAACCATAACAGATTTTCCGTTTGAAAAAATCTAAGAAGAATTTTTTTCATCAAATTGGTTTTATTCTTGTTTACTCTAATAAGTATGAAATATTACTTATACGGAGCTGAAACGATTGCACTTTTTATCGCTTAATATCTTCCAAACGGTAATTTTTAGGTCAAAAAGTGTTATATATCAAAAGGAATCTCAAGGGCTATATGATTTAAAATTTAAAAAGAAATCGTTTGACTCAATTTCGAGAAAATAGTTAAAAAGCGGTTTTAAAAAATTACTTTTTATCATAACTCTAAATCTATTATATTCAGACAATTTTTCTGTATGAAGAGTATTTAGCAAATTAAATTATCTTTTCAGAGATATATAGCACGTTTCTGTAGCATTAGTTGTTTCGATACTATAAGCATTTTAAATCTGGCTTTTTTTTTTGATTTCCCGCTAAACTAGTTGGTTTTTCCAAAAGTCGTAAAACAAACGTTTTTTATTTCAAGCTGCTCTATACACCCATAGGGTTTCCAAAAGCCTAAAACTAAGATGGGATGCATTCAAACCCACAAACAAAGGGACAAACATTTTCATTTTGGGAAGAAGAAGAAAATCTTACCTTTACACTTTCACCGTTTTTTCTCCCAAACAAATCTATATTTCGAAAGTCTTGGTATGCATCTTCTTAGTTTTTGCAATACCTTTCGATTGGTGTATCACTCGTTGCGATCGGACCATAATTGCAGATTTTCAATTCTGCGGCTATATGCTAGGGTGGTCAAAAGTATTTTCACAAAACAAAAGTTAAATATACTCATAATTTGAACTTACTTCTTGTTAACTTTGGCATCAATGGAAAGGTAATTTAAATGCCGTTTGAATGATACAATACATTTCTTAACCCATTCTTTACTTATTGAAAAGGACGAATTTGTGTGAAAATGTCCTTTTTGAACTTTTTTCCTCGACTTGAAAACTTAAATTTTTTGATGCAAAAAGTTTCTTCAAACAAAAATAATAGTAACTGCAAAAAGAATTTTTCAAAAATCATTTTGCTTATATTTTTTATGATTTTTTGAAGGTGACAATGTCGGAAAAAATTTGTATGAAAAAGAGAAAAATATGGCTAAAATGCATGTTTCTAAGCATTTTCAAAAAATTAGATTTAGATTCCTTAGGCTTAAGCGCAGCGCAATTTTGTCACGCGAATATGCCACGCCCACTAGAACGCCTACAAACCGCCCAAACCTGTGGCGCCCACAATTTTCACGCTACATCAAAAATTTTAACTGAAATTTATTGGTCTTGTCAATACCTATCGATTAATCCAAAAAAAACTTTGCCACGCCCACTCTAACGCCCACAACGCTTAAATCTGTCTACCGCCGGTAGGTGGAGCATTTCAATCTCGCTTTGCTGCTTGCATATCTCCATTTTCCTTTGGTCCCTTTAGCTGAGTAACGGGTATCTGATAGTCGAGGTACTCGACTATAGCGTTCTTCCTTGTTTTTACTACCTTTAAAGCTATATATTTTAATGCAGATAACAACATAATCATTCCACAAGCCCATAAAGGTATTCCATATCGAGATCTGAGTTATTTTGACCAAGTAATGGGCTTTTAAAGATGGAGAGAAGGCCCATTTCTGTAAACCTTCGCAAAATTAAAATCAATGACATAAAAACGGTCATATTTTGTATTACCTTTCAAGCTATATATTTTAATGCAGATAACAACATAATCATTCCACAAGCCCATAAAGGTATTCCATATCGAAATCTGAGTTATTTTGACCAAGTAATGGGCTTTTAAAGATGAAGAGAAGGCCCATTTCTGTAAACCTTCTCAAAATTAAAATCAATGACATAAAAACGGTCATATTTTTTACTACCTTTAAGCTATTTATTTTAATGCAGATAACAACATAATCATTCCACAAGCCCATAAAGGTATACCATATCGAAATCCAAGTCCCTTTGACCAAGTTATGGGCTTTTAAAGATGGAAAGAAGGCCAATTTCTGTAAACCTCCGCAGAATTAAAATCAATGACATAAAAACTGTCATATTTTTTACTACCTTTAAAGCTATATATTTTAATGCAGATAACAACATAATCATTCCACAAGCCCATAAAGGTATTCCATATCGAGATCTGAGTTATTTTGACCAAGTAATGGGCTTTTAAAGATGGAGAGAAGGCCCATTTCTGTAAACCTTCGCAAAATTAAAATCAATGACATAAAAACGGTCATATTTTGTATTACCTTTCAAGCTATATATTTTAATGCAGATAACAACATAATCATTTTACAAGCCCATAAAGGTACGCCATATCGAGATCCGAGTTCTTTTCACCAAGTAATGGGCTTTTAAGGATGGAGAGAAGGCCCATTTCTGTAAACCTTCTCAAAATTAAAATCAATGACATAAAAACGGTCATATTTTTTACTACCTTTAAGCTATTTATTTTAATGCAGATAACAACATAATCATTCCACAAGCCCATAAAGGTATACCATATCGAAATCCGAGTTCTTTTGACCAAGTTATGGGCTTTTAAAGATGGAGAGAAGGCCCATTTCTGTAAACCTTCTCAAAATTAAAATCAATGACATAAAAACGGTCATATTTTTTACTACCTTTAAAGCTATATATTTAAATGCAGATAACAACATAATCATTCCACAAGCCCATAAAGGTATTGTGAGGAGTTGAATAACTCCCCACAAATAGAAGCAGCAGCAGATGGCCGGCCGCTTACCAGATACGCGGCGAATTCGCGTAGTAACGGCGCGGCGAGGAGATCGAGAGAGTTTGGAGACCAGCGAAGGAGAGCGAGAGAGTTTGGAGACCAGCGAAGTAGAGCGAGAGAGTTTGGAGACCAACGAAGGAGAGCGAGAGAGATTGGAGACCAAGGATGGAGATCGAGAGAGAATGGAGACTTGGCGGGCAGAGCAAGAGTGCCGTGTGCAAAAGCGGATAACGGAACTGCACCGGACTTTGGACTCTCCCGTGAACTTTGGACCGGGAGAAGAAGTGCCACATCTCGGCAGTGGAGTGACACACAGGCGTGCCACAAACATCATGTGAATCAGCGGGACGGCAGCAGTGGGCGGAGCATCGATTGGAAGCGGTTCGTGAAGGACAAGTGGGTCATCCAGGAGGTACGAACTTTGGACCCAGAGTGGAGAGATCCAGCGGGCCGTGCGCGAAAGGGAAATAACGGTTCCCGGAAGCCCTATATAAGGCCGCAGAGCGCTGGCAGCTGGATCAGTCGATCACGAGGAGTCAAACCTTCAAGATCAGTCAAAGTACCAAGTGAACAATCAGTCAAGCAAGTAATCTACGAGGGAGCTACGACCAAGCGAGTCGTCGGAAGCAGCGCCGTGGGAAGCACACAAGGAGCAAGATCGCCACGTCGAGACGTTCGGGATTGGGACATCAGGAATCTCCGAATTGAGACACAAGTGGCTGAGTTCCGGAAAGCAACACACGGCTAAGTCAAGGCGTTCGTTTTCCAACTTTGTCGCGACCACACCCTGGCGAGTCGCCCGGCGGGTCCGTCAGAGACAAGCGGAAGAGTCCTACGACGAGGAACCGTCAGTTCGGGGAGGAAAGTTGTCGGAGACCGAGCGTACCTTGCCCGACCAAGCAGGACCTGGCGTGACGGACGAGCGGTAGATCGATTTGCGGGTTCAAGAGGCGAGCGCCTGGAGAGCCCTGCAATTACCGGCGAAGTTCCTAAACAGCAACCACCCAACTCCCCGAGTGCCAGAACGACAAGCTACTGGTCAGGAGACAACGCAGAAGACATCGGCAGCGACGCCAGCAGACATTTCCGGCAGCCACGTTACCACCGCCGCGCGGAGCTCATTGGGGAGCGCAGGCGCGTCACGGACGATAAGCATTAGGGTGAAGCCGGGTGGAACGTTCGTCTGCGCTAGGCGTAAAGCGAAGTGAACTGCTAGGCAGCCTCCTGGCGACAGCCTGGACTGTCAGCGCGATCTGAGCAAGAACCTAGCGGGACCGTTCGGGACAGAGCAAGGGACAGGTATTGCCTCGAAAGGCGTCGGCCTGGAGAGCAAGGCTTGTTCACCCTAGTCTGAGAACGGTGACGCTTCCCTAAGCCCACAAGGCCGAGCTCTCTGCGAGTCCAAGGCGCAACAAGCGACCCCGAGGCAGCGCGTCGGCGAGTGAGCAGAGGCGGCCACTACGAGCGTCCCGAGACCCAGGAGCCAAGCGGAAACCGAGTCAACGCGTCGACAAGCCAGAAGGAGGAGCACCAGCAGCCGGCGGAACCATAACGAGGAGATACAGAAGCCAGCATAGCCACACACCCGCTGTACCAATACCACGAGAATAAATCACACTGTTGCCATCTGAACCCATTGTTATCTCACTGATCTACGGGGCAGTCACGTCATATAAATTTGGTGGGACGAACACACAATCTTCTGAGCTAGCCGCACGAATCCCGTAGCGAGCAGACATACAAAATCAGTTCGTTACATCTGGCGCCCAACGTGATTGTCCCAACAGTGAGAACAGCACAGTAAAAATGGGAAAGAAGTGGATTTACCGCCTCAAGAAGGAAGACTTCGCCCATGTCGCACAGAGGCTCAATGTCGCCCTGGAGGGCAGGCTAGACGACATGAGGAAGGCACTATCGGAATACTACTCCGAAACAGAGAATGATCCCCAACTCGTCGACATCTGGGCCGAGCTGGATGCAACATACTACGACAGAGCCGGCCCAAGCATTACGCTAACGAACGCTGAAGGGGACAACTTGGTGGCAAGCCTGAGCATTGACAACATGCAAAAAGAGGCCCACAGGAGAGAATCAAGCCAAGAAAAGAAAGCAGCAGCGCTAACCCCGAGACCAAGCCAGTCGGACTATGCAAAGGTCGCTAAACAGGTCCGTGAATGGTCGTTCAGGTTCGACGGGGCGGAAAAACCATTCGAGTTCCTGGAGCAAGTAGAATGGTCCGCCAACACGTACGGTTTGGAGCTCGATATGATCCCTCGAGCGATGCCGGAGTTGCTAAAAGGAAGGGCGTTGAAATGGTTCATCGCCAACAATAAGCAGTGGAGAACTTGGGCAGAATTCATCGAAAGTTTCCACACATATTTCTTGCCAAGAGATTTCTTCACCAGGCTGGCGGACCAGGTCCGGCAAAGGAAGCAAGGCTTCAGCGAGTCGTTCAAGGACTACATGATCGACATGCAGACGATGGTGAGGCCACTTAATTACTCCGCTAAAGAGACCCTAAGGATCATCAAGGAAAACTGCACCCCTAGTCTAAGGCTCTTCCTAAGGGCATACAAAGTGTCGGACTTTGACACGCTGATGATATTAGCAGACGAGTACGAAGAACTTGAAAAGGAACGGGAAGTTTTCGCACAGGAGAACAAGTTCTCAAGGACCAAGTCGGCGTCACCAACACAGGTGACATGCAGAAGATGCGAGGAGACAGATAACCAGGACATACGAGGAAACGACCAATAGTCACCACCACACCAAGCCAGACGACAGCAGGCAACAGACGCACCACGCGGAGGTCATGGCACACCACCCCCACAGCAACAGAGACAGCCAAACAATACCTTGTGGAGGCCGCCAAGCAACACACAGAGGCCACAAGATGCCACCCATATCACAGACCCGCAGAAGGCCTGTCGGAAATGCGGTGGGAACGGACACTGGGCTAGAGGATGTCGTAACCAGCGGCTGCTGTTTTGCTGGATATGCGGCAAGGTGGGTGTTAGGAGCGTCGATTGCTGCCAACGATCGGGAAATGGCCAGCGATCTCAGCCGTAGAGAGGCGAGCGGGGATCGCACAATGCCACCTCTCCAAACTAACGGGCGAGCTAATCGAGGAGGAGCAGCAGTTGTCCGCAGCTGTGATGACTGGTCGGAAAAGCTACAAAGCCACAATCGACACCGGAGCAACGGCAAGCTTCGTTAGCGAAGAATTGGCGGACAATATTGCTGCTCTAGGAAAGATTACCAGGACGAGACGGCAAGTTAGGTTGGCAGATGGAAGGTGCGGCGGAATTAATGCGCAGCTCGAGGTGGAGGTCAAATTCGGCAACAAACAAGTGACCATGAGCCTGTTGATTTTACCCGGGGTAGTGGATCCATTAGTGTTGGGATGGAACTTCCTGAAACAAGTCGGAACCGAGATAAGGTGTGCTGGACACGAAATAATTATACCAGCTAGGAACCGACACAATGGATGGCTCGAGGAGAAGCTATCAGTAGCAGTCGTTCAACAAGTAAACGAGTTGGACGATACTACAGCGTTCCTTGAAACAGAGCTGGCAGACTTCAGCACAATGTCGGGAACATCGAATATGGCAGAACACCAGATCAAAATGAAGGACGACAAGCCAATCAAGCAGAGATACTACCCAAAGAACCCAAAAATTCAAGGGGAAATCAACGCAAAGGTGGACGAGCTTCTCCAAATGGGGTTCATAGAGCATTCAAAGAGCCCATACAGCTCCCCCATCGTGATGGTGAAAAAGAAGACAGGCAAGTGGAGACTGTGTGTCGACTTCAGGCAGATCAACGCGAAGTCAGTGAAGGATGCCTACCCAATGCCCCGCATAAACTACATCCTAGATCAACTAAGAGAAGCGCGGTACATCAGCAGTTTGGACCTGAAGGATGGATACTGGCAGATCCCACTGGAAGAAAGTAGCACGCAATATACAGCATTTACGGTACCAGGAAAAGGTCTGTTTCAGTGGAGGGTAATGCCGTTCGGACTTCACTCGGCGTCGGCAACGTTTCAGCGATTCTTGGACCAAGTAATTGGCCCCGAGATGTCACCTCACGCATTCGCTTACCAGGATGACATAATAGTGATCGGTCGCACGCTGGAAGAACACAAAAGAAACCTGAGGGAAGTGTTCCGGCGTCTAAAGGAGGCAAATCTGAGGCTGAATCCAGAAAAATGCACATTCTTCAAAAAGGAGCTGCTGTATCTGGGACATCGAGTGACTAGCGAGGGAATAGGAACAGATCCAGAAAAAGTAGCCGCCATCGCCGAACTAGAACCGCCATCGACTGTCAAAGAGCTCCGGCAATACCTAGGAGTAGCGTCGTGGTACCGCCGGTTTGTACCAGATTTTTCCAGAATCGTCAAACCCCTGAACGACCTGCTGCGCAAAGGCAGTAAGTGGGAGTGGACACCAGAGCACCAGATGGCGTTTGAGGAGGTTAAGGCAAGACTCGTGACAGATCCAGTGCTAGCATGCCCGGACTTCAGTAGAACTTTCATCCTGCAAACAGACGCCAGCGACTACGGCATCGGAGCGATACTGACCCAGGACACCGAAAAGGGCGAAAGAGTAATCTCCTACTCGAGCCGAACACTGAACGGCGCGGAAAAGAACTACTCGACAACGGAGAAGGAGTGCTTGGCGATCGTCTGGGCGATCCGGAAGCTCAGGCCATATCTGGAAGGTTACCACTTTAAGGTAGTAACCGACCACATGGCCCTGAAGTGGCTCAACAGCATCGAAAGCCCTTCAGGAAGGATCGCCAGATGGGCCCTGGAGCTACAACAGTACGACTTTGAGATAGCGTACAGAAAGAGCCAGCTAAACGTGGTGGCCGACGCATTATCAAGACAACCACTACCAGAGACGCTACGAGGAGTAAAAGAGGCATCGGCAACAATAACCTCAGGAGAGTGCAGCTGGATCAAGGACATGGGCGAAAAGATAAGGACCCAACCGCAGAAGTACCCGGACTATGTTATGGATGGTGAGACACTGTACAGAAACATACCTCACCGAGCAGGCAGTGAAGACGTCGCGTCATGGAAGATGTGCGTCCCGAAGTCACTACGAGAAACAGTGTTGAGGGAAAACCACGACGCACCGTCCGCGGGACACGTAGGAAGCCGAAGGACAATCGCACGGTTGGCAGCCCGATACTACTGGCCAGGCATGCATAGAGACGCCCGAGCCCACGTACGAAAATGCGAGATTTGCATGCGGTTTAAGCCCAATCAGATGCAGGCGGCCGGGAAGATGTTGACCCAAGTGCCGGAGGAACCATGGGCCACGGTATGTGCAGACTTCGTGGGACCCCTACCAAGATCTAAGCACGGGAACCAAATGTTGCTGGTCATGATTGACAGGTTTTCGAAATGGACGGAACTGGTGCCCCTACGCAGTGCGACAGCAGAGTCGCTCAAGAAGGCGTTTAGGGAGCGCATAATCGCAAGGTACGGGGTCCCGAAGGTGGTCATAACGGACAATGGAGTACAGTTTGCAAGCCGCATATTTAAAAATTTCCTGGCTGAGATGGGTATCAGTCAACAATTCACCGCGCCATACACACCACAAGAGAATTCGACCGAACGAGCAAACAGAACGGTCAAGACCATGATTGCGCAGTTCGCAGGGCAGGACCAGAGGAACTGGGACGAGAAGTGGCCGGAGATTATGCTAGCAGTGAACACGAGCACATCGGAATCCACCGGCCATACACCGGCGTTTCTTACCCAGGGAAGGGAACCACGTCTACCCAGCAGCCTATACGATAAGGAAACCCTAGGAACTGGACGAGCTACGGAAACCCCTGAGGAAAATGCCAACAAACTAAGAGAGGTATTCGAGATCGTGCGGCGAAATATGGAAAAGGCGTCCCAGGACCAAGCCAGACACTACAATCTGAGAAGGAGACAATGGTCACCAGCAGTGGGCGACATAGTGTGGGCCAAGGAACATCACCTGTCCAAAGCGGCTGAAGGATTCGCTGCAAAACTAGCCCCGAGGTACGATGGCCCTTACCAGGTGGTAGATTTCGTCTCTCCAGTGATCTGCAAAATTCGCCACACACAGTCGAAGAAAGAAAGGACAGTTCACGTTGGCGAGCTCAAGCAACAACAAAACGAGCAGACAGCAGAAACGTCAGGTACGAGGCGACAGGATTAGGCGTCAGGCCGAAGCGAGAGTCATCCATACGCCACACGGAAAGGACAATCAGGATAGCACATGGACATGGATAAGGATTTCACGTTGATCCAGACTGCGAGGCCACAGGATTATGCGTCAGGCCTAAGCGAGAGTCATTCACACGCCACGCAGAAAGGTCAACCATAAGGATAGGTTACAAGGACGTGGATAAGGATGGCAACAGGATTCAGCATCGGGCAGTTGCCAGAGTCATCCGCGATTTCGCCAGGCGGAAGGGACACTTACAAAACGGCAGCAGACAGGCAAGGCAACAGGTTTCAGCGTCGGGCGCGAGCCAGAGTCAACCGTTTACGCCACGTAGAAGAGAGTATGCGCGGAGGGAGACAAGCAACACAAGGCGCGCAGTCCAGGCACACCGTAGCATCCGGAGATTCTTTACGGAAGGCGTCGCACGTCTAGTTGTTACCCGAGGAAAGGGGGAGGACGGTGCAGAATCAGATCTACACCGTAGCCAGCTGGTAACAAAAGACAGAAACACGGATCGCACCAACGGTTAACAGAAAAATAAAACAACACGAACAAACCCTGAAAAGAAAGGAAAGTGAATGCCGGTTCAACCAAAAGTGCAACTCACCACGGGCAGAAAAGCTCTGCTACAAACGAAGGCCAAACGTTATGCAAGGCCACTGGGGCCATTGTACTGGAGGTTGAGGGCAACGAACGGCATAGGCTGGAAGGAGCTGAGAAGATAAAATGGAAAAGACAGATCAGCCAGAAGCTGTGCGGGCAGATCAAAAGTTGCAAAATCACCACGAGCCAGGGAAGGGGGCGCCTCGATAGGCGATCGATTGGCATTAGATGAAAGTGCGATCGATGGGTACACGTCAAATGGTAATATCGGCCCAAGGTGGAAATATCGCAACGAGCAGGTGGCAACGCCGCACCGTCGGTATCGATAAACGATCACGCACGAATGGTGTGACCAGGCGGAGGAAGCGATAAAAGGAAGGGAACGCAGCAATGAGCAGCGAGCTGGGGATCGATAGCCCAGGAGTATCGATGTCCCAGTGGGAACACAGGAAATATCGGCGCGGGAGATTTAAAGTTGCGACGAGGAGGATGACCCCCGCTGTAGAAACTCAAGGGAGTTAAGAGCGTCGAGGGAGCAACGAGGGAGCGCCGCGGGAATCACAAGGTCTCAAAGGCTAGGATAAGCAAGGAAACGCCGGAGAGTAGGAGCCAGTCTTAAATGTTTCCCGAAGTAAGGGGGGAATGTGAGGAGTTGAATAACTCCCCACAAATAGAAGCAGCAGCAGATGGCCGGCCGCTTACCAGATACGCGGCGAATTCGCGTAGTAACGGCGCGGCGAGGAGATCGAGAGAGTTTGGAGACCAGCGAAGGAGAGCGAGAGAGTTTGGAGACCAGCGAAGGAGAGCGAGAGAGTTTGGAGACCAACGAAGGAGAGCGAGAGAGATTGGAGACCAAGGATGGAGATCGAGAGAGAAGGGAGACTTGGCGGGCAGAGCAAGAGTGCCGTGTGCAAAAGCGGATAACGGAACTGCACCGGACTTTGGACTCTCCCGTGAACTTTGGACCGGGAGAAGAAGTGCCACATCTCGGCAGTGGAGTGACACACAGGCGTGCCACAAACATCATGTGAATCAGCGGGACGGCAGCAGTGGGCGGAGCATCGATTGGAAGCGGTTCGTGAAGGACAAGTGGGTCATCCAGGAGGTACGAACTTTGGACCCAGAGTGGAGAGATCCAGCGGGCCGTGCGCGAAAGGGAAATAACGGTTCCCGGAAGCCCTATATAAGGCCGCAGAGCGCTGGCAGCTGGATCAGTCGATCACGAGGAGTCAAACCTTCAAGATCAGTCAAAGTACCAAGTGAACAATCAGTCAAGCAAGTAATCTACGAGGGAGCTACGACCAAGCGAGTCGTCGGAAGCAGCGCCGTGGGAAGCACACAAGGAGCAAGATCGCCACGTCGAGACGTTCGGGATTGGGACATCAGGAATCTCCGAATTGAGACACAAGTGGCTGAGTTCCGGAAAGCAACACACGGCTAAGTCAAGGCGTTCGTTTTCCAACTTTGTCGCGACCACACCCTGGCGAGTCGCCCGGCGGGTCCGTCAGAGACAAGCGGAAGAGTCCTACGACGAGGAACCGTCAGTTCGGGGAGGAAAGTTGTCGGAGACCGAGCGTACCTTGCCCGACCAAGCAGGACCTGGCGTGACGGACGAGCGGTAGATCGATTTGCGGTTTCAAGAGGCGAGCGCCTGGAGAGCCCTGCAATTACCGGCGAAGTTCCTAAACAGCAACCACCCAACTCCCCGAGTGCCAGAACGACAAGCTACTGGTCAGGAGACAACGCAGAAGACATCGGCAGCGACGCCAGCAAACATTTCCGGCAGCCACGTTACCACCGCCGCGCGGAGCTCATTGGGGAGCGCAGGCGCGTCACGGACGATAAGCATTAGGGTGAAGCCGGGTGGAACGTTCGTCTGCGCTAGGCGTAAAGCGAAGTGAACTGCTAGGCAGCCTCCTGGCGACAGCCTGGACTGTCAGCGCGATCTGAGCAAGAACCTAGCGGGACCGTCCGGGACAGAGCAAGGGACAGGTATTGCCTCGAAAGGCGTCGGCCTGGAGAGCAAGGCTTGTTCACCCTAGTCTGAGAACGGTGACGCTTCCCTAAGCCCACAAGGCCGAGCTCTCTGCGAGTCCAAGGCGCAACAAGCGACCCCGAGGCAGCGCGTCGGCGAGTGAGCAGAGGCGGCCACTACGAGCGTCCCGAGACCCAGGAGCCAAGCGGAAACCGAGTCAACGCGTCGACAAGCCAGAAGGAGGAGCACCAGCAGCCGGCGGAACCATAACGAGGAGATACAGAAGCCAGCATAGCCACACACCCGCTGTACCAATACCACGAGAATAAATCACACTGTTGCCATCTGAACCCATTGTTTTCTCACTGATCTACGGGGCAGTCACGTCATATAAATTTGGTGGGACGAACACACAATCTTCTGAGCTAGCCGCACGAATCCCGTAGCGAGCAGACATACAAAATCAGTTCGTTACAGTATACCATGTCGAAATCCGAGTTCTTTTGACCAAGTTATGGGCTTTTAAAGATGGAGAGAAGGCCCATTTCTGTAAACCTTCGCAAAATTAAAATCAATGACATAAAAACGGTCATATTTTTTACTACCTTTCAAGCTATATATTTTAATGCAGATAACAACATAATCATTTTACAAGCCCATAAAGGCACGCCATATCGAGATCCGAGTTCTTTTCACCAAGTTATGGGCTTTTAAAGATGGAGAGAGGGCCCATTTCTGTAAACCTTCTCAAAATTAAAATCAATGACATAAAAACGGTCATATTTTTTACTACCTTTAAAGCTAAATATTTTAATGCAGATAACAACATAATAATTCCACAAGCCCATAAAGGTATACCATATCGAAATCCGAGTTCTTTTGACCAAGTTATGGGCTTTAAAAGATGGAGAGAAGACCCATTTCTGTAAACCTTCGCAAAATTAACATCAATGACATAGAAACGGTCATATTGTTTACTACCCTTAAAGTCTTATATTTTAATGCAGATAGCAACATAAGCATTCCACAAGCCCATAAAGGTATGCCATATCGAAATCCAAGTCACTTTGACCAAGTTATGGGCTTTTAAAGATGGAAAGAAGGCCAATTTCTGTAAACCTCCGCAAAATTAAAATCAATGACATAAAAACTGTCATATTTTTTACTACCTTTAAAGCTATATATTTTACTGCAGATAACAACATAATCATTCCACAAGCCAATAAAGGTATTCCATATCGAAATCCGAGTTCTTTTCACCAAGTTATGGGCTTTTAAAGATGGAGAGAAGGCCCATTGCTGTAAACCTTCGCAAAATTAAAATAAATGACATAAAAACGGTCATATTTTTTACTACCTTTAAAGCTATATATTTGAATGCAGATCACAAAATAATCATTCCACAAGCCCATAAAGGTATGCCATATCGAAATCCGGGTCCTTTTGACCAAGTAATGGGCTTTTAAGGATGGAGAGAAGGCCCATTTCTGTAAAACTTCGCAAAATTAACATCAATGACATAGAAACGGTCATATTTCTTACCATCTTTAAAGTTATATATTTTTGTGCAGATAACAACATAATAATTCCACAAGCCCATAAAGGTAGGCCATATTGAATTCCGAGTCCTTTAAACCAAGTTATGGGCTTTTAAAGATGGAGAGAAGGCCCATTTCTGTAAACCTTCGCAAAATTGAAATCAATGACATAAAAACGGTCATATTTTGTACTACCTTTAAAGCTATATATTTTAATGCAGATAACAACGTTATCATTCCACAAGCCCATAAAGGTATGCCTTATCGAAGTCCGAGTTCTTTTAACCCAGTTATGGGCTTTTAAAGATGAAAAGAAGGCCAATTTCTGTAAACCTCCGCAAAATTAAAATCAATGACATAAAAACTGTCATATTTTTTACTACCTTAAAAGCTATATATTTTACTGCAGATAACAACATAATCATTCCACAAGCCAATAAAGGTATGCCATATCGAAATCCGAGTTCTTTTCACCAAGTTACGGGCTTTTAAAGATGGAGAGAAGGCCCATTGCTGTAAACCTTCGCAAAATTAAAATCAATGACATAAAAACGGTCATTTTTTTTTACTACCTTTAAAGCTATATATTTGAATGCAGATCACAAAATAATCATTCCACAAGCCCATAAAGGTATGCCATATCGAAATCCGGGTCCTTTTGACCAAGTAATGGGCTTTTAAGGATGGAGAGAAGGCCCATTTCTGTAAAACTTCGCAAAATTAACATCAATGACATAGAAACGGTCATATTTCTTACCATCTTTAAAGTTATATATTTTTGTGCAGATAACAACATAATAATTCCACAAGCCCATAAAGGTAGGCCATATTGAATTCCGAGTCCTTTAAACCAAGTTATGGGCTTTTAAAGATGGAGAGAAGGCCCATTTCTGTAAACCTTCGCAAAATTGAAATCAATGACATAAAAACGGTCATATTTTGTACTACCATTAAAGCTATATATTTTAATGCAGATAACAACATTATCATTCCACAAGCCCATAAAGGTATGCCTTATCGAAGTCCGAGTTCTTTTAACCCAGTTATGGGCTTTTAAAGATGGAGAGAAGTCCCATTTCTGTAAACCTTCGCAAAATTAAAATCAATGTCATAAAAACGGTCATATTTTTTACTACCTTTAAAGCTATATATCTTAATGCAGATAACAACATATTCATTCCACAAGCCCATAAAGGTATGCCATATCGAAATCCGAGTTCTTTTGACCAAGTTATGGGCTTTTAAAGATGGAGAGAAGGCCATATTCTGTAAGCCTTCGCAAAATTAAAATCAATGACATAAAAACGGTCATATCTTTTACTACCTTTAAAGCCATATATTTTAATGCAGATAACAACATAATCATTCCACAAGCCCATAAAGGTACGCCATATCGAGATCCGAGTTCTTTTGACCATGTTATGGGCTTTTGAAGATGGAGAGAAGGACCATTTCTGTAAACCTTCTCAAAATTAAAATCAATGATATAAAAACGGTCATATTTTTTACTACCTTTAAAGCTATATATTTTAATGCAGATAACAACATGAACATTCCACAAGCCCATAAAGGTATGCCATATCGAAATCCGAGTTCTTCTGACCAAGTTAATGGCTTTTAAGGGTGGAGAGAAGGCCCATTTCTGTAAACCTTTGCAAAATTAAAATCAACGACATAAAAACGGTCATATATTTTACCATCTTTAAAGTCTTATATTTTAATGCAGATAGCAACATAAGCATTCCACAAGCCCATAAAGGTATGAAATATCGAAATCCAAGTCCTTTTGACCAAGTTTTGGGCTTTTAAAGATGGAAAGAAGGCCAATTTCTGTAAACCTCCGCAAAATTAAAATCAATGACATTAAAACGGTCATATTTTTTACTACCTTTAAAGCTATATATTTTAACAGACAAAAACACCTCTTAACGAGGTAAAAAGTAGTGGCGAACGCGCTTTTAACAAAAATTTCTGATATCAACAATTGTGACGAAAAATGATATTACATTCGATAAAATAAATAAACTATATTAAATTTATTATTTCGGCCCGCAACAGTAAATATTTATTTACCTACACGTAAATTGTTTGTTGTAGCGTGCCGAATACATAAATTTAATATAGTTTAATTATTTTATCGAATGTAATATCATTTTTCGTCATAATTGTTGATATCAGAAATTTTTGTTAAAGGCGCGTTCGCCACTACTTTTTACCTCTTTAAGAGGTGTTTTTGTCTGATATCAGAAGTTTTTTTTTGCACAAGAGTTTAAGAACCTCAATACCATGACTAGGATTTGTCCCAATATGGCTTGGGTAATCTTAGCTGAACGCCACCTTAAATTAGGCACAACAAGTTTTATCGCTTCAATTACCTATTTTAATAGCACAAGTTTGGAATCTCAAGGGCTGTATAGTTTCAGATTCCAAGAGGAAACTGTCGTTTCTTACATTTCCCGCCGAACTAGCGGGTTTCTCCAAAGTGGTAGAACAAATGGATCAAGTTTCCTATTTCGATTAGCTTCATGCAAGTAAAGGGCCCTTAAACCATAACAGATTTTCCGTTTGAAAAATCTAATAAGAATTTTTTTCATCAAATTGGTTTTTTTCTTGTTTACTCGAATAAGTATGAAATATTACTTATACGGAGCTGAAACGAGTTGCACTTTTTATCGCTTATTATCTTCCAAACGGTAATTTTTAGGTCAAAAAGTGTTATATATCAAAAGTTGAGGAATCTCAAGGGCTATATGATTAAAAATTTAAAAAGAAATCGTTTGACTCAATTTTGAGAAAATAGTTAAAAAGTGGTTTTAAAAAATAACTTTTTATCATAACTCTAAATCTATTATATTCAGACAATTTTACTGTATGTAGAGTATTTAGCAAATTAAATTATCTATTCAGAAATATATAGCACGTTTCTGTAGCATTAGTTGTTTCGATACTATAAGCATTTTTAATTTGGCTTTTTTATTTTGATTTCCCGCTAAACTAGCTGGTTTTTCCAAAAGTCGTAAAACAAACGTTTTCTATTTCAAGCTGCTCCACACACCCATAGGGTTTTACTACCTTTAAAGTTTTTTTTTAATGCAGATAATAACATAATCATTCCACAAGCCCATAAAGGTATACCATATCGAAATCCGAGTTCTTTTGACCAAGTTATGGGCTTTTAAGGATGGAGAGAAGGCCCATTTCTGTTAACCTTCTCAAAATTAAAATCAATGACATAAAAACGGTCATATTTTTTACTACCTTTACAGCTATATATTTGAATGCAGATAACAACATAATCATTTTACTGTATGAAAAGTATTTAGCAAATTAAATTATCTTTTCAGAGATATATAGCACGTTTCTGTAGCATTAGTTGTTTCGATACTATAAGCATTTTAAATCTTGCTTTTTTTTTATTTCCCGCTAAACTAGCTGGTTTTTCCAAAAGTCGTAAAACAAACGTTTTCTATTTCAAGCTGCTCTATACACCCATAGCGTTTCCAAAACCCTAAAACTAAGATGGGATGCATACAAACCCACAAACAAAGGGACAAACATTTTCATTTTGGGAAGAAGATGAAAATCATGTTTTTTGAATTACTTTTGCACGGAACATCGGATTTCAACAAATGAGGTATCATTCGACGCGTATTCTCAGTAAGAACAAAACTCGCTAAACAGCTGGGGGCTTTTATCCATACCGTATCCAGCACCTCCAATTTTCTAAATTTTTACTTTTACACTTTCACCGTTTTTTCTCCCAAACAAATCTATATTTTGAAAGTCTTGGTATGCAATCTTCTTAGTTTTTGCAATACCTTTCGATTGGTGTATCACTCGTTGCGATCGGACCATAATTGCAGATTTTCAATTCTGCGGCTATATATAGTAGTTGTCTTCGCACGCTCTCTTGCGCGCTTCGCCACTACGTGTACTGCCGTCCACAGTGATGCAGATAACAACATAATCATTCCACAAGCCCATTAAGGTATGCCATATCGAAATCCAAGTCCTTTCGACTATGTTATGCGCTTTTAAGGATGGAGAGAAGGCCCATTTCTGTAAATCTTCGCAAAATTTAAATCAATGACTTAAAAACGCTCATATATTTTTCTACCTTTAAAGCTATATATTTTAATGCAGATAACAACATAATCATTCCACAAGCCCATAAAGGTATGCCATATCGAAATCCGAGTTCTTTTCACCAAGTTATGGGCTTTTAAGGATGGAGAGAAGGCCCATTTCTGTAAATCTTCGCAAAACTAAAATCAATGACATAAAAACGGTCATATATTTTACTATTTTTAAAGCTATATATTTTAATGCAGATAATAACATGACCATTCCACAAGCCCATAAAGGCATGCCATATCGAAATCCGAGTTCTTTTGACCAATGTATGGGCTTTTAAAGATGGAGAGAAGGCCCATTTCTGTAAGCCTTCGCAAAATTAACATCAATGACACAAAAACGGTCATATTTTTTACTACCTTTAAAGCTATATATTTTAATGCAGATAACAACATAATCATTCCACAAGCCCATAAAGGTATACCATATCAAAATCCGAGTTCTTTTGACCAAGTTATGGGCTTTTAAAGATGGAGAGAAGGCCCATTTCTGTCAACCTTCGCAAAATTAACATCAATGACATAGAAACGGTCATATTTTTTACTACCTTTAAAGCTATATATTTTAATGCAGATGCCAACATAATCATTCCACAAGCCCATAAAGGTATACCATATCGAAATCCGAGTTCTTTTGACCAAGTTATGGGCTTTTAAGGGTGGAGAGAAGGCCCATTTCTGTATACCTTTGCAAAATTAAAATCAACGACATAAAAACGGTCATATTTTTCACTACCTTTACAGCTATATATTTTAATGCAGATAACAACATAATCATTCCAGAAGCCCATAAAGATATACCATATCGAAATCCGAGTTCTTTTGACCAAGTTATGGGCTTTTAAGGATGGAGAGAAGGCCCATTTCTGTAAACCTCCGCAAAATTAAAATCAATGACATAGAAACGGTCATATTTTTTACCATCTTTAAAGTCTTTTATATTAATGCAGATAGCAACATAAGCATTCCACAAGCCCATAAAGGTATGCCATATCGAAATCTAAGTCCTTTTGACCAAGTTATGGGCTTTTAAAGATGGAAAGAAGGCCAATTTCTGTAAACCTCCGCAAAATTAAAATCAATGACATAAAAACTGTTATATTTTTTACTACCTTTAAAGCTATATATTTTAATGCAGATAACAACATAATCATTCCACAAGCCCATAAAGGTATACCATATCGAAATCCGAGTTCTTTTGACCAAGTTATGGGCTTTTAAAGATGGAGAGAAGGTCCATTTCTGTTAACCTTCGCAAAATTAAAATCATTGACATAAAAACGGTCATATTTTTTACTACCTTTAAAGCTATATATTTTAATGCAGATAACAACATTATCATTCCACAAGCCCATAAGGGTATGCCATATCGAAATCCGAGCCCTTTTGACCAAGTTATGGGCTTTTAAGGATGGGGAGAAGGCCCATTTCTGTAAAACTTCGCAAGATTAACATCAATGACATAGAAACGGTCATGTTTCTTACCATCTTTTAAGTTATATATTTAAGTGCAGATAACAACATAATAATTCCACAAGCCCATAAAGGTAGGCCATATTGAATTCCAAGTCCTTTAGACCAAGTTATGGGCTTTTAAAGATGGAGAGAAGGCCCATTTCTGTAAACCTTCGCAAACTTAAAATCAATGACATAAAAACGTTCACATTTTGTACTACCTTTAAAGCTATATATTTTAATGCAGATAAAAACATAATCATTCCACAAGCCCATAAGGGTATGCCATATCGAAATCCGAGTCCTTTTGACCAAGTTATGGGCTTTTAAGGATGAAGAGAAGGCCCATTTCTGTAAAGCTTCGCAAAATTAACATCAATGACATAGAAACGGTCATATTTTTTACCATCTTTAAAGTTATATATTTAAGTGCAGATACCAACATTATCATTCCACAAGCCCATAAAGGTATGCCTTATCGAAGTCCGAGTTCTTTTGACGCAGTTATGGGCCTTTAAGGATGGAGAAAAGGCCCATTTCTGTAAACCTTCGCAAAATTAAAATCAATGACATAAAAACGGTCATTTTTATACCCGTTACTCGTAGAGTAAAAGGGTATACTAGATTCGTCGGAAAGTATGTAACAGGCAGAAGGAAGCGTTTCCGACCCCATAAAGTATATATATTCTTGATTAGGATCACTAGCCGAGTCGATCTAGCCATGTCCGTCTGTCCGTCTGTCCGTCTGTCCGTCTGTCTGTCCGTCCGGATGAACGCTGAGATCTCGGAAACTATAAGAGCTAGGCTATTGAGATTAGGCGTGCAGATTCCTGAGCTTCTTACGCAGCGCTAGTTTGTTTCAGCAGAGTGCCACGCCCACTCTAACGCCCACAAACCGCCCAAAACTGTGGCTCCTACAGTTTTCATGCTAGAATAAAAAGTTTAACTGAAATGTCTTGTTCTCATCAATACCTATCGATTGACCCAAAAAAAAGTTTGCCACGCCCACTTGAACGCCCACAAGCCGCCCACAAACTTCAAAAAATCGTAAATATGAACGCGGATATCTTGGAAAATATCAAAGATTGAGAAATGGGATTTCAGATTTAGATTCCTTAGGCTTAAGCGCAGCGCAATTTTGTCACGCGAATATGCCACGCCCACTAGAACGCCTACAAATCGCCCAAACCTGTAGCGCCCACAATTTTCACGGTAGATCAAAAATTTTAACTGAAATGTATTGTTCTTGTCAATACCTATCGATTAATCCAAATAAAACTTTGCCACGCCCACTCTAACGCCCACAACGCTTAAATCTGTCTACCGCCGGTAGGTGGCGCATTTCAATCTCGCTTTGCTGCTTGCATATCTCCATTTTCCTTTGGTCCCTTTAGCTGAGTAACGGGTATCTGATAGTCGAGGTACTCGACTATAGCGTTCTTCCTTGTTTTTGATTGGCTACATATATCTTTAGGCTCTTTTATTTTATGATCCATCAATGCTTCGTTCGTTGAATGAATCCCTTCTTCATCGAGTGAAATCTCACTTTGCCGTTTGCTTTCTTCGATATCAAATTGATTATTATTCATCGGATTTTTATCTTTCGTTTGCTCATAATCAGCGTTCGGCCCTGCAAGACCATGTCTGTCTTCTACCAGAATAGGGTTGCTTTCCGTATCAGATAAGGTTTCTTTATTGAGGTAACCTGTGATTACATAACCAAGCCTTGTGCCTTGTGCCAAAGGCTTATTAGGTCCTAGTTCAAGAAGCTCTCCGGATATTACACGAGAATATACCTCAATCCCTAAAGTTAGGTCAATGGGTCCAGGTTGCCGAAAGTCACGATCTGCTAACGGCATTCCCTCGGGAATATTAAGATCGGTATCAATCGGTACTGACGGTTGGGGTGTAATGACTGTGGGAATAATAAATACCTCTATTAGTGTTTCAAACCCTGATGTAACTGATGACAGCTTTAGTGCTGATCTGATTACTGTTGATATTTTTCCTCCGATTCCAGATATTCCAATCGGTGACATTTCCTTAAGAGATAGTAGATCTGCCATCCTCCTTAAGATAAGATTCACCTGTGATCCACCATCTATTACGCCGCGACATGTTTAAAGTTGACCGTTTGGCCCTTGTAATGATACCTTGGCGGTCGCGAGCAGAGTATATCGTCCTAAGTGGTCGTATCCTGCTAGTCGGTACTTGGTGTAACAGTGAATGATGCCGTTGCTGGCAGCCTCGACAAGTGGCTGGTGATCCACAGTTTTCAATCTTATGAGCTGTAGACAAACAATTTGTGCATGCTCCTACTTGAATAATGGCTTGGCGCCGCGTTTTGGGGTCCATTTCCTGGAAAGGGCTACGTGGTCTAAAATGATGTGGTTCTAGGAGACAAATCTTACAGCTCTCTTCGTTGTGTACTGACTGATGGCGGAATGTTGCTGTAGGTTGAGCGCTTATCGTCTCCAGCACGCAAGCGTGCCGCTCAATACACGTCAGTACACTACTTAACGTTGGGATTTCCGTTGGTGCATCCGCTGAATTCTCCAGAGCAGCTAGGGACTGCTGGTCTAGGTTTCTTCGGATAATCAAACACAGGATTGGATCCCAGGATTTTGTAGTGACATCGAGGTTTTTAAGAATACTCATTAAGTTTTTGATAGAGTCATGTAAGGCCCTTAGTTGGCGCGAGGAGCCGTCTATAGGATTATGGTCAATAATTTTTGCTATGGCGGCGAATACTAGTATTTTGCCGTTCTGGTACCTGGCCTTCAATCGCAACCTGGTGTCGTCATAGCCGCCCTGTTTCTGCAACTGTCGGATCACCGTGTCAATTGTGGAGTCTCCTTTGACTTGATCTCCTGTTGTGACCTTAAAGTTGATCAAAGTTCGTCGGGGGGCCTTCGGAAGCCCGCTTCCAGTCGGCATGTTGTCCAGAAAGATATTCTGATATTTTTTGACCAGCTCCTTAAGTGCTACTAGTCGTGAAGAGTACTCACTTCCAGTCGGTAATGCCGCTTGCTGAACTTCTTTATCTAGGTCGCAAAACTGCTGCCAGAGATCATTTAACTGATTTAGCTTACCGGAATAATAGCCGTCTCGGTGGCGTCGTTCGACTGTGAAGCTGGATTAAGCTGAGTTCCTGTGACGCTGGAAGAAGAAGCGTATCCTGTGAAGCTGGATGAAGCTGTGCGTCCTGTGAAGCTGGATTAAGCTGAAGATCCTGTGACGCTGGATGAAGAAGCGTATCCTGGGAAGCTGGATAAAGCTAACGATCCTGTGACGCTGGATGACGAAGCGTATCTGTCCGTCTGTCTGTCCGTCCGGATGAACGCTGAGATCTCGGAAACTATAAGAGCTAGGCTATTGAGATTAGGCGTGCAGATTCCTGAGCTTCTTACGCAGCGCTAGTTTGTTTCAGCAGAGTGCCACGCCCACTCTAACGCCCACAAACCGCCCAAAACTGTGGCTCCTACAGTTTTCATGCTAGAATAAAAATTTTAACTGAAATGTCTTGTTCTCATCAATACCTATCGACTGACCCAAAAAAAATCTGTCCGTCTGTCTGTCCGTCCGGATGAACGCTGAGATCTCGGAAACTATAAGAGCTAGGCTATTGAGATTAGGCGTGCAGATTCCTGAGCTTCTTACGCAGCGCTAGTTTGTTTCAGCAGAGTGCCACGCCCACTCTAACGCCCACAAACCGCCCAAAACTGTGGCTCCTACAGTTTTCATGCTAGAATAAAAATTTTAACTGAAATGTCTTGTTCTCATCAATACCTATCGACTGACCCAAAAAAAAGTTTGCCACGCCCACTTGAACGCCCACAAACCGCCCACAAACTTCAAAAAATCGTAAATATGAACGCGGATATCTTGGAAAATATCAAAGATTGAGAAATGGGATTTCAGATTTAGATTCCTTAGGCTTAAGCGCAGCGCAATTTTGTCACGCGAATATGCCACGCCCACTAGAACGCCTACAAATCGCCCAAACCTGTAGCGCCCACAATTTTCACGGTAGATCAAAAATTTTAACTGAAATGTATTGTTCTTGTCAATACCTATCGATTAATCCAAATAAAACTTTGCCACGCCCACTCTAACGCCCACAACGCTTAAATCTGTCTACCGCCGGTAGGTGGCGCATTTCAATCTCGCTTTGCTGCTTGCATATCTCCATTTTCCTTTGGTCCCTTTAGCTGAGTAACGGGTATCTGATAGTCGAGGTACTCGACTATAGCGTTCTTCCTTGTTTTTGATTGGCTACATATATCTTTAGGCTCTTTTATTTTATGATCCATCAATGCTTCGTTCGTTGAATGAATCCCTTCTTCATCGAGTGAAATCTCACTTTGCCGTTTGCTTTCTTCGATATCAAATTGATTATTATTCATCGGATTTTTATCTTTCGTTTGCTCATAATCAGCGTTCGGCCCTGCAAGACCATGTCTGTCTTCTACCAGAATAGGGTTGCTTTCCGTATCAGATAAGGTTTCTTTATTGAGGTAACCTGTGATTACATAACCAAGCCTTGTGCCTTGTGCCAAAGGCTTATTAGGTCCTAGTTCAAGAAGCTCTCCGGATATTACACGAGAATATACCTCAATCCCTAAAGTTAGGTCAATGGGTCCAGGTTGCCGAAAGTCACGATCTGCTAACGGCATTCCCTCGGGAATATTAAGATCGGCATCAATCGGTACTGACGGTTGGGGTGTAATGACTGTGGGAATAATAAATACCTCTATTAGTGTTTCAAACCCTGATGTAACTGATGACAGCTTTAGTGCTGATCTGATTACTGTTGATTTTTTCCTCCGATTCCAGATATTCCAATCGGTGACATTTCCTTAAGAGATAGTAGATCTGCCATCCTCCTTGAGATAAGATTCACCTGTGATCCACCATCTATTACGCCGCGACATGTTTGTAGTTGACCGTTTGGCCCTTGTAATGATACCTTGGCGGTCGCGAGCAGAGTATATCGTCCTAAGTGGTCGTATCCTGCTAGTCGGTACTTGGTGTAACAGTGAATGATGCCGTTGCTGGCAGCCTCGACAAGTGGCTGGTGATCCACAGTTTTCAATCTTATGAGCTGTAGACAAACAATTTGTGCATGATCCTACTTGAATAATGGCTTGGCGCCGCGTTTTGGGGTCCATTTCCTGGAAAGGGCTACGTGCTCTAAAATGATGTGGTTCTAGGAGACAAATCTTACAGCTCTCTTCGTTGTGTACTGACTGATGGCGGAATGTTGCTGTAGGTTGGGCGCTTATCGTCTCCAGCACGCAAGCGTGCCCCTCAATACACGTCAGTACACTACTTAACGTTGGGATTTCCGTTGGTGCATCCGCTGAATTCTCCAGAGCAGCTAGGGACTGCTGGTCTAGGTTTCTTCGGATAATCAAACACAGGATTGGATCCCAGGATTTTGTAGTGACATCGAGGTTTTTAAGAATACTCATTAAGTTTTTGATAGAGTCATGTAAGGCCCTTAGTTGGCGCGAGGAGCCGTCTATAGGATTATGGTCAATAATTTTTGCTATGGCGGCGAATACTAGTATTTTGCCGTTCTGGTACCTGGCCTTCAATCGCAACCTGGTGTCGTCATAGCCGCCCTGTTTCTGCAACTGTCGGATCACCGTGTCAATTGTGGAGTCTCCTTTGACTTGATCTCCTGTTGTGACCTTAAAGTTGATCGAAGTTCGTCGGGGGGCCTTCGGAAGCCCGCTTCCAGTCGGCATGTTGTCCAGAAAGATATTCTGATATTTTTTGACCAGCTCCTTAAGTGCTACTAGTCGTGAAGAGTACTCACTTCCAGTCGGTAATGCCGCTTGCTGAACTTCTTTATCTAGGTCGCAAAACTGCTGCCAGAGATCATTTAACTGATTTAGCTTACCGGAATAATAGCCGTCTCGGTGGCGTCGTTTTACTGTGAAGCTGGATTAAGCTGAGTTCCTGTGACGCTGGAAGAAGAAGCGTATCCTGTGAAGCTGGATGAAGCTGTGCGTCCTGTGAAGCTGGATTAAGCTGAAGATCCTGTGACGCTGGATGAAGAAGCGTATCCTGGGAAGCTGGATAAAGCTAACGATCCTGTGACGCTGGATGACGAAGCGTTGTTGGGAGGGGGGTTGCTTGAGTGTGATCCTTTGTTGGTAAAAGATCACGTCGGGGTCACCAATGTTTGTGCCTAACCGAAGTAGACACTTCTGGGTCAAGCCGCGGGACAAGGGGGTAATGAGTGCTTGTCGCCGGCACGGGGACGCTTTGCTGGCAGGACGATCGCGTCGTGGCAATGGTAACGATGGTTACTGCGATGCCGGACCACAGGCGATGCTGAGCTGCGCTGAGGTTGAGCTAACGTGGTTAGCTGCTAGTTGAGATAGTGTATTACGAGCCCTATTCCTAGAGGTAGGAAGTAGAATCGCGGAGTTATGAGGTGTGTTGATAACTGATTTATTCTTCATTTGATACCTGCTTATATTCTACTTGGAACACGGAAGTTTAGTGTAATGCTTAGTGACATAAACTATATTCTAAAGTAGGTCAGGGAATGATGATTATGATACCAGTTTGCGTAGTTGGCTCGGCTGACACCGCAAATGGTCTGACTGCATTGGCGGGTCAGCGTACCGTTGTGACGTTGAGACGGTGAGTTAGTGAGACATATAATATGCTGATCAGCAATTCTCATCAGCAGTAGGTGCTACTGAGCTCCTGGTTTTTTTTTTCCAACTTGGCTACTGCTTGATTAGTTGGGTGCTGGTCATGTTGAGCACCCTTGGGTACGAACATTCTCCCCCCCATTGTGGGGTACCCTCCATCAAGGCGTGATGTCGGTCAGCCCTTGGCCGAATTGTATAGAAAGCACCTAACCAATCATTGACCGAGGAGGATCCTTCCTTCAACTGCGGCGGTTCCTGTTTGTGATTCAGGTCCTTCACATCCTTTTGATGCTGCTTAACACTCCCCTTTGCGATAAAATTGACATTACCGTGGGGACTGAAATTGTGCCCTCGTAGAACTTGACCATTTGGCACGTCTATGGTATGTGGACCTTCTGCAACAAATCTAAGATATTTCTTGGTTTAAAAATGTTGAACAAAAGTCAGACTTCTTGTTGGATTAAAATTGATGAGAAGTCGGTTCTATATTAATTGGTTTTTCTCTTGCAGTATAAAGTTCAGTCAGCTGCAATGAACCATTATATGTATCGGTTGATTCTCGATCGGACGAGTCAGTCGCTAGTTTTTGATTGGCTACATATATCTTTAGGCTCTTTTATTTTATGATCCATCAATGCTTCGTTCGTTGAATGAATCCCTTCTTCATCGAGTGAAATCTCACTTTGCCGTTTGCTTTCTTCGATATCAAATTGATTATTATTCATCGGATTTTTATCTTTCGTTTGCTCATAAGCAGCGTTCGGTCCTGCAAGATCATCTCTGTCTTCTACCAGAATAGGGTTGATTTCCGTATCAGATAATGTTTCTTTATTGAGGTAACCTGTGATTACATAACCAAGCCTTGTGCCTTGTGCCAAAGGCTTATTAGGTCCTAGTTCAAGAAGCTCTCCGGATATTACACGAGAATATACCTCAATCCCTAAAGTTAGGTCAATGGGTCCAGGATGCCGAAAGTCACGATCTGCTAACGGCATTCCCTGGGGAATATTAAGATCGGTATCAATCGGTACTGACGGTTGGGGTGTAATGACTGTGCGAATAATAAATACCTCAATACCTGTTTCAAGCCCTGATGTAACTGATGAGAGCTTTAGTGCTGATCTGATTACTGTTGATATTTTTCCCACGATTCCAGATATTCCAATCGGTGACATTTCCTTAAGAGATAGTAGATCTGCCATCCTCCTTGAGATAAGATTCACCTGTGATCCACTATCTATTACAGCGCGACATGTTTGTAGTTGACCGTTTGGCCCTTGTAATGATACCTTGGCGGTCGCGAGCAGAGTATATCGTCCTAAGTGGTCGTATCCTGCTAGTCGGTACTTGGTGTAACAGTGAATGATGTCGTTGCTGGCAGCCTCGACAAGTGGCTGGTGATCCACAGTTTTCAATATTATGAGCTGTAGACAAACAATTTGTGCATGCTCCTACTTGAATAATGGCTTGGCGCCGCGTTTTGGGGTTCATTTCCTGGAAACGGCTACATGCTCTAAAATGATGTGGTCCTAAGTGACAAATCTTACAGCTCTCTTCGTTGTGAACTGACTGATGGCGGAATGTTGCTGTAGGTTGAGCGCTTATCGTCTCCAGCACGCAAGCGTGCCGCTCAATAAACGTCAGTACACTACTCAACGTTGGGATTTCCGTTGGTGCATCCGCTGAATTCTCCAGAGCAGCTAGAGACTGCTGGTCTAGTTTTCTTCGGATAATCAAACACAGGATTGGATCCCAAGATTTTGTAGTGACATCGAGGTTTTTAAGAATACTCATTAAGTTTTTGATAGAGTCATGTAAGGCCCTTAGATGGCGCGAGGAGCCGTCTATAAGATTATGGTCAATAATTTTTGCTATGGCGGCGTATACTAGTATTTTGCCGTTCTGGTACCTGGCCTTCAATCGCAACCAGGTGTCGTAGCCGCCCTGTAAGACGGCTGTGTCGGTCAAGACGTTCCTCGCTTCACCACGAAGCGAACTCTGTGGAATATGTAGTTTTTGACTTGCTGAATATGGTTTATTATGTACCAATTCCACAAAGAGATCATGGAAACGTGGCTAGTCTAGATACTCGCCGTTGAACTCCGGAATGCTAATTGGCGGAAGTGCCAAGTTTAAGCTCATTGGCACGTCGTTTTCTCGAAGCAGGTTCATTTCATATACCTCGTATAATGTGTGGAATTGGGCTAGCTCTGCTTCTGCCAGAGCTGCGGCCCCAGGTGTGCTATCCAATTCATCGTGGGCTTGCCTCAGTAACGCCCAATGGAGGTCCAGGTGCCTTTGGAGGGCTGGGGTGACGTTTGGGGCGTTCGAGGCTTATGTTAATGATGATTCCAATTCGTTGCATCTTTTCTGCAACTGTCGGATAACCGTGTCAATTGTGGAGTCTCCTTTGACTTGATCTCCTGTTGTGATTTTGAAGTTGACCGAAGTTCGTCTGGGGGCCTTCGGAAGCCCGCTTCCAGTCGGCATGTTGTCCAGAAAGATATTCTGATATTTTTTGACCAGCTCCTTAAGTGCTACTAGTCGTGAAGAGTACTCACTTCCAGTCGGTAATGCCGCTTGCTGAACTTCTTTATCTAGGTCGCAAAACTGCTGCCAGAGATCGTTTAACTGATTTAGCTTACCGGAATATTAGCCGTCTCGGTGGTTCTTGCAATAACTTGTTATGAGCTGTTGGATCTGTACTTGTAGCTCATTTTGGTTGTCTAGTAATCGATTGTGTAAATCGATTCTTGTGTGACTGGTTTCCTCTATGAATGAAGTAGACATATTGTGTGTCTTGGAAACAAAGAATCCTGTGAAAGCCGGATAAAGCTGTGTGTCCTGTGAAGCTGGATGAAGCTGAGTATCCTGTGAAGCTGGATGAAGCTCGGTATCCTGTGAAGCTGGATGAAGCTGACGATCCTGTGAAGCTGGATGAAGCTGTGAGTCCTGTGAAGCTGGATTAAGCTGACGATCCTGTGACGCTGGATGAAGAAGCGTATCCTGTGAAGCTGGATTAAGCTGACGATCCTGTGACGCTGGATGACGGAGCGTATCCTGTGAAGCTGGATTAAGCTGAGTTCCTGTGACGCTGGAAGAAGAAGCGTATCCTGTGAAGCTGGTTGAAGCTGTGCGTCCTGTGAAGCTGGATGAAGCTCGGTATCTTGTGAAGCTGGATGAAGCTGACGATCCTGTGAAGCTGGATGAAGCTGTGAGTCCTGTGAAGCTGGATTAAGCTGACGATCCTGTGACGCTGGATGAAGAAGCGTATCCTGTGTAGCTGGATTAAGCTGACGATCCTGTGACGCTGGATGACGGAGCGTATCCTGTGAAGCTGGATTAAGCTGAGTTCCTGTGACGCTGGAAGAAGAACCGTATCCTGTGAAGCTGGTTGAAGCTGTGCGTCCTGTGAAGCTGGATTAAGCTGAAGATCCTGTGACGCTGGATGAAGAAGCGTATCCTGTGAAGCTGGATAAAGCTAACGATCCTGTGACGCTGGATGACGAAGCGTATCCTGTGAAGCTGGATTAAGTTGACGATCATGTGACGCTGGATGACGAAGCGTTGTTGGGAGGGGGGTTCCTTGAGTGTGATCCTTTGTTGGTAAATGATCACGTCGGGGTCACCAAACTTTGCCACGCCCACTCTAACGCCCACAACGCTTAAATCTGTCTACCGCCGGTAGGTGGCGCATTTCAATCTCGCTTTGCTGCTTGCATATCTCCATTTTCCTTTGGTCCCTTTAGCTGAGTAACGGGTATCTGATAGTCGAGGTACTCGACTATAGCGTTCTTCCTTGTTTTTACTACCTTTAAAGCTATATATTTTAATGCACATAACAACATAATCATTCCACAAGCCCATAAAGGTACGCCATATCGAAATCCGAGTTCTTTTGACGAAGTTATGGGCTTTTGAAGATGGAGAGGAGGCCCATTTCTGTAAACCTTCGCAAAATTAAAATCAGTGACATAAAAACGGTCATATTTTTTACTACCCATAAAGTTATATATTTTAATGCAGATAACAACATGAACATTCCACAAGCCCATAAAGGTATGCCATATCGAAATCCGTTAGGGGCTTTTAAGGGTGGAGAGAAGGCCCATTTCTGTAAACCTTTGCAAAATTAAAATCAACGACATAAAAATGGTCATATTTTTTACTACCTTTAAAGCTATATATTTTAATGCACATAACAACATAATCATTCCACAAGCCCATAAAGGTATGCCATATCGAAATCCGAGTTCTTTTGACCAAGTTATGGGCTTTTAAAGATGGAGAAAAGGCCCATTTCTGTAAACCTTGGCAAAATTAAAATCAATGACATAAAAACGCTCATATATTTTACTACCTTTAAAGCTATATATTTTAATGCACATAACAACATAATCATTCCACAAGCCCATAAATTTACGCCATATCGAAATCCGAGTTCTTTTGACCAATTTATGGGCTTTTAAGGATGGAGAGAAGGCCCATTTCTGTAAACCTCCGCAAAATTAAAATCAATGACATAAAAACGGTCATATTTTGTACCATCTTTAAAGTCTTATATTTTAATGCAGATAGCAACATAAGCATTCCACAAGCCCATAAAGGTATGCCATATCGAAATCTAAGTCCTTTTGACCAAGTTATGGGCTTTTAAAGATGGAAAGAAACCAATTTCTGTAAACCTCCGTAAAATTAAAATCAATGACATAAAAACTGTCATATTTTTTACTACCTTTAAAGCTATATATTTTAATGCAGATAACAACATAATCATTCCACAAGCCCATAAGGGTATGCCATATCGAAATCCGAGTCCTTTTGACCAAGGGCTTTTAAGGATGGGGAGATGGCCCATTTCTGTAAAACTTCGCAAGATTAACATCAATGACATAGAAACGGTCATGTTTCTTACCCTCTTTTAAGTTATATATTTTAGTGCAGATAACAACAAAATAATTCCACAAGCCCATAAAGGTAGGCCATATTGAATTCCGAGTCCTATAGACCAAGTTATGGGTTTTTAAAGATGGATAGAAGGCCCATTTCTGTAAACCTTCGCAAAATTTAAATCAATGACTTAAAAACAGTCATATATTTTACTACCTTTAAAGCTATATATTTTAATGCAGATAACAACATAATCATTCCACAAGCCCATAAAGGTATGCCATATCGAAATCCGAGTTCTTTTCACCAAGTTATGGGCTTGGATGGAGAGAAGGCCCATTTCTGTAAGCCTTCGCAAAATTAAAATCAATGACACAAAAACGGTCATATTTTTTACTACCTTTAAAGCTATATATTTTAATGCAGATAACAACATAATCATTCCACAAGCCCATAAAGGTATACCATATCAAAATCCGAGTTCTTTTGATCAAGTTATGGGCTTTTAAAGATGGAGAAGGCCCATTTCTGTAAAAGTTCGCAAGATTAACATGAATGACATAGAAACGGTCATGTTTCTTACCATCTTTTAAGTTATATATTTTAGTGCAGATAACAACATAATAATTCCACAAGCCCATAAAGGTAGGCCATATTGAATTCCGAGTCCTTTAGACCAAGTTATGGGCTTTTAAAGATGGAGAGAAGGCCCATTTCTGAAAACCTTCGCAAAATTAAAATCAATGACATAAAAACTGTCATATTTTTTACTACCTTTAAAGCTATATATTTTAATGCAGATAACAACATAATCATTCCACAAGCCCCTAAAGGTATGCCATATCGAAATCCGAGTCCTTTCGACCAAGTTTTATGCTTTTAAGGATGGAGAGAAGGCCCATTTCTGTAAACCTTCGCAAAATTAAAATCAATGACATAAAAACGGTCATATATTTTACTACCTTTAAAGCTATATATTTTAATGCAGATAATAACATGACCATTCCACAAGCCCCTAAAGGTATGCCATATCGAAATCCGAGTTCTTTTGACCAAGTTATGGGCTTTTAAAGATGGAGAGAAGGCCCATTTCTGTTAGCCTTCTCAAAATTAAAATCAATGACATAAAAACGGTCATATTTTTAACTACCTTTAAAGCTATATATTTGAATGCAGATAACAACATAATCATTCCACAAGCCCATAAAGGTATACCATATCGAAACCCGAGTTCTTTTGACCAAGTTATGGGCTTTTAAGGATGGAGAGAAGGCCCATTGCTGTAAACCTTCGCAAAATTAAAATCAATGACATAAAAACGGTCATAGTTTTTACTACCTTTAAAGCTATATATTTTAATGCAGATAACAACATAATCATTCCACAAGGCCATAAGGGTATGCCATATCGAAATCCGAGTCCTTTTGACCAAGTTATGGGCTTTTAAGGATGGGGAGAAGGCCCATTTCTGTAAAACTTCGCAAGATTAACATCAATGACATAGAAACGGTCATGTTTCTTACCATCTTTTAAGTTATATATTTTAGTGCAGATAACAACATAATAATTCCACAAGCTCATAAAGGTAGGCCATATTGAATTCCGAGTCCTATAGACCAAGTTATGGGCTTTTAAAGATGGAGAGAAGGCCCATTTCTGTAAATCTTCGCAAAATTAAAATCAATGACTTAAAAAAGGTCATATATTTTACTACCTTTAAAGCTATATATTTTAATGCAGATAACAACATAATCATTCCACAAGCCCATAAAGGTATGCCATATCGAGATCCGAGTTCTTTTCACCAAGTTATGGGCTTTTAAGGATGGAGAGAAGGCCCATTTCTGTAAATCTTCGCAAAACTAAAATCAATAAAAAAAAAACGGTCATATATTTTACTACCTTTAAAGCTATATATTTTAATGCAGATAATAACATGACCATTCCACAAGACCATAAAGGTATGCCATATCGAAATCCGAGTTCTTTTGACCAAGTTATGGGCTTTTAAAGATGGAGAAGGCCCATTTCTGTCAACCTTCGCAAAATTAACATCAATGACATAGAAACGGTCATATTTTTTACTACCTTTAAAGCTATATATTTTAATGCAGATAACAACATAATCATTCCACAAGCCCATAAAGGTATGCCATATCGAAATCCGAGTTCTTTTCACCAAGTTATGGGCTTTTAAAGATGGAGAGAAGGCGCATTTCTGTAAGCCTTCGCAAAATTAAAATCAATGACACAAAAACGGTCATATTTTTTACTACCTTTAAAGCTATATATTTTAATGCAGATAACAACATAATCATTCCACAAGCCCATAAAGGTATACCATATCAAAATCCGAGTTCTTTTGACCAAGTTATGGGCTTTTAAAGATGGAGAAGGCCCATTTCTGTCAACCTTCGCAAAATTAACATCAATGACATAGAAACGGTCATATTTTTTACTACCTTTAAAGCTATATATTTTAATGCAGATGCCAACATAATCATTCCACAAGCCCATAAAGGTATACCATATCGAAATCCGAGTTCTTTTAACCAAGTTATGGGCTTTTAAGGGTGGAGAGAAGGCCCATTTCTGTATACCTTTGCAAAATTAAAATCAACGACATAAAAACGGTCATATTTTTCACTACCTTTACAGCTATATATTTTAATGCAGATAACAACAAAATCATTCCAGAAGCCCATAAAAGTATACCATATCGAAATCCGAGTTCTTTTGACCAAGTTATGGGCTTTTAAGGATGGAGAGAAGGCCCATTTCTGTAAACCTCCGCAAAATTAAAATCAATGACATAAGAACGGTCATATTTTTTACCATCTTTAAAGTCTTATATATTAATGCAGATAGCAACATAAGCATTCCACAAGCCCATAAAGGTATGCCATATCGAAATCTAAGTCCTTTTGACCAAGTTATGGGCTTTTAAAGATGGAAAGAAGGCCAATTTCTGTAAACCTCCGCAAAATTAAAATCAATGACATAAAAACTGTCATATTAAATTCCAAAATTTACTGAACTTAGCTGATGTTTTCTCGGTCGTAGGGTACATAAGGGGTCACCAGAGCCATGCTCTTGCGGCAGGTGATCATAGGTAGGGTGGGCAACATGCGAGCACAACAACATCCGTGTCTTCGCTGCTTTAAGATTTCTCTCATTCTTTTCTTTTCTTGAGTCTTTAAATTCTTATTTTTCCGAATTTATTTATATTTCTTCCGGTTTAGTTAAATAATTTATAATTTTGTCGCAAGCACGCTCAATTCTTAGTCTGTTAATAATAATGTGTAGACAGTGTCAGGGTCAGTATAAAGCAAGAACAACACCCCCAAAGCAGACGAGTTAGTGCCGGACCCTATAGCGTGTCCCGCAAGTACAGATCCTTCGATGCAAAACACTTCAGTCAAACGTTACACGCTACAATTATAATTCATTATTATTAATAAGAAAAAGTGGCGCTCAACGTGTAGGGGCCTTACTGAGTAATTTTTATTCATTAAGACTCACTGGAAGATAAATTTAATTTCTTTAAAATTTTTTTTTCTTATTTTCTTATACAAAATTTTATTTTTATTTTTTTTCTTCTTGGAAAACATGCTTTTTGAATATAAGTATTCAAAGCTGTCCGGAATTATAAGCTTACTAAAGAATTTTCCAAAATCTAGCAGAGATGATGAGGTGGCTATTAGTCTGAGGAAAACAGAGAATCCAAAAATCAATTTAGGTCTTCTGTCCCAGCTAAGAAAACCAAGTCGTTGAACTAACTATGCTCTGTAAATTAAAGATAGACATTAATTTAACTGTTCGGAAAATAATGGCATCACTTGAAAGCAGTGCCGTATCCACAAATAGTTAGTGGCAATCTTTTATTTATCATTTTCCTGAAGTATTATATTCCCTTTTCATAGGCTGGAATACATGCGAATATGTTTTGAACAGGTCGCTGTCCGCTGTCCGAAATAAGAAAGTAACTACTTCCCTCCTTTTTTTTATATTTTTGGAAAAGGTTTTTATAAAGCCTAAACAATCTTTTATTTCTGTAATTTCAACAATTTCCGAGAAACTTATAAAAAAAAAAAAAAAAAAAAAAAAACATCCTCGACTCGTAGGACATCTAGCAAGGAGTTCAGTTAATATCTTTTCCGAATATATATTTTTTTGGGGCTTAAAATTTTGTTTATAGAAACAAGTAATATCGTTTCCGTATATACATTTTTTTGGTTTTACAATTTTTGTTTATAGAAACATAAACACTCTTACTTGGTTAAAACTGTGGTTGTAGTTGGTTAACGTTGGCGTTTGGAAATTGTCCGGAGAATATTTTTTTCGGTGTGCATTATGGGTGTGGACCGATCGCCAAATAAGGGGGCAGAAGGTGGCCCAGCTACAATTTGTCCGTTATGTAAATCCGATATTACCGTCGCCGAAATTTTCATAACCTCATGTCAACATGAATTTCACAGGAAGTGCATAGAAGCACATTTTAAGAAAAGCGCACAATGTCCAGTATGCAAATCAGCTTGTAGGCCTACAGTCGGTAAGCCACTTGATAACTCAGGGCTACAAACTCGCAAAAACTAAGCAACCTTTAGAGAGTAGTAATACATCAGCAACGGATGAGGGACCTTCCACATCAGGAGTTAATACAAATTGCAGTAATAATGCGGCAGGCTTCATAACAGCTAACGCTATGACTTTACTTGCTATGGAGCGGAGACTACTCTCTACCCTTTCGAAAAGTGACAGAATTGATTCAAAGTTCATTGACAGACAGTATAATAAGAGCTTTGTCGTCACAAATTAGTAGCAATGGTAACATTCAACAACCTGCTGTTCGAGGCATAGAAAGTATGAATAGTCAGTCCGATTTAACGAGTGAACCACTGGAAAATTCCCGGCTTCTTACAGTCTCTCCAGGTTCTCAAAGAAGCACCACGTCTGATTTACTAAGCCGACCGGATAAAGTTGTGCATATACCTAATGGATGGAAAATTAAATATTCTGGAGTAGGGGTGTCTGTCGACAATTTTATATACAGAGTAGAGACACTCACAAAGGAAACGTTAGAAGGAAATTTCACGGTACTTTGTAAAAATGCAAGCGTGCTTTTTGAAGGGAAAGCCAACGAGTTTTATTGGCGATATCACAAAGCACTCGGCGAAGTTGTCTGGGATGCATATTATGCAGCCTTACGTCAACAGTTTAGACCAAGTAGGGATGATGGGGATAAGGAACACTAAGCAAAAGCCAAATGGAACTTTTGATTGCTTTTATGAGACCATATCAGGACTAGTTGATCAGCTAGAAGTTCCATGGACGCCGCATAAATTAGTACGGGTCCTTAAGAACAACCTACGTCACGAAATTAGACATGAACTTTTAAATATCGAGATTAGATCAGTTTCGGAATTAAGAGAGATTTGTCGTCGACGTGAAGACTTTTTGGCCGATATTAAACGATATTCAGGATACGCTCGAGGGTCTCCATTCAAGCCGGCATGTCGAAGTCGCCATTCAGACAGAAGGCTTCGATCACCGTTCGAAGTCAAGCCACAATGACCGACGAATAGATGACGCAGCCACAGTTGTGTCACTCACACTCCCTGACGAACAAAAATTATCTGCTAGTCCTTTGCTACACAGCAAAATCCCAGAATTAAAAACCGTGACTATCACGACTGTTAACCACACACCTGAGTTGGAACAGCTTAAATCTCGTAGTTCGAAGCGAATAAAAGAATTTTGGAAGAATGTTAGGGAATGTAAACTCGGTGTAGCGTACCTCAGCTCTCTTATTGAAAGGCCTAAGGATCCTCCCTCATTCTTGCCAATTCGTCTTCTCTACCGTTTATGAATTATTAGATTCTGGCGCAGCGATTAGTTGTGTTGGAGGACAGTTAGCTTGTGAAGTATTAGACATGTACGATTACAAAACGATAACAGCTAACGCAGCTACTGCAGATGGAAGATCTCAACAGATAGTAGGACGATTAAAATTGGATGTTGAATATAATAACGTCATCCATTGACGATTTACATAATACCCTCACTGAAGCAAAATTTGTATTTGGGAATAGATTTCTGGAGGCTGTTAAATATTTCCGAGCTAGAGCCTATCGATAGCAACGGAAAGGTCGAAACCGATCAACATGATTTGTCCGAGGCTGAGAGAGCAAAACTAATGAATGTAATCAGTTGTTTTCCCTCTTTTACTCAAGAAGGTCTCGGTAAGACCAATTTAATTGTGCATTCGATCGATGTGGGTATGGCTAAACCAATAAAACAACGTCATTTCCCTGTTTCTCCCGCAGTAGAAAAGGCTATGTACGCCGAGATCGATAGAATGATACAATTGGGGGTGATAGAGGAGTCAGAAAGTGCTTGGTCTTCTCCAATCGTAATGGTACCAAAACCTGGAAAAGTTAGAATTTGTCTGGATTGTCGTAAGGTAAACAGTTTAACCGAAAAGGATGCATACCCACTTCCCCAAATTAGTGGCATTTTAAGCCGTTTGCCTAAGGCAGAGTACATATCTAGTCTTGATCTTAAGGATGCTTATTGGCAGGTGCCTTTAGATGTTGCATCTCGAGACAAGACGGCGTTCACAGTTCCTGGTAGACCCCTCTACCAATTTAAAGTCATGCCGTTCGGGCTGTGCAATGCCACGAGCACAATGTCGCGGTTGATGGACAAGGTCGTCCCAGCTTATCTCAGGAACGAGGTGTTCATTTACTTAGACGATTTATTGGTAATTTCTGCTAGTTTTAAAAGACATCTCGAAGTACTTAGAGAGGTAGCTCTTCACATAAGGCGTGCCGGTTTGACAATCAATATTGGCAAAAGTCATTTCTGCATGCTGCGTGTGCGCTATTTAGGTCATATAATAGGTGACGGCGGAATACGCACCGATCCTGAAAAGGTGACTGCCATCACGATTTTTCCGCTACCCAGGACTTTGCGCAGCTTGAGAAGTTTTATGGGTTTGTGCGGGTGGTACCGCAAGTTTGTTCCAAATTTTGCATCGCTATCCGCTCCTCTGACTGATTTGATGACCACGAAACGGAGGTTAAGTTTGACTGATGAGGCAATCAAAGCTTTTGAACAGTTAAAACGGTGTCTTAGTGAGGCTCCGGATTTATGTAGCCCCGATTTTTCTACACCATTTGCGATACATTGCGATGCAAGTACAACCGGTGTAAGTGCAATTTTAGTACAAGTCTCTGAGGAAGGAGACGAGCGTCCGATTGCGTTCATTTCGAAGAAATTGAAGAAGGCTCAGCGTAACTATACGGTCACTGAACAAAAATGCCTAGCAGCGATTGTAGCTCTTAAAAATTTTAGGGCCTATGTGGAAGGACATAAATTTAAAATCATAACAGACCACGCATCTTTGAAATGGTTAATGTCTAATCATGACCTAAATTCTCGCTTAGCTCGATGGGCGTTAGCGTTGCAGAGGTATAGTTTCGATATTGAGCATCGTAAGGGATCCCTTAACATAGTTCCCGATTCATTGTCTCGCGTTAACTGGATACAGTAGCCGCCTTAGACTTGCGTGAAGGGTTGCTCGTTGAACTTAGTTCGGAACATTTTAAGTCCGCTGGGTATGTTGATCTTGTAGAGAAAGTAGCGGCAAACCAAGCTAGTTTTACCGATCTTAAGACCGACAGCGGTTACGTTTATCGCAAAGCCGAACACTTGACAGGAGAGCAAGTTCACGATGAGTATGCGTGGAAGCTGTGGATACCCAGAGAATTAGTGCCCGAAATCCTTTCGCGAGCGCACGATAGCCCTTTGTCGTCACACTGTGGCATACACAAAACGATTGAGAGAGTGAGGCGATTCTATTTCTGGCCTGGCCTTGTGTCGGATATAAAGACTTATATAAATGCCTGTGAAGTGTGTAAAACCACAAAAGCTCCAAATTTCGCACTGCGTCCTCCCTTAGGAAAAGCCCCTGAAAGTCAACGATTTTTCCAACGTCTTTTTATTGACTTCCTTGGACCTTATCCTAGGTCAAGAAGTGGGAACATTGGTATTTTTATCGTTTTAGATCATTTTTTCAAGTATGTGTTTCTAAAGCAGTTCGAAAGATTGAAACTAGTGTCGTTATAAAATACCTTGAAGGGGAGTTGTTTATGGCGTATGGAGCTCCGGAAACGGTGTTATCCGACAACGGTTCGCAATTTCGCTCTCATGCTTTTCAGAAGCTTATGCAACAGTACGGGGTTACTCACACACTGACTGCAGTGCATTCGCCCCAGGCTAACGCGTCTGAGCGCGTAAATCGTTCTGTAATCTCTGCAATTAGAGCAATTTTGCGTCCTGATCAGAAGGACTGGGACGAGTATCTAAGTAGGATATGTTGTGCTTTAAGATCATCGGTTCATGGTAGTATAGATACCTCTCCATACTACATGGTTTTCGGCCAGCACATGATTACCTCCGGTTCCACTTACTCGTTGTTAAGGAAATTAAACTTATTAGATGATCGATCCTTAAAATGTAATCGGGAAGATTCTTTTGACATTGCTCGTAATAAAGCTTGCCAGCGAATGCAGGAAAAGCACGATGAGAACGAGAAACGGTATAATCTTCGATCTCGAATCGTGTCCTTTGCCGAAGGGCAAGAAGTGTTTCGTCGAAATTTCAAACAAAGGTGTTTTCAGACAGGCTATAATGCTAAGTTCGGTCCTTCGTTTGTGAAAGCGAGAGTTCGGAAGAAGGTAGGAAACTTATTACGAACTAGAAGACTTACAAGGACGTTTATTAGGCACATATCATGCGAAAGATATCCGCCAGTAACGTGCCTTCAGTCGTTATCAGTCTAGGGCATCAGAAAGGATATACCCTAGCCTGATTTTTCGGGGGGGGCTTTGTAGCGGCGACTGAAGCATCGAAATTTTCCTTTTAAGTTCGGCCAAAAAAATAATTTTTTTAGGTTTTTTGAGCTTAGCTTAGCTTCAAGCCATAAATATTTGTAAGCCCGGCTTAGTATTTTTTTTTTTTGAGATGACAACTGACCGTGGCGATAGTAATCGGCTGTACTAGGGTAGCGCTGTTATGCTTGGTTTCAAACTACAGATGTTAGTAAGCCCAGCTTAGTTAGTATTGTTTTTTTTTTGGGAATGCCAACTATCCAGGGCTGGCATGATCAGCTGTACCAGGGGAGCTCTGGAAACCTCAATTACCAACATGGCGTGATTACCGGCTGCGATGCATTTCCGCTGGCAGCCTAGACCAATATTACCCGGTTCCGTTCTATTTCTTTTCAATCGAGCAGTCGCGGCGTGCACATGCACTAAAAATTAAGTTTCCAGTCCCAAACAAGTTCGAAACTTTAACTCGGGTACGCGTGCATCTCGCAAGTATTGCGATTCGATAGTGAAAAATTTAAATAAAAAAACACCCGCCAAAGCTTAGACCGAGTAAGTTTCCCGGCGAATTGGTTTTCTTTCTGTGTCTGACCCCCGCCCGTGTCTCAGGCAGCTGAAGTGGAAAAACTTAGAGTCGTCTCGGCTATACGACTGTGTTTCGGCCAGCAGGCCAGCAGCAAGTTATATTATTTTTGGTTGGATTGGCGAGATTTCTGCCGGCAACGTCCCGAAAAAGTCCTATAACCCTTAAAATGTTTTCGGGGCACAATCGTAAGGTAGATATGCTCGAGAATAGTGTATTTTATTAGGTATTTGCTGTAACCGTTCCCCAATCGTCAGGTTGTGCCCACTTAGCAGTATGTAAAGTCGACGAGACAAGGAGCATGTAAACCAGGTATCACCAACGAAAACCCACGTGCATGTACCGAGGAGCACCCTCCTAGCTGCAAGCGTACATAACCTGGTACCACCGAAATCCGGCGCCTGCACCGTGGAGCACCCCTCATAAACGTCATGTGTACCTAACCCGGCACCAACGAATACGCATGCGCAGCTTACCCTTTTGCACATGCGCGCATTTACGAGCAACTACTTTTACACATGGACGTGTAATCTTTTGGCGCACACTTACGCAGCTACACCGCGGGAAATCTCTAGGCCGCACATACACATCAGCAGCAGCCTTGCCCCAATGCACATAGGTGCAAATTTTAACGGGGTTTAACCCTCTGCTATTTCTTTGTATTATCTCTGGCAATCAACCCAATCACTTGCCCCAATTGCGAGCATATTTAACCTGCAACCACAGTGAACCCGACGGGGAAAAAAAAAATCTATGGAAATTTTAAAATATAATGGAGCGAATCTTAATTAGTTTATTATAGATACTACCTAAACTTAAATAACAATTTAGCGCCTCTAAGGAATCGGGATATAATAGCAAGAAAGTTTCTTTTTAAATTGTTTTCAAAATATAGTCTTAAGTTTACTTTAACCCTATGGTGCAAAACGCCATAATCTTTTTCCAGCACACCTGCGTCGGGAGATCGATCTTTCGCCGATGGAAAAGTTGCCGTGAGTTTGAAAACTAAATGTTTATTTCCTTTTGAAAACTAAACAAGACTTTTATTTGAACTGCCAAAAATAATAATAAATTAATCCCGAATCTAATGAAGCCTTAAATTAACGAAAATATTATCTAACAAATATTAAGTACTTAAAGAGAATTAACTTGAATTTAATTTTGAATTTTGTCAAAATATTTTATTAATCCTAATTAAATTAAACCAAACAAATTAAATTAATAACTCACCCTAAATCGAATTGAAATTCTAAACCTTGAAACAACCGCCCTTATCTTACAAAAACCCCATATATACAGTGGCGAAAAAAATAATAGCACCACTTCCATACATTTTCTTCTGGGTAACATAAATTTGTTTTCAGTGTTTGTTTTTATTCAAAACTAAATTTTTTTGTACTCTTTAGTATTCTTTCTAACCAAAAAATGTGTTACCCTGTTTTTAAATCCATCCTATAAATTTATTTTTAAGTATTTTATTAAAAAAGCCCAAAAAATGAAGAAAAATAAAAGAGCACCACTTCCACATTTATTAGCAAAAACCCCATATTTTTCAGAATAGCCTTAAAACAAAGCACGGGTCAATTAGATTTATCTATAATTTTAATATTTTGAACATAAAAAGTTTGATAATACCATTGAAATGGGACGTAGAAGGCAATGCACTGAGAAAAAGCGTGATATCATCCAAAAGTTTTTTTCGCAGCTGTATGTTCTTATAATTAAGATTTTATGCTATTGCTTAAACATTATCACTATTTTTTATACCTATTACATTGTCATTAATTACTATTACTGAATTACTATTAATTATGTTTTCTTTCCTTGAATTTATTACAAAAATGGAAGCTTAAATTCCAAAATTTACTGAACTCAGCTGATGTTTTCTCGGTCGTAGGGTGCAGAAGGGGTCACCAGAGCCATGCTCTTGCGGCAGGTGATCATAGGTAGGGTGGGCAACATGCGAGCACAACAACATCCGTGTCTTCGCTGCTTTAAGATTTCTCTCATTCTTTTCTTTTCTTGAGTCTTTAAATTCTAATTTTTCCGAATTTATTTATATTTCTTCCGGTTTAGTTAACTAACTTATAATTTTGTCGCAAGCACGCTCAATTCTTAGTCTGTTAATAATAATGTGTAGACAGTGTCAGGGTCAGTATAAAGCAAGAACAACACCCCCAAAGCCGACAAGTTAGTGCCGGACCCTATAGCGTGCCCCGCAAGTACAGATCCTTCGATTCATAACACTTCAGTCGAACGTTACACGCTACACCTTCCCTAGAAAAGAATTGCAACCTCCGGATCCTTCACAAGATCCAAGGAAGCGCAGAACTCTGCATCAGTGAGGCGCTCGGCACCACCGCCACTGAAGCACTAAACACAATTCTCGACCTCCAACCCCAGGACCTACTTGCCAAAAGCTGGGCATCTGAAACAGCGCTGAGGCTCCGCGAAGCAGCGGCATGGACAACAGGCTCTACCGGTCACTCCAATATCCTAACAAAACATACATCCTTACCACATAGTACAGACTACGTTCCACCCATAGTCAACTTCTAAAAAAGATACAAGATCCTCATACCCACCCGTACAGACTGGGACAACCTCCCACGGCTCCAAGCTTAACTCCCAAACAGGTGGGGGAGTCTTCTCTCCCGAACTATACATAAAAGTCTCATTCCGCCTACCAGACCACTGTAGTGTTTTCCAAGCGGAAGTCATGGCAATTCAGGAAGCCATGACCCACCTAGACACATCAGTACATCACGACATAGACATTTTCATCTTCTCGGATAGTCAAGCAGCCCTCAGGGCCCTCGACTCCTACACAATGAACTCAAAAACAATCTCTGAATGCCGCAAATCTCTTAACGAGATGGTTACTCAACCTCAACCTCATCTGGGTGCCTGGACACCGCAATATTGAGGGCAACTGCATAGCAGACGAGCTAGCAAGACAAGGGACAACCGCCGACATCCTTCGCGATAAGGACACGGTGGGTATGCCCATGGGTACCTGCAAGCTCCATCTCAGGCAGAGACTGTACACAATTTCCAACAACCGTTGGAACTCAATCTCAACATGACACAATTCTAGACTCACATGGCCAAACTACAACTACAACTCTTATAGGGACTCATGCGCACAGGCTGGGACTCAGTAACCACGACTTCTATCGCAGCTGCAAACAGATAGACGAAGAGGATAGCATCGAACACCTCCTATGCTTCTGCCCAACGCATAACCTAAAGCGCTTTCAAACACTAGGTAGCTACACACTTCCAAACCGGACAATCATAGCTTAATATTTAATCTAAAAAATATATATGACGCAATATCATTTAATATTTATAATTGGGAAACTCTTTGGGTAAGTCTAAAAAATTTAAAGATAAGTTTGAAAAATATGGGCAAATCCGACATATGGTCAACCAGGACCAAATCAAAAAAAACTTCAAAATCATCGTATTTTTTGCGTATTTTCACAAATAAATGACCATATTTTCCTAATACATTGGAACCATAGCATTTTTAATTTGTTTTGTTGAAGAAATTTCCCTGGAAACAGGAAAACTTACTTTCTTTCATTTCAGCTTCTTTTAAAGACATTTTTATGATTAATTATTTCGCAAGGAAAACATACAATTTGTTTGAATTTTTTCTACCAAATCTCTTTATTGCAATTTAATAAGAAGATAAAAATCCAAAGAAGGCGAAAAAATGTTAAATTAACTGTTAATAAAACAACACGGAAAAATTATACGTTCGCGAACCGTACGTTCTCGACCGGTACTTAATTGAATAAAAAACAAGGAAGAACGCTATAGTCGAGTACCTCGACTATCAGATACCCGTTACTCAGCTAAAGGGACCAAAGGAAAATGGATATATGCAAGCAGCAAAGTGAGATTGAAATGCGCCACCTACCGGCGGTAGACAGATTTAAGCGTTAGTAGTAGAGTAAAAGGGTATACTAGATTCGTCGGAAAGTATGTAACAGGCAGAAGGAAGCGTTTCCGACCTCATAAAGTATATATATTTTTGATCAGGATCACTAGTCGAGTCGATCTAGCCATGTCCGTCTGTCCGTCTGTCTGTCCGTCCGGATGAACGCTGATATCTCGGAAACTATAAGAGCTCGGCTATTTAGATTTGGCGTGCAGATTCCTGAGCTTCTTACGCAGCGCAAGTTTGTTTCAGAAGAGTGCCACGCCCACTCTAACGCCCATTTTAACGCCCCAAGCCGCCCACAAACTTCAAAAAATCATAAATATGAATGCGGATATCTCGGAAAATATCAAAGATAGAGAAATGGTCCCTTTAGCTGAGTATCGGGTATCTGATAGTCGAGGTACTCGACTATAGCGTTCTTCCTTGTTATACCCGTAACTCGTAGAGTAAAAGGGTATACTAGATTCGTCGGAAAGTATGTAACAGGCAGAAGGAAGCGTGTCCGACCCCATAAAGTACACATATTCTTGATCAGGATCACTAGCCGAGTCGATCTAGCCATGTCCGTCTGTCTGTCCAGATGAACGCTGAGATCTCGAAAACTAAGAGAGCTAGGCTATTGAGATTTGGCGTGCAGATTCCTGAGCTTCTTACGCAGCGCAAGTTTGTTTCAGTAGACTGCCACGCCCACTCTAACGCCCACAAACCGCCCAAGCCTGTGGCGCCCACAATTTTCATGCTAGATACAAAACCGAACTATATTGGTCTCGTCAATACCTATCGATTGACCCAAAAAAAATTTGCCACGCCCACTCTAACGCCCATAACGCTTTAATCTGTCTACCGCCGATAGGTGGCGCATTTCAATCTCGCTTTGCTGCTTGCATATCTCCATTTTCCTTTGGTCCCTTTAGCTGAGTAACGGGTACCTGATAGTCGAGGTACTCGACTATAGCGTTCTTCCTTGTTTTTATTTGCACTCAGTGCGTACGAACGTACGTTTGCGTGGAAATGGCAATATGCAATAAGAATTATGTATTATTCATTAGATATTATCACAAAACATTATTATGTCTGTTGGCTTAAGAGTTTTTCCTAATTTAATTATAAGAATAAAATAAACTCCAAGTCCAGTTTTTGAAATTTTGTAACCTTGATTAGAAGGAAAGAGACGGAAATATATTGTGCATTACAGATACCTTGAAAGTCAGATCTATGAGGTTTTAAGCCAGTGCACTATGGTCCAAAAGTTTTTTTTGGCATAAACTCTAAAAATTGACTTACGGACCTCAAACTGCACATAATTTTTTTTAAAGTAGCAAAAAGTATGCAAAAGAATTTTTGAGTCTGAGCGACCACGCATTCTTAAGCCTCTTATACTAAATAATTCCTAGTATTATTCTTAAAAATTAATTTTTACTCTGAATTCAGTCAAGTTAATAAATTGGTTTTTGTTTTAAGCATCGTCTTCTTCTTTTTGCCGTGTTGTGGAGTCGATTGACTCCACAAATAGCCACACACTTTCCATCCTGGCGCCCTTGTTAACATGTACATAAATATATATAACTACACCTAGAATACACTATAAATATTATAAGTAATTAAATAAGGCTTAGATATAATGTAAGATATTATTATAAGTTAGGTTTAAGGCTGCATGGCCACACACGATAGTTAATAAAACTATCACCACCACCGAGACTCGCATCGCTAGCCTGGAAGGCTTACCTCACACCGACACACACATACCAGCACAGAAACGAGAAATTCACCACGAAATGCGGTCACATGAGCAAGCCTCGCATAAGAGCGAGCGAGAGAGCGCACGATCGCGTTAGAAATCAACCCTCGAAAACTGGCACGCGCCCATGAGAAAGAGCGAGAGGTAGCGATGCCGAAACTTCGAGAAGCCAAGAAAACAGAACGGCGAGAAGTTTCGCAAAACGAAACTCGTGGAGTTCTTTGAAAGAGGTCGATTGGCACGGACGGCGCTCAACGAGCCCAGGTCGACTGACACCTGCAGGATACCCGCCCCACCTGAAGGCGACGAAAAACACCCAGGACACCCGCCCCACCTGAAGGCGAGGAGACCAAGTCTTCGAGTGACGACTGACGCGGAGAAGGAGCAGCAGAGGATTTGGGAGTAGTTGTGCCGGCCCAGGACCAGCGGCGAAGCACCAACTCTCCCTCGCGGTTGCGTGTGTGTGTGTGCGAAAGCGAGGCGGATGAGTGCCAAATCAGTGAGACCGCAACGAGTGGCCAGCGAGGCAAGTCCGGCCAAAAGGCTGTGTGTGTATTCTGAAATCTCGGCAGGCCTCGATGCGGTATCGCTTGGAAGAAAAAGGCTCGATCAGCCATGACCCTTGTTAAAGAAAACCTAACACATGTAACGGTAATGGGAATGAGAAATTCGCACAAAACCTAACCTCAAAATGAAAATGCGAAATTGAATATACTGTAGAAAAATATAAAGAACCCACATACCAAATACGATTAAATACGATGTATACATTTAAATAAAACCCAAAATACAACAAAACTTATATATATATTTTGTCAAAGCTAAATCAAAGCAAATATAAAAATGTCCAAAAATCTAATAAAAAGCATAGATCAACTTGAAGTTTAGAAATACACTATATTTTCTTGCCCACACTTGAGACGGCCAAAAATGCCCTCCAACGTTAATACTGAGATTTATTTAACAAGATGTTTTGTCCGAGGTCAGGCTCAGCCGGCCGCATAGCTTGGCCCGACAGCGAGTGCTGGCGGATTTCCATGTAAGGCAGCCACATGCCCTAGAATTGCAAGGCGTGTCCCCTAATCGATTCCCTCTCGGTCCCCTCATGGCGCTACCGCTGACCCCCTTCACTCTTTGTTGATATCCAAATCAAAACTGTGTTCTACTCAGTAACGCGGTGGCTGACACCCTCCATCTCACGTCAGCCCACCGCTCATCGAAGACCCTAGTCCCAATCTTTATTAATTTGTCTGTAAAGAGATCCCTGCGTGACCGAGCTTCACCACAGCCCAAGAAACTACTTCACAGTCTGGCGCCCGAACAGGGACTTGGGGCTTACGAATTTTAGATGATTATATTGCCTAAAAACCCATCTGGTTACTTTGTTTTTTGGTACAACCATATAAGGTCGAATTTTTTTTGAAAAGTCGGTATGCAAGGAGAGGAATAAATATCGAGGGATATATATATATATATAAGCAAGACACAGGCGGGAGAACTTATATAAGTATACCCAAATCAAGACCAAACATTACCTAAAACGAGAGGTTGTCAGAGTTAACAGATCACGTGGCCATCAGATCACGTGAGTCACATACAGACACAAGCAAAGCAAGCATAGCGAAGAGAGAGAGAGAGCGGGCCCTCTATAGGTGAACCAATCAGGCCGCGAGATTTTAAAAGCTCAAGGTAGGAAGAAGCTAATTCATACTCCCCACAGCGCAGCCATCTTGCTTTTCACTTTCGTCGTCGTCTCTCTCACATCCACAGCAATCGACTACTGGACTACTCGACTACTCGAGAATTGGAGGCAATTCTGAAGGAGCGTGGAGGAGATGAGGAGCCGGTTGGCAGCCTTTAATAATCGTGACGATCACGTCTTGGAGATAGCCGATCGTCTTCAGGAATGCGAATCGGAAATATTGGCCGCGCTCAGCGAGCGGAAGCAACGGACGCCGAGTCCAAACCCTGCGGGTCCGACGCAACTCCATGTCCCAGCATTTGGATGCGCCAGCCTCGCTGAGACAGTTGTCGACATAGAAGTAAACACTGCCAGGCGGGATATTTTTCCCAGAAAGCCGGAAATGACAGCGGCAACTCTAGCAGAAAGGTTGAGAAACTGGGGAATCACCTTCGACGGGACAACGGACCCGATCTCGTTTATCCAGCACCTCGAGGAACGAGCCACGGCTTACGAAGTCAACGTTGAGAAGATGCCGCAGGCCATCCCTGGCCACTGTGTGTGGCCAAGGAACATCGTCAGCGAGTGCTGTCAGAATGCCATGACCAGCCCACGGCTGGACATCTCGGAATCAGAAAGACAACAAACCGGATCGCCCAGAGGTATTTTGGCCGGGACTCTTTCGTGATGTAGCCAATTATGTTCCCAAATGCGACACTTGTCAACGGTTCAAGGTAAGCCAAAACAAGCCAGCGGGTAAGATTTTTACCAGGCAGATCAGTGAGCCCTTTGACACTGCCTGCGGCGACTTCATTGGACTCCTTCCGCGGTCTAGGAGCGAGAATATTTTTCGACGCCTTTTCAAAATGGGTTGAGTTAGTTCCCCTAAGAAAAGCTACTTCGGCGCAACTTGAGAAATACTTTCGGGAGAGGATTTTAAATCACTTTGGGATTCCCCGTACTTTTGTTTGCGACAACGGGACCCAATTTACAAGTCGGTCTTTCAAAGTTTTCTGCAAACAGGCGGGAATGGAGATCCCGTATACGGCACCATATACTCCGCAGCAGAACCCGACAGAGCGGGCAAATCGTACCATTAAAACTATGGTCGCCCAGTATATCGAGGATTAGCAGACGACGTGGGACGAACTGCTCCCTGAGATGAACCTGGCTATAAACAGCAGCGTTTCTGACTCCATCGTATTCAGCCCGGCGTTCATTATACAAGGCAGAGAGCCAAGACTCCCAGGGGCCTTGTACGATGAAGTCACTCCGGGGCCAAGCCATGTTCCGAGATCACCCGTCGCGAAAGCGGATTTGCTGCGCGACGTGTTTAAGGTGGTCCAAGCAAACACCCAGCGAACTTCGATGGAGCAGCGAAAACACTACGACCTCAGACGGCGCGCTTGGAGACCAACTTTGGGATCGCTGGACTTTGCAAAGCAGCATCACTTGTCCAAGGCGGCGGATAACTTTGCTGCAAAGTTAGCACCCAAGTACGAGGGGCCGTACAAGGTGGTCAAATTCATTTCGGCCACGATCGTGCGTTTGCAGCACACACGAACTAAACGACGCAGGACAGCATCGCTCGGAGACCTGAAGGAAGCAGTCGACGATCCGGAGACCCAGAGTCCGGTACCGATAGAAAAGGACAGTCCAGACGAAGCCAAGACGACAGAGCAGGTTTAGTGGTCGGGTGACCCTAAACTCCAACGCAGAAAGCCCGCACCGCGGCCCAAAAACCCTGGCCGAGGCAAGAGCCAATCCACACGGACCACTGTGACTGGAGCCAAGTTTGAGTCAGTGGGGGCCACTTGCTGGACGGTGCGCTTTCCCAACGTCCCCACTCCCCTAAGGGGAAACTCAATGCTTCCAGTGCCCACCGTAGCTTAGCCCCTCTAACTGCAAATTAACCAAAACTAAAACGGTAGCCCCCTTTCACAAACTAAAAACTAATAAAAGGTTATTTTCCCCAACAGATATGGGATCGGGCGACTTCCCCGATTGGAGGCACCTGGTGAGGTGCGTGGAGGAGGCCAGGGCACGGCCCCCCTGGCCAGTACATGGAGCCAGGTGACCACGCCGCCACACTGGAGGAAGCCACCCGACGTGGCCAAGACACAGCCTGCCCGGACCACACAATGGAGCTGGACGAGACCCCAGTCGTAGACGACTCCGCGGGCCATGTATGGCGCGTGCAGGTCGACGGACCCAGCGCAGTCCTGGAGGGACTGGACCCTAACGGGGTCGTACTCGAGTACGAGGATGAGAAGGGCAGCGTGTCGGTGACTACTCGCTCTCCGATGAGGAGGCTTCGGTGGCATCTCCGCGGACCGCCACATGCGACGATGTAGAAGAGGTGCACTCCAAGATCTCGGGCTCCACCGACCCGTCCGTATCCGAGGACGAGGAGATGGCAAGAGAGGCGAGCGGCCTAAAGTTGGGCCCGCAGCAGCAGATCCGTGCACTACCACGTCTCGACGACAACCGCGTCGACCAGGCCACCGAGGGGCAGATATGGGTGCGTAACCCCCTTTGCCCATGGCGCAAAGCCGACGACTGACGCGGAAACGGAGTGGGAAGACCGGCTTCGCGAGCGGGAGACTGCAGCAGCCGCCCCTGTATCAACGGGGCCAGCGCTACCAGCGAAGCCACCAGCCAAGGAGGACAACGACGCCAAAGGACGCAACCAGTATCCACCGCCCGACGAAGATTGGGTGTTGCCGCCGCGGTACTGGCGTGTTCACTTGAACGGGGGGCGAATTCCCCGCTCCCTCGTCGAGCACGTTCGCCCACAAGGGGACCACGACGTAGAGTGGATCGGAAGTTCCTCTTCCATGCCGGAGGGGAGGAATTCCGGGTCCACATTAACAAGAGGGACGAGATCGCCATATCACTAGTCGAGTCGATCTAGCCATGTCCATATGTCCGTCTGTCCGGATGAACGCTGAGATCTCGGAAACTATAAGAGCTAGGCTATTGAGATTTGGCGTGCAGATTTCTGAGCTTCTTACGCAGCGCAAGTTTGTTTCAGCAGAGTGCCACGCCCACCTTAACGCCCAAAAACCGCCCACAAACTTCAAAAAATCGTAAATATGAACGTGGATATCTCGGAAACTATTAAAGATAGAGAATTGAATTCTCAGATTTAGATTCCATATCCTTGTACGCAGCGCAAGTTTGTTACGAGAATATTCCACGTCCACTCTAACGCCCACAAACCGCCAAAACCTGGGGCGCCCACAATTTTCATGCTAGTTAAAAAATTTAACTGAAATGTATTGGTCTCGTCAATACCTATCGATTGATCCAAAAATTTGCCCATATCGCTTAAATCTGTCTACCGCCGGTAGGTGGCGCATTTCAATCTCGCTTTGCTGCTTGCATATCTCCATTTCCCTTTGGTCCCCTTAGCTGAGTAACGGGTATCTGATAGTCGAGGTACTCGACTATAGCGTTCTTCCTTGTTGTATTTCCATTCTGTATGATATATTCAGGATAAATTCTAGAAACCTGATCCAAGCATGTAGAGGGCTTACCCCAAAATGTAGAGCTAAAATCTTTGGTTTTCAGTACTTTTTTTGGGGTGACACCACAAATTGGACAACATTGAGTTGATTTAGTACCAGTTAGTACGTTTAGTACTTTCCCATCAATGAGTGTCATATGCATTTTAAAGGTTACTGCCACATCATCAGCCTCATCCAGTTTATAAGAAAACGTTTTCAGATTATCTATTTGAAAGTCTAACTGATTTTTTTCCGTATTTATGTGATCACTAGTTTCTTTTACAAATTAAATTTTTAGCGGCCTGCAAAATCGAATAGACTGAGGTGTTCTGTTAACCCAGATGTTTCGCTGAAATGAGACAATCATTTTTCTGGGTATAACAGAAGTAACAAACATAGAGTGATCTGAAAGCTGTACGTCAGGGGTTTTTTTTCAATCTTCTGCTTGTATGCACTTTGTCCAGTTGACCCATTAAAGCCATAACTGCAAATTAATTTGAGTTCAGAACTATCAGGAAATTGCTTGAAAACATCGGACTGCATTTTAATTAGTCGCTGTGCAGTATGATTCAAAAGGTTTTGTAGTGAAACTTGAGCAGAAGTTTCTGTAACTTCAATACCCATTGGTCGACACTGCATTTCAGCTTCTATCACTTTATTGTAACTCGGATAAATGTCGCTGTGATGATTTATGTTCAAAGCCTATTGCTGTTTGGTTAATGAATTTTCCAAGACGTAGGCTAGAGCTTCATTTGGTGTAAGTTGACTCGGTTTTTGCAATTGAAGTTGCTTTCTTAATTCCGTTGTGTATTCAGGTGCTGTTATCGTTTCTTTAAGGACCAGGGGCACGTTCGTATTACATTGTCTCTTAGCGGAAACTGCTGCAGCATGCATAAGCAAATTTGTATTGTGTCCAGGTTGTTGTGGAATCTTACAGCATTCTTTTAATGAAATTGATATTTTTGACGACATCCATTTAGCATGCTGTGACTTAAAACGATCGACCATATAGTTACATTTTGGAAGTTTTTCTTTTATAAAGGATTCAAAATAACCTCTTTTTATTTATGTCTACTTTTTTCTCATCTTCTATGTGGTATTTGCTTAGTTTTTCGTAAATCCAATCAGACACAAATGATATTTTACGATTGTTGCGCCAAATATCGAAGAGATCGCTATTGCGAAACTCGAACGTCCATGAATATTGTGGAATTGTAAGAAAATGGGGACGAACGGGGAAAATTTGTTAATTGTTTTTTTCATTCCACGAAACACAGGGGACGCATGTTAATGTTTTACAAAAATACACATAAATTGGACATTACACAACACTCAAACACTAAAACTACACATAAATATATTATATACAGTGAATACTACACACATTGATCTTTAATTTTCATTATTAACTTAAGTTTGTTCGGATAGATAATTTTTATTTTCGCGCACAAACGTAAACAAAATAATTTGGCGCCAATTTCTTACTCCTAAGCAGCTGATCGATTGCGTTCTTTTGAAAGCTCATAAAATGCTTCAGTGAAGCTCTTATGGCTTTGTTATTTAAGTTTTTATAAGTATGATTTATTAACTTTAAGAATTTAAAATCAAAATTACAAAACATTAACATAAAAATTTCGACTTTATGCCAAAAAATCGGGCTCTTGGACCATAGTGAGGTGCCTGAATGGGATGAAATTGGCAGCCGCCTTGCTAAAAATTAGCGGGAATCTGTGAAATCAATATAAATGAAATAAATTAGAAAATTAAACAGCAAATACTAAACGGTTCTCCAGGGAATATAGATGGTAGGTAAATCTTGTCTTTTTAGATTCTGATATTTTTGACTATATTCTGCTATCTATGTACATGTTATGAGTTAATATCAGGGATTTGGGGTGCTCAATAATCCCATAAAATTATAAAAGTTTAATAACCTACTGTAAGGAAAAGATCAGAAATATAACGAAAATAAATTTGAGGATGGCAACAAAGTGGGAGGTCAGAACCAGTTTAAAAATTGTGTACATTGCTTAGAAAGGAAAAGGGAAAATCATAAGGAATGTACACTGAAGGTAGCTGGGGCAACCATTTGAAAAGTCAAATCTGTTACGGTGGTTCTAAACCTGTTTACATGATGGATAAAAGGGTATTAGTTGCGGAGGAGGGTCGGGGTTGGCAAACCATCATTATTAAATATGAGCAAAGGAATTAGAGGGATCCAAAAGATCAATTTTAATGCATTTACTTTATGAGAGAAGACTAATACTGTTATTGGTAAATTAAATAGGCACGTGAAACTTATTACTCAATTAGTTAGAGACTATCAAACAATAAGTTTTATCAAGCATTTTGATGGAAAATCGTAGTTTTATATATATAACATATATATATATGTGGGAATTTTATTATTTTTAAAGTATATAAGTTTAAGTATTTATTTAAATGATATGATAAATATGGTATGTCACAATGTGAGTATAATTAAGACCGTCGTCGCGTCGTTTTGCTTTTCACATAAGCACGTCTTCCTTGGATCAGATCTCGTCAAATACTGCCTCTACTCGTCGTTATCGTCTTATCGTCGTTGTTCTCGTTCTTTACTTCTTTTGGGTCGTCTTCTTCTGGAATGCGTGTTACTGCTCGTCGTTCTCGATGTCTAGATCGGGATTGTTAGGGTGATTCTCGTAATATCACTCCCACATTCGGCCATTCTGATCAAACATTCGCCTCGAATGTTTCTTCGTTGTCATCGTGCGTGGGCCATGGCTTGAGATATTCGGCACAGGTTGAAGAAATTTTTGGACCGTCTGAGTTGCCGACTTTCTGGACATCGAAGGCGTTGTTGTGCTTGACTTTCGTGATTTGGTAAGGACCAAAAAACTTCGGCTTTAATTTGAGACCTCCGCCAAATTGTGTGCGCTTTATGGCTACCATGTCGCCAACGTTGTAAAGCCTTGCTGGTTTGCGTCGCAGATTATACGTCTTTTTGTTTTCCGTTTGAAGCTTTAAAATTTGGGATTTTGCTTTCAGCCTTAGATCGTTTCGAGAGTCCTGAAACAGCGCTATGGTTTCGTTGTTGATTAGCTCACGGAGCTGTTGGTCATCTTTGTTTCTCATTTTGACACCGATTAGAAGCTCAAAAGGTGTGGCGTTGATGCTTCTCGAGAAAGTAGAGTTGATGGCTTGTTGAACTCGATCAACGTGTCTGTACCATTTTGTAGGATCATCCACACTGAGTTTTGACAAAACTGGGATAATTATGACATTGAGTCGCTCCACTTGTCCGTTAACCCGTGGTAGGCCTATCGTAGACTTGACTACCTTTATATTTTCATCGTCGCAATACTGTAGAAAATCTTGGGCTAAGAAAGCTGAACCTCGATCCGAAATGATACAAGCTGGGTTACCAACCACATTACTTTGTCCTCGTAGCTTTGAAATGACTTCGGTTGCGGTCGTTGACTTTGTAGGATAAAGCCAGCAGAACTTTGTAAAAGAATCGATGACGGCGAGTATGTGTTTGTAATTCTTGCTTGTAGAATCTAGTGGACCTAAGAAGTCGATGTGGTAGGTGTGCAATGGAAAGTCTTCTTTGTGCAAAGGATGCAGCCAGCCCTCCTGCTTGCCACGCTTGCGGTTGCTTAAAATGCACGGAATACAGCAGTCGATGAATATCTTGATTTTTTTCGTCAATGTTTTGGATGAAATATTCATTGTAAATCATCTCCTTCGTCTTTATGACGGCGAAATGTCCTCGTTCGTGTGCTCTGGCTATGATCTGTCTTTCCATGTCTCTGGGAACAACAAGAAGTTCTGCGTCGTTGACTATCTTGTATAAGATTCCGGACTTAAGAAAATAGCCGTCGTAGGGTGAGTCAGAGTCTTCGATTATTTTGCAGATAGCCTTCAAGTGTTCGTCCTTTTCTTGAGCTTGTTTAAAACTAAGGGCTACGAAGTCGTCAACGATGGTCATTATTGGGTATCTGGAGAGAGCGTCAACGTGCTTCATACGTGTACCTGAACGGTGTTCGACTTTGTAGTCGTACTCTTGAAGCAATAATACCCAACGTGCCACTCTAGTGCACAGACTTTGCTTGTCCAGCGTCTTGGTGAATGCATTGCAATCGGTGACAATCGTGATTGGGATGCCAAGGAGATAAACTCTGAACTTGGTTATAGCTTCGATGATCGCTAGCACCTCTAACTCGTAGCTGGAATATTTACGCTGCACATCCGTGGTTTTCCTACTCATAAAGTAGACTGGGTGAAATTGGCCGTCGTCAGCTGATTTCTGCAAAAGCACGGCGCCAAACCCGTCTATGAAGGCGTCAGTGTGTACCTCGGTTTCGAACTTCGGGTTGTAAATAGCTAAAGCAGGTGTGGAAGTCAGGTATTTCTTTAGGGATTCAATAGCGTTCTCTTCATCAGGGCCAATAACAAATTCAGCTTTATTTTTGGTAAGGTCAGTCAAGGGTTTCGAAATCAGAGCATAATTTTGGATAAACTTTCTAAAGTACCCTGTGAGACCTAGAAAACTTTCTAGCTGCTTAAGGTTCTGTGGCGTCTTAAATTTCGAAACTGCGTCGATCTTCTGAGGAGTCGGAGAAATGGTTTTGTTTTCGATAATGTGACCTAAGAACTGGATACGGGTCTGCAGAAAATGGCATTTCTTTAGGTTAAGCTCGAGCCCATATTCGCTGCAAGTTAATATAACTTCGGTGAGATTCGACACCGCCTCCTTTTCGTCCTTCGTCTACATAAGGGAGAGCGATTCCTCTACGGGACAGAGTTCGGAAAATCGCATTTATGTGTCTCTGAAACACACCTGGTGAGTTTGACAAACCAAAAGGCACCTTTAGGAATTGGTATTGCCCACTCTGCGTCACGAATGAGGTGTACTTCCTGCTAGATTCGGCGACTGGCACATGGAAAAAGCCTTTCCGCAAATCGATTGTGCTGAATACCAACGCTTTTTGCAGGCGGTCGAGCTGGTCGTCAATCAGGGGCAACGGAAAATGATCTCTTACGATTACCTTGTTTATACGCCTGAAATCTACGGAGAGTCGTTGCGATCCGTCGTTTTTCTGCGCAAGCACAACGGGGCTTGTGAATTCGGAGTCGGACTCCTCGATTATTCCGTTATCCAACCATTGCTCGATCTGTTCGTCGATAACGTTCGTTTCAGCAAAAGCGAATCTGCGCGGACGCGAGAAAATTGGCGATTCGTCGTTTAGAAGGATTTTCATTTCAATGTTTGTCGACTTCGATTTAAGCGGCTTGTAATTCATTATTAGTTCACTCACTTCTTGCTTCGCGCACTCACCAGCTGATTCGTTTATATCAAGTTCACCGTTGTTAATAACCGTGTCAATTTTCAGCAAGTTCGATGGGATGTTCTCTTCGCAAAAATTATTTAAATTTCGCACACGCAAACCACTTGGACCGAACGATATTTCTGCTTGCAAGCACAATTCCTCGCCGATGATTATACGAGTGTCCATACAATCGAGCGGAACTATGAAGAAGTTCAATTCGTAGGCACTGCTGTCGATCCACACTGCTTGCTTGCACTGTCCAATTGGCTTGATCTTATTGGCATTTCGATTTTTTCCAAATCCAATTAGGTATACACTGCACTCCTTCAGCTTCGGCAAAGCTAGCTCATCGTAAATGTCTTCGCGCAAAATATTATATTTACTGCCTGTGTCGAATAGAGCAATACAATTTTGGTTTTTGATTGAAACAACTGTGCTCGTCATGTTGTTGTGCTCACTTAAAACACGCGCGTTTGGCTTGCACTCTTCGACTGATTTGTCGCCTTGGGGGCAGTTTTTGGAGGTGTGACCGAATTTATTGCATTTAAAACACTTTCTGCCTTTATCTTTGTTGTTGCAGCCACTAGACAGATGTCCCTTCTCGCCACAATTGTAGCAAACGATTTCTTTCTTTCCAGTTTTCGAACCACCGTGCACTGCTTGAGCTTTTTTTTCTTTAGCACTGTTTTCGCCAAAATGGGATTTTGCACTGATCGTTTGGTAGTCCTTCAATTTGTATTTGAATTCGGTCATGTTTCTAGCTCCATAAAGCATAGACTTGTTAATTGAGAGTTCATCTATACCGTCGATCACGTTTTGGATGAGAGCGTCTTCTTCAACATTTCCCTGTGAGGCAATATCTTCATACGGTAAAAATATTCCTGAACACTTTCGTTTGCGCGTCGTTTTCTCTCTCCAAGTTGCTTGTGAATTTGTTTGCTGCTCACTCTCGATCTGAACTCGCCCAACAAACACGATTTCAATGCACTCCACGAATTTATTCCTTTCTCGCTCAACACAAACAATTTCGCGACACCTTTGAGCGATTTTTTGGCAAAGATTAGCTTTTGCATATCGTTCCAACCCATAAGTATAGCTTGGTCTTCAAAATCACTTATCCAGACGTCGACTGGAATTTCGTCTGTGCCCTCGAATTGTTTTATAGATTCCTCTATATCGCGAAAACTTAAAGCGAAACGCGGCATTTCATTGTATTGAATTGGTACTGGTTGCGAATTATTCTTTTGGTCTCTTTCACTCGTTGGATTTGTACCTGCGGAATTTGCAACCATACTCTCGCTCGTCGACGCGTTGATTCTCTTCGTCGTCATCTCTGTCTTCATCAGATTCCTCTGGATCTTCCACTTCGTTGCCACCGAGAAGTTGGTCAAATCGAAGATTTTGAAAAATATGCAATTGCATGTTTTCGACGTCGTGGCTTATATTCAAAATTAGGCATATTGAAATTAAATCTCTTTCAGTCAGTTTCGCCTGCACGTATACACTTTTGGCTTTATAAACTGCGTCATTTTCGTCGAATTGGAAACCAGAAAATTCGCGAAGTCGTTTGCGATTATTCCTGTCTCCCTCTTTTTCAAAGACAAATTTGTGCAAAGCACAAATGCTTCCCTTTGACGCATTTTTCAAATTGTTAGAAATTAAATCGTTTAGACACGCCATAATTGAAAAAATGAATGTTTCACGATGAGTGATCACTTTCACCTTTCTCGGATACTTCCTGGACGAGCACCCAAATGTGGGGTTTTTATTATTTTTTAAGTATATAAGTTTAAGTATTTATTTAAATGATATGATAAATATGGTATGTCACAATGTGAGTATAATTAAGACCGTCGTCGCGTCGTTTTGCTTTTCACATAAGCACTGCCTCTACTCGTCGTTATCGTCTTATCGTCGTTGTTCTCGTCCTTTACTTCTTTTTGGGTCGTCTTCTTCTGGAATGTGTGTTACTGCTCGTCGTTCTCGTTGTCTAGATCGGGATTGTTAGGGTGATTCTCGTAATATCACTCCCACATTCGGCCATTCTGATCAAACATTGCCATGGCTTGAGATATTCGGCACAGGTTGAAGAAATTTTTGGACCGTCTGAGTTGCCGACTTTCTGGACATCGTAGGCGTTGTTGTGCTTGACTTTCGTGATTTGGTAAGGACCCAAAAACTTCGGCTTTAATTTGAGACCTCCGCCAAATTGTGTGCGCTTTATGGCTACCATGTCGCCAACGTTGTAAAGCCTTGCTGGTTTGCGTCGCAGATTATACGTCTTTTTGTTTTCCGTTTGAAGCTTTAAAATTTGTGATTTTTATTATCTAAATAGAAGAAATTATTTTTATCAAGGTATAATATTCCATGAATTTTTTCATTACCTTGACCTTTGCGCCTGGCTCGAGACATTTTAGCAATCCTTTGTAACATCACTATTTGTATTGTTGGTAACAGATATATATGGAACGCAAATGAAAAAATACTTTCCCAATTATTTTTTTTATGACTTTTTTTATCAAGGGATAATATTTTCCATGAATTTGTCTCATTACCTTGACCTTAGCGCCTGCGTCGAGACATTTTACCAATCCTTTGTAACATCACTATTTGTATTGTTGGTAACAGTTATAAATGGTTCGCAAATAAAACAAGGAAGAACGCCTGTAGTCGAGTACCTCGGCTATCAGATACCCGTTACTCAGCTAAAGGAACCAATGAGAAATGGAGACATGCAAGCAGCAAAGCGAGATTGAAATGCGCCACCTACCGGCGGTAGGCAGATTTAAGCGTTATGGGCCTTAGAGTGGGCGTGGCAATATTTTTTTTGATCATTCGATAGGTATTGACAAGAACAATACATTTCAGATAAAATTTTTTATCGAGCATGAAAATTGTGGGCGCCACAGGTTTGCGCGGCTTGTGGGCGTTAGAGTGGGCGTGGCATATTCGCGTAACAAACTTGAACTGCGTACAAGGCTATCTATCTTTGATAGTTTCCGAGACATTCACGTTCATACTTACGATTTTTTGAATGCTTGTGGGCGGTTTGTGGGCGTTAAAGTGAGCGTAGCAAAATTTTGGGTCAACCGATATACATTACAATACATTTCAGTTAAGATTTTTATTCTAGCATCAAAACTGTAGGAGCCACAGCTTTGGGCAGTTTGTGGGCGTTAGAGTGGGCGTGGCACTCTGCTAAAACAAACTTGCGCTGCCCAGGAATCTCAGGAATCTGCACGATAAGATAAAATTACTACCCATTATTAACCCCCTATTTCTACACAAACGTTTGCAACGCAACTAAATACCCTTATTGAAAATCAGAGTGTTAGTTTTTACTTCACACCGAAACTTGTCTAGAGGTCAAGAATTTTAGATTATTCTTAACAAGAGACTATAAAAGCTCATAGAAGTTAATAACAGGTAGTAACCAGCTAATAACAACTGGTAAACAACAACTGGTAAACTTAACAGGTAGTATCCATCAAATAATACATTACAGTTAATAACAGCTAGGAATCAAAGTCCAGGCAGCTCAACCCCCATCATGAATCTCGAAAACCAGATGAGTATTGTAATTAAAGAGTTTATTAAACTTATTCAAAATATTAGACAAATCTAACTCATACAAATAGTGTACAAATAGAATAGAACTAGAAAAATAGTTGGCAACTAGAAACAAATATTACCAGGTCCCAACACCTCTATCATAAGCTTGAATCAGAAATTAAATTAAAAGACGCTCCTATGTTAGGCAATGATGTCTTCGAAACAAGTTGTAATGTTAATGCGAGATGGAACAAATGAATGCTTTAAAAATAATCCAACATCTGAGAATCATTAAGTTCTGAGAATTATTTTACATCTATATCTGGGAACAAATTACCGATATATTTCTTATAGAGGTTGGAGTCAGAAAATTAATTATATACAAACATATATAATATATATTTAATAATGAATTTAATGAAATGTGATTACAATAATAATTTAAATAAAAAAATATTAAATGATCCTAAAACTACAGGTACAAAAGGAAGTATTTTATTCACTAAGGTACGTCGGCTACTTGCGAGTTGTTGCACGGTTGTAACTTCATCCCTTATCAATGGTCTTGAGATGTACGATCTTATCAGTCGTCCTGCGCCTTGGGTCTTAGGCATGTGACTTTTATGACGGTCAGGTAATGATAGTTCACTGCAAGTCAGTTTTTCGTAAGCGAGGCTTATGATCGGGGTAGGTCTTGTGTGCGTCCTTATTATTGGTAACATGTTTATGGATCATTTGCGGAAAAAAGAAAATCTTTCTCATTTTTATAGGTAATGATTCTGGATCATTCTTAATAAGAGACTATAACTACTCTTAACACTTGTTAACAGTTAGCTACCATCCATTTTTATAGGTAATGATTCTGGATCATTCTTAATAAGAGACTATAACTACTCTTAACACTTGTTAACAGTTAGCTACCATCTAAAACCAAATACTTCACAGATACTATACAGATAGTAACCGTCAAAAACCAAGTACTTTACAGGTACTATAAAGATAATAACCATCCAAAACCAAGATTAAATATATAGTAACCATCAAAATAATGCTAGGTAACAACTAAATACAATGTACCCAACGTGTCAAGTCCATGTCGGTATGACTACTACTGTAAAAAATGTTATATCTCTGGATAATTCTCAAAGTCAAAATATATTAAATTCTGCATGAAGCAGTGGATACGAAATTTCTACGGGACCATCACTTCAACTTTTTGGTACCAATACAAAAATCGTTGGGATTTGCTGAGGATTAAAAAAAGTTTTGTTAAAATGTAAGCACGAACTAGTGTTGATGCTCACTGTACGCCGGGGGGTAGCGGGGTACCGGGCTGGCGCTGGTGGAATGGCGTGGGAGGCGACGGCGGGAAAACGTTCGGCGTCGGCGGGCTGATGCGCTGGGCTTCGATGGTTTGCTGCTTGTGCTGATGAAGCTGTAGGGGAGAAACCACTCGAACGCGTATTTGCCCCTTAATCGGAAATGAATTTACACAAGAAAGTTAACTTTGTAAAAGTAGGCGGGGGTACGACCGCGGTTTATTCAAGTTGGACTCCAAAAATCGAACTGACTTAGTCTAAGCTCCGCTCTGCGCTCCAAAGCGCAGCGGAGACTTCATGGCGGGAGCTAGGAACAGCGCAGGAGAGCGGGAGCGCGAGAGAGCGGGAGAGCGGGAGAGCGGGAGAGCGGTGCAGCTGGTGCAGCTGGATAGCGGGGCCAGTCCAGATTCGCCGGACAGTGGGCCTGAACATTCCGCCCCCCTTGCAATCGCTAGCGTTGCAAAAATAAGAACGGAGACGGAACTTCGGCCAGCCGCCTACGCCTCAAACCTGCGTACAGGCGCCGGAGACGATCCACCCGAACACCGTCTTCTGGGCTACCGGCAGTCCCTCGTCGATCATGTGAAAGCCCGGCTTTATCACCTTCGGGTAGACGTCTGCGCCCAGGATCAATGAGATCGTGGCTGGCCGGTGGAAAACCTCATCCGCGAGCGGTAGCTCCTTAAATTTGTGGACGACGCTCTCACTGAGCGCACGGATGGGAGTGCGGATGCGCACGTTCGGCTCGATCTTGAGGACCACCTCCAGCTTGATGGCCTCGTCGACCTTCGAACGAATCGTCGCCGTGCATATGCTCTCGTCGCCCACGTTTGTTGTCGGCAAACGCAACGCGGCGGCCAGGGATGCATCAATGGAGCTTGTCGGGGTGCACGGATCGATGAGTGCGGCGGTGTCGAACTTCTTCTCTCCGGTCTCGACGATCACCACAGCAGTCGGGAGGACATTAACGCTATGCCGCTGGAGAAGTGCGGCGAGCGACGGAGCTGGTGTCGAGGATGCTGAGCGCGGTGGAGGAGCAGGCGTTTGGCGAGTTGGCGGATCTTGCCGGCGCGAACGCTGCGGAGAAGCGGGCTGTTGCTTGGAGCGGGACTTTTGCTTGGAGCCGGACTTTTTCCGGGAACCAAGGTCATGCATGTGCAGCAGCGTGTGATGATCCCGGTTGCACGTTCTGCACCGGTCACCGCTACGACAGCTCCCAGTGGAGTGCTCGTGTGCGAGACAGTTCGCGCAGTACTTGTTAATAAGCACTGCCCGCAGCCGCTTCTCTGCGCTCAGCTTTAGGAACCTCTGACACTTCCGAAGAGGATGGATTCCGCGGCAGACTCGGCATCGGTAGGACTGAGTACCTCGAGTACGTCTGCTATCCAGAGCCTGAGCGCTACGTGGACGGGGAGCCATTTTCCTGTTTAGAGTGTGGATAAGGAAAAAAACAAACAGGGCTGATTAACACTGACGTGGATAATGGCTACGGACTAGGGTGTATAAGAAACGCGGCTCGTTACGAGGTAGTTTTGGGCGGCTCTCTTGGAAGAAGAACCACCTTGGTCACTGGACGTTTGACAATGCCGCGTGTCGTACGAATGTCGACTACGCGGACATTACCATCGGCTCCCGGAAAAACGGAGTCTATTCTTCCGAGTCGCCACTCATTTGAGGGCAAATTGTCATCCTTAATGACGACCAGATCGCCAACACGCAGATTTTCTGTGGGGACTTGCCACTTGTTGCGCTTGTGGAGCTCCTTAAGGTACTCATCCTTCCATCGAGTGCGGAATTGTTGATGGAGAGACTTTAAGTGCTGCCACCGGTTCAGAATGGACTTGGATTCGCCCTTTACTTCAGGTTCCACTATGGATAGAAGAGGTCCACCAACAAGAAAGTGCCCTGGTGTCAACGCTAAGAGATCAGTTGGATCCTCGGACATGGGAGATAGCGGTCTGGAATTCAGACAAGCTTCGATTCTCGCTAGGAGGGTGGACAGCTCTTCAAAGGTGTACTTCCGCGTAGCGGTGGACTTGTAAAATAAGGTCTTGAAGCTCTTGACACCAGCTTCCCATAGGCCTCCCATATGGGGTGCCCCAGGAGGAATGAATTGCCAGGTGAGCTGCTGATGACGATAGGCATCGGTCACAGACTCCTTAACGGCTTGCAGGAAGTCTCGGGAAAGCACGGTGGAGGCGCCGACGAAGGTCTTTCCATTGTCGGATTGGACTTGGCGAGGACACCCTCTTCTAGAGACGAAACGAGCGAAAGCGGCAAGAAACTTTTCAGTCGTTAAGTCGGATGTAGGCTCTAGATGGATGGCCTTTGTAGAAAAACAAACGAAAACCAACACATACCCTTTCGTAATGAGACAAGCTCTTCCGGTATAATTTTTTATGTCAAACGGGCCGGCGTAGTCCATCCCTGTGTACGTGAACGGGCGGGAAAAGGACACTCGCTCTTTCGGAAAACTTCCCATCATCTGGACTTGCAATCTCTTTTTGTGGATAACGCAGACCTTGCAGGAGTTAACCACTGCCTTCACCAAGTTCTTTATTCTCGGAACCCAGTATCTGGACCGAGTGAGACGCACCACTAACTGGTTGCCACCATGCAACGTAATGAGATGCGTGAATTTGACCAGAAGCCGCGAGAGTGCACATTCGTACGGCAGGATTATCGGATGTCGTTCATCATACCGCAAACTGTCGGAGGCCGTTACGCGGCCGCATGCCCTGATTACCCCTTTCTTATCTAGAAAGGGGTTCAGGGAGAGAATCGAACTCGCCGCGGGCACAGGACGTTTCTGACTCAAGCAGCGGTATTCTTCAGGAAAATACCTGCGCTGAGTGCAAATTGTCATGAGCTCTTCCGCGGCGGCAAGGTCCTGGGCCTCTAGACGGACCCCGGAAGGCGGTGATTGTCTTCGACATCGTTGGACAAATCGATGGACATACGCGAGGACCCGCAAAGCTCTATCTAACTTGGAAAAGCGATCTAGGAAATCTTCTGACGGCATAGACGCCACATGGACTTTAACGGCACGCTTTTCGATCTCAGTCACCGGCAGGTCGGTTCCCTGGCCGGGCCAATGATCGCGTGGACGTTGCAGCCAAGTGGGTCCATGCCACCAAAGCGGGTTATCCACCAGCTCTTGGAGGGGAACTCCTCGACTAGCCAAATCAGCTGGATTATGTTCGGATTGAACGTGCGACCAATTAGCCGCCTCAGTGGACTCGGTGATCTTCGTCACCCTGTTGGCAACGAACGTAGTCCAATGACACGCTGGTTTTGCTAACCATGCTAGCACAATCGTGGAATCGGTCCAACAATGGAATTTTGAGGTCAGCCTCGGCATATTTGGAAGAATGGCTTCGGCCATCTCGGACAAAAGGAGAGCCCCACATAACTCCAGCCTGGGAAGGGACACCGTTTTGACTGGCGCCACACGCGTCTTGGCCGTGAGCAAGTGCACCATCGTTTTATGGCCCACTTCTACGCGCACATAGATCGCAGCACCGTATGCCTTTTGCGAGGCGTCACAGAATCCGTGATGCTCTACGCGGAACTCTGGACGGAAGGAAACCCATCTGGGTATTCTGACCTGGTCTAGGACCGAATAGCTCTGGAGAAAGCTGTTCCATCTTTGGCACAGCTCAATTGGAAGTTTATCGTCCCAGCCTAGATCCTGAAGCCAAATCTCTTGCATAAAGATTTTGGCACACACAACAAATGGAGCGAGCCAGCCTGCTGGATCAAATAGCTTGGCAATTTGGGAAAGGACTTGTCGTTTCGTGTGGGAGATTTCCGTTGCTAAATCTGGTGGGACGAAAAAGAACTCATCGGACGTCGCCTTCCATCGTACGCCTAGAGTTTTGGCTGTGCTCTCAGTGTCGATCTCGAGGAAGTCGGCTGTCAGAAGATGATCGCTTTGGATATGAGCTAATATTTCTTTGTTGTTGGAGGTCCATTTTCTCAATGGAAACCCCGCGGAATCTAGAGCACTTTGTAGCTCGCGAACAATGGACTTAGCGTCCTCGGCGGAGTCAGCTCCCGAAAGGACATCGTCTACATACATATTATTTCGAACGACATTACTCGCTCTTGGATGGCTGAGCTGCACGTCAGTTGCCAATTGTTGCAGGACTCGAATGGCCAGGAATGGCGCGCAATTGACTCCAAAAGTTACCGTCTGTAATTCGAAATCTCGAATGTGCCCCTCGCTATTGCGGAATAAAATGCGTTGGAACGGGGAATGCTTCGGATCTACCCATATCTGCCGATACATTTTCTCGATATCGGCACTGTAGACGTATCGGAAATATCGCCATTTCAGAATCTGGATAGTTAGATCGGACTGTAAGACTGGGCCAGCATGAAGGATATCATTTAAGCTGACCCCATTCTCTGAAGGGCTGGAGGCATTGAAAACCACACGTAACTTAGTGGTTGTACTTTCCGGCTTAAGCACGGCATGATGCGGAAGGTAATAACTGGCAGAATTATGGGTAGGACGGACCTCTTTCATGTGATTGAGGTCGAGATACTCTTGAATCACGGAGTCGTATTTGGCTTTCAGCTGACAGTCCCTCTTCAGGCGTTGCTCGGTTCTTAGGAACTGCGACAACGCGGAGGATCTGGAGTGACCGAGGGCGGATTTTACGTTCTGAGGATCACGAAACGGAAGACTTACGACATACCTGCCGTTATCGTCTCTCGTAGTCGATCGGAGAAAATTTTCCTCACAAGCCAAATCGGAAGATTTTGTCACTTTTACTGGCAGATCCTCCACCTCCCAAAATTTGGTGAGAAGCCTATCCAGGGACGTGTCAACTGTATGGGAGATTCGTGTGGAAAAAACGGAAATCTGATTTTCCCTTGGAGCAGGAACGGGTCCTGTTAGGATCCACCCGAAAATGGTTTCTTGCCCGAGGAGGGAGCCACAAATATTCGGCCGGGTGCCGCTTAGGAGAATGGATGGCAGTATGTCGGCCCCGACCAGAATATCTATCTGTGCACTCTCGTAGAACTTTGGATCCGCTAGTGACAGTTCGGGAAGATCCCGTAGAAACTGTTGCGGAATCGGACAAGATGGAAGGTTTCCAGCTAATTGAGGAAGAACATAGGCCGTCGTGTTTATTTGCAAGCCAGGCCTGGTCGGAGAACGGATGGTAAACTGACAGAGCTTTTTGGATTCAGCGGATACTGTCTGGTTTAAGCCTGATACTTGGGCTCGGATTACCTGGTGAGGCAACTTAATTAGGTTGAACAGCCGCTCAGAAATGAAGGTTGCCTCTGATCCTGAATCTATCAAGGCACGAGCTTTAAAATTCGACCCCAAGTGACATATGTCAATTATGGCGGTGCCCAGCAAGACGGATCTATACCCCGTCGCGAAGTAATTTTGTACTGTCGAGTCCGTGGACCGGGAAGCGGTGGCAACTGGTGTACTTGGTCTTGATCTGGGTCTTGGGGCGGGATTCGAAGGCGATTGGGAGGAGTTGCCTCTGTGTAGTAAGGTGTGATGGCGGCCGCGGCACGTAAAGCAGCTATGAGTGCTCTCACAATCACGCAGCTGATGCCCTCTTGCGAAGCAGTTTAGACACAGCTGCTTCCTCTTTATGTATGCCGAACGCTCGTCGACCGTCATTTGGAGGAACCGTGCACATGTGCGGACAGGATGGTTTTCCTTCTTACAAAGGTCACAGCCTTTTGGCTTGGGTGCTACCCTTGTCTCGTAAGAATTTATTCTTCGAGGCGCTGCAGTGGGGGCGGATGTTTTTGGCAGAGATTGACTCGAGCCCGACGGCCGTACGTCGTCTATGGCTTCTAAGGTCCGGTGACGCTCCGTAAGGAAGGCGTTCAGTTCCTGCCACGTCGGAATCTCTGCCTTGTTGTGCAGGGACTGTTCCCACAAGGATAGCGTGAGCTTAGGAAGTTTGGAGGAGCACATGTACACTAGGAGGCAATCCCAATTTTCTGTTTCAATTCCGGACATTTCTAAAGCCGTAAGGCAACCCTGGATGGTACGTTGAAGTTCACGGATAGCTGACCCAGATTCCTGATTAACGGACTGCACATTGAAAAGTATTTTCAATTGGCTATTTACTAACAACCGCTTGTTTTCGAAACGCTCAGTTAGGTTAGCCCAAGCTGAGCGAAAACCGTCGTTAGTAAGGGGGGAGTTCGACACTATCGTGTGTGCATCGCCGCTTGTTTTGGCATTTAGGTGAAACAATTTTTCGACTGGCGTCAGCCTTGGATTATTTATATAAATGGCCGTAAACAGATCCCTAAAGGTCGGCCACCGCAGATAATCTCCGGTGAAAACCTCGGTATCGCACGGAGGCAGCCGACATCCAGAGGAAATATAATTCTGGGTAGGAACAGCTTGAACTTGGGGAGCCTGGGCTATCATATCCGCGATCTGAGCCCCACATCTCTCATAAACGGAATAGCAGTAGCCGTATTTAGCCTTGAGAACTGGCAAGCTATCAGCTGCACTGTCTCCGGCTGCTGCTATGCACCCGGTGCATTCATCGTATTCTGCCTTGATGCGGTCCCATAACGCGCGTATTTCTTCGCGGCGGATGTTCAGCATGGACAGAGTAGGAGGGATCGGCGAAGGAGTGTTTGCTCTGGATTCAAACTCACTCAGCCGATCTGAGACCTCAGTAAATTTGTTGAGAGCGATTTGGGAAGGTGTTAGTGCCATTTTGACGTTTGCACGGGTGGTCCTTTTTCGGGGCGACGAGGTCTTGGCGGTTAGTTCGGGTGTGGGCGGATCTACGGATATGCCTGGGACTACGGCAGGTGGAATAGACAACTTGTTGTTATCACTTCCAACGGACATTTAAGGGAAATGACCTTTTTTCTTTTTTTTGTTTTGGATCAGAATCTGCTCGCCTTTATTTATGTCGGATAAATAGGAAACCTGGCCCACTTTTGGAACAGTGGAACGAGGTGTCGACAAAAAAGGTAGTGGATCGGAGAAATAGAAATTGGAAGCAAGTACCGACTTGGTTACTTTGCGGAATTAAACCCAATGATACGGCTTAGGAACGGTGAGAAAGGAGTTCGAATATCACCCGTTGAGAAGTAATACTATATTATTTAAACCTTTTGGTATATGTATTTTGGTTGGGATCAAGTTTGGTATATTTTTGCTGGTATTTTGCGTTTGGATAAATTGAGGGGAAAAATACCAACTATGTGTTAATATATAGTCCCCGGTGGAGTAATTGTACTATTTCGCCTTTATTTAAACTTCTGAATGAAGAAAAAATACCAAATTATGCCAATAAGTTGTTGGCCGGAGGATGCGATCGGTTGATTATTTAATTGCTTTAATTTGATTTAATATTCCGAGGGAAAAATACTAAAAATATACCAAAAAATTGGTGGACGGAGGCTGCTATGCATGCAGTGGAGTGCTGGTATTTTTCGCGTTTAAGTAAAATAAATTTTACGGAGTAAATACCAAATACCGAAAAAAAAATACTAAAAAGTTGGATGGTAAATAAAACACAATGACCAAAAAATTTTCACGTCGGTTGGTGTAATTTTTTATTTTATTATTTTTTTTACCGGATGGCCGACGGAAAATTTTAATTAGTCGGAACGGGATGGTGGAGTTAAAAATTATATGTGACTGTATGTAGATATGTGTATATATGTAGATATTTATATGTATGTAGATATTTATATGTATGTAGATATTTGCATGTATGTAGATATTTGTATATATGTAATTTTCGCCGGTTTTAAATTTATTAAATAATTATTGCCGGCGGGGTATGTGTTGTGGAAGTTTTCGATTTATTGTGTGTGGACTGTATTTGGAAAAACGAAAAAATATGTGCAAGTATTTTAGCGGCTGCGGATATACAGTGAGAAAAATCTTGAAAAGTTTTGGGGGCCTGAATTGGCAGAACACTAGAAATTAAATAATTCTCACTGTATGCTTGGCTTATATTTGCACAATATTTTTTCAAAGCTTGGAATATTTTTTCTCGATTTTATACAAGTGTATGTATGTATGGATGAGCGGCCAAATGCAATTAAAAAAGGAGTCGGAAAAAATTGGCAATATGGCCGCACGTAGCAAAAGGAAAAATCGAAGAAAAAAATGGCGAAGTAATTTATTAATTGCCGTTGTCGGATTTAATCGGACTAGGATTTTGGACAAATCGTACAGAAAGTCAAACGAATTATTTTCGAGTGGCTGACTGCAGACCGGCAATTAATAAGACGAAAAGCTTTACTTATCTTATCCGGCTCGAAGGACCAAAGTGTACGCCGGGGGGTAGCGGGGTACCGGGCTGGCGCTGGTGGAATGGCGTGGGAGGCGACGGCGGGAAAACGTTCGGCGTCGGCGGGCTGATGCGCTGGGCTTCGATGGTTTGCTGCTTGTGCTGATGAAGCTGTAGGGGAGAAACCACTCGAACGCGTATTTGCCCCTTAATCGGAAATGAATTTACACAAGAAAGTTAACTTTGTAAAAGTAGGCGGGGGTACGACCGCGGTTTATTCAAGTTGGACTCCAAAAATCGAACTGACTTAGTCTAAGCTCCGCTCTGCGCTCCAAAGCGCAGCGGAGACTTCATGGCGGGAGCTAGGAACAGCGCAGGAGAGCGGGAGCGCGAGAGAGCGGGAGAGCGGGAGAGCGGGAGAGCGGTGCAGCTGGTGCAGCTGGATAGCGGGGCCAGTCCAGATTCGCCGGACAGTGGGCCTGAACACTCACTAAGAATCTTGGCGATGCGTTTGAACAAACCAGAAATTAACAAACTTTAAACTAGAAATGACGAATAAACCTGGAAAATTCCCCATGTAACTCCGAGCGATTTTGGAAAAATTAAGACGTACGATTTTTTTAAAGGGGGGTAAACCTACCAATCCGGAGTTGGGATTCATATGTTATCCCCAAATTGGGGTATGACAGTAAACACAGCTGGAATGTGAAAATGTCGGCTACCCGCGAAATCCCAAGATTTTCAATAATTGGATTTACACTAAATGGAGAACTTATCACAAATAATTTATCAAACTTAAAAGTTCACTTGAATTCTGAGTCATATCCATATGATATTCTAAATGTCGATTTTAGTAGGAATCAGTATGCTCACCTAAATAAAATGTATACAAGATTTCAATCTAGTTACTATAATTGTGAGACACAACCATTTTTGACCCCAAATGAAAATAAATTGAAGGCTCCTATTATTGTGGTTGATCTTTCATATCAAAACGAATCAGTTAAAACTGGTCCTATTGATGTGAGAATTTCAGCAGAATTAAAGACAGCAAGTCATGAAAATACACAAGCGTATTGTCTTCTTATACATGACCGCTTAGTTGAACATAACCCATTAAACGCACTAGTTCAACGAGTTATTAAACATTAGAAAAATGTTGAAAGACACTGTTTCGATTGATGTTCAAGGTTTCTTTGATAATAATAATAATTTTATTCGAAAAAGATCCGAACTGAAATAATATTTTTTTAATAGAACCACCATATGATTTAACTTTGCTAAATACAAAATCTCGATAGACTGAAATTCGGTTAACCAATACACATCACAAAATTTTTTGGAACAATGGAGAAAACAGTTTTCCGCAAACTCGAAAGTATCTAAGGACAATTACAATCGGAAAAAAAATTATTTGTAAAAGTGTGAATAAGAAACGATTTCTACAGACCTTCTTGGGAGTCGTCAACTCATTAATATCGAGGAAATGAGCCGACGACTACGAAATATGGTGAACGCTTTACAGTTTGTAATCCTCAATTGACATCGGAAACGTGCTCCGGAACGAAGCCAGAAAATGAATTTGAATATATAATAAAACATGTTCGCAATGCCAAAATAAATGAATAATTGTATTATTGTGCTACAAAATAATCTTCTGACACTTTTTTTCGAGTTAGAATTACGGAGAATGGAAAATTTTTCCTTGACTGAGATATGTCGGCTACTTGAGAGTTGTTGCGCGGTCTTGATTTCAACGCCTATTATGAGACGTGTAATATAACAGTCAGCCGTGAGGTCGTTGGCGTGAGGCCCATGATCTTGTCAATGAGCGTGCGCCTTCAGGCTTGTGCATGTGTCCTTTTTATTCGGGGAGCTCTTGCTTGAATCCCTTTTATGACATTTTTATGACCCGTTTGTAGAAAGGAGAGAACCTTAGACAAGTTACCAGTTACACTTTCTGGGGCGGAAACAAAAATGTGTGTTTGAAAATATTTCATTGTTGTGAGTCATTAGCTTGTGAGATTTATTTTATTGGGGTGCTTTTGATTTCTAAATTAGTTTAACAATCATAGAAAACATTATTCCCCAACATGATCGGACATGTTCGTCTAAGATAATCATCTTTGGGAACTTTGGCTGTGCGGCCATTCTCACGTGCATAGCAACACCTGTGATATTGAGGCAGAATAATATGTTAATTGTCCCAGAATCCGCGTTTCCATGCTACTTTAAGTTGCTTGTATCGAAATACAATCTTGAACAACCTGGTTTAGGCAGTGGGCATTGCAGGGAATGTGCCTTTTTTCCATTATTTCAATTGATTTTTTCATGATGCTCGCATTGTCCGTCACTATGGCACAAACTTTTGGCAACAGTCTCCAGATTGTTAGCTCTGCGCGCAAAGTCGACGCGATATTGTCAGCAGAGTGGTTAGTGGCAGAAAGGAGGGGCTCTGTTGCCAACACTGCTGATTTTAGGTTGAACTTGCGGTCAATGATGTGAGCTGTGATGGTGAAGCAGCCACTGTTAGCTTTGGTAGTCCAGCAGTTCATGGTTATAGCGCATCTAGATCAAGCATGTTTCGCAGTTTTACACTGAGCTCTGCGTAAATTCTTTCCATATGCACGGACTGAGTTTCTGTCGTTATCGTCATTTGTGAAAAATTGTTTAACAGTCGTTTGTGAAGTCTTGTACTGGCTGTTTGCTGCGTGAGCTCGCTTTAAGTGGTCGGCAATGTTGCTGGTGTTGCCACTCGTCTTATACACTTTTTTGCAAATACGGCAAGATTTCTGTCTTTTGACCGCTCGAAAAAATCACACACCGCACTTGCTCTGTTGACCTTCTTTAATGATTTGTACCGCTTCTTGCACACCTTTCCTTTTTCTCCACATCTTTGTTCCTCGACTTTTGGTCTACATTTATTGTTTCATAAAAAAATATATGTTTATTTAATTTCTCCATATTTTCTTTATCCACTTACTCTTTCCCTCGCCATCCATTCTTAAGATCCACCGGCAATCCAAAACCACAAAAATTTTAATATTTCTGTCGGTAAAAAGACTAATTTATTATATGTTTAACATTCTAATTTGCAAAATGTGCGTACCTTCGTATTTATTCAAAATCCAAGAGATGGGATTTTTTTGTAATACCATCGTGACTGTTTAAAAACATCTATGGCGGTCACTGGTGCCCAATCATCGATATTATCGATAGTGCCATCCATTTTTTTGCAGCTCTACTTTAGGTGGTGCAGGAGTAGGTCTTGGATGCATTCCGAGTCTCAGCTACCTGTTTCTACATTCGAAAATTCATGATTTACCAATTGCAAACGCCGCGATGTTGAGATCTTGCTTCTTGTAGGCTTCCAACGTTGTTGATTTCTTATCTGATGATCGTTGACTGATCCACTGATACATCTTCCAGTGCTTTTGATTTATTTATTACGCGAACGGTAAACGCTAAAATGTTTAACTGTATAATCAAATATTTTCGTTAAAAACTTAGGATGGTTAAACCCCTTAACCTTTGTCGCAATTTATGTATACTATTAAAAGTCTTGAAGATTTGTAATTGTGTGTGTTTACTGTGTAAAACTCACCTTGATTCTGGTTTGCGGTCATTGGGGTTACCGCCTACATAGATTTATTAAAATTCTTTTAAGCTTTACCAATTGTTTCTGACATTCGAAAATGTCATTGTCTATCTCCAGGTTTCGACAATCTTCGCACTAGTTTAAACAGGATACTTAGTAAAGGGGTTAAAAATGATCAACCGATAATTAAAAACCGCCACATATTTTATTAGGATAATAGCAAAGATATAGTAACAAAATATTTAATATGGTACAACCAGGGGCTTATTTTAAGTACTTTTTCTTTAAACTACACCAATTGTATCTTTTGGTTTCGATAAAATCTTTCCTTCATCTGAGTCGTCATCTGTTGGAAGCTCTTTATTCCAGGATTGTACTTCGGCGGTCCCAAAAATTTGATAAACAAGGTAAGTAAATATTGAAATAATGGCGGCAACTCCAAACACGCTTCGCCACTGATCAATGGAGTCCTAAAAATATAGATAGTAGTTTCAACGTTAATAGACCTAACTATTTTCTATGTATACTTATAGCTTACAAGATGTTGGGTTTTCTAGTGAAAATCAATTTATCAGCGGAAAAACAAAACAACATTAAAAACCATTTTAAGACATTTAAGGCGAATAACTTCGGCAAGACTAATTTAATATGCAGTCCAAACTTCATAGAAGACAGACGTGCTACAGATATCACCTCGCCAAAACCAACAGAAAACAACAACAAACCAATCCAAATTTTCAAAAAACAAACAAAAGCACAAAGCATAATTCACAAAAAATCCAAAAACAATAAGCCCTAATAGAACCGTTACAAAGCAAGTGCACCGGGCAGCAGCCCAAGTGAGCAAGCAATGCGACCACCGGACCTAAGTGACCCAGTACTATGGGATAAAAAAACAATAATAGAACCGATACACATCATAATTACTCGCCAAGATAACCAATCTTTCGAAAATGTCTCTCCCTTCATTATCAAGAAAGGAATTGACTTACAATGCGGTGGTGATGTTGAATCGGTCAAAAAAACCAGAGACGAAAAGTTATTAGTCAAAACCAAAGGCGTAGTCCAAGCACAAAGACTGCACAGGCTTACCCAATTCCACAACTTCCTTGTCAGCTCATCCGAACACAAAACACTCAACACTTCAAAAGGAGTTATTTACTCTAACGATTTACGGAACATAGATAAAGAAGACATATTAAAAAAACTAAGCTCGCAAAAAGTAATTGAAGTCGAAAAGATCTTTCAATTCAAAAACAACCACCTGAAGGAATCTGGTCTGACAATTATAACTTTTGCAACAGCAACATTACCAACAACAATAATGATAGGATATGAACGTGTCAATGTACGTCCTCATATACCTAGACCCTCACTCAGACCTAGACCTGTCACTCCGACATTCAAAACAATCACTCCCCACTCGACAAACAATGCCCAACATTCATCAAGCAGAAAGAAATCGTAGCCATTAAAACAATAGAAAGAGTTGACTTCAAAACCGCACTAAGTATTTACGATCAACGCCACACACATCAACCAACATCTTACTCTAAAACCCTTCAACAACAACCTAAGCCTACAACATCAGTGCGATCAACAAACATCACTCCGTCAACCTCAACTAACACTGAAACACAGTCAAATAGGAAAATCACCAACTATGACGACCTCCGCGCACACTCAAATAAACAAGAAAACCCTCAACAATTGGCCTATACATCGGAAGAAGACATGTACACAACTGACACCACTAATCGCAACCAAAATAGAAGACTCATCCCTGAAACAGACCGTAAGCTCAGATCCCAAACGAAAGACAAGTCCAACCTCCTCACTAAACCACTTAAAGCTAAAGACAAATCTGAAAAAATTGTATTTCCAACACCAACCTCATAAACAAACTACCTAAATAATCAAATTAAAACAATTTAGAAAATAAGTTAGAAAAACATTAACCTAACTTTAAAACTTATTTTAACTTAAGATCTTAAGCCGATGCTTAAAATTATACAATGGAATATACACGGTTACAGAAACAATTATATAGATCTACAAGTACTTACTAAATCCTATATCCTGCAAGTTATTGCCCTCCAAGAAACACACATTACTAACCTTTGCTCCCTTCCTACCCCTATAAACTACTCCCTCTACACCAGCAAGAATAACCATAATAGTTTTGGAGGCACCGCCCTTTTAATTCACAAGTCCATAGCCCAGAACGAAATCTCCGTAAGCTCAGACCTTGACGCGGTCGGAGTTACCATACAGTCCAAATCCAAATTTAAAATTATTTCAGCCTACATCTCCCCCTCCAAGCCCTTCAACGCAAACCACTTGGCAAATGTTCTGGATTCCCCGAACGCCCAAACCCTAGTGTTGGGTGACTTCAATAGCTGGCACCCTTATTGGGGCTCACCAAAATTCAACAAAAGGGGAAGGACTTTAGCCAACTACATTGACCGTTCTAATTACATATTACTAAACGACAAATCTCCAACTCACTTCTTAACGCACAACACATACACACACATTGATCTATCCTTCGCTTCCGCCAGTATAGCTCCAGAAATCTCCTGGGAAGTGTTAGGCGACCTTCATGGCAACCTTTACCACAAAACCCTCATTAAAATTAAAAGATGCAGATTGGAACCTATTCAAGGAAAAAATCACGAGCTTTAGCTCAGAAAGCATCCATAGCCTAAATGTCAACAAAGAAGCCGCCATTATCAATAAAATTTTTATTCGGAGCGCTCACCTATCCATACCCCAAAACTTCACCTTTACCCAACCCCTCACCGTTCCCTGGTGAAACAGCGAGCTGTCTCTCCTCAAAAAAGACAAAACAAAAAATGGAGGAAACTCAATAGAGAATTTAACACAAATAACATCATTGAGTATAAAAAATCCAATGCAAAATTCAAAAGATCCATCAGAGAAGCCAAAAAAAAACAGTATACAACAATTTACCTCCGACATCAATCCATACTCAAACCCAAATAAAACATGGGCAAACATCAAAAGACTATGTGGGTTACACCCCCAAAAAAACATCCACTGCCCTACTCCTACAATCGACCCACAAGTAATCGCTAACTCTTTTGGTCAAACCTGGTCAGAAGAAGCCGGCGACCACAACTTCTCCGCTGCCTTCCGCCTTAACAAAGAACTCCTCAATCCTACCCCAAACTACATCCCTACCAAAACGGCAATAGAAATCGAAAAGGACATAACGTTCATAGAATTCTCCTCAGCACTTAGCACTCTAAAAGGTAGAACTCCAGGTCACGACCGCATATCTTATTGCATGATTAAAAACTTCAACACAGTTTTTAAATACAGAATTATTAACCTCTACAGTGAAATACTCTCTTCACATATCCCCCAATCATTTAAACTCAGCCTGGTCCTTCCCATCTTGAAACCACAAAAACCTCAAACTGACATAAAATCTTACAGACCCATATCTCTGAACTCATGCCTAGCCAAGATCCTCGACAAAATAATTGCAAAAAGGTTGTGGTGGTTCGTTCTAAGCAACGAACTACTTTATGTAGACTATCTAGCCTCCAGATCCATTGCCCTCAAGAAACACCTAAGAATTATTTCACTCGATTTCACTAAGGCTTTCGACAAAATTGGCATACACACAGTCATACAGCAACTACACGTTTGGAAAATAGGGGCTCGTATAATCAACTATGTCAAAAACTTCATGACAAACAGGAAAATAATAGTCAAATCCGACACCTATCTCTCCAATACCTTCCCTCTTAACAATGGGATCCCGCAAGGCTCTCCGATCTCTGTCATTTTATTCCTCATAGCCTACAACTCCCTTACCAACATCATATTTATCCCCAAAGAGATTAAGTTCTGCGCTTACGCAGACGACTTTCATCTCCTTATAGAACACAATAAACGAAAAAACCCCATAACGAACTTAACAGACACCTTTAACCAAATCGACGAGTGGTGCACTCACTCAGGCTCAGTCCTTTCCAAAGACAAATGCCAGATACTTCATATCTGCCGGAAACACAACTGCAACGCTAAGATACTAACAGAAGACACCACCATACCAACAACCGATACCCTCAAAATACTAGGACTCACAATCAACAACAGATACGAATGGAACTCACACATATACAAGTTAAAAACCGATCTGTCCAATCCATTAGGCATAGTTAAGCACCTTTCGTCCCACAAATACAACACCAACACCCCATCTCTCATCCAAATCATAAAATCACTCATTATTCGCAAGATAGACTACTGCCTTCCAATTTATGGACACGCACCATAAACAATATTAAAACTTCCCTTAACTCAGCAATAAGAGTAGGTCTTGGAGCATTCCGTCCCACGCCAACAAACAACCTCCTATTAGAAGCCAACATATGTCCTATAGAACACAAGCGAGACTTCTTAACTGGAAAACTAGCCAAAAACCTGTTAAATTCCAACGACACACCCTTAAAAAAACCTACTAAAGCAACTAAAAGACACCATAGATACTCCAGCACAATAGACCGCGTAATACATTCTTCCAAAATCAAATCAATTCCTTACCTCCCAATCAAAAACAATAAATGCAAACTATTTAACATGGATAGCATTATTAAAGCAACCAACACCACCCTATCTAAATACAATAAAAATACAACACCACCAACCATTTTCCATCAACTCTTTCGCACCCTCAAATCCTCGTATCCCAACCATAACTTCGTCTATACCGACGGCTTCAAATCTGGAGGCATAACAACCTGGGTCTCCTGCCTTTCTATTCCTCAGTTCTCTAGAGGGAGATAATAGCAATTCAGGAAGCCATAAAAATATGCGTAAAGATGCCAGGCAAACATGTTATATGCACAGACTCCCTCTGCTCCATTTCCTCGATCACCAACCATAACAACTATGCCACCTCAGTCAGAAACCTAGTCACCAAACACTTCCCAAAATCTCCCTTGTCTGGGTACCTAGCCACATAGGACTCGTAGGTAACGAAAACGCAGACGAGGCAGCCAACCTGGCATCTAAATTTCCATTAACCGTCACTGCCAACAACAACTCCAACGACATTACCCACTTCTTAAAAGAGGAACTACAAGATAAACAAACTAACTTAATATCCAACATATAATGTGTTCTTGCCCCACCCTCTCCTTACAACGCTCTCAATCCTTCCACAACCTTGATCCCATCCTAGCTATAGCTAACCCCACAATCGACAACTTCAACATCATCTCAAACTTCCTGATCAAATCAAAAATAATTAATAAAAAATAATTTAAATTAAATAAAAATAAAATCAAAAATTTATTGAAAGAACAAAATAAAATAATAATAAATGTATATTAGAAATAAGCATAAAAAAACACTGTAAATATCTAACCATGTAGAAAATAAGCTTGATTCAAAAAGACCAAGGAAAACAAAATGAAGTGATACTAAACCAGAAGAGCTGAAGGCCTATAGCTGCTATAGCTCATGCACATTGTTAGCATTTAGTTTATAATTACTTATAAGCGTTATATAAATAAAACAATGAAGAACGCTATAGTCGAGTGCCTCGACTATCAGATACCCGTTACTTAGCTAAAGGGACCAAAGGGAAATGGAGGTAAGCAAGCAGCAAAGCGAGATTGAAATGCGCCACCTACCGGCGGTAGACAGATTTAAGCGTTATGGGCGTTAGGGTGGGCGTGGCAAATTTTTTTTGAGTCAATCAATAGGTATTGACGAGACCAATACAGATCAGTTAAAATTTTGTATCTAGCATGAAAATTGTGGGCGCCACAGGTTTGGGCGGTTTGTGGGCGTTAGAGTGGGCGTGGCATATTCGCGTAACAAACTTGCGCTGCGCACAAGGCTACGGAATCTAAATCTGAGATCCCAATTCTCTATCTTTGATAGTTTCCGAGATATCCACGTTCATACTTACGATTTTTTGAAGTTTGTGGGCGTAAAAGTGGGCGTGGCAAACTTTTCTTTGAATCAATCGAAAGGTATTGATAAGAACAATACATTTCAGTTAAATTTTAATTCTAGCATCAAAACTCTAGGAGCCACAGTTTTAAGCGGTTTGTGGGCGTAAGAGTGGGCGTGGCACTTGCGCTGCGTAAGAAGCTCAGGAATCTGCACGCCAAATCGCAACAGCCTAGCTCTCATAGTTTCCAAGATCTCAGCGTTCACCCGGACAGACAGACAGACGGACAGACGGACAGACGGACATGGCTAGATCGACTCGGCTAGTGATCCTGATCAAGAATATATATACTTTATGGGGTCGGAAACGCTTCCTTCTACCTGTTACATACTTTCCGACGAATCTAGAATACCCTTTTACTCTACGAGTAACGGGTATAATAAATAAATATGCAGCTTAAACCATACCATGGAATTAAAATTATACGTAAGTATATTACGGTATATTCGGAAAGCTTGTATATTTGATCAAATAAACACATCTCTTAACGAGATAAAATACAAGAGTCTTGATATCAAATTTTGAGACGAAAAATACTTTTACATTCGACTGAGAACATTTAAGAAAACGTATTTGCTTGGTCAAATGTAAAACAATTTTTCGTCAAAAAATTTCACATTAGAACATTTGCATGTTGAAGGTGCGGTCGTCACGACCCTTTTCTTCGTTAAGAGGTGTTTTATTTGATATAAGAAGTTTTTGTTTTAAACATCAATCATGTAATTGGTTCATTTTCCCAAAAGTAATAGAACTAAAGTTGCATAATATTCGGCCAATTCGAATAAAACTGAAGAGTTATTTGCTCTGAACTGAGTTATTCTAAACGCGAATTTTCTTGATAATGTGTAATACGTCAAAAGTTGAGGAATCTTAAAAGCCTTGAAGTTTTGATGGTGTTTTCAAATGCTCGAAAAAACTTAACTCAACAATATAATTTAGCTCTTATTTTGCAGGGGTTTTAGTAAGAACAATTATGTCCAAGTAAAGTGTTTATATCTTCAAATTATCTTTCCAATTACACGTAAAGCATGTCAAGGCGTTAAAGAACTGGGACCGTTTACATTTTAGCCATTTCCAGCTTTTTTCCTCTAAACTAGCTATACTTTAAAAGGTTGTAGAACAAATTTTTTCAGCACAATCGTAATTCGACACAAATTATCCCAAGACCGTAACATTAAAAACAAGGAAGAACGCTATAGTCGAGTACCTCGACTATCAGATACCCGTTATTCAACTAAAGGGACCAAAGGGAAATGGAGATATGCAAGCAGCAAAGCGTGATTGAAATGCGCCCCCTACCGGCGGTAGACAGCTTTAATCGTAATGGGCGTTAAAGTGGGCGTTGCAAATTTTTTTGGATCAATCGATAGGTATTGACGAGACTAATACATTTCAGTTAAAATTTTTTATCTAGCATGCAAATTGTGGGCGCCACAGGTTTAATCGATTTGTGGGCGCTAGAGTGGGCGTGGCATATTCGCGTAACAAACTTGCGCTGCGTACAAGGCTACGGAATCTAAATCTGTTAATAGTTTCCGAGATATCCACGTTCATACTTACGATTTTTTGAAGTTTGTGGGCAGTTTGTGGGCGATAAAGTTGGCATGGCAAACTTTTTTAATCAATTGATAGGTATTGATGAGAACAATACATTTCAGTTAAAATCATTATTCTAGCATCAAAACTGTAGGAGCCACAGTTTTGGGCGGCTTGTGGGCGTTAGAGTGGGCGTGGCACTCTGCTGAATCAAACTTGCGCTGCGTAAGAAGCTCAGGAATCTGCACGCCTAATCTCAATAGCCTAGCTCATAGTTTCCAAGATCCCAGCGTTCATCCGGACGGACAGACAGACGGACAGACGGACAGGCAGACAGACGGACATCGCTAGATCGACTCGGCTAGTGATCCTGATCAAGAATATATATACTTTATGGGGTCGGAAACGCTTCCTTCTGCCTGTTACATACTTTCCGACGAATCTAGTATACCCTTTTACTCTACGAGTAACGGGTATAAAAATTCTTGAAATCTAACCAGTCTCATAAAAGATATTACCAATAAATAATCAATATTTCTGTTTTCAGTAATACGCCACGAAGCTGATAGGGACGCTATAGGCTAGGTGGCGCTATAGGATAGGTGACTTTATAGACTAGGTGATGCTATGGGCTAGATGGCGCTATAGGCTAGGTGTGTCAGTGAATGAAGCAGAGTTGCTTTAAGCATATTTCCATTCCTCTCGCACTCCCTTAAGCTGAATAAAGGGTGTCTAATAGTTTAGGCCATCGCCTATAGCTTTAGGGCTGAGAATCTAGTCTGCGTAGAAACACACAGCCAGATAGACACGTGATGCTGATCAAGAAAATATAAGTGACGTATACGCAAATACCCTGGATACCAAACCCAACACACAACCTGTATATCCCGAGATACCCATTATTCCAATTGTCAATAACATAAGTCCAGAGCCTACTATCGCACTTATTCAAATCAATCCGACATAAACATTTAACCCCTCAGACACAAATCTTTCCCACGCCTTCAATCGGCAGCACCAGAATTATAAACACTTCTCACGCCTTTATCGACGACGGTAGACATAAACAATATTCAAACATTTAAACAAAGGGTCCAGCCTGAGAACCCATTCGTCAGCATAAAAGCTTTGGCCAATCCAAATTAATTAAACAAAAGATGCAGCCTAGAAACCGTTTCATCGGACCACAGATTTGACCAATCAAAATTCTCAATCAAAGTCCACTTTCGCTGCTCGCGTCGCTGTCACCGCTAAAAGCCATAGTTATAAGAATAATGCATTTTGTAAAATCAGTTTAAGATTGGGGATCTAACTCGAAAGAACTTTACCAATAAAAACTCCGCCGTATATTAAAATAAAAATCGCTTTTTTTTAATATACCCCGAAGCAAAAAACATAATTGGCGCAGCCGTAATATCCTCCGTAATATCCTCGTGTGTAACTACCTAAAAAGGATTTAAAAAAATCACTTCGCGAAAATAAAAACATTATTTGTATCCGCAAAACGAACTTACCAACATTAGTTAAATCACGAATGAGGATTTCAAGTGTCTAACCCAGCGATAATAAATCTAATTAATTTCGCCTAAAAAACCATTAAAAATGGAATTGCCATCAACATCAGCAGCAGCAGCAGCCGTGGCCGCACCAGCAAAAGCAACACAAGCCCTCTCAGATGTATCCATGAATCATTTCCTTGTGCAACTAAAACAGATAAATAAATTCAACGGAGACCCACTCTATTTGGCTCTCTTTATGAAGGAAGTCGATGAATTAGTCTACCAATACCCTACAACATCAGAAGGCCAAAGTCAAATTATCCAAGCAGCCATCAGGAACCTCCTAGTTGGACAAGCCAGATCACTCTTGATGAGAAACATACCACAGGACTGGAAGGAATTGAGAACCCTACTTATCAGCGAGTTCAACAGCGCAACACCTCCACATCGAATGATAGCATAATTACGTGAGACTAAATATAAAAATAGTTTAAGAAAATTTGTTGAAGAATTAGAAGAACAGACTAGTAGAATTTGTTGTAAATTGAGCTTAGACAATAATCCATCAAACACAGTTCTAGTTTCGAGGACATTGAGTGATACATTAGCTGAAGTGATTCGTGAAAAATTACCAGTCAAAACTTTTATTACATTAAGTAAATTTGATATTTCGTCTCCTCTTAAATTAAAATATGTTCAAAAGCTCTCAGGAAGATGATGAATTTCAGGATTTTAAAACTTCAAAATCATACTCAAATACAAAACCCAACTATCATTCAGATAATAGCCAAGGGGGTAGATTCCAAAATAACAATTATCAAAACAAATATAAGAACAACCAGCAGAGACAGAATAGATTCGACTCAAATAGAAATTTGGGTAACAACAATAATTCTAATAATAATAATTCAGGAAATAAATATTATCCCAAAACTTTTCAAAACAATCAAGGTGTAATGTACCAGCCTTAAGATCTTTAAACGACATTTTTGAAAAGTAACTGATAATAAAGATAGCACTCGTTACTTATCCGAGTTAATTACCGGAGAAGGTAACCCCAGGTAATCACAAGCAAAATTGCCTAAATAAAGACGGAAAGTGATCCAAAGCGAAACGTCAAAATTTAGATTTTTGTCGGTTGTTTAAGCTCCCAGCTTTTGAATTCCGATCTACTCAGTCTTTCTGTTTCGAGAACTCTAAGAGTACGGTCGGCTTCAAAAAAGTTAGTCCAACTTCAATTCTGGCCACACCACGTGTAGTCGAAATTCCCAGAAATCTTTTTATCAGTGATTATTAAGGCTAAAACACAATAAAATAACCAACTAGTCAAGCTCCTAAATCAGAAAACAGAAAGAAACAACAAATAAATTGAAGGAAAGCAAACTGAACGTAAGTTAAAATAAAAGGAGGTAGCCAACGTGAAATTAACATTTAGTTCTCTATCAGAAGATCAGGCTATAAACATCTAGCCAGCAGCAGGTTGTCGGTGTGGTTCGGAACCACGCTCTTCACCATCCAGACTAGGATAGTCGGCGGTAAAATCATTCGTCAACAGGGAATAGGATCCCTTCAGTTGGAAGGCGGAGGGTCGGCAAACTGCGGCCACAAAAGTCCACAAAGATTCATCGACGACTTCCCAACGGCAACCCCAGACACCTACACCCCAATTGCGGCCGCCACGTGCCAACACCCCCCCGACAGGGCAGCTGCTCCTAGATTAGAGAGAGAGAGTTAGCCAGTATCACTTGGAAATAACCCCAAAACAAAACATTAAAATCTATCTGAAAATTATGTAAATCGAAGTGCAATTGATCGTGTTACGCTATTTGAAATACTTACGCACCCAAGTTGGTACAAGCGTTGCATAACTCTCTTCTTTCACCTGTAAATGTCTGCACGAGAATCAGCACTAAGTCTTGGGTATCGACGGCGGTTGCGAAGAAATAATTAAAACTTGTCTCTCTAAGGAATTTCCACTAGTTAACCCCTGGAACCATGGAGCGCTTCATCGGAATTTTCAGAGGGTAAGTGATCGCATGCTACTCTAGTTTTGATTGTTTCGGGCAAGCCGCCGATTGGAAAAAATTTTACCCCAAAAGCGAATGGGTGAGCTAAAACCCTCCAAAACGAATAACCGGCTGCCGTCCCAAAATACAAAACCTTCGGTGATGATCTGGTTTGCCTAAACAGAGGTCCGGCCGCGATAAGCTTTCCAGACCGTTTTGTTTTGATTGCGTTATTCGTCTTGGAGAATTTTGGCTGCCCTCAAATATGAATTAAAGGGAACTCACTGCGTGAAAAGAAAAACAAATATGTAAACAGACAAGCCTGGTGAAGAATACGAAAGAAATGAATTAATAGATGTGACCCATACAAAGAAACCAATCAATTGCACTTAAAACTAAGAAAACCTATGCCTAGAATAAAAATTTAAAAGACCAGTTTTGTTAGATAATATAACTTGAATTGAAATCATGAAGTTAAGTAAATGAAATCTTGAATAATGTATGTTGACTACACCCATACAACATTTGTTTGTAAAACTTAATTATATATATAACATGATGCAAGGCTAAATCCCCTTTTAATTTCTTTTCCGAGGACATGGGGCTCTAAAATAAAATATTAATTAACTATACATTTTGGGGTTCTTATTTAACACCTTAACAGAAAGAACCAAGGTTGGGAGGGTATAGAAGGGTAGGACGGCCAACATCTCAGTCCCATCCGCTTTTATCTATTCAACTTATGTGCTGCTTACCGATTTAGTTCATCCGCCATTCATTGTTCAGTTCCATTATTAATTTGAGGTTTTAGTGCGGAATTTCGATTAGTTAGTTTCTGAAGGGATCTTTAAATATTTCGACGTAACCGCGATCTACAACAGCCGCAACAACCCACCCAATTCCTCCCGCTGAAGCTAGGGTATCAAAAGGTCCCAAATCGCGAGCTAGCTGTGGATTCATGGGCCAGTAGGTTATCTCCAGAAGGTGAGACAGAAAAGACTTTTCCTACAAGGCGTGCGTTACAAGATTTTGGCGCCCAAGAACATGGGGCATAGCTATGATAATACAGCAATGTAAAATTGCTTTATCATAGTTGATGTACCAATAAAGTTGATGATTACATTGTATAAAAACATAGAGTATGGGTTTTCTTGGAACTCGAACTTAATTGCGCATGCGAAAAGTGTCGACCAGAAATACGTATACTTTATTAAAGGAAAGGAAGGACCTATAAAAACAGCAGTATTGTAGAATACCAGAAATAGGTTTCGGCAATCAAGAAGGTCAGATACAACAAGAAGATTCAATAAATAGCTTAATTATTTCGATGAAATTCATGAGAGTAATTTAGAGAAGTTGGACACTTATTTCTTTAATTTTGGAAATCGAGTATTTGAGCATTTGAATATTTCGACCAAATTAGAATTAGGTAGGAAATTATCTCGTAATTATAGTCAGAGAAAATCATTATTTGGATTCCACCAATATAAACAACCATACTGAGTTTTGTATACAGAATATACTGGAAAACAGAGGTAAATTCACATGAGTTTCCCTGTCCGAGATCGGCCGGTATAAATTATTCATTGGTTGGGGGGACATCTTTAGTGCAATAGCCCAGAAAAACAGAAATAAAATCAAAGTTGAATAGATTTAATTATTATTATTTCGGAGCTTCCGAAATTGTCCAAGGAAAGAAAAAACAAAACAATAAAATCTAGTACAATCATGCCAGTGGAGCATACACCAGATGAATTTAGACAGCCACCACCAGCATCACAAGATGTCTGCATAGTTTGTGGAGAGCGTATGGAAGATACGCAGCCGTGTGCAGTAACCAAATGCCAACACATATTCCATAAATCCTGTTTAGAAAAACGAGTAACGGAGACAAAAGAATGTCCTAGTTGTATGGTGCTAGTAAGCCTCAAAGACTTAAAATACATTGTGGGAAATCATTCTCCGAAACCAAAAGATAACCCAAAAGGACAGCAAAGTAAGAAATTACCTGTAGGTCCTCGGCCATGTACTCGCTCTTTAACGAAGGAATTAGAACTAGTAGGTGGAGAGGAGGAAGGCGCGGTACTACCTTTACTAGACGTTGACGAAGAAAGGTTAAGACAACAAAGGGAAAGTACTCCGACAGGTAATGTCGATCTCCGTCGGCAACGACGAGGGCCTCGAAGAGAACTTGCTGGAAGGCCGCCCGGAAGACCACGTACTCGCGGTAGACGACCGGAAAATTACGTGGAGAATATGGAATCGATAGTCAGAGAAACCGTTTCTCAGGTTTTAGCATCGATAAATAGTTCAAACGTAGGAACAAGCCATGAGCGATCCGCACCCTCAGGTCAAATCAGTCAGAGGAGTTCGAGAAATAATGGTAGGGATGTCATTAGCTCGCATAAAATCGCAGACATTCTCCAAAAATGGGGTGTACGCTTTGATGGATCTACGGAGGGCTTGTCAGTTGAAGAATTTCTTTACCGCTTAAACATATTAACTCAAGAAAACTTGGGTAGTGACTTTGAACTTCTAAATAAAAACATTCACCAGTTGCTAATGGGGAAGGCCAGTAGTTGGTATTGGAGGTTCCACAAACGAGTCCAAACTTTTACATGGTCTGAATTTTGTGAAGCGTTACGAGAACAATATAGGGAAAGTCGGTCCACAACTGAATTACGGGAGCAAATAAGAGCCAGAAAACAAAAACCCGGGGAATCTTTTGATTCTTTTTATGAAGCCGTTTGCAAGCTTATAGATAAATTGTCCGTAACCTTTGGCGAAGATGAATTGGTTGAAATGATTCAGGGAAACTTACTCACAGAGATGAAAGACAGATTACGGTTTGAAAAGGTTTCTTCGATTTCTGAATTGCGTCAATTAGTGCAGAAGCGAGAAAACTTTCTTAAGGATCTTGGTAAACCGCGAATGGTACCTCAAAAAGGTAAAGACTCAGCTAACTTTCGTGTTTAGGCACGGTGCATGTACGCACCGCTGATGCGAGATTGCATCCTGTGTCTGGAATACTGAAGGTACTCATGCGATATAAGGACAAGGAAAAAGTGCTTGATTTGTATGTGATTCCTTCCATTTCTCAGAGGTTGATATTGGCTATCGATTTTTGGAGAGTATTCTCTTTAGCTCCCGATATTCTGGGTTCCATTAATTGTTTAAAATCCGAAACCAAGGAACTGGGAGATCTGTATCCATTATCCGAATTTCAGTGTAGACAACTTGAAACCGTCAAGGAAATGTTTCCAAATTTCGAACGCAAAGGGCTTGGCCGTACTGATTGGATAAAGCATGATATAGACATAGGAGAAGCAAAACCCGTGAAGCAACGATATTACCCCGTTAGCCCTGCAGTCGAGAAACTTCTATATACCGAAATTGATCGGATGCTTAGCTTGGGTGTAATCGAGCCGTCACAAAGTGCGTGGAGTTCACCTGTTCGATTAGTTGTCAAGCCAAATAAGGTAAGGCTTTGTTTAGATGCTAGGAAACTAAATGAAGCAACTAAGAAGGATGCCTACCCGTTACAAAGCATCATGGGAATTTTTGCGCGACTTCCAAAGGCAAACATTATTTCAAAGCTCGACCTAAAAGATGCCTATTGGCAGATCGGATTGTCTGAAGAAGCAAAGCCGCTAACAGCATTTACAGTCCCAGGGAGAGCTCTCTTCCAATTCACTGTCATGCCTTTCGGGTTATGTAATGCCCCGTCAACTATGTGTCGACTGATGGATACATTAATTCCACCTGACTTACGATACTGTGTATTTGGCTATTTGGATGACCTGTGTATTGTATCGGAAGACTTTTCATCTCATTTAGCCGTACTAGTGCGTATAGCTAACCAATTTAAGAAAGCTAATCTCACTCTTAACATTGCAAAGAGTCACTTTTGTGTAACGAAGGTCAACTACTTGGGTTATGTAATTGGAAGTGGAGGAATAACAACTGACCCTAGTAAAGTCTCTTGCATAGTAAATTGGCCGACCCCGAAAAATCTTAAACAAGTTCGTGGTTTTCTTGGTGTTTGTGGGTGGTATCGCCGATTTATTAAAAATTATTCCGACGTTACGTTCCCAATTACCGAGGTGTTGTCCTCCAAAAAAACATTTAAGTGGACCGAGGCCGCGCAAACAGCTATGAACACTTTAAAAAATCTTTTAACCTCAGCTCCGGTTCTACAGAATCCCGACTTCGATAGAAAATTCTATTTACATTGCGACGCAAGCGATTTTGGTATTGGCGCGGTGCTCGTGCAATTATCCAAAGATGGAGAAGAGATGCCAATTGCTTTTATGTCCCGGAAATTGTCGAAGTCCCAAAGGAATTACAGCGTGACAGAACGCGAATGTCTGGCGGTTATATTAGCTATAGAGAAATTTCGCTGCTATTTAGAAATGCAACCGTTCGAAGTAGTTACTGATCATAGCAGTCTACAGTGGCTAATGAGACAACAAGAGGTAACAGGGAGACTGGCTCGTTGGGTTTTCCGCTTACAGTCATTTTCATTCAAAGTTACCCATAGAAAGGGAAAGGATCACATTGTACCCGATGCTCTGTCCAGAATTAGCGCAGATGAGATTGCAAGTTATGAATTGATTGCCCCAGAAATTGATTTAGAGTCCACATCGTTTCTCGATCCCGAATATTTACAAATGAAGGCGAGAATAATAGAAAATTCCAAACAATTCCCAGATTTGCAGGTTGTGGATCGTTTTGTTTATATTCGCACGGAACACGTTTCCGGAAACGAGGAACTAGATTCCGCTAAATGGAAATTATGGGTACCAGAACCGCTACGTGCTTCGGCAATTCGTCAAGCACATGATAGCATTGTAAATGCTCATGGTGGTATGCAAAAGACTATAGAAAGACTGCGAAGGAATTTTTATTGGCCAGGACTATCTAAAGAGGTGCGAGATTACATACGTAATTGTGAGATCTGCAAAGAAACAAAAGCTCCCAATACGACTTTGCGTCCTCCGATGGGCCAGCAGAGCATCTCAGTTAGACCTTTTCAAAAACTTTACGTAGATATTTTAGGTCCTTATCCAAGGAGTAAGAAGGGTAACATCGGTTTATTAATCGTATTAGATCACTTCTCCCGGTATCATTGGTTGTGCCCTTTAAGAAAATTTACAACGAGTCTGATCAATGAGTTCTTAAGCCAGAGAATCTTTCCAGAATTTGGAGTTCCCGAGGTAATTGTGAGCGACAACGGCGTGCAATTCAAAGCAAATGAATTTGAAGCCTTGTTAAGTAAACTAGGAATTCGACACGTATATACTGCTTTGTATTCCCCGCAAAGTAATGCGGCAGAGCGTGTAAATCGTTCATTACTGTCGGCTATACGATCGTATAGCAGCAAGGACCAAACCGAATGGGATTTACATTTACCCAGTATCTCTTCTGCTTTAAGATCAGCCTTACATCAGTCGATAGGGTGCTCCCCTTATAAAGCCTTATTCGGGATGAATATGATTAATCACGGGGATGACTATAAACTACTAAAGGAAATGTCGATATTGGAAGAGTCACCTAGGTTAGAGCGCGAGGATCACCTGCAGTTAATAAGACAAGAAATAAAAAAAAGCCAGTCGCAAGGCGTATGAAAAAAACGTTAAGCAGTATAACTTGCGGTCAAAACCCGTATCATACCGAGTAGGACAAGAGGTCTTTAAAAGAAATTTTCATTTAAGTCAATTCAGAAACAATTTCAATAAAAAGTTGGCACCCCAGTTCTCCAAGTGTAGGGTCAAACAAAAGAGAGGGAATTCTTTCTATTTACTGGAAACTCTACAGGGCAAAGAAATCGGAACATATCATGCTAAAGACATACGTAGCTAATTCCAGCTAATCATTCATCGCCAGGTTCGTCAGATTATCTGGTGGGTGTAATGTACCAGCCTTAAGATCTTTAAACGACATTTTTGAAAAGTAACTGATAATAAAGATAGCACTCGTTACTTATCCGAGTTAATTACCGGAGAAGGTAACCCCAGGTAATCACAAGCAAAATTGCCTAAATAAAGACGGAAAGTGATCCAAAGCGAAACGTCAAAATTTAGATTTTTGTCGGATGTTTAAGCTCCCAGCTTTTGAATTCCGATCTACTCAGTCTTTCTGTTTCGAGAACTCTAAGAGTACGGTCGGCTTCAAAAAAGTTAGTCTAACTTCAATTCTGGCCACACCACGTGTAGTCGAAATTCCCAGAAATCTTTTTATCAGTGATTATTAAGGCTAAAACACAATAAAATAACCAACTAGTCAAGCTCCTAAATCAGAAAACAGAAAGAAACAACAAATAAATTGAAGGAAAGCAAACTGAACGTAAGTTAAAATAAAAGGAGGTAGCCAACGTGAAATTAACATTTAGTTCTCTATCAGAAGATCAGGCTATAAACATCTAGCCAGCAGCAGGTTGTCGGTGTGGTTCGGAACCACGCTCTTCACCATCCAGACTAGGATAGTCGGCGGTAAAATCATTCGTCAACAGGGAATAGGATCCCTTCAGTTGGAAGGCGGAGGGTCGGCAAACTGCGGCCACAAAAGTCCACAAAGATTCATCGACGACTTCCCAACGGCAACCCCAGACACCTACACCCCAATTGCGGCCGCCACGTGCCAACACCCCCCCGACAGGGCAGCTGCTCCTAGATTAGAGAGAGAGAGTTAGCCAGTATCACTTGGAAATAACCCCAAAACAAAACATTAAAATCTATCTGAAAATTATGTAAATCGAAGTGCAATTGATCGTGTTACGCTATTTGAAATACTTACGCACCCAAGTTGGTACAAGCGTTGCATAACTCTCTTCTTTCACCTGTAAATGTCTGCACGAGAATCAGCACTAAGTCTTGGGTATCGACGGCGGTTGCGAAGAAATAATTAAAACTTGTCTCTCTAAGGAATTTCCACTAGTTAACCCCTGGAACCATGGAGCGCTTCATCGGAATTTTCAGGGGGTAAGTGATCGCATGCTACTCTAGTTTTGATTGTTTCGGGCAAGCCGCCGATTGGAAAAAATTTTACCCCAAAAGCGAATGGGTGAGCTAAAACCCTCCAAAACGAATAACCGGCTGCCGTCCCAAAATACAAAACCTTCGGTGATGATCTGGTTTGCCTAAACAGAGGTCCGGCCGCGATAAGCTTTCCAGACCGTTTTGTTTTGATTGCGTTATTCGTCTTGGAGAATTTTGGCTGCCCTCAAATATGAATTAAAGGGAACTCACTGCGTGAAAAGAAAAACAAATATGTAAACAGACAAGCCTGGTGAAGAATACGAAAGAAATGAATTAATAGATGTGACCCATACAAAGAAACCAATCAATTGCACTTAAAACTAAGAAAACCTATGCCTAGAATAAAAATTTAAAAGACCAGTTTTGTTAGATAATATAACTTGAATTGAAATCATGAAGTTAAGTAAATGAAATCTTGAATAATGTATGTTGACTACACCCATACAACATTTGTTTGTAAAACTTAATTATATATATAACATGATGCAAGGCTAAATCCCCTTTTAATTTCTTTTCCGAGGACATGGGGCTCTAAAATAAAATATTAATTAACTATACATTTTGGGGTTCTTATTTAACACCTTAACAGAAAGAACCAAGGTTGGGAGGGTATAGAAGGGTAGGACGGCCAACATCTCAGTCCCATCCGCTTTTATCTATTCAACTTATGTGCTGCTTACCGATTTAGTTCATCCGCCATTCATTGTTCAGTTCCATTATTAATTTGAGGTTTTAGTGCGGAATTTCGATTAGTTAGTTTTTGGAGGGATCTTTAAATATTTCGACGTAACCGCGATCTACAACAGCCGCAACAACCCACCCAATTCCTCCCGCTGAAGCTAGGGTATCAAAAGGTCCCAAATCGCGAGCTAGCTGTGGATTCATGGGCCAGTAGGTTATCTCCAGAAGGTGAGACAGAAAAGACTTTTCCTACAAGGCGTGCGTTACAAAGGACAGGGTAACCAAAGTACTCAGAGTACTAATGTTCCCCAAAAACGTCCCCGAGTTTCAGATTCAGATCAACAACGTAAGTCTGAGCCAATGGACACATTTGAAAATTTTCAGACAACAGCCTCGGACGAAACACCACTTTGAATAAATATATTCAGTTTAGTATTCCAAAATTATTTTCATCTAAGCAAACATTTTTTTCTAAAAAACTTTTCAAAACATTATGACATTCTTATAGGAAGACAAATTTTGAAAGAATCGTCAGCAAAAATTGATTTTATGAAAAACACCATTGAATTACATAATTATGAATTCCCTATGGTAAATATAACGGAAAAATGTAATCAAACTGCTTCAAATGTAGTAGATGATGAAGAATATAATTATGCCTTACAAACGGACTTATCTGACAATAATATTAGAGACGATCACTTAATAATGAAGAAAAAACTGAACTTCATTATTTAATGTCAAAATATTTTGATATTCAGTATCATGAAGGTGAAAATTTGACTTTGACGAACGAAATCAAACACGTTATAAAAACAAAACATGAACAACTGATTTATAGGAGACCATATAGTTATCCTTACATTTACGATACAGAAGTAGATAAACAAATTGAAGAAATGATAAGACAAGGTATTATCAGAAAATCCAAATCTCCTTATTGCAGTCCAATTGTAATGGTACCCAAGAAAAGGAATGCATCGGGCATACCCAAATTTCGTATGGCTATTGATTACAGAGGACTGAATTAAATAACTATCAATGATAAATTCCCTATTCCGAACATGGACGAAATATTAGACAAGTTAGGGAAATGTCAATACTTTACAACATTAGATCTTGCTAAAGGGTTCCATCAAATTGAAATGGACCCAGACTCTATTCAAAAAACTGCATTCTCCACTAAGAAGGGTCACTATGAATATACTAGAATGCCCTTCGGCCTTCAAAATGCACCCGCTACATTTCATCGTTGTATGAATAATATATTACACGACATAATAGGTACCCATTGTCTAGTATATTTAGACGACATTGTTATATTTTCAACCTCTTTACAAGAGCATATTCAATCTTTAAAAAAAGTATTCGAACGTCTTCGCAGATCGAATCTCAAACTACAATTAGATAAATGTGAGTTTATGAAACGAGAAACTGAATTTTTAGGTCACATAATTTCAACTGAAGGAATCAGAGCAAATCCAAATAAAATTCAAGCTATTCAAGATTTTAAAATTCCAAACTCTCCAAAACAAATAAAATCATTTTTAGGCCTTTGTGGTTTTTATCGTAAATTTATAAAAGATTTCGCAAAAATTGCCAAACCAATGACTCTCTGCTTAAAGAAAGGAGCAAAAATAAATATACACGATCCTAGTTACAATGAAGCGTTTGAAAAATTAAAAACTTTAATAAGTAACGATCCAATTCTCATATATCCAGATTTTGAAAAGAAGTTTGATCTAACTACAGATGCAAGCAATTATGCATTAGGTGCTGTACTATCCCAAGAAGGGAAACCCATTTGTTTTGCCAGTAGAACTTTAAATGAACATGAGTTAAATTATGCAGCTATTGAAAAAGAATTATTAGCTATCGGATGGGCGACTAAGTATTTCCGCCCCTATCTCTTTGGAAGAAGTTTTAAAATATGTTCTGACCATAAACCACTTGTTTGGTTACACAATATAAAGGAACCTAATATGAAATTACAACGTTGGAAAATAAAGCTTAGAGAGTTTGATTATGAAATAAAGTACATTAAAGGAAAAGAGAATCATTTAGCAGATGCTCTATCCAGGATTACAAAAAAGGAATCAAAAGATAACAAAATTGAAGAAGTTTTTCAAAATGAAGACGATGTAGATACTACTGCAGCAACAGTGCATAGTGCACAAGAAGATAATGGCGATTGCATACAAATTACCGAACGACCAGTTGACGTTTTTAATCACCAACTTATATTTGAAAAGGGAAATCAAGACACTAACGAACTTACTCACTACTTTAACAAAACTATTAATAAAATTATTTACAGTGACATGACTGAGACTTTGGCGAAAGACATAATTATAAAATTTATATGTGGACACAATTTTGTTATGTACATTAATAATGACGAAGATTTTGCAATTTTTCAACGAGCCTATATGAAATTAATTAAACCAAATACTGGTACGAAATTAATGAAAACTTCAGTAGTACTTCCCAACTTGCCCACATATGCAGACTTTCATGAAAAAATATTAGAAATACATGAGAAAACAATACACCAAGGTATTAAAAAGACTTATGACACTTTTAAAACGAAATACTACTTCCCAGACGCACAAAAACTTATTCAAAACATTATTTATAAATGTGAAATTAGTAATTTATGCAAAGCAGAGCACAGAAAAGTTGCTCTTCCGTTTGAAAAAACTCCAGAAACCAAAAATATTCGCGATAAATATGTTATAGACTATTACTTTATTGACCAACGTAAATTTTTAACATGCATCGACATTCATTCAAAATTCATTTCTATTATTGAAACAAAAACCACAGATTGGATTGAAAGTAAAAAAGCTCTTCTTAAAATCTTTAATATGATAGGTAAATCGAAAACAATTAAAATGGATCAAGATCCTGGCCTAGTATCAAAATCATTACAAAATTGGTTACAAAAGGAAAATATTAACATTGAAATTACAACTAGCAAGAATGGTATAGCCGATATAGAAAGGGTACATAAAACAATCAATGAAAAACTTAGAATTATTAATACACTTACGGACGCTGAAGATAAGTTAATGAACATAGAAAAGGCAACATACGTTTATAATCACGAAATAACCCATGATGCCACAGGTAAAACTCCTGCTGAAATATTTCTTTATGGAATAAAACCAAGCAAAAATATGCAAAAACAAAAAGAACATAAGATAGATAAACTTAATAAAGACCGCGAGGAACATGAAGTAGATCTGGAATACACTAAAGTTGAAAAAGAAATGAAACGTAAAGCTAAATTAGTAAACCCATTCAAAAAGACAGGAGCGTTAGAACAAAAAGGCGAAAAGCACTGGCAAGAAACTAATAGGGGTCATAAAGTAGTAAAACACATAAGTAAATTTAAAAAAGCTAAAATACAAAATCTCTCTCCTCATTCAAGGGAAACTGACAGTACTGATTCTGATAATGAAAATGATCATGATAGTGACATGGACGAAAATACCATTGACAACAGCTCAACAAATTAGCATTACACCCATTACTTCGAATAACGGTTATTTACTTCTGAACACAGGGACTATAAAAATACCTCTAAAGTATGAACATCATATGATTAAAATAAATCAAACTAAAATATTTGAAACATATCAGGAATTTATAAAATACGAAAAACAAATTAAAAATGAACCAGACATTGCATTAACATTGAAACAAATAAAACATGAAATCAAGGGAAGTACTTCGTCATCGAGACAAAAACGGGGATTAATTAACTTTTTAGGGACAGCTCACAAGTATCTATTTGGAACATTAACTGAAGATGATAAAAAAGAGTTGGAAGATAAACTACAAAACTTACAAGAAATGTTAATTGAAAACAAAGAATTTAATGAAGTAATTCAAATAATAAATGAACAATCAAAAGATATAAACAAACTCGTAAAAGATAAACAAGAAGAAAAAGCTTTGCACATTTTTAGATATTCCTTAAATATATTCCTAGAATACATTGAAGATTTACAAATGAGTTTACAATTAACAAGAGTTGGAATATTTAATCCTAAAATACTAAAACATGAAGAGTTGGAGAACATAAACGAACAAAAATTACTCTCAATCAAAACTTCAGCTTGGTTAAGCAGTCAAACTAAGGACAGTTTTATTCTAGCCCATATACCCACTTCTTTTAAAGAAACACAAAAATATTGAATTATTAAATATCCAGATAATATGGGCCGACAAATTGATATAAATGATAATTATGAATATTTTGTAAATGACGAAAAGAAAGTATTTTACTTGGAAAATTCACCAAATTCACTAGCAAATATTTTAGACCAAAAATTTTTGATCACTGATCAATGTATCTTTCAAATCCTTACTAATCAATTTGCGAAATGTCAACACACTTTTGTATCAGAAAATGAATCTTTAAAATATATTGAGCCTAACATCATTATTACTTATAATTTAAAAGGAACACAAATTAATCAAGATTGCGAAATGTTTAACAAAACAATTCAGGGTAACAATATAATACAATTAAGTCAATGTACTTTAGAAATAAGAGATATTAAAATTACAACATCAAAGAATATAAAAGAATATAAAATTATATTATCCAGCACTAATATTACTTTATATGAACCAATACGATTGTTAAAACTTAAAAATTCTATTACCTATCAACAAAAACAAGAATCAATTTATAAGTGGATTGTTTTTACAATATTAATAATTATACTTTTAAGCATTCATATTTACCTATAGGCGCCTAGCCAACAAAAAAGAAATTTTGTTTAAATTCAACAAGGATGTTGAATCTTCTAAAGGCGGGGCGAGTGACGTATACGCAAATACCCTGGATACCAAACCTAACGCACAACCTGTATATCCCGAGATACCCATTATTCCAATTGTCAATAACATAAGTCCAGAGCCTACTATCGCACTTATTCAAATCAATCCGACATAAACATTTAACCCCTCAGACACAAATCTTTCCCACGCCTTCAATCGGCAGCACCAGAATTATAAACACTTCTCACGCCTTTATCGACGACGGTAGACATAAACAATATTCAAACATTTAAACAAAGGGTCCAGCCTGAGAACCCATTCGTCAGCATAAAAGCTTTGGCCAATCCAAATTAATTAAACAAAAGATGCAGCCTAGAAACCGTTTCATCGGACCACAGATTTGACCAATCAAAATTCTCAATCAAAGTCCACTTTCGCCATAGTTATAAGAATAATGCATTTTGTAAAATCAGTTTAAGATTGGGGATCTAACTCGAAAGAACTTTACCAATAAAAACTCCGCTGTATATTAAAATAAAAATCGCTTTTTTTTAATATATCCCAAAGCAAAAAACATAATTTATATACTTTATAGTGTCAAAAACGTTTACTTCACTTCGTTGCAAATGTCTGAATGAAATCACTCGGGTATAAAAGTGAATCTAACATTAAAACAACTGTTATAAATTCCATTCTTGGACTTCAGAAACTTGGCTAAAGGCTAGCACTTTTAAATTTAAGATAATACGATTTTAAGCATTTTAAGTGTTTAAGTGTTTGTATGTTTATACTTTATAAATTAGTCGTGTTGTGGTCAAAGTTGAGAATTGAAGTGGTATTTTTATCATTAATAATTTTTAGGAAACTATTTTTTAAGAGATGCTACAAAGTAAGTCCAGCGGAGTTCACTGATGAAACATATTTTGATTTAAAGATTAAGTAATTCTTTTTAAAATCACAACCTCAAATTTGGGAGGCGCCTCTCTGTTTGCACTGTTGGCTAAATAGAAGACTTTCTCTTACAATTTGTTTTTATGTAATGTGGAAACATGGAGCACATGGAATTGTTACGTCCCAAAATGGAACTACGTGTGTTGGGGCGGTGCGGCTTGATCGATGGAAATAGTTGAAGCCCCAAGACTGAATGGTACCCAAAAAACACGGGAGTACTTTTGGGTTTTTTTCGCGACGAGCGTAGGTGTTTATTAGTACACTTTGAAACATGAACTTAACTTAAGCGCTCCAGAGCAGAGCGGAGACTTAGGGGAGAGATGGGGAGGGAGAGCGGACGGCAGTGCGAGCGCGCGAGATGTAGACATCTGGATAAAACTGCCGCTCGACACTGCCTCCTGAAATTAAACGCCGTTTTGACGTGAACATTCTCCCCCCCCTTGCGAGGACACCCGTAGCAAGAACCTCAGGATAGTAGGCTCAGGAACACGTTGGAAGTGTAGATCGGTCGTCCGTATGTAGGAGAGTGTGGTGGTCCTTTCCACACTTGTGGCAGTGATGACCACTACGGCAGGAGTCCTTGGTATGATTGTGAGCCAAGCAATTGGAGCAGTACTTCTGGATATGTACTTCCTGGAGCCGATTCTGGGGGCTTAGCCGTAGAAAGTGGTGGCACTTCCGTAGAGGATGGGATGGATCTTTTGGCAGACTCGGCATTGGTAGGATTTAATACCTCGAGTACGTCTGCCATCCAAGGATGGGTATGGAACCCAATACTCGGATGGAGTATTCTTAGGAGGGACTTTTTGTACGGAAACTTGCGCTGAATAGGACGAAATGATGTGTGGAACTGAGGCGGTTACTGGCCTTGGAGGGTCGGATGGAATCGTCGGAGTAGTAGGGCCGCTGTTTCGATGCAGCAATGTGTGATGCCGATCTTGGCAAGTGAGACAGTTGTGAGCGCTTGTGCAATCCCGGAATTGATGGCTACTTGCAAAGCAATTGGAGCACAACTGCTTCCTTTGAATATAGGCTAGGCGATCGTCTACCGTCATCTGTAGGAGGCGTGGACATATACGCACGGGGTGGTTCTTCTTGGAACACAGATCGCAGCCCTTGGGTATCGGAACTAACCTTGTGTTGAAGGAATTTATTTTTGGAAATTCTGCCACTCGATTTGTGTCTTTGGACTGGACGTGGTGGAAATTGGCAGATCGGAAGCTATCGACGGCCTCAAGAGTTCGATGGCGCTCTGTCAAATATGAATCAAGCTCAAGCCACGTAGGAATTTCGGCTTTATTTTGGATGGATTGCTCCCATAATGAGAGAGTGAGCTTTGGTAGTTTTGTCGAGCACATATAAACCAGGATAGGGTCCCAATTCTCAATATTAACACCGGAAAATTTTAAGGAAGTTAAGCAACCTTGAAAAGTGCGTTGAAGTTCCTTTAAGGCTGCTCCCGACTCCTGTGCTATGGATTGCACATTGAAAAGTGTTTTCAGGTGACTGTTCACCTGCAATCGCTTATTTTCGAAACGCTCAGTTAGGTTATTCCAGGCTGAGCGAAAGCCATCATTGGTGAGTGGGGATCTTGAAACTATGGAATGAGCTTCGCCATTTGTTTTTGAATTTAAGTGGAATAATTTTTCAACGGGCGTTAGACTCGGATTGTCTATGTATATTGCCGTGAAAAGGTCCCGGAAAGTCGGCCAGCGAAGATAGTCGCCAGAGAAAACCTCTGTGTCGATAGGAGGGAGCCGACAGCCATAAGACGTGGAATTTCGGGACGGAGTTACTGGAGCTTGAGGTATTTGGGAGGAGCCTTTTTGGATTTGTTCCATCAACTGCGCGGCAAATATTTCGTAAGTGGAGTACGTTTGGTAATACGTGGACTTTAGTATGGATTTTGTGTCTGCGGCGCTCTCGCCGGCAGATATAATGCTGTCGGAGCATATGTCGTATGCTGCCTTTACCGTTTGCCACAAGGAATTGAGGTGATCGCGACGGATGTTACAGGCGGATAACGTTGGTGTAGGAGCACCTGGAGCGTTCACAGTGGCCTCAAAGTGGATCAGACAGTCAGCTGTGGCCATAAATCGGGTTAAAGCGGATTTTACTGATGTTGCCATGACGTTAAATAATTTAGAATTTTAATTCAGATGTAAGGAAACGGATTGGAATCAAATTGGAATTTAGGAACCAATTAAGATTGTAAATATATACGGTCACACTGTCGGATAGGCAATAAATATTTATTATATCGGATGGTCGGACTTATAGCCTAGTACTCAGATCGGCTAAGAGTTTCACTAGTCGAAAAATCTTATTCTTTGTAGTGTGGCCGAAGTTTTTAAAGTTCACCCGCCATGCATGTGGCATGGTCTTACTGTCAAGCAGCTGGGTTTGTTGACAAACGGAAAACAAATCAATTGAAGCATTTTTAAAAAGGAGAGTCTGCTGGTGCACAAAGAAATTAAAATAAAAATAAATGAAATTTTCAACGAATGTTTTTATTTATGTAAATTAGAAGCTTAAGGCTTCCTTCTCGTCCCACGGATGCTTCGCCATCTTTCCCGCGCCATCTGTAGTCCAGCTCCGAGCTGGCCAATAATGGCTGGTAATGGCTCCTCCAGCTGTCCCTTTGCGGGCGACCTTATTTCCTCCTCCCTATAGAAGCCGGCGCATCCTCTGTCTCCGCTCCATCACCAGCTGCCAAGTAGCTGGTGAAGTTGGAGTCCTCAATGAAGAGCTCGTCGGAGATCGAGCGATGTTCCATGTTCCATCCCACTGGCATTTTCTAGTGGATCTCCTCCAGCGCTTCAACTATTCTGCGGATTTGACCCGTTGTGGTACTGCTTCCTGTCGGTCAAGTCCCACAATAATGGGCAACAGCTTGGATTAGGCATCCTTTTTCATCTGCACTGACCTTTAGCCGTTTTGGGTGTTTTTCTTCCATTTTTAATTTTTGAATTCCCCACCGCTTCTGCACCAACACCGCCAAAGATTAAATTTCTTATTCTTTGGGCCGCGGCTAACGGCGTTCATCGAAAATTCACTCGCGAAATCTGGTATTTTTTCTGGTATTTCCTTAGCTCATCTGAGTACCGCGCTGAAAAACAGACCCGACGAAAACCTTTAGCCGCCTGTTTGCCTCTCGCTCACTCCTATGGTTAGCTCGCGTTTTTCGTCGATGTGAGTACTAGGCTTTAGGAAGGAATTACGGACTTTAATATTGTTTGTTTGAAAGGAACACTTTTTGTGAGCTATTGACCCACTGTGCACTGGCGATATACGTATGTATGCACACTGTACCTATGTACATATGTGGGGTGCGAATAGCGGAATAACGTTGCGGGAATTGGAAAGACTTCGCTTATGTTTGTATGTCGGTGCGTTTGTTTGTCACCTGCACAACTAAATTGCAAACGATTTGCTGGAGTAAATTTGTGGATATTGTCACTTTGTTTTTAATTTTAGAAATAGTTTAGCCGTATTTGTAGGTCGAGAAAAGTAATTGGAGTGGACTGTATTAGAAAAAAGTAGTTCGAGTGGACTGTATTAGATTGTTTTTGTAAATATACACATGCAGCTGGAACACAGTAAAAAATAAAGAGTGCAAATCTTAAGGACAATCTTTATGATCGGGAATTTTTTACTGTGGCTGAGTTATATTTTACACACAATTGGAATTGAAAATATATTTGAGAAATATTTTTGTTGAATAGTAGCACTGAAATATCTTCTGGAATTGTTTCAAGTGTACAATTGTGGGCAAAGGAAACTGAAATAATGTCGGGCACAAGTAACGGAATCGAAATACATATATTAAATGCCGTTGCGTCGGATTAATCACTTTTGGATTTAGACAATATATCATACAGAAAGTTAGTCGAAATAGGGTTCGAAAAACTGGCGTATGACCGGCAATTATAGTAAGTGGAACTTATCTGGAAGGGTTCAAGCCTGCTGGGACAAAATCAAAGAAAACTCCAGGAGAGGAAAATCCAAAGATTTTGAAATCCGGCTTCGACTGGACCAAAATGTTGGGGCGGTGCGGCTTGATCGATGGAAATAGTTGAAGCCCCAAGACTGAATGGTACCCAAAAAACACGGGAGTACTTTTGGGTTTTTTTCGCGACGAGCGTAGGTGTTTATTAGTACACTTTGAAACATGAACTTAACTTAAGCGCTCCAGAGCAGAGCGGAGACTTAGGGGAGAGATGGAGAGGGAGAGCGGACGGCAGTGCGAGCGCGCGAGATGTAGACATCTGGATAAAACTGCCGCTCGACACTGCCTCCTGAAATTAAACGCCCTTTTGACGTGAACAACGTGAGTCCGCGAAGTGGGCATCGCTGGTTTGCTCATAGCACCCCGCCCACACACACGCAACAATGAACAAACGGATGAACCGCCATTTCTCGCTGCAACCATTTCTTTGCTGCTGGAGATACAAAAATATGGAAATGTCTGATGCGTTCGGTCCCTGCCTATGAGAGCTTTCTTAAGGGGACTAACAAAACGCTTACAGATAGTATTTTTGTCGTTTTGGTCAGTGACAATGCTTATCTTTGAGAATATGAAAATATAATCAAACTTGCCCGATAGAACACCCAAAATTACGATTTCTCAATATTATAATAAAATACCATTTGAGACTACCCTTCAGTTCTGTAGTAGGGACGCGGTGACATGGCTCAAGGCAAAAAGCTTTTTTTGTTTTTTTTTGTGCCTAAAACGCTGTGCCGCTGTTGACGTCAGCAGAGCAGTCGGCGCACCGTAGAAGACTGCCCACGAAAACGATCGTGCAACAAAGACAGGCAGATATTCGGATATTTCCCTCTCTTGTCTTATAATCTGCCTGCACTCCGCGCTCGCAGAGACAAATTTCGGCCGGTCCGTTATTATACCCGTTACTCCTAGAGTAAAAGGGTATACTAGATTCGTCGGAAAGTATGTAACAGGCAGAAGGAAGCGTTTCCGACCCCATAAAGTATATATATTCTTGATCAGGATCACTAGCCGAGTCGATCTAGCCATGTCCGTCTGTCCGTCTGTCCGTCTGACCGTCTGTCCGGATGAGCGCTGAGATCTTGGAAACTATGAGAGCTAGGCTATTGAGATTTGGCGTGCAAATTCCTGAGCTTCTTACGCAGCGCAAGTTTGTTTCAGTAGAGTGACACGCCCACTCTAACGCCCACAAGCGGCACAAAACTGTGCCTCCTACAGTTTTGATGCTAGAGTAAAAATTAAAACTGAAATGAATCGTTCTAATCAATACCTATAGACTGACATAAAAAAAAGTTGGCCACGCCCACTTTAACGCCCACAAACCGCCCACAGACTTCAAAAAATCGTTAGTATGAACGCGAATATCTCGGAAACTATCAAAGATAGAGTATTGGGATTTCAGATTTAGGTTCCGTAGCCTTGTACGCAGCGCAAGTTTGGTATGCAAATATGCCACGCCCACTCTAACGCCCACAAACCGCCCAAGCCTGTGGCGCCCACAATTTTAATGCTAGATAAAAAATTTTAACTGAAATGTATTGGTCTTGTCAATACCTAACGATTAATCCAAAAAATGTTGCCACGCCCACTCTAACGCCCATAACGCTTTAATCTGTCTACCGCCGGTAGGTGGCGCATTTTAATCTCGCTTTGCTGCCTGCATATCTCCATATTCCTTTGGTCCCCTTAGCTGAGTAACGGGTATCTGATATTCGAGGTACTCGACTATAGCGTTCTTCCGTGTTTTTTTTTTGCGCCTCTCCGTTATGTTCGGCTAGCGACTAATATTTCGGCGGAAAAATTTTCGTGGAGCAGCGACATGTGAATGCTATAATACAATATTTTAGGAGCATTATTGGGTATCGAAAATATACAACTTATATTGTTTTATAAAAGTAAATTATTTGATTATAGTAAAATTAAGTAATTTGGATTTACTTATAATGTTATGTTTACTTATTATACATTTTTATTACAATATGACTGTGGACGGCGCAAGAGAGCGTGCGAAGACAACTACTATATATAGCCGCAGAATTGAAAATCTGCCATTATGCTCCGATCGTAACAAGTGATACACCAATCGAAAGGTATCGCAAAAACTAAGAAGATTGCGTACCAAGACTTTCGAAATATATATTTCTTTGGGAGAAAAAGCGGTGATAGTTAAAAGTAAAAATTTAGAAAATTGGAGCTGCTGGATACGGTGGGGATAAAAGCCCACGTCTACTTAGCTTGTTTTATTTTTACTGAGAATACGCGTCGAATGACACCTCATTTGTTGAAATCCGATGTCCCGTTCAAAAGTAATTCAAAAAACAAGATTTTCTTCTTCTTCCCAAAATGAAAATGTTTGTCCCTTTATATGTGGGTTTGAATGCATCCCATCTTAGTTTTAGGGTTTTGGAAACCCTATGGGTGTATAAAGCAGCTTGAAGTAGAAAACGTTTGCTCTACGACTTTTGGAAAAACCAGCTAGTTTATCGGAAAATCCAAAAAAAAAGCCAGATTTAAAATGCTTATAGTATCTAAACAACTAACGCTACAGAAACGTGCTATATATTTCTGAAAAGATAATTTAATAATAGATTTAGAGCTATGATAAAAAGTTATTTTTTAAACCCACTTTTTGACTATTTTCTCAAAATTGAGTCGAAAGATTTCTTTTTTAATTTCAAATCATATAGCCCTTAAAATTCCTCAACCTTTGATCTGTAAAACTTTTTGCCCTAAAAATTACCGTTTGGAAGATATTAAGCGATAAAAAGTGCAACTCATTTCAGCTCCTTATACGAAATATTTCATACTTATTGGAATAAACAAGAAAAAACCAATTTTTTGAAAAATATTCTTATTATATTTTTTCAAACGGAAAATCTGTTATGGTTTTAGGGTCCTTTACTTGCATGAAGCAAATCGAAATAGGAAACTTGATCTATTTGTTCTACCACTTTGGAAAAACCCGCTAGTTCGGCGGGAAATGTAAGAAACGACAGATTTCTCTAGGAATCTGAAATTATACAGCCCTTGAGATTTCAAACTTGTGCTATTAAAATAGGTAATTGAAGCGATAAAACTTGTGGCTAATTTAAGGTGGCGTTCAGCTAAGATTAGGGGTCGAATCTGTGTGTTTGGTTCTTCAATAGCCAAGCCATATGGGGACGTCTCCTAGTCTTGGTATTGGGGTTCTTAAACTCTTGAGCAAAAAAACTTCTGGTATCAAACAAAAACACCTCTTAACGAGGTAAAAAGTAGTGGCGAACGCGCCTTTAACAAAAATTTCTGATACCAACAATTGTGACGAAAAATGATATTACATTATCGAATTTTTCTATAATTACACTAAAAAAATATCAAACAAAAACACCTCTTAACGAGGTTAAAAGTAGTGGCGAACGCGCCTTTAACAAAAATTTCTGATATCAACAATTGTGAAGAAAAATGATATTACATTCGATAAAATAAATAAACTATATTAAATTTATTTATTCGGCACGCTACAACAGAAAATTTACGTGTAGGTAAATAAATAAATAATAATAGTAATAATACAAATTAATAATAAATTTAATATGGATCACAGGATCTATGGGTCAGACCGGGGACTTTTCATCCGGCCTGTTATCTCAACTAGCAGCTAACCACGTTAGCTCAACCTCATCGCAGTTCCCGCATCGCCTGTGATCCGGCATTACAGTAACCATCGTTACCATCGCCGCGACGCGATCGTCCTGCAAGTGTCTACTTCGGTTAGGCACAAACATAGTCCGTTAAAATTGATTTCAATATTTAAAACATTAGTAGTATTAGTATTAACATTTTTAAAAAAATTCGTATTGTATTTTTTATACCCGTTACTCGTAGAGTAAAAGGGTATACTAGATTCGTCGGAAAGTATGTAACAGGCAAAAGGAAGCGTTTCCGACCCCATAAAGTATGTATATTCTTGATCAGGATCACTAGCCGAGTCGATCTAGCCATGTCCGTCTGTCCGTCTGTCTGTCCGTCCGGATGAACGCTGAGATCTCGGAAACTATGAGAGCTAGGCTATTGAGATTTGGCGTGCAGATTCCTGAGCTTCTTACGCAGCGCAAGTTTGTTTCAGTAGAGTGCCACGCCCACTCTAACGCCCACAAACCGCCCAAAACTGTGGCTCCTACAGTTTTCATGCTAGAATAAAAATTTTAACTGAAATGTGTTGCTCTTATCTATACCTATCGAATGACCCAAAAAAAGGTTTGCCACGCCCACTTTTACGCCCACAAACCTCCCACAAACTTCAAAAAATCGTAAGTATGAACGTGGATATCTCGGAAACTATCAAAGATAGAGAATCGGGATCTCAGATTTAGATTCCGTAGCTTTGAACGCAGCGCAATTTTGTCACGCGAATATGCCACGCCCACTATAACGCCCACAAACCGCCCAAACCTGTGGCGCCCACAATTGTTATGCTAGATGAAAAATTTTTAACTGAAATGTATTGATCTCGTCAATACCTCGATTGATCCAAAAACAACTTTGCCACGCCCACTCTAACGCCCAGAACGCTTAAATCTGTCTACCGCCGGTAGGTGGCGTATTTAAATCTCGCTTTGCTGCTTGCATATCTCCATTTCCCTTTGGTCCCTTAAGCTGAGTAACGGGTATCTGATAGTTCAAGTAAAGGGGTGAGAAGACTTGGTGCATTCTGTTTGAGTGATTGAAAGGGAAGCATCCATTTAGCAGCAGAGTTACTTTAGTCGTCTCTTTAAGTTAATATAATAAAGTCAGGTAAGTGCTACGTTAAGTTTAAGGTGTTGTGCATTGATCTTAGTTTAAAGTACGTATATTTTGAAGGTATTCAATGGGTTCCGTTAGCCGAAAGTGGATGACGAAATGTTTTGTGGCAAAAAAAATCCCGCAAAGGGTTTATACTCAGCTCTAAAAGGTAAATATACAAATAAACAAGTAAAACGCATTTTTTAATCATATCCCCATACATTTTTTAGGAGCGTTGGCCAAGGATTCGAAGGACCCGGACAAAGGTTTAAGGAAAGCGATGACCAATGTAAAAAGCCAATAACGTAACATAAAACTTGGCCTACTATAATAATTGTCCTTTAACAGATAACCTAAATAACACAATTTGATTAAAATGAATTTAAAAGTAAATAAAAATGTATTTTAAATTCTATATCTTCATAAGTGAAAACTCATGGAAAAATTCTGATTTTCCCAAGTGATTTCACTTGGGACGTGTCACTTGCAAGTGATTTCACAAGCGAAAACTCATGGAAAAATTCTGATTTTCACAAGTGATTCACTTGGGACGTGTCACCGGCACGTGACAGGCCATACGAAAAATGAGTATAAGGAACAAGTGAAATCCCGTAGGATTTCGAAAAACTTTCATTTGAATTTTCGCTTGTGAAAATGCGGACTTCCCATACAATTTTCTATATGGAGCGTCACTTGTTCTTCACTTGTGCAAGAGGACATGTCCCACGTGATTCCTAAGGTGATTCACAAGTGAAACTTTTTTTTGGAACTGAAGGGTAATTAAATGAACAACCACACTTGGACTTGATATAAATATATGAATGTGTGAAAATGAATTGTTATGATACGTGATATGGTAACAGATATGTTGTCCGGGAGTAAATAAATAAAATAAAATCGACGTGATAAATGTAGTAACTAATGTCTAATAAGGGCCAACTTCTCGGCATCCGGCTAACATATCTTAAACAGATAAAGTCCCCGCTAAGGAAATTTGGTTTTCTCGACCGCCTAACTTTAATTAAGAGCTAATATTACAGAATTCAATTTTCTAACCGTTATTTAGGTAACAATCAGTTACATGGTTAATCCGATTTGTCCATTCAACTGGTCTTTCAAATGTGAAATGGCATCTCTTCCTATTTCGAAAAGAGGGTTGCCGATATGCACATGTGCCGTATACAGACCTTGGAGTCCATGCTTTGTCTAAATGTGTGGCTTCAACACCAAAATACTGTTGAAAAGCGCATACTAAAGATTCAGTTACATTACTGCATTTTCTTCCGCGGAATATATAACTTCCCCATACGTAACAAAATTTTTTAGTCGCGTCGTTTAAGTAGCGCGTAGAATGGTCGGAAACAGTTCGTTACATCATTTAAAAATAATAACAAGAAAAGACTGCCTTGATTTTTATTTAATATAAACTGTTTTAATTAGTTCTGGGGAAACTCAACTCGAGGTCCCACGACAAAATTTTTAGGGCTCAACAAGGATTATATATAAAACATTAATTTTTTATAAGAATTAATAATGCCGATTTGCAGAAAAACGCGAATAAAATTTGTATACCCGTTACTCGAAGAGTAAAAGGGTATTCTAGATTCGTCGGAAAGTATGTAACAGGCAGAAGGAAGTATAAAGTATATATATTCTTGATCAGGATCACTAGCCGAGTCGATCTAGACATGCTCGTCTGTCCGTCCGTCCGGATGAACGCTGATATCTCGGAAACTTTAAGAGCTAGGCTATTGAGATTTGGCATTCAGATTTCTGAGCTTCTTACGCAACGCAAGTTTGTTTCAGCAGCGTGCCACGCCCACTTTAACGCCCACAAACCGCCCAAACCTGTGGCTCCTACCGTTTTGGTGCTAGAATTAAAATGTTAACTGAAATGTATTGTTATCATCAATACCTATCCATTGACCCAAAAAAAGTTTGCCACGCCCACTTTAACGCCCACAAACTTCAAAAACTCGTAAATATGAACTTGGATATCTCGAAAACTATTAAAGATAGAGAATTGGGATCTCAAATTTAGATTCCGTAGCCTTGTACGCAGCGCAAGTTTGTTACGCGAATATGCCACGCCCACTCGAACGCCCACAAACCGCCCAAACCTGTGGGGCCCTCAACTTTCATGCTAGATACAAAGTTTTAACAAAAATGTATTGGTCTTGTCAATACCTATCGACTGGTCCAAAAAAAATTTGCCACGCCCATAACGCTTAAATCTGTCTACCGCCGGTAGGTGGCGCATTTCAATCTCGCTTTGCTGCTTGCATATCTCCATTTCCCTTTGGTCCCATTAGCTGAGTAATGGGTACCTGATAGTCGAGGTACTCGACTATAGCGTTTCCGACCCCATAAGGGGCCGTCCATAAACCGCGTGGACAGTTTTGTGGGGAGGGGGGGTTCGTCAAAAGTCCAAGATTTTCCACGAGGGGGGGAGGGGGGTACGAGGTAAATGTCCATGTGGACATACTATTAAACTTCTATTTACTTACCATTTTTAAAATTCTCTATAGATACCATTTTTAATAAGAAAAAATAGGGGTGGGGGGGGGGCAGGTTAGTTAAAAATCCACGATTGTCCACGAGGGGGGGAGGGGTTTATGGACGGCCCCTAAAGTATATATATTCTTGATCAGGATCACTAGCCGAGTCGATCTAGCCATGTCCGTCTGTCCGTCTGTCCATCTGTCCGTCTGTCCGTATGAACGCTGAGATCTCGGAAACTATAAGAGCCACAATACTGGGATTAGGCATGAAGATTCCTGAGATTCCTGCGCAGCGCAAGTTTGTTTCAGCAGAGTGCCACGCCCACTCTAACGCCCACAAGCCGCCCAAAACTGCGGCTCCTACAGTTTTGATGCTAGAATAAAAATTTTAACTGAAATGTATTGTTCTCATCAATACCTATCGATTGGTTAAAAAAAGTTTGCCACGCCCACTTTAACGCCCACAAATCTCCCACAAATTTCAAAAAATCCTATATATGAACGTGGATATCTCGAAAATTGTCAAAGATAGAGAATTGGGATCTCAGATTTAGATTCCGTAGCCTCGTACGCAGCGCAAGTTTGTTACGCGAATATGCCAAGCCCACTCTAACTCCCACAAACCGCCCAGGCCTGTGACGCCTACAATTTTCATGCTAGATAAAAAATTTTAACTGAAATGTATTGGTCTCATCAATACCTAGCGATTGATCCATACCTATCGATTGACCTAATTGGCAAACCCACTCTAACGCCCATATTGCTTTCCCTTTGGTCCCATTAGATGAGTAACGGGTATCTGATAGTCGAGGTACTCGACTATAGCGTTCTTCCTTGTTTTCTTTTAAATTCTTTACTGGCTGAGACTCTTATTTTCAGGAAACAGAAGGGGAAAGTCGAGTCGAGTGCCTCGAGTATCAGATACCCATTACTCAGCTAACGGGAACAAAAGGGGGATGAAGATATGGACAAGAAGCAAAGCGAGATTGTAAGGCGCCACCTACACGCGATAAATGGGTTAGAGTGGGCGTGTCAGTCGATAGGTAATGACGAAACCAATAAATTCTAGTTACAATCTCAACTCTCGTATAATTTCTGAGATCACTGCGTTTACACGGACAGACGGACATAACTAGATCGACTCGGCTAGTGATACTGATCAAGAATATGAGTTAACACCCAAAATAATATAAAGATCCAGACTTAAGTAGAAGTAAGCATTGATTGCACAACCAATGCCCCCAATAAAGCGCTGAGCTAGCACCTTTTGATTAGCGATCGAGGGAATGCAGAATAGCCAAAGTTGACCGAAGTAGAAGTGAGCATTGATTGCACAATCAATGCCCCCAATAAAGTTCACACGAGATAAGCCACGCGCGCTGAGCTTGCACCTTTTAATTAGCGATCGTGGGAATGCAGAATAGCCAATTTCCAAAGTTGATCGAACCCAGCCAAGTGCATAAATCAATAACAATAACTTAAATGCATTGGCCAATGACAACTAAATTTGGTCAACAGCGACAGCGATGAAGAGCAGCAGCCAATGACAATGCAGAACGCTGGCAGAAACAGCAACAATTGTTTAGCTTAAGTTAAATCAGTTCTTAATCCAACTCAATAAAGAAAAGATTGATTTTTTTTATATCAATTAATGACCAATCTTTTAACTTATGTATAGTCTGTAGGGTCGATAACATTTGCATATAAAATAATATAATATATAATACACCCTTTTTAGTCAAGAACCAGCGGGTTTTTAAACCTAACTTTATAAATCCACTATACATAAGTAAAATTTTTGTAGTAAGCAAACAAATTAGCTTGCTCGGTTATTTCAGGGCTTTGGTGGGGAGTTATTTAGACGGGCGAGTGGTCCGATGTTAGGACCGAAGGCGATCTTAAAAAAATGCGCATGATGCTTTTTGTCACTGCAAAATTAAATAGGTCTGGAAGCTTTCTGGGGTCTGCAGGCCAAAGTTGCTCAACTTAATGATTGGGTTGCATAATTGTCTTCCTTTGGTGGTGACTGGGTCAGATCCCCAGTGCGTATGTTTGCCAGCTGATGCTATGAACCATTGTGTAGGTGTTAAGAATACGAAACTGCAAATCATGTTTTCTTTTCACATTTTTTTAACGAGCGGCTTTATTTACAGTATTTTACGACAGACATTCATACGTCCTCGTGTGTCACACAATTTACGAAAGAAACTAAAATAAGTTAATGAAGCTAAATGAGACATATTGGTACATTATTTGCCATTACGCGTTCAGTTAGTGACTAAACACTGTGGACGTAGTGGCGACGCGCACCAGGAGCGTGTGCGAAGGCGACTACTATACATAGCCGCAGAAATTAAAATCAACAGCGACGGTCCGATCCTAACGAGTGATATACCAATCGAAAGTATCGCAAAAACCCAATGATTGCACACAAGAAAAATGGTAACAGTGAAAGTTTAGAAAATTGGAGCTGTTGGAATAAGTGCTAGAGGTTATAAGCTTAGATTTGTTTTTACTGAAAATACTCGCTCGAAAGTTATTCACAAAATGATTTTGGGAGACTTTCCAAAATGAAAATGTCTGTCCCTTTGTTGATCGACTCGTCTAGTGATGCCGATCAAGAATATGTATATGTATGTATTATGGGGTCGGAAACATCTCATTCACTGCGTTGCAAACCTCTGATTGAAATCATTATACCCTCTGCAAAATGAAGCTATAATTATTTTCCGATTAGTAATCCGATCGTTCATATTGCAGATATGTGATACAGTCTTCCGATTTTCTAAAAATTTAACTTGTAGTTCTGAAATACTAAGAGAATTCTACATACCGGAGAAGAAAAGTTACCTATAAAAAATAACGAAGATATAATTATTTTTTCGTCAATAATCCCACTGTTTGTGCCTTACCGAAGTAGACACTTCTGGGTCACACCGCGGGACAAGGGGGTAATGAGCACTTGTCGCTGGCACGGGGACGCTTTGGCTGGCAGGACGATCGCGTCGCGGCAATGGTAACGATGGTTACTGCGCTGCCGGACTACAGGCGATGCTGAGCTGCGCTGAGGCTTAGCTAACGTGGTTAGCTGCTAGTTGAGATACTGTATTACGAGCCCTATTCCCAGAGGTAGGAACTATAACCGCGGAGTTATGGGGTGCGTGGAAAATTTATTAATTCTTCATTTGATACCTGCTTATATTCTACTTGGAACACGGAAGTTTAGTGTAATGGTTAGTGAAGTAAGCTATATTCTAAAGTAGGTCAGGGAATTATGATTATGGTAGCAGTTTGCGTAGTTGGCTCGGCTGACACCGCAAACGTGCTGACTGCATTGGCGGGTCAGTGTACCGTTGTGACAGTGAGTTAGTGAGACATATAATATGCTGATCAGCAATTCTCATCAGCAGTGGGTGCTACTGAGCGCCTGGTATTGTTTCCAACTTGGCTACTGCTTGGTTTGTTGGGTGCTGGTCATGGTGAGCACCCTTGGGTACGAACACCCACCTTCCCTATGGCTGCTATATATCATAGTTGTCCGATTTCCTACAAATTTTACGCGTAATTTTAAAAAACGTAACAAATGCTATTTACCGGGAAAGAAGTGAATAGGTGAATCTAAAATAGCGAGGGCTTTGTTATCTTCCAATTATTTCCCAATTAATTAACAGATCACTCTTACGGCAGCTATATAGCTGCCATAATAGATATATAGCTATAGTCTTCCGATTTTTAAAAATATAATTCAAAATTTTTAAATATTTAAATAATGATATACCTAGGAGAAACCAAGAAAGGAAGTTAACTTCGGCAAGCCGAAGTTTGTATACCCTTGCAGTTATAATTATTACATTTAATTCGAAATTCTGATATATGTCAAAAAACAACGAAGCTATAACTTGATTTATATTATTTTTCCACCAATTTTCCGATCGTTCCTATGGCAGCTATATGATATATTCGTCCGATTTTGATAAAATTAAATTCAAAATTCAGAACTAATTTAAACATGTTATTTTCAGTCGTAGGAGTTTATATGTTAAACAAGAAAGGAAGTTAACTTCGGCAAGCCGAAGCTTATATACCCTTGCAGTTATAAGAAATAATCAATGTTAGTAACACCATGTTACATTTTTAAATATTGTTGCTAGCTTCAGTGATTTTTGTGTAAAATTAAATTCGTAATGCTGAAAAGTTAAAATATTCTATATCCCGGAGTAGAATAAAATACGATCAAAACCAACAAAGCACAATTTTTTTTTTTAATAATTATTTCATTAATTCTCTGATCCTTTCTTTGACAGCTATATGTTGGAGTCGTCCGATTTGTATTAAATTGAATTCGAAATTCTTAAAATACATAAAATGTTATTCCCAATAGTATTAGAAAATTTGTCAAATAACACCGAAGCTATGATTTAATTCATATTATTTTCCCACCAATTTTCCGATCGTTCCTATGGCAGCTATATGATATAGTCGTCCGATTTTGACAAAATTAAATTCGAAATTTAGAACTAATTAAAAAATGTTATTTCCCAGCGTAGGTGGAAGAAGATATAGAAGAATGCTATAGTCGAGTACTTCGACTATCAGATACCCGTTACTCAGCTAAAGGGACTAAAGGGAAATGGAGATATGCAAGCAGCAAAGCGAGATTGACATGCGCCACCTACCGGCGGTAAGCAGATTTAAGCGTTATGGGTGTTAGAGTGGGCGTGGCAAAATTTTTTTTAGATCAATCGATAGGTATTGATGAGACCAAAACATTTCAGTTAGACAGAGTTAAGCGTTATGGGCGTTAGAGTGGGAGTGGCAAACTTTTTTTTTTGGTCAATCGATAGGTATTAACGAGTCTTATACATTTCAGTTAAAATTTTTTTCTAGCATGAACATTGTGGGTGCTACAGATTTATGCGGTTTGTGGGCGTTAGAGTGTGCGCGGCATATTCGCGTAACAATCTTGCGCTGCATACAAGGCTAAGGAATCTAAATCTGAAATCCCAATTCTTTATCTTTGAGTTTCCGAGATATCCGCGTTCATATTTGCGATTTTTTGAAGTATGTGGGTGTGGCAAACTTTTTTTGGGCCACAGTTTTGGGCGGTTTGTGGGCGTTAGAGTGGGCGGTCATCAAAAAACAACAAAATAAAGACCGAAAAATTGATTAAAAAAACTATTTTTTATCGATGACATTTATAATTATGTCACTGATGAAATCACTAAAAACATATCACGTGGAGATTCTTAGACGACAAATACGTATAAGGCATGCGTAAAATCACGACTGACTTCCTATGACTTTGTATGCGAGACGCTTAAATATTTTTCTGAAGCGGGGAGAATGAAAACATTGAGAAAGTGTATTTATTTAGTCTCATGTACAAGTATTTTTCGTCACAAAATGTATAACAGAACTATTGTACTCTGGTCGGCATATGTATTTTGAAAAAACAAAAGCTAAATATACACCTATCCCTCGCTTTGCGTCGTTTTGTTTTGCTTATATTTTTTATGATTTTTTGAAAAAGCTTAAAAACGTGAATTTTAGCCATATATTTCTTTTTTTCGAACAAATTTTTTTGGACATTGTCACCTTCAAAAAGTCATAAACAATATAAGCAAAATGATTTTTGCAAAAATCTTTTTGCAGTTACTATTATTTTTGTTTGAAGAAACTTTTTGCATCAAAAAATTTAAGTTTTTAAATCGAGGAAAAAAGTTAAAAAAGTAGATGTTTACACAAATTCGTCCTTTTCAATAAGTACTGAATGGGTTAAGAAATGTATTGTATAATTCAAACGACATTTAAATTACCTTTCCATTGATGCCAAAGTTTACAAGAAGTAAGTTCAAATTATGAGTATATTTAACTTTTGTTTTGTCAAAATACTTATGCCGACCACTGTATGTTGAAGGTGCGAACGTCACGATCTTTCACCTTGTTAAAACGTGTTTTGGTTTGATTCATTACAAATATTATATTTTTTAACGGGCGTGCTTTAGATATTGACTCCCAGAGTTAGGCATGGTTTTATTAACAGTCTGTTAGATTACCAACACCGTACAAACCTTAAGTTCTCCTCGAGAAATTGGTCACCAACATAAACAAAGTAGATACACTAAGGGCCGGTTTCCCGAGTCCCTGAAAGACTCCCTGTCGAGCTTTTATTAGCTGTTCTAAAATGTAAGAACGATGTTCATCATTTGGTCTTTTGTACTGCACAACAATTTATTTGCGAGAGATTACAACAGGAGAGAAAGGAGTGCGTTTAATGCTAAGAGCAAATTCATACTACTTTAAAAGAGTTAGCCAGCTGAACGCTGGGCACAAGAATGCAAATCAAGAGAGAGAGATCCAAAGAGATGCATATTGATATGCAGCTGATATAAGAGCTTGGATTAGGAAAAGCTAATTAACTGCTCTTTCTGACCCGACATACTCCCCCCTGATGCTGTATTCAGTATGGCAACTCGAGCAACGCGGTCTCCACCGACCAGAAGCTCGACCACTTTTCCAAGGGGCCACTTCATGGGAGGCAATTTTTCATCCTTGTCCACGACCAAGTCATCGACGATCAGTGCCAGGCCAAGGGTCCGCAACTCATCAAAGGCTATAACTTAGCAGTCTTTACAATCGCTTCCCAAAGGCCACCAAAGAGCGGTGACCTCAGCGGAATAAAAAAACGTCATCGTCGAGAGATCTTGTTCAGGTCCATTTACTGCATTTAACATTTTACTGGAGGCTTGCTTCGCACATCCGAATTGCAGAGTAATGGCCTACAAAAATCAATGCCAGTGACTTCAAATGCATAAGATTCATCAAGTCGCTTCTTTGGAAGATTCGCCTTTATATGTTATATTAATCGGGACTTCGTTCGAAAGCATCTAACGTGTTCGTTAACTGCCTTGCTTACAAATATTGGGATCGAACTATGCCAAGTAGTGCTCGGGGACCAGTGTGCAAATTGCGTTCATGAAAGTGGGTAATGATGGCCCTAGTGACCGAATGACTCCGTGGTAATATAATTGGGTGACGGCCATTAAAAATCTAGCGAAGAATTCCTCAAACTGGTCAATAAAAGGTGAAAGCAATTCGAGCGAGCTAGATGAGTGTACTATTCCCTTCGACGAAGCAACAGCTAAGTACCATTTTGAAGATCGGCCACCGTGAGTATCCGAAAACTTTTTGAAGCGCAGCAAAAGAATTAGCCAATTTTTAGCTGGCTACTATGTCTTCGTATGTCTTAGCAGGATTCATTTGCGAAGCTTAAGTGTTGGCTTTTCAGCGATGATTGGGGCTGCCAGTCATCTTTCGAGCCTTAGAGCCCAGAAAGGAAACTCGTTCAGTTAGGTGTGAAAAGCACCTCTGGACAGAATGTCGTCTGGATTTAGATGTTGTTCGTAACCAAGGGTGCTCAACATGTCCAGCACCCAACAAATCAAGCAGTAGCCAAGTTAGGAACAGTACCACGCGCTCAGTAGCACCCACTGCAGATGAGAATTGCTGATCAGCATAATATATGTCTCACTAACTCACCGTCTCACCGACTCAACGGTACACTGACCCGCCAATGCAGTCAGCACATTTTGCAGTGTCAGCCGAGCCAACTACGCAAACTGGTACCATAATCAAAATTCCCTGACCTACTTTAGAATATAGCTTATTTCACCAATCATTACACTAAACTTCCGTGTTCCAAGTAGTATATAAGCATGTATCAAATGAAGAATAAATCAGTTATCAACGCAACTCATAGCTCCGCGGTTCTACTTTCCACCTCCGGGAATAGGGTTTCGTATTACACTATCTCAACTAGCAGCTAACCCACGCTAGCTCAACCTCAGCGCAGTTCTCGCATCGGCTGTTGTCCGGCATCGCATAACCATCGTTAACATTGCCGCGACGCGATCGTCCTGCCATCAAAGCGTCCCGGTGCCAGAGACAAGACCTCATTACCCACTTGTCCCGCGGCGTGACCCAGAAGTGTCTACTCCGGTTAGGCACAATCTGCATCACTAGACGAGTCGATACAGCCATGTCCGTTTGTTTGTGTGTCCGTCCGTTTCTACCCAAACTAGTCTCTCAGTTTTGATGGTATCGGGCTGAAACTTTCCCAAAAGTCTTCTTTCTTTTGCAGGAAGTATATACATAAGTTGTTCCCGTGGGAGCATTCAGAGCTTTCCGATGCTTACAAAACTAAAAACTAATTAAAATAATATTAAAATAATGTTCCATTTTAATTTTCTATCGTATATGTTACCGAAAACGAAATCAAACGGTTTTTGTATTGTTCAGGCCCACTGTCCGGCGAATCTGGACCCCGGCTCCGCTATCCAACTGCACCGCTCTCCTGCTCTCTCGCGCTCCCGCTCTCCCGTTCTGTTCCCAGCTCCCCTCCGTGAAGTCTCCGCTGCGCTTCAGAGCGCGGAACTGAGCTTGGACTTAAGTAGTTCGATTTTGGCAGTTCAATTGATTAAACCGCGGTCGCTCCCCCGCCTACTTTGTAAATTTATCTTTTGCGTACTTTTCTTTCGGTCAAGAGGCACTTCGCGCAGCGTGTGTTTTCTCCCCTACAGCGCCAGTTCCCGCCGTCGCCTCCCACGCCATACCACCACCGCCTACGGTACCCCGCTACCCCCCGGCAAACATTTTGGTCCTTCGAGCCGGATAAGATAAGTAAAGTTTTTACAGTCAGCCACTTGAAAATATAATTCCTTTGACTTTCTGTACGATTTGTCCAAAATCCAAGTCCGATTAAATCCGACAACGGCAATTAATAAATTACTTCGCCATTTTTTCTTCGATTTTCCTTTTGCTACGTGCGGCCATATTGCCAATTCTTCCGACTCCTTTTTTAATTGCATTTGGCCGCTCATCAATGCATACATACTCATATATAAAATCGAGAAAAAAATTCCAAGCTTAGAAAAAATTTGTGCAAATACACCAGTTTACAAAAAAAAATTGATGATATACGCACTTTAGGAAACCTTTGTTTTCCGGTAAGATACATCTCCCTGATTAAGAAAAGGGCACTTAAAATTTTTTCTATGGTACCAATTTTTTTTGAAGTGTAAAAAACGTTTTTCTCACTTTTTTATTTTCTAACTCGAGTTCTGATAAACCGAATTCGGTCATCAAAAAAAAATTATTTTAAATTTTTAGTGTTGGGGAACGTAAGCATTTGGTGCAAGTTGTAATGCATAACGTCTGTCTGTCTGTCTCTCTGTCTGTCTGTCTCTCTGTCTCTCTGTCTCTCTGTCTCTCTGTCTCTCTGTCTCTCTGTCTGTCTGTCTCTCTGTCTGTCTGTCTCTCTGTCTGTCTGTCTCTCTG